>NC_141693.1:229272726-229872726 GCF_964263255.1 Lissotriton vulgaris | reverse complement strand
TGTGGAGGAAGGGAACAAAAGAGACTGCAGTGTAAACTGAAAAGCAGACCAGTGTACAAAAATTGCTCAGTAGGGAGTGTATGTCTTATAACTTACAATATTTTACTAAATAAAATATAGGTGAAAAGCATTAACAACAGATTGCTGAATGCTTTTAAGGTCTATCATGTGGATGTGCTGCAGATTTACAAGGGGTAGGCGCAGAGTGCCGCGTGGATCCACGAAAAAAACCACCAAATTGGGTTTCTTTACAGGAAACATGGAAAGGGTTAATATTTTGTGACCATTTAGTTGTGGTATTACAAAAATAAAAGATGTTAGGAAGTCTGTGATTGGTAAGTATAGATATGTGAGTAGGAGCACATGGAGAAGGGAAGTTATTTTTGGTACTATTCAACTGAGAGTGGAGGATTGTCATAGTTCTGACATGAGATTTGAAGTGGATAACAGATGTTAACAGAACTTACACTAAAGCTGGACAACAGCAAAGAGAATTTACAGGTATGTTAATCAGGTTGTACTATATAAAAAATATATTGACACAAAAAGATGTGAGTGTAAATAAGCTGAAAGAAAAAGTGTAGCTTCTAGATGCTACTTTAAAAGGCAAAATAGAAGTGAGCTTAGATGGTAATATTGACAAAAAAATATAGTGAGCAACAAAGGAGGAAGAGGAATTGCTATCTGAATATATTGTCATAGTATTACGACAGTATGAATGAAGGGGTTGGAAATTAGATGTGGCTGCACACTTCTAGTATGTAATTGAATAGTATGTTATTTGCAGCCACTCACACAGTCAGGCAGGCACTTACACACCCAGTTACACTCCCAAAAAGCCACTTATGTACCCACCACTCATATAGCCAGACAGTGACTGATATTCTCAGTTACATAGTCATTCACACACCCATACAGGCACTGTCACACCCACTCAAAAACTATACAGCCATTCATCTACCTGGCACTCAGTTACACATGCACTCATACACCCATACACCGAGTTATACATGGAGGCACCTACTAATACAGCTACTAAGATACCTATTTAGAAAACTGTACAGCCACTTACACACCCAATCAGACAGTGACAGTCACTTACACATACATTTACACGCCCACACAGCACTTATGTATCCAGCACTAATGGAGCCACCTGTACACACATTTACACATGCAAATACCCACCAACACAGCCAGTTACCAATCAATATTGTTGCGTGTTTATCTAGGTTCCTGATCGATACTGTGACCTTATGCCTGTATTCGGCTATAAATCCATTTATTCCCTATATTGGCATAACCGTTCAAGTGCGATTTTCAAAAAAAACATCTCTGGCCTCACACGAACAGAGTCACATTCCAGCATAGCTCTCTGCCACTTCCTTTGCGACCAATTAGTGCAATGACAGAGCAGAAGTCACTATCTGATATTCCTAGATTAACACTCCGAGTTCTTCAACAAGATAAAAACTCAGCAAACCTGGAAATCCCCGCTTGCTGTGTTTTGATTAGTAATGGAACTCTAATGAGCAACTGATAACTATCACTTCCGAGTGACATCTTTAATTGACGTCTTATGTCCAGCAAACTTGCGTCAAACCCGGTACCTGTCAGGTATAAATATTACCAACGTTGCCTTAAGCAATGCGAGCTACTGTTGCTGATGCCAGCTGCCTGCAAGACTCCGTGTTGGTAAATCTAGCACTCTGTCGCTGCAGCCTGCTGTCCCTGTGGTGGTGAAGCTACTGATACCATTATCGCTGCTAATGCGCGAACTATGGTGCAGTACGCTTAGGAGCTGAACAGCCGTCCCTCTGCGAAGACATCCAGCAGATTCCAGCTGCCCGCGGACGCTGTCCCCCCTCCTTCCTCGACGCGCTGAAGAGACCCGCTGCCTTTCTCGTGCAGAGAAATCCAGCCCCGGCGTTTCCGGTCTACCCTCGCGGGTGACTGGGATATCGAGAGTGACCCCTGAAGGAGATACCAATCCTCCATCATTCTATTCAGAGGTATGGTGTTGACTAAACCCTTAGACGAGAATTCTTGAAACAAACCTTGGCAAAACCAACTTAACTTAAAGCTACTTACTTACTCCCCTTCCACGTGTTAGGCTTAGGTCAGGCACACTGGGGTAGGCTTAGTTAGAAGCACCAGTTGAGTATGTTAGCCTAATGTATATATGACTGTATATATGTTTTATTACTTTTAAACCATTGCATGGCTAAGAAACCATATCAATGCTTTTACAGTTCTATTTCGCAATCCTTATCTTACTGTACGTACTTTTTATCATAACAAGTCTTGCAATTGTGGCAATACATTTCTCTTGTACGAGAAGAAAGACTGTTCAATAAATGTTAACCCTTTATTGACAAACGCCGTCTCTCTATTCTCTACATCTCGTGAAAGTAAACTGCACTAGACTGACTGAGTGAAATACATGTCTATTGTTTCACACGACCCTAGAGATTGACTCTTGATCTGAGGAGCAAAATTGTCATGTTGCACGGTTGTTGGAAAGCTGAATCCCTTCTTGTCTGTGCCAAGGAAGCTGATCACTTCCTATGCAGAGAAGAAAGTTTCCAGTGACCTCTGAGCTAGTTGGTAACACAACCCAATTAAGTTTAGCATAGTCAGTGGAGGCCTGGAATATCCGCAGTTCCACGTCGATACTACTGTTTATGTTATTCCAATGCGCAGGGCCTAGTGGGAAACTAGGAACTACACTACATGGCGCCCAACGTTTGGTAAGGCGATAAACTAACGCAAGACGTTAGAGTAACTCAGTCGTGCATACTTCACACAGACCCCTTTCTCCCGTAAATACTCCAATAGACGTCTGGAGTGGGTGAAAGGTTAAAATCCGCCCGACCTTAGTAGGAAGAGATTCCTATGTAAAGCTCTGGTTTATTCAACGTTGAAGGATACAGTGTTCCAAAATATTGTGCACCTAATCTTTGTCTCCTTGGAGACCTACTCTGCAAACCTTGCATTTTTACAATGCCAGAAAATAACGGAACCACTGGGGGCGCAGCAGATGCGACTCAGCAAGGTCCCGAATACACAGACCCGGATGCTATTATCATCCCGGTCCACTTAAGAAGATCTATAACTTTAAAACTTATAGAAAACGGACTGACACCTCAAGGTGGTACAGTAATTTTCGTGATAGAGGCTCACGAGTATCGGCAGACAGAGGTATTCTATTCATGGATAAACTTTCCAGCGGTAAACGCTAGAACAAAAGAGTTTCACTATTACAAAATAGAGAAACCTCCGGAAGAGTACGCTCCTTTCGAGGAGATTGAAATTCCACTTTAATTTCAAGAGCACCTGCTCTGGTTTAATGGCGCCCTAAAACACAATGATCACATTACCAGGCTCGGTCCACTAGGTAGACCAGGAGCAACGTGGCCGGTTCTAGCCAGCTACACACCACATCCTGACATTGTAAAAATGTCTAGAGAAGAGCTGTTAGTACAGCTAAACACATTAATAAAAATACATAGGCAATTAGTCCAATATGTAATGCGGACTGCAACAGTCCAGCCAGCTGTTAATACACCACAGCTGACCCCTCATCAGGGGAACACAAATAAAATTACACCACAGAACATACAGTCATGTCTTGGTAAAACACCCGTAAAACGGGAACAAATTCCTTTCTGGTTAGCACAGAAAATCACTCAAATAGAGGCAGTATTTCCTGATACTACCCCTATTGAGAAACACAGAATCTTGACCATCTGCCTTCCTATGGGAATCGCACCACACGTGGAGGACTGCGACACTTGGGGTACAGTCTTTGCTTCCATTTACACAAAAACACACGGTGTTCCGTCTATGGCGGTAATACCAGAAGTGCTAAAACAGATTCAAAATGAATTCGGTCCAGAGCCCGCTTTAAATCTAGGTATGAAATTACTGAAAGACTTCAAGCAGGTCACGGCTATATTATTAGCCAACATAAAGGGAGAAGCAGCATCTGTGGCGATCCGCCAGAAGTTGAAGGAAACAGATATAAAAGATCCTGTTGAGCTTGCCAAAATCATAGAAAAATGCTATGAAGAATTAGGTAGAGACAGCTTGGGTGGGAAACCGGTAAAGCCCCAACTGCTCGAAAATCCTGAAAAATTATTTATTAAAAATAATTTAAACACTCCTAAAAAGAGCTGGGATGGGAATAAACAATCCACTCCCAAGGAAAAAGTTTTCCAGTCCAGAGGAAGGTCTCCTCGACGGAGGGAAAGAACTCCGACTCAAGAACGCCAGTCTCCCCAGAGGGAGCCCTCTGAGAAAAGATATAACCTTAGAAATAGGGATAATCTAAAAAAACCTGATAGATATCAAAGTATTGATACACGTCCCTCTCGATCTCTTCCACAGAATTCGGAAAGAAGAGGACGGTCAGACCCAGGAGAGCACACCAAGTCCAAAGACAAGGAACCTGCTCAAAATAAGAAATCTCAATTTCAGAAAAAGAAGGTAGCCAGTATTAGAGTAATCAACCATGCCGAGAATACTGAGGACACAGTTGAAAAACGGGGAGTGGGCATTGACAATGTTGGACAGTGCAGCAGAAATCAGTATAGCGCGCAAGATCTTGATGAGTCATCTGGAGACAGTGGACACGAATGACTTCATTCAGGTTGAAACTGCCGACACCAGACTTAGCGAGCCCCATAAAATATACAAAATAACATTGTGTATAGAGGGTGATAAGACTAGGAAAATTAAGGGTCTATTTTGGGATAAGCTCTCAAAAGGCTATGATATTCTGTTAGCTGAAAAAGATTGGCCCCCGGAGTTTGTCAGGGAGTGCCCTCGTGGCGAAGAAGTGATTATGCCTGCCTTCTCGAATCACATTCCGATTCACAAAAAATATACATATGCAAGGAAATGGGCAGTAGCCCAGGCACCCGCGTTGTATAAAAATCATGTAGGATGGGATGAGGACTCACCTCCTCACAAAATCCAATTAAAAAGTGAACCAACTGCCCAACTGCAGTATCCCATAAAGCAAGAAGCTAAAAAACGAGTCAGGGAGATCTTAGATCAACTTGAATACCAGGGGGTGATTGAAACATGCACCTCTAAAATGAACAATCCTTTGTTTCCTGTCTCCAAG
This sequence comes from Lissotriton vulgaris, assembly GCF_964263255.1. NCBI lineage: Eukaryota > Metazoa > Chordata > Amphibia > Caudata > Salamandridae > Lissotriton > Lissotriton vulgaris. The sequence goes on along the minus strand of NC_141693.1, from coordinate 229,867,595 downwards.
CCAGACAATTCATATCGTCTAGTTTTGGACTACAGACACCTTAATACATGTTGCAAAACTTTTGCAGTACAAAACTCGCATAGTGCAGCCCTAATGAATAACATAGTTAGGAAAAAATATAAAACGACATTAGACATTTCTAATGGTTTCTTTTGTCAAAACATTGCACCGGAAAGCACCGCTTTCTCTGCATTTGGGTCACAGAAAAAATTCTGTCGACTCCCACAGGGGTTCAAGAACAGCCCAGGACTATTCTCAGCTAGGGTAACAGAGTTACTACAAATCTATGATGATGAAGCATTGTCTTACGTAGATGATATTTATCTCACAGACGACGACTTGGATACTCACTTGAAAAGAGTGAACACCATTATACTTGGGTTCGCAGCAGAGGGTTACAAATCCAACTTTAAAAAGTCCCGAATTGCCCATCTGACAGTACTATTTTTAGGGTACGAATTATCAAGTGAAGGGAAAAGCCTAGCGGACAACTTCTTAGAGAAGTGCGCTGTACTCCAAGCTCCAAAAACGCTGAAGAATTTACAATCCATTCTAGGTTTTCTGAATTTCGGAAGAACTTACATTCTAAATTACGCAGAGAGGGTTAAACCTCTCTACGAACTAATTAAACCTGATTTTAAACAAATCAATTGGACTCAAAAACACACAGAAATTTTGAGATCACTGCAAACAGACATGTTAGCAAAAACAAAATTAGATACACGTGACAACAAGATCGATCTTGAAATCCGAGTCATCCCAGGAAGATGCGGATTCACGTACCTAACCTCTAATGAGGGAGAAAAGGTACCAATTTCAATTAAATCTCACTTGTACACACAAGCAGAAAAAGCATTCAGTCACACAGAAAGAACTGTGAAAGCAGTGCAAATCGCATTAGCAAATGAAAGAGAACTAGCACACGGCAAACGGATTAATATCCTTACAGCGGAATCCGCCTTCGAAGCGCTATTCAGCCCAGTAAACCTGCCTACAGTGTCACTGGATCCGAAGTGGATACAGTGCATAGATTCTCTAGGAGCGGAAGACGTGAAATACTATTTCGCCCCGCAATTTGAAGAACTGAATGATTTATGAGTATGAAGAAGAATATCCTCTGCCAATCGAAATTCTGCCTCTCCCACAATACGCCTGTATAATCTATACAGATAGCTTTGTACAGCATTTCAACGTAGGGAGCAAATCCTACAATGCAGCGTGTGCGATCATTAAAGGTCGTTGGCTGTGCGGTAAATTCAGACCGAAAGTAACAAAAACTGAATCTGTAAGAAACTGTTCGGTTCAGAGAACTGAAATCAGATCTTTAAAGATGGCGCTCGAAAATGCAGAATGTGAATTCCCGACACTTATAGTGTGCGATTCTCATTTTTGCGTCAACTCTTACAACAATAAACTGCAGAGTTGGATCGAAAACGACTACAAAGATGACACAGGTGCCACAATAAAGCATAAATTGCTCTGGAAACGAGGTAGCTCTTTTAAGCAAAGAACTACAAAAGACTCACGTGATTCACGCACAGAGTCTTCAACGTGATGGCGTTCACGTTGCAGGGAATTCATTGGCTAATACAGCCAAAGCGGAAGCAACTAAACCGGCTTCCGTAGCCACAAAAAAGCGTACAGATAAATACATAGACGGGGAAACCATGCTGGCAGTAAAAACGACCGTAAAAGGCGACTGTGCAGCACTACCCGTAAACTATCCACTCAATTATGCATACATAATCGATGCAAACTCCGTTCCTTTTGCTCGAATCCCTGGAGTGGGGGACAGAGTAATTCCAAACATGAACAGGAGAATATTTTTAATAGCAGACGCACACATGGGTTTGGGTCTAAGGCACAGAGAGATCAAGGAATCACTGACTGAATTACAATCAGTATTCTGGTGGCCGGGAATGAGTGTAGAACACCAAATATATGCAAACAACTGTGAAAACTGTAATAGGGATCACAGTAGCGAACCTTGCTACCGGCTACCAGTCAGAAAGAGCGTAACGCTGCCTACACCCCGTCCTGCGTCCTATTAACAGTTAAGACGAAAAGCACTTAAAAAATGTGGCCCCAGCGCTCGGCTGACGCTAGAACGGTTATAAAAGATTTGCGAGTCTTTATCGGCACATACGCAATTACCACGTTCCATTCTGACCAGGGTCCTGCTTTCAGCTCTCGAGCTTATAAGGAGGCCATGGCCAGCATGGGAATTGGGTTGCGGTATTCTTGTCCATCATACCCCGGAAGGGAACAGTGTGGTAGAAAGAAAAAACCGTGACATAAAGCAATCTATAACAGCGAAGGTATTAGGTTCAGGCGCTGGGTGGGTCAAACATTTAATAAGTGTCCAGACTAGTCTTAACAACATGTCAAGAAATTCTCTAAAAGGTTTCAGCCCATACGAACTATTGTTCGGAATTAGAATGCGTGTTCAGGACCTCGATAGTCAGATGTCAGTGGTACAAGAAGAAACAACGCACTTTGATGTAAAGGATCGTTTGGCTGTTTTACAGGAACTGAATGAAACAAGAAAATCATTAAGCAACATAAAGTTAAAACAACAGCCAAGTACCACTGACGAGGCACCACCCGCAACAGCCCCAGCAAGGCCTGTCTGGATTCCAAAGATTGGGGATCTAGTCAGAGAAAAGATCGCGGTTAAGAAGGAATTTGGGCATTCTTACAGAAAAGCAGTACCTGTCTTGGCAGTCACCGGAACAAGATCAGTTGTGCTACCGCCCCTTGCTGGTAAAAAGGAGAACAGAGTCGTGTCTATCGATCTGGTAAAACCACAAGCATGTGGCCTATAATTAACAGTAGGCCCAGTGGACTCCCAAGAAACAACAGAATACCCAAACTTGCAACAATCCAAGAGGTTCAAACTGAAAGACTAATCACATTCGATCAGCCTGCAGTGCACAATGAAGGACTATGCAATAATGCCATGGAACTCGTGCCTCTTGAGACACAGATTGAAACAGTTCGTCAAGAAACACCAGTCTACAATGATGTGGCATCAGAAAGTGCTACCGAGAGACAGATTGAAAGAACAATCCCATCAATTGACAGAACTGCCTCTGGTTATTTCATCAACTTCGACAACTTCTCTGAAGATTTAAACGACCCCGAAGTGATGCCAGAAACAAAAAAGACTTTTAAAGAAAAAGCAACGGAACTCTTTCATCAACTGAAGGAAATCTACCTAATTTCCCCTTGGCTAGAGTTCTGGTTCGGTCTAGGTGTATTTTTCCTCCCGCTTTGGCTCATCATGGTACTGTGTTTGGGAAAATTCATTGAAGGAAAATATATTAGAATGGACACAGCAAGTCAGAACATCAACCTAGTCCTGAAACCACACAGATCATCCCATGTGAAGAAAAGAGAACTGTCAACAGTAAATGTCACAGCAATTCCAATACCTGGTGGGGTAGTATGGGAGAAAACAGACTATGAGATCTATGGTCCGGTCGAAATCCTGAAGTATCCTAATCAACTAAAGGTTTCCTTAAGTGACTTTGTGACACCTAGTACATTCTCTGATGATTGGGACTTCAACAGTATTAATGACATGATGTCTGATTTAGTAATGTCAGCTAGATTCACAGATCATGATTATTTACAAGGTTCATCTAGTTATGAGCAGCTATTCTGTTACACCTACTATGGGGATCATTACTTGCATAAATCTGCACAGCCTAGAAATGTTTTTATGTATAATCAATGGGAACATTGTTCTACACCACCTAAAAGCAGTTCTAAAGCATTTTTTGAGAAATTCAAATACTTTCTCAGGGTTTAACACCAGTGATGCAGAAACGTTTTATTATAAACTGTTAGATAAAACAGGAATGAAAACAATGCTGACACATTCTAAATTGATATATTCAGAAGCATTTTATGACAAAATGATGACATTTGGTTTTAATTATTGGAAAAATAATATTGAAACGAAAACAATTTGGGGTACAAAAGATTGGCAGGTGCAAGGCATTGAAGCACTATTTAGAACCTGCATGATACCAGAACAAATGTTATTTTTAAATGACACAATACACCAAACATCTTGTCTTGGCCTAGCTAAGATCAAAGACCTTAAAACACCGTCTATACCAAAGCCAATACCTGAGAATACAACCACAGATATTGAGTTAGACGTGTCACAAATTTTACATTTCAACAGAACACATCCTGATTGGAAACAGTGGTTAATCTGGCCTACAGACACAAATAGCTGTCAAGATAGATTCCTGAATAAAACACAGGGGTTAAAAATGACCAGATTAGACTCGAGATATTCCCAGAGACAACATCCAGGGATTATAACAACATACAGTGTAGGGAAACTCTGCCTTGAATGGCTAACTTCGTCCACACTGGCTGAAATTAAGCAACACTTGTCTTTGCTAAAAGATGGTGCTGATTTGCGCGATTTCATTCTTGGACCACGCAAACAGCGTCAAAAGCGTTTCATAGCGACCAGTATCTATGCTGCTTACAACGAGGCTTGGAAAGTAAAGCAAATTGAAACTGCTGAAAAAATACGGGAAATTGATCGTATTAATTTGGAGAAATCACTTTCTGTGGTAGACAATGGGTTAATGACTCTGTCTTCCAGAATATATTCGTTGGACAATATTGTATCCTCTGCCTTTGATGTGATAGACAGAGATTTGCTAATGTTACAACATGGCCAGTCTCAATTACGTTCTATTATAGAATTAGGCTGGACGCTGCAAAATCTTCGTTCAGGCTATGTGCCTTGGCGTTTAATCAACACAACGTCATTATTTTCCAGTTTTAACCTTACCGATAAACAGATCAGTTTGGCACAGAAAGGAGCAGACTATACAATCCTGAGCATCGAAAAACTCGAGAGATTACCATTGACAATGTCAGAGAGTCCTGTCATTGAATGGATAATACACGGAATTATCACAATTCCGATAACAACTTTCCGATTTAAAAAGTGCCTTGAGTACATACCTGCTGGCCAGTATGAACAATTGGGTAAAGGATATGTAAAATCTGAATGGAAATTACCATACACTCATTCTTGCTATAGTGACAGTGACAAAAATGTATTTCTTAGTGGTGACAACTGTAAACATTCACTAAGCGGTATACTTTTGTGTCAGGGTATTAATTTACACGGAGCATGTGATGGAAATTCAAACAACCTTTCATGCCACCAGCTAGTCACACCTGCAACTCAGATAGAGCCCTTCTTTATGCAACTCGCGAACGGGAGTTACATTCTTAGAACGGATCACAGATGTTGTGGCCTCGTGCCAGGGAAAAGTTATCTAGTAGAAGTAACATCCATGGTCAAATGCTGTATGCAAGCATTGTTTCCGAGTGGGCCTGCAGACACAGTGACTCCCATCTGGCCTCGTCTGAATCTCTATGCTATACGAATTGATACATTAAGCAAAATGAAATCTGTACTTTTACAGACAACAGTGCCTATAACGTCATCTAAAGAGACATATGATCTTCTAGTTGCAAGGACAGCTACTGAAGTTCATGACCTTTTATCAACAAATTGCCCCGTGCATTTCGTAGAAATGTTCAGCCAACTCCTTAACATGTCTAGTGCAACAAGCATCCCAGGCATATTTAAGACAGTCTTTACGGGACTGATAACACCCTTCCAGGCAATTTTGGGAATCGTTCCTAACTTTGTACACTCTATTTTTGGCGGCATACCATTATTTTTGGGACTCGTCGCAGGGATTCTATTTTTGACCCTCCTGCTTCGTTATGGCAAGCCTCGGCTCAGACATAGCTCCCATGGGAATGGAAGAGACAATCCTAGCAATGCGCTACCGGGACAGGATAACTAACGTCCTTGGATTGGCCAGGCTGAGAGATCTAAACATGACCTGGTTCCTTTCATTAAGACCGATATGGCAAAATTGCATTTTACCTGTGCTACGGTGTATGCTTTGCGGCGATGAATGCGTGTTGGACATCTGTCTTTCACTTCCATCAGCAGTACCAATGGACGTCGATACTTTGCTCAGTCCAATAACGGCTCACGCATTGTGTTGTCCCCAGCGGCGCCCAATCCTGATGACGGCATTCGTGGAGACTCCTATACTACAGCCAAGTGGTAACAGTGGAGCGAGTGACATAAGCAACATCATCCAGGTACAACGTTCTGTGAGCATTGCTGGTCCCGACTATGATGACAGCAATCATTCTCACACCTGCCAAGTTACAGCGCTATCTAATTTGGTTGAACTATCACCTGAATTTGTAGACCAATTCTTTGAGAGCCTGTCTGATACGATGTTCTCACCCGTACAGAAACAATAACTTTTAGAAGCTTTTCCGACACACAGCGTTCCCATGAACTCTGAATTCGGCCTTCAGTTTTGATCAACAAACACTGCCAAGAGCTTTGGAAATCTATTTTTCCCCGTTCAAGCAATAATTCTTTAAATTGGACAATTTTTTCTAATATTGACCTTTTTTGGCACGAACAATTCTTTGCTTAACGTAAAAACTATTCTTAGAGAACAGAAGCTTCACACTTCTATTTCTAAACACATCTAGAGACATAACAACATTACACCAGCCTCTAGCACATGTTATTACAATGCATTTTTATGTGATGATTTATCTCGCCCTTCTTCTGTCAGAGATACTTCATGTGTAATTCTTTTTGCATAATCGTTCATTGATTTCATATGCAATAATTTTTGAATGATTTCTATGCTTCAAAAAACGTACAGTACCTAAATTTCATGTATTTCAAGTACGCCTATTTCGAATGCATTTATGTATTTTGGGGTGGGCAATGTTACACATGCATCTAATTGCTTTAGTTTTAGTAATTTGATGGACATGAAAACGTGGAGTGGGTGTTGCGTGTTTATCTAGGTTCCTGATCGATACTGTGACCTTATGCCCGTATTCGGCTATAAATCCATTTATTCCCTATATTGGCATAACCGTTCAAGTGCGATTTTCAGAAAAGTCATCTCTGGCCTCACACGAACAGAGTCACATTCCAGCATAGCTCTCTGCCACTTCCTTTGCGACCAATTAGTGCAATGACAGAGCAGAAGTCACTATCTGATATTCCTAGATTAACACTCCGAGTTCTTCAACAAGATAAAAACTCAGCAAACCTGGAAATCCCCGCTTGCTGTGTTTTGATTAGTAATGGAACTCTAATGAGCAACTGATAACTATCACTTCCGAGTGACATCTTTAATTGACGTCTTATGTCCAGCAAACTTGCGTCAAACCCGGCACCTGTCAGGTATAAATATTACCAACGTTGCCTTAAGCAATGCGAGCTACTGTTGCTGATGCCAGCTGCCTGCAAGACTCCGTGTTGGTAAATCTAGCACTCTGTCACTGCAGCCTGCTGTCCCTGTGGTGGTAAAGTTACTGATACCATTATCGCTGCTAAAGCGCGAACTATGGTGCAGTACGCTTAGGAGCTGAACAGCCGTCCCTCTGCGAAGACATCCAGCAGATTCCAGCTGCCCGCGGACGCTGTCCCCCCTCCTTCCTCGACGCGCTGAAGAGACCCGCTGCCTTTCTCGTGCAGAGAAATCAAGCCCCGGCGTTTCCGGTCTACCCTCGCGGGTGACTGGGATATCGAGAGTGACCCCTGAAGGAGATACCAATCCTCCATCATTCTATTCAGAGGTATGGTGTTGACTAAACCCTTAGACGAGAATTCTTGAAACAAACCTTGGCAAAACCAACTTAACTTAAAGCTACTTACTTACTCCCCTTCCACGTGTTAGGCTTAGGTCAGGCACACTGGGGTAGGCTTAGTTAGAAGCACCAGTTGAGTATGTTAGCCTAATGTATATATGACTGTATATATGTTTTATTACTTTTAAACCATTGTATGGCTAAGAAACCATATCAATGCTTTTACAGTTCTATTTCGCAATCCTTATCTTACTGTACGTACTTTTTATCATAACAAGTCTTGCAATTGTGGCAATACATTTCTCTTGTACGAGAAGAAAGACTGTTCAATAAATGTTAACCCTTTATTGACAAACGCCCGTCTCTCTATTCTCTACATCTCGTGAAAGTAAACTGCACTAGACTGACTGAGTGAAATACATGTCTATTGTTTCACACGACCCTAGAGATTGACTCTTGATCTGAGGAGCAAAGTTGTCATGTTGCACGGTTGTTGGAAAGCTGAATCCCTTCTTGTCTGTGCCAAGGAAGCTGATCACTTCCTATGCAGAGAAGAAAGTTTCCAGTGACCTCTGAGCTAGTTGGTAACACAACCCAATTAAGTTTAGCATAGTCAGTGGAGGCCTGGAATATCCGCAGTTCCACGTCGATACTACTGTTTATGTTATTCCAATGCGCAGGGCCTAGTGGGAAACTAGGAACTACACTACAATATAGCCACTTACCTACCCATTTAGATACCTATACAGTCACTAACACACTCGGTCACACACCAAAACAGCTACTTACACATCCAGTGACACACCCACATAGGCACTGATACACTCACATATCCATTCGCCCACTCACAAACCCAGTCACCCACTCGTACAGCTACTCATATACCCATTTATACACTCACACTCGGACACTTACACAGCCTCTTTCACACTGACATAACCACTTATGTAGCAAGTCACTTGCTTATAGTATGTAATCTATTAGTAAGTAATCTTGTAAATGTATTCTATATTTGCTTTTCAGATATCTACTTGTGTTTAAAGAGTAATGGAAGATGAAAGGATGAAGGGAATTTTTTAAAAAGAATTATGTTTCTTGACAGCATCCATGAACCGAGTAACAGATGATATATTGAGTTCTACTTTCATATAGTGTTTGGCACAATGATTGACCATATCTTGCAGTTTTGGTGAAACAGCGGTGATGGTTTTAATACGTCCTTGTATGTATGGTTTGCAGGTGTTTCAAAACAGAGGATGTGCCATGTGAAGACTTATTCAGAGTACCTCGTGACAGTTTATTGCTGCATTCATTGCATTGCACAATTTTTGCAAGAACTTTGTTTTCTCATGAAGGGATGGAGAAATATTTCCAAATGTCAAAGGAATTCTTTGGATGTGGTAAGTCTTCTTCTTCTTTCTACTGCACTTTCTGTTTTCTTATATCTTCAGCAGAAGAGTTCTTAACTATGAAACTCTTTTCTTATGAAGGAAAGGTAAAAATATATTTACAATGTGGATGGGTGGCCAAAATTGTGGTGGCTTTGCCGCAGATCTCTGGATCCATAAAATTAAGGAAAATCAGAGAAAGACTTTATGGTTTGCATTTGATAATAGTTTAATAAGTTATGTTATGTTCATTTGTTAATTTTTTATTTTAAATTGTTTAATCATTATTGTGTTAATAAAATGTATTTATAAACTTGTGAACATATAAATTAATAAATTGAACTAATAGGGTCAAATTGTTGTACAATTATATTTTTAAAAACCCTGTGAAATTCACTAAAAAATACAAAGGTTACAAGACTGGTATAGTTAGGAAATAGCATAAAAATACCATAGAAATTCACGGAAGAAAAAAATGGTTAAAGGGACGTTATAGTTAGGAAATAGCCCAACAGAACTATAGAATTTCAAACAAAAAACTAAAGGTTACAGGGTTGTTATAGTTAGGAAATAGAATTTAAAAAACCTTAGAAATTCACTGAAGAAACAAAAGTTACAAGGACATTTTAGTTAGGTTCAAATTTTACACACACAAACCAAAGAAATTCAGCAGTAATAGTCATCTAAGCTAACTATAACTTATGCCCCCACAATGCACTGCTTATGACCTAATATATAAATTACTTATGACATGGTCAGTGACATCTCTGATGACAGTTCAAAAAACCTCATTACTAAGATGGCGGGGAAAATCGGCCCGTGGAGGTGGGCCATGCGCCCCCTTTTTAACTTTGGCCAGCCTGATCAGATTCACAACAAATTACATAAAGAGACCTTTTTGAACAAGACAGAACCTAGCTTCCTGACAAATTTAGTGTAATTCCTTTTAGTGTTTTCGGGCTGTAGTTTTGTCTAAAATTCCTATGGTAAGTCGCATTAGGAAAAACCTTTGAAGGTACCACCTTTTTCTCAGCTCCCACTTGATGAACTACCCTGAAACTTTCCAGACAGCAGCTGGTAAGTGTTAACTAGTTTTGAAAGTTTTGAGAAGAATGGCACCAAAGTTATTAGCAAAACAAAAAAGGCTTTTCCTATGGGAACTAGGTCCTAACTACAGCTATACATATATATATTTATCCCAAAGCCAAGGTTAAGGTCAGCAGATGGAATGGACAACCTCCCAGTGTCTTAACTACCTACAAAGTTAAAAAGTCAAGATGTTAAGATCAGGGAGGTGAAGCCCCTCTTGTAAAAATGTAAATGTGTCAACTGGCACATCCAATAACAATGTTATTTTCAGATGTCTTGAATCATTTCAAGCCCACGATCGCCGCACCCTTAAACCTAAAATACAGGGCATATCACGGCATATTCTATATTTGTATCATGATTGTCTATCTTTTACTTATCATTCACCTAACTCCTATACTTCTAAATGTACCTATCTAATCTGATGATGGTATCGACTATTGTGAGTTTGTTGCATAGAAATACTAAAAATTCTTACTAAAGAATCATTATAGTTTTTATTTTTTCATCCTAGTAAATGTTATCATACATTTTTTCTTTGACAGCAAAAAATACCTTTATTTGAATAATCCCCATTACTGTCACGAGCCACAATAATCAACTCGAAAATATGTCAGGAATCTGCTCAGAACTCTTCAAAAATTCTGCCATATCTGTACTATGCTGTGCAACAGTTTTTACTATTAAGATGAGTACCTCCAAGTGTGTAAGAGCAGCGTCTGTGATTCTCGCGCTACAAATCCATATGACTGTAGCGGTAGGCACAATAGAAAATATTATCTCATGAGCTCTTGCCATAACATCATCCTGACACTTTTATCAGATTTCAAGTCTGTGGCAAAATTGCATAGAATTGCAAGAGGGCTGTAATAATTTTGTTGTTGGAAACATGTTTTTTTAAACTGTTTGCACTGATCAGTGGGTGCTAATGTATGTTCAATAATGGTCTCGAAGCAACACAATTCTATGTGAGCTAGCTTCTCTATAGATGTAGAGGCATTCAGCAAGGAAGGATTGATCACTGCTATAACAGCAATAATAACTCCTCTTACTGTGCATACTTTCTGTTATTTTCCTGTTCACAAACATTCCAAAAACTATTCCTAGAAAATTAGAGCAGGTTTCCAGGAGTTCTTCTGGGAACAACATGTGACTTTGTGTTTCCTTAGCAGGGAAAATAGAGCCTCTTTTACAAATATATATTTTTTTCTCTGCTGGGAAAAACTTTTTCCCCATGGAAAAAGCCCTTTCCGGAGACCACGACAAAATATGTGGGTGTTTCTAATATGTATTTTTCAAGTTTTTATATATGGTGGAGTTCTAATTTCATTGAAGCCACAAATGCATTGATTATACTTCACTTTCTTCCTTTATTTGTAGCCCCCAGACAGAGAGACATTTGAATAGAAAAGGGGCAGTGTAAAAGCCCAGAACCCCAGGGCATGTGGATTACAACAATAATACAGGTCAACTATATGACTGCGCATAACTGACAACATTTGCGGTAGTGTACTTTATCTAAATTACAGCAAATTTGTTAAAGATTATGTGGGATTGCCCTAGAAGCGCAGCAAGAATTTAGTTCTATTTTCTTAGTGCAAAATGTACCCTCATGTCCAAAATTGACCCCAGGAATGCATTGTGCATGAAGAAAATAGCCCTAAATGCAACAAAATGGGGCATGGTCAAGATGGCGGTATCATAGGGCTCTTCCTCCACTCCCCCGCTGACCCGCTGTGGCAAGCCATTAATCACATAAGTCTCAAGGCTCACAATGGCATCCTCCTGGGCATTAGCCTTTCCCATATGACCGCGCGGGACCAACCTCCTCACTTACCTCCTAGTGCCTAAGCTGAAAGAACCCAAGAGACCTGCAAGTGGGGCTTGGATCCAACTAGGAGGATGGTCGTGTCAGTGACAGATGAGGTGCCCAGTCCATGAGGGGAAGCGACCTAACCAGGGGTAACACCAGTGCCGGAACCACACTCCACATACCAGGGCCTGCACTGATGAGTGGTTCGAGTGCTCCTGAATTCTCTCTCATCGGATCCTCTGCGCTCTGCTCCGTGACTCGCAACTGTGCCGCAGCGGGCTAAGGAGGGCCTTTTAGAGCATGCTGAGACAGATGGCCAGGACTCCACTGCAGCCTGTATGGGCCAAGGCCCCACCCGGCTCACCCCGATTGGGTTCCACTCTATTGCCTGCCTGCCAGCGCGACAGTTGAGAGATCAATGTGCACAGCCTTAGTGCCTGAACACCCAAATGGCGGCTATCATGCTATTGATGGGTGAAGTGCCCCGCACCTGGAGCCACACGCATCAGGCAAGCGATTTTCCACTCCACCTGCTGCGATCTGCATGGCACACACGGATGCAGCGCTGCCGTGGGACTTGGCAGTGGCCCTCCATGAGCTCACCAGCAGTACATCTGCCCTGCCACCCACACCCCAATTTCCCTGTGGATCACGCCCCACACCTGCGCATACCCTGAGGCACCTTCAGCTTCCAAGGCCACAGCCAAAAGAAAGCAGTGACCTCTTTGTGGCTTGGTGCCAGGGGCCCAAACCGGCCACACAGAGATCGTCCCAATAAATTACCTGCACAGGGCCTGTGCAGGCGGGATTTGGGTCTCAGAGCACCAGTGAAATATCATGAGGATGGAAGCAATGTTGGAGAAGAAAGAACATACCCTCAAAGTTATGGTTACTCGTGCAGGGGACAAGCTTGCCTGCGACAGCCCATTGACCCAACAGGGCACTGCTCCTGGGGCCAACAGTGATTCAGAGGCACCACTCACAAGGGCGTTTATGGAGTCCCTTTTCACCTCACTATGGGAAAACCTCTATGTAGTCATAAGAGAACTGTCACACGACTTCCAAGAGGTGCGACAGGAGCTAGAGGTGGCTGGTGACAGGGTCTCCACTCTTGAAGACAACACTACTGATCAGGGAGGCAAACTTGAATATCTTCAGCAGGAGGTATTTTGTCTTCAAGAACAACAGACCGCCCTTCTGGCCCACGTGGAGGATTTGGAGAAAAGTTCCCACCAAAATAACGCACACACAAAGGGCGTCATTAGTAGCAGAGGATTTGGACATAACAGAATATGTCCAAGTACTTTTCAGTCAAGTCCTAGGGCTAGATGAAATACACATAAGATGGGGCCGGCGAGCAGAGACGGTGCCCAATCCCCTGATGTCCTGAAATGTATGCACGCTTTCCAACTAAAAAACAAACTTCATACGGAATGCCCACCTAGTCCACTTCCAGGGGCATAAGTGGCCACTGCATCAGGACCTTTCAGCATTGACACTGCAGAAAATTAAAGGATACCCACTTGTCACAGAGCTCCTCAGAAGCAAATGTATACCACTCAAATGGGGCCAGTAGGAGGGCAAGCTGCACCAAATCAGGACCCTGGAGGAGTCACAGCGCCTCTATCTTCCACTAGGAGAGCAGCTTCCCCAAGTGAGGATCGCTTGAAGATGTACAACAGCACTTGAACATCCCGGACAATGTCGCCAACGCCTCACCCAAGGAGTCTCAGGCAGCCATTGGAGTCCGCAATCAATGGTGTCGCCGAAATATGAGATCCTCGTGGGGCCAATGTCCAGATCCCACAACCATAGCCCTCAAGCAGCAAGCAGTCATCGACAGCCTTGCAAGCAGACTGACATCTAGAGGCAGAAACGCTCTAAAGCACAGCTGGGTGGACAGAGGCAATCGCCTAGCTCTGGCTTAACCCCTCCCTTTGTATGTGGTGGAGGCTGGAAACAGAGGAACCCTGATATTTAACAAGAGGCCCTTGAAGAAACACGCAGCTTGCATGCGCGCATGCGCCATTGATACACAATGAATGCCCCGTTCTCAATGCGAGTTCCACATTTGTTGACAACAATGTGGAAAATTAGCAGCACCAGTCACACAATGTATGCGATGAACTACGTAGATTGCACTTGTACCATAGCAGTTTGTAGCAACATTTTCAGAATCAGATGAGAAAGGCAAATGTTTTTTTGTATCATTGTTAACACACTTTACAAATTGAATAAACATTAAGCACAGCAGTGGGAAAGTGTCCAGACATACTGATAAAGCAAATCTACCCCACTGCGGCAAGCAGTAATGGCCAGAGCGAAAGCAGATGGAAAGGGAGACAAGGTGAAGAGAAGACAAGCATGAAAAAAACAAGCATGAAAAAATAATGGCCAGAGCGAAAGCAGGGGGAAAGGGAGACAAGGTAAAGACAAGCATGAAAACAAGAATATTGAGAAAAGGAGAGAGGAGGATGGAGAGATGGGAAAAGAACGGAGAGAGAGGGATAGAGAGGAGGCGATGATGCAGCGAGGACTGGAAGTGTAGTTAGGACACTGATGGGGGTGGGGCACTGGGGAGATTAAGTGACAGCAGCCTGGCGGCCGTGAAAGAAGTGTAATTAGAGGGAGGAGAAGTGAGGCCGGGTTGCTGGGGAAGCAACAGATGGCTTAAGCGCGGTCACGGGAGCACATGCACGCGTGGAAATCCGCTTGGTTTAATTTTCTGGTTTCACCTCAATAGGTCTCTCTACGAGACCTAAAAAGGAAATCAGAATCACAGCCTTGTTTTCTAGGCCTCTAATTGGCTGAAATCCTAAATTTACATTATTATCCTTTGTGGTATGACATCTTTGCCAATGATTATGGTTTATTGAACCATTGCTGATTTTGTACACCAAGTGTAGCACTACAACTACACTCATGAAACAATTCCTTCTTCCGATGTGTTTTAATTTTCTTACTGTCTTGTTGTAGGTCACCATGTGTACACATGTATGTATGGGTGAAGTGTGTATGTAACACATGTAGATGCTTTTATAGCACATACGCAGTGATACAAAACCCGTGTTCAAGGCCTGTGAAACATGGAAAAAAACTTCACAGACCCTGTGAAATGTGTTTTTAGTGAAATACAGGTTAATTAGCACCATGCCAGCCCCAAACCACTATACACAGCAATACCACTCTGAATTGTTTAATCAACATTCCATATATGCAAGGGAAACAAAAGCAGAATTTCAATCAGTACGACCTACAGCTTCAACCGTCCCTCATATACACAGTACAGGTTTTGGTTTTTTAAATCAAAAACAAGGTGGGTTTTCAAAGATTCTATATTTGTAAGTGCTATTTGAAAAAAAAATATATATATATAAATGTGTATATATATATATATTGTATTTAATTCATACATGAGGCACATAATTCCCCTAAGCTGTTTTTCATGCAGTGAGCTGTGCCATATCTGGCAGTGTCAATATTTTATTTCATTTGGAACGTTAGGAGAGATATATAAGAAAGGATCAGCAGACATTTACTTTAGTTTTGAGAATGCTCTGTCCTACCTTGTCCTGTTTTCTGATAGTCTGGGATTTGTTTGTACAATGTATGGCTGAAAGGTTAAAAATCCATTTCTATTGTATGTGGTGCATTTCTTGAGATCCGATTCTGGGGTGAAAAGCCCATGATAAAGGAATTTTTTGGTTGTGAGGTCGGAGGGGGTGTCTACTCTCATGGGGTTAGTACTCGCTACTGCGCCGAGACATGATCCCAAACACACGAACACAAGGCGCTACGATATCTACTCTAATCCATTTGCTTTAAAAGTTAGCTCCGTTTAAACTATTTGGTCTTTTCTTTCAGAATAACATCCCAGAGCTTCTAAAATTAAACAATTATACATTTAAAAAAAATGCTGCAAACAAAACTTGAAATTTAAATAGCGGATACAAAAAATTGAGGTCTTGCAGTCAGTTGTAGAAAGGATTAGGTTCCAGCTAAACTCAGGGTCGACACGGTCTCAAACAGCTATGCTGCCTCAGGAATGGTTAGGGCCAAGGAGCAATAAAATGACTTTTTCATATTAGAATATATCGCAGTGAATAAGGCCTATAAACAAAAGCTTCATGAAGAAAACCAACATTAAAGGTAGATATTTGGCTTGGACCACTAACGTCCAAATTATTAAGCAGGCAATTATAAAGATGAGAGATCTAAATACAGGAACTATAGAGGAAAATAAGTAGGAGACCTCTAAGGCATTCCTCAATCATTTTAAAAGTACTTATAAGGAAATGCACGGTATAAATCCACAAGTGCTGGTGCAGTATTTTGGGACCTTCCAGCTACCATGTATTACTGATGATTGCATTAATTGACTTATTAACCCCTTTGCTGTGGGGGTTATTCCCCCGCTGTGCTTGGGGGGAGGGGGGTGCGCACAGCGCCCGCATGCTCATGATGAGCTCAACTCGTCACAGGTGCATTGGCTCCCGTGGAACGCTCAGCACAGCAGGGGAATTATCCCTGCACTTGAGCGTTCCACGGGCCATGACGAGCTGAGCTCGGTAGGCAGAGCCATCTCCCCTTCTTTCAAGTCATGTGAATACATGTGCCTTAATATCTCTAGCAATGGTACACCGGTTTGCTCTCTGCATATCAATTATCACCCACCAGTTGAGAACCTCACCTTTACTGAACACTTCATGGAGATGGTGTCATCATACATGGGTCGACAAAATACCCAAATATTCCTCGGAGACTTCAATCTCCATTGGAGTGATCCCAACGATTCAGCAGTGAACAGTCTTAAGAATTTCCTGGCGGACCTACACCTAACACAGTTTTACAACTTCCCAACACACGACAAAGGATCGATCCTGGACTTACTAATCTCTAAAACAGGCCCCATTCAGCTAGATTCGATCCTACCATGTGATTGGTCAGACCATCACATCATCACCTTCACCATTAAGGAAAAGGTGAAAATGAGCTCAGCCCAACCCACGAGACCAAAAGTGTGGAAAAGAGACCTAAAAAACTTAAGCCCAACACCTTACCGCCCTCCTGTACCAACCTATTGCTGCCTCCTGCAGGACCTACTACAGTACATGAGCTCACCAACCACTACCTCTCGACCATGACATCAATAATAGACGAGGTAGCTCCTTTGCAACTAAAAAGAGTCTCTCTGAAAGACTCTAAACCTTGGTATAACGGTATACTCAACGAGGATAGGCGCTCCCTCAGAACTGCAGAAAGGATATGGAGGTCAACACCGTCTACCAACCACCTTATGATCCTCAGGTCTAAGAGAAATGCATATTTTCGCAAGATCAAACGCACCAAAGCCGATTATTTCAGCCTCCAACTTGACCAGGCAAGAAACCGTCCCCAAAAACTCGTTGAGCTGATCAAAACTCAGTCTAAGGAGGCACCTCATTGCCCACAAGACATTGAATGCTCGCAGCCAAATTGTGAAGAATTCTCCACCTTCTTCTCCCTGAAGACTGACACCATTAAGAAAGACCTCCTAAAGGACCTAACCTTATACGCGAGACCGACTAAACCAACCCCTCCTATTGCCAGCTCCACACCTTTCCAATCGCCTTCAAAGTACGTCCTAAAAATAATGCAAGCTGGTCATCATTTTCCCCCTACTCCGAAGTGGCCCTAGGCAAAATTCTCAGTGCATTGAATCCAGCCAACCACTCCGATGACCCACTTCCGGCACTGACCCACTGCAGTCAAAGACCTCACTCCACTGCTTCTACCTCTCTGGTCTAAGATCATTAACAGCTCCCTCCAACAAGGATGCATCCCAGACACCCCCAACAGAAACCGGTCCTCGGAAGCTTGTTTCCGGTCCAGGGAAGGCATGGCTTGGCAGTTCGGGCTGGACTGTTCCCACGAGGCACATGGTCCGACTGATTTGCATATGGCCATGTCTGAACTGGGGTGGTGTGGAGTGCAAAAAAAACCGAAACCGGTCCTCGGAAACTTGTTTCCGGTCCAGGGAAGGCATGGCTTGGCAGTTCGGGCTGAACTGTTCCCATGAGGCACAGGGTCAGACTGATTTGCATATGGCCATGTCTGAACTGGGGAGGTGTGGAGTGCAAAAAAACAATGGATTTAGGCCCAGATCTCTGTACTGGGGTGAATGTATGACTTTGTTCTGCATTCTGTCTATCAACTGTGGTTTTTGCATTTGTCACCCCGAGTGGGATGGGTATGCTCAGACGTGAGTCCCATGCACTCCACACCACTGGATTCAAGCAAGCCGGGCTGAAGATGGCTGGAATGCCAGAAACTGGTCCTCGGAAGCTTGTTTCCGGTCCAGGGAAGGCATGGCTTGGCAGTTTAGCTGGACTGTTCCCATGAGGCACAGGGTCAGACTGATTTGCATATGGCCATGTCTGAACTGGGGTGGTGTGGAGTGCAAAAAAACGATGGATTTAGGCCCAGATCTCTGTACTGGGGTGAATGTATGACATTGTTCTGCATTCTGTCCATCAACTGTAGTTTTTGCATTTGTCACCCTCAAAATAGGCCATATCTCACCCATACTAAAGAAGCCCACGGCAGACCCCACGGATCTAAACAACTATCGCCCAATCACCAATATTCCCACCCTAGCAAAGCTGCTGGAAAAGTGTGTACATCTACAGTTAACGAAACATATTGATCATTTTGACCTACTCAACCAATACCAATCAGAATTTCGTGCTGGCCACGGCACAGAATCAGCCATGACACACATCATTGATGATGCGCTGCAAATACTTGACCAAAATGGATCCTGTTTACTCATCCCACTTGACCTATCTTCAGCCTTTGATACTGTTAAACAGAACCTGTTAGACCTCCTGAAACACAGAATGGGCTTATCTGGGGCAGTGCTAAGTTGGTTCATTTTTCCAAAACTGGACACACCAATTCAAAATCAAGAACACCCTGTCCAAGCCCGTCCCAGTGACCCTGGCGTTCAACGTACAACCGACCATTGTGGATTCAGTGAAGTCACTTGGAATAACTTTAGACAGTAACCTCAACATGCAAAAACATATCAGCAATGCTACAAAGGGAGCAATCCTTCAATTAAACACATGAAGGAAACTAAAACCCTTCCTACCACACAATGACTTTAAGCAGACAGTACAAGCTCTGGTTATTCCCAGAGTGGATACGGTTGCGTCACCCTTTGTGGCCTGCCCAAAGCATCAACTGCACCCGTTAGAGCCTCAATTAACGATGCAGCAAGACTCATAACTGGTTCCAAACGTAGCTCCCACATCTCCCCGGACCTTCAATCCCTGAACTGGCTACCCCTAGATGCGAGAATTCAGCTGAAAATTGCGCGCATGACACACAGAGCCTTACATCAAAAGACCCCTAGCTACCTGGCACAGAAGCTGACGATCTCTGGTGGTACCAGATCCTCAAGAAATGCGGAAAAATTACTTCTGAAACCACAAAAATTCCATAAGAAAAAACCTATAACAGATCCTTCTCTGGGATGGCACCCAGAATTTGGAATGCCTTTCCCCTGAAATCAGACTTAACCCGTCAACTACTGCTTTTAAAAAGGAAGTTAAATCCATCCTCATAGCTAAATACACATGAGTTGGTCTGCTGAATCAATGTGATGAAAGGCAGATAAGCTTTCAACCACAAGACACTTAATGATGCCAAATATAACTATATTGTTTTTTCTTTATTATATTCTTTGTATTATTGTGTGGATCTACTCTTAATGCTTGTATATGTAACATTTACTGTCTGTATAGCGCTCTGATATCCGCTAGGATCTTGTTCGCGCTTTATAAAACTTTTCAAATAAATAAACCAAGAGTTAAACTGTCTACACTCCAATTAGATACAACACAGGGGGGCCTAGCACTTCCATATTTCATGACATATTATCAGGCATCATTGGTTAATCTGGCATTCCAATAGTCACAACATCTTCAAAATATGATACATTTATATTTAACTTACTGTTAATGAAAAGTGCAGTTAAATTACCTGTTCTTCTGCAATTTCCAAAGTTACCGAAATAATCGAGATATTAGATGTTATTGAATTTCATATCTCATATACAATTTTTTTTAAAACACGTAATATACCAGCGTTCTATGCATTCCCTCGAATACAAGACTGCAAGATTAGGGACCTACAGTTTTCCAAAGGTGTTTTACATTTATGGAAGATCTTGGTTTTGAACAATTGGGTGATTTTTATAATCACACAAGACTGATTACTTGGGATTCGATTGTACAGCAGTTTGGCAGAGAGAATGCAGCCCCTCGCTTATTTTTTTAACCAACTGACTTGTTTTTTAAGGAATAACAATGGGTTGATAAGTGATTTTGTGAGGATGATAATTTTGCAAATGCAAAAGAACAAATTGCTCAGAGTGGGTTACTGATATTGCCTTCTATGTCCGGCTATTGATTAGAAAGTGATAGACAGATTTCTAATAAAAGTGGAGGAAGAAATAGGATGTAGATTGAATACTGAAGAAAGGTAGATACTGAGTGAGATCGTATATAGAGCACTAAGAGCAGCAAAATATAAGATGATGGATTGCCTTTTTATCAGGATGCTTGACCTATTATATGCCATATAGATTGCATAAGATGTTCCCCTTGCTACCAGGTCAATGCTTTAGGTGTAAGGCTGGTGGAGCAGGAGGAATGGATCCTAATTTTCTTTCTGGCAGTCGTCTACAGCAATTCCGGGATAATGTTTTTAAGGTTATTGATTGCTGTATGGCTACTTCAATTTCTCCATCACTTAAGCTGGTACTATTCGGATCCTCATCTAAGGTATACCAGCTGAGGAAATATCAGCAACATTTTATTTCAATTGCAATAGCGGTAGCCAGATCATTGATCCCACAAAACTGGAAAACAGACAAGATGCCATCAGTCGAACAAGAGTTTAATAAGATATCCAGGACGTATGCTTTTAAGGAGGCATATGCTAAGCAGGTAGGTATAATTCATAGATTCAAGGCGATGTGGACAGGTTTTCCTGCTCCAAAGCTGCTATTCAGAGATCAAGATTACTGCTGAGTTTAAAACTGATGGAGGCAATTTTTCAGATCAGCTATATGCATCTAAGGCCAAAGGATAGTCCTATACAGCTGTTGTGTGATGTATTTTTTTCCTCCATAGCTGCATACCACAACTTCCATCCCAAATCCTATAGATATCAAGTAATTACGAAAACTTTTGGAAAATCTCACTTTATTTTGAAATAATGCTGCTTATCGGGCTGGCGACATTGCACTTAAAATTGTTGGTTAATAATATATTTAAATGGCCATTATTGCACTTTCCACTTTGTTTCTAACACTAATAGATAAAAACCGGTAGCTTCTTTTCTATCTGGTTAGTTGAGTTCTTACCTTATGATCATGTTTTTTTCTATTGAGAATTGAAAATGTAATGCAAATTACATTATATTTATGATAACTTAAATAGGCTGGATGATTTTTAGATTAATAGATATATAGCTTGTTTTAAGATCTAGAATAGTTTTAAAATGTGGTATGATATGTTGTACTCTATGCTTCCATTTTCCTATGCAGAAAAATATCGGGTTTGATCTATTTAATATATGCACTTTGTTTTCATGAAAGCTGCTATGGATAATTCTAAAATTGTACTAAATATCTACTGGTTAGGATAGGATGATTTGTTAAATTCATACTTTGCACTTTCTTTCTGCTGTCGAAGATATATTTAGATGTGATTTTGCTTGACTTACTCAAAAAAATTGTTTAAAAAACTGTGTAACTTGTTTTTTTGTTTAATACATTTTCATTTTCCTTCTATTGTTGGAGGTATAATTAGATTGTACTTTATTTTCATGAAAGCTGCTATGGAGAATTCTACAACTGTACTAAATATCGACTATTTAGAACATGTTTGATGCTATTGAGAATTTGAAATCTAATGCTATGACATTTGCTTATGACATCTTAAATAGGTTGATGGTGTTTAGGTTAAGAGGGACATAGCAATTTTAAAGATTTATAATATTTTTAAAATTGTGGTGTGGTATTTTGGATTCTATGCCTCCATTTTACTATGCAGAAAAAGATCATGTTTGACCTATTTGATCCATGTACTTCCTTTTCATGAAAACTGCGGTGGACAATTCTACATTTCACAATTGACTGGTTATGACAGGATAAATTGTTAAATTCATTCTTTGCACTTTCTTTCTGCTGTTGGAGATGTAGGTAGATGTGATTGTGCTTTATGTATGTTAGATCAACACTTTTTCTTTTATGAACTGCTTTTTTGACCTACTCAAATAAAAATGTTTTTTAAAAACTTTACAAAAATGTTGAAATTTGTTCTTTTGCTTCAGACATTTTGAAAAATACGTAGTAAACCTTCTGTTGGGGCCAATGTGTTTGGAACAAATATGTGATGGTAGATGACTCCAAAACTTGACGCATTCCTCTACAAAATGATGGTCACGTACACGGAGCTAAGGTTACTAGCCCAATATGATTGAATAGAGTGTTTAAAACACACCAATGTGTTGTGGGTGGGGCAAAAACTAGTCACTTCCCTGTTTTCCTAACACCAGCAAAAGGTGTCATTAAAACTAAGGGGCTTTGAAGGATGGCACAAAAACTCCCGGCCCTCAACATACTTTGGTGGAAGACTGCATCCGTTCGCATTAGGCTACTGTGAGGTGTGGCCACTGCGAGATTTGGTAGGATGACCACCTCCCTCTGTGTTTTTTCTAGGCCTGGACAGACAACATCATTGCTTCCAGGTGTGTTCAGCCAATTTGTTCTATGACGCCATCCAAGGCTACATCAACCAGAGTGCACTAGGCCTTCAGATGAAAGACAGGACTGTAAAGGCGGTGCCTTGTGTAGACAAGGAGTGATGTGAGCATGAGCCCTAAAATCATGCCCTGCTGATTCCAGGCTCAAACACTTGCCTGTTTCCTTCCCTAAACTCGAGGGAGACTGGGGAAATGAATCAATCAATCAAGACTGTCCCTCCTTTCACCTCCACTCAAAAGGTCTCAGATCCAACTACGCCCTTGATTTGTATGTGCAAGAGGCCTATCGGCTGATGTGCAGCGCTGTGAAAGTCCTGCTCATGCCTTGGCACTATGCAGTACCACAAGGACTTAGCAACATTGGGGCATATTCTATCAACTTTAACCCATTCACTGACGAGATTCAAACCAGAAACATACTGGATTAACATTACATACAGGCCACCAGCACTTGTGGGTATCTGAACTGCTCAACAAAACACCACACACCCGCCCTCCACTTATTCTCTAACCAAAATACCTACTAGGCACTAAAGCTTGGCCCTTGGTCATTCAGCTGCTGGGTTGCTACCAGTGATACTGCATGGGAGCGAAGATTGCCGACCCCTGAGGGAAGCAAAGTCCTCCAAACCAGAGGCACGGGCTATGATTGGTCACTGTGTTGCCTGAGAGATCCATGGCTGATCACAACTTGTAAAGTGGCAAGGGTGAAAGTAAACACTAGGTGGAGGCAAAGCTGCTTCAAAGACAAAGACTTGTCCATTATGAGACAGCCCTTATTTATTTTATGTATTCTTGTGTTATGTTTAGAGGTGGGTGCTGGTATTCTTTGCCACACACCAGTTGGCAGAGTTTTTTCCACTCTCCAAGCAGAGCGCGGAGTGGCAAAACTGTGTGAACTCTACCGGTGGAGCGGAGTTTACCACCCACCCAGATTCTATTTGTATGAAATTTGTATGGAACAGTAAGATTCCCTGTATTCCTCTCTCTAAGCTCAAAAGAACGAAAATTGAAGCAGGTGTTTGATTCCCTGATTTTAAATCATACCACTCTTCTTTTTTAATTAGACAAATGTATGCCCTGACACATGATTTAAATTATATATGTATACCCACATGGATTGCTTTTGAAAGATCTTTACTCAATGATTTTCCTTTCAAAGATATTATTCTTATGTCTACTTCTATTTCTATTTCGAAATATGCAATGTAAAAATATTTTCGCCTTTTGTTACAGTATTATTTGATATATTATAACCTCAAAAATGTTTTTTTAATTCATCTATTTGATATAATAGGTTTATTTTGTGATAAATGGTTTTATTTTAAAAATTCAAAAACAAATATTACATTTGCTTACAAACTTTTGAATGAGACTAATGAGAATAGCATACTACAATTGACTTTTGCAGACAAAATACCAATTGCCTGATTCATAAGCATGGGCGAATTTTGCGAATCTGGCGTTCGCGAATTTGCGTATTTGCGAACTCGCAATCCGCAAAATCCGCGAATTCTCGCGAACTTGCTGATTTAAAACATTTTTTTGTGTTCGCAAGGGTTTCTGCCAGTTTGCGAGGGTTTTGTACCAGTTCGCAATTGCGAACTTACTTGTCGGCTCGCAACGGTCGCGACTATGTTGTTTCTACATCTGAGTCATCATCACAGGTTCACAGCACCCTCTGTTTCAACACTGCCACCCTGTTTCACCCATGCCACCCTCTGGTACATTAATCCCACCCTCTGGTTCATCACTGTAGATTATGGGGGGGAAAAGCAAGCACACCTGCCCTGCTTCAACTGACATGAATTAATTTGGGGTTGATTTATTAATGTGTCACTGTTTTAAAATTCCAGTCTGGCACCTGCTTCCTTATCTGTAATTTGCTTTCTGTTGTAGTGCAATTTTTTTTCCAGGACCTTTGTGGCCTACTTTTAGCTATTCTATGAGCCTGCTGTGAGGGTCAGAGCAGGGTCATATAATTGTTGCAACTAGCAACTGAACTCTGGAGGGGCCCCAATCAGGAAGCACTACAGGGATTGGTTACTAATGATGAGTTTGAACTTTTGCACCTGCTGAGTGCTTTCAGTTTTGCAAAACTCGTTTTTCTGCAATTTCGCAGGATTCGCGGGGCGCGAACTTGCACAAGATCGAATTCGGAGCCCGCAAATTCGTGCGAATATCCGATTTGGTTTTTTGTGGCATGTTAGTTCGCAAGGTTTTGTGCGTTTTAGCGAGCCGCTTGTAGCGCAACGGCGCGAAGTTACCCTCACGGTCGTTCACGAGCGCGGCCATCTTGTTTGCATGACGTATTTCCGTTTTCGGGCGCGATGTGTAATCTCGCAAAGTGTGCGGCTCGCTACTACAATGTTGCGTGTGATCACGAGGAAAATCTCGCGCGAACTTACCCACGCGGTCGTGAACGGGCGCGGCCATCTTGTTTCTCATTCATTGCTATGGTTCTGGGCATGCTTTTTGTATCCTCTCTGAATCTCTGCCATCCTTTGCTTGTTTGAAGTTTTTTTTTAATCTATTTTACTTATTATCTATCCCTCTATTTTTCTAGCTCTATATTTTTGTGTTTTCTGCTACTTTTGGTTAATTTTAAACTACTTTTTTAAACTCTTTTCTTTTCTTCTTCCCTATTCTATTTCTTCTTTATTATTTAGCTTCCTTTCTGCCCAGACCATGGTAAAGGGAGCCGGGAAGCATCCCGAGAAGGGGAAGGGTCCCGCACCCCGTGCCCGGCTCCCGTGCGGGCGTTTGAGGGGGGAGCAGGTCGCACCCCGGGAGATCTTCAGGCCGGAGGAGGTGGCCGCACTAATTTTTTATGTTCAGCGCCGCCTCCCCAGGACCATCATGGCAGGCGACAAGATCGCTAGCGGGTACGGGATCCAGGAGCGCCGGAAGCGGTGGGAGAAGGTGTGCCGGGCCATGTACCAACACTCTCGGGTCCCGCGCACCTACAACCAGGCCACCCACCGTTGGACGGATGTCCTGGACCGGGAACGCGATCTGCTCGACCTGCTCGGCCTTGAGATCCCCGGGCTTGGTGAGTAGTAGTAGCTATTTATTTACTACTCTGTTTTCTCCTGCTCTGTGTGTTATTATATTGCAAATTTTAGTTTTTTACCAAGAGCATTAATGCTGCTGATTACATTGTAGGTAAATAATATTTCAAAATGTTCTGTGCATTTCAGGTGCACTGCTCTCCTCTTCAGTAGCGTTGCTACTATGCTTATTTGTTTTCGATTTTGTGTTCATTTCATTGGCCTGTGAAATTATGTATGAGTGTAGTTTAAAGAACTGCGTAATGCTAGACACTAAGGGTCAGATTTTTAATTACCGGCGCATCCCTGCAAAGTAGCAGGGATGCACCAGTAATTGTGCGCCACGCCACCACCACCCATGGTGCGCCGTATTTACAATGCAGCGCACCATGGGCCCAAAACGTCACCAAAGCATTACGCATCTGTGGCGTAAAGGCGGTGCATTGCTGGAGTTGCGTCGCAACGATATCGCAGCTCCAGCAATGCTCTGGGGTGCCCTATCTGCCCAATGCTGCGTCAAGCCGTACGTCTGATTCAAGCAGGCGCAGGGTTTGAGTCACTCATCATTGTCCTCAAAGTGACTGATTGAAATCTTGTAGATTTCCCTCAGCCACTTTTAGGATGCGTTCCTGCGCAGGAAAGCCCTCCCTTGCGCCGGAACGCCCCCTGATGGCGCAGGGCTTTACAACGTGATGCATCTCCCATATGCGTCACGTTGTTAATATACGCCTCACCATGGCGCCTCTTTTGTTCTGCCGCTGCGTCACAAAAGTCACGCAACAATGGAGCAAAAGAGCCGCAAGGGGCTTCTAAATCAGCCCCTACAGACTCAAGTCCAGTCCTTCATTTGTACACATGGCGATAAGAAGAAATAGTGGTGGTGGATTGATAGTTTGAGTATTTTAATGACTGGTTAATGTAGTAGGAAACTTTTTAGTGTTGTCGCTGATCTGCAATCACGATGGACTTTGTCTGTCACTTCGTGTGCTGCGGACTGCTGCCTGCCAGTCCTAGGCGAACCTTTTTAGTAGTTTGTTAAGTGAGTTACATAAGAACTTTCCAAGTTGACGGTCCGCAAATCAAGCAATACTAATAACGTAGTAGACCACATGAGATCGGTCAATATCTCCAGTGGAATAGTTGTCTATTTGCTATTTCGCCAAAATATTTTGTTATTGTTCTTTTGAAATGTTTGATTTGGTTGACAAATATCATCCATGTTTTCTGGTCTTTCTTTCTTTTATGTTGTACATCAGCTCCCCCCAGGGGTAAGAGGACACAGGAGGAGGAGGCTGCTGTTCAACAGGATGCAGTCCAGGATCGGGCAGGCGAGGGCTCCTTTGCTGGCCCCGGTAAGTTTTAATTTTAATACAGAGTACCTATTTTTTCCTAGCGTTCCTCATTCGATTTTTTCTAAATCGTCTTTGATCTTCTTGTAGACTGTATCTAAATCCTTATCCTGCCTCGACTATGACTCCCTGTGGTATTACTAGATTATTCTTATTAGTCTGTCTGTGTAGCTAACTAAGATTGCACATTTGGCAATTCCATTGGACTCCCATTCTAGTCAGCAATAGCTCTATGCACTGAGTGCAGTCCTCTGGGATTGTCCATAATGTCTTTTCAAGTCTTCTAAATGTTTATGCTTTGACAATTGCCAACAATAAAAAGGTGAATGACCACCAAGAAAGAATAAGATACTACTTTACTTTTGGTTTGGATAGGAGGACAATCCATTCTACTACTGTTGCAGGGACAAATCTGCACAAACAGAACTATGGACACTAAATAATGCATTGCTTAGCTTATCAATTATAATAGGCGTTGTTAGACTTTCCACATACCTCAGTAATAACAGACTTTGTAGTTGAACCTCCAATCTCCTTACTGACTAGATAGTGTGGCAGAGTCATTTAGCTCCCAAAGTCACCGATGATTGATCCCCAATGATGATTATCCAACGCAGGACAAGAGTACGGAGTCAGAGTCAAGAGGTGTCAGAGGCACAGACTCGTGCTTGCAAAAATTGCAAAACCTTTAGCTCAGCCACTCTAGTCTGGAGGACCAAAAACCACAGAGTCCATTTAAGTTTAAAAGCTTTATTAAAAGTAAACACATTTATTAAAATCAAATTTGTCATAAAAGTAAACGTTTAACTGAAAATAGAAAAGTGCTTAGTGCTGACAATTAATTGAACACATGTCTTGTGGTCGAGCCGAGCTCTCACCTGGTTTGAACTTGATCTTGCTTGTGTTCTTAGAAGTCAAGCTTCTGTCTGTTAGGAGAAAAAGTGGTGCGTGTTAAAAATAAAAAGCAAGCATTCATCAGTTGTGCCAAAAAGTGCAGCAACACAACAGCCTTCCCTGGAAAAAGGGACATTTTTACTTTAGAGTAGACAGTCACAAATTATTACATTGTTTTCTGTTTTTTTCACATTTCTTTATTCCTAGACCAAATATTATATAGTAGTGAGTGGTGTATACTAACATTCTTAAATGTACTGTGTAGGTGGAACCTCTGGTGGCGGGGCCAGCGCGGAGGTGGTGGTGCTGGATGAGGAGAACAGTTCTCGGGAGGAGGCGGCGATGCAAGTGCCAGACGACACCAATGTGCCTGTGAGGGTTCACACGGTGGTGGCGGGCAGAGGTAAGCTATATATTCCTTACTTATTGAGATTGAAGACTGCAGAGTGTGCTTTCTGCATGGGTGTATTATAAATCAACCAGGAAGTAGGCTCCTCTAAATGTACTTCGACTTAGCTGTGAAGTTTTTGGCGAGAAGAATCCCAATCAGATCTGAGATGAACTTGATGGATGGGATGAACGAAAAGCGAAAGAAGGGTGTAAGTAAGTGTGGAAGGACGAGAAATTTAATGATGACTGGCAAAGAAGAATGATATGTGTTTGCTTGGTCCCCGAGGTGGCTGGGAAGGAAAGAATATGGTATGGTGCATGGCTGGGTGAATGATGAAGCAAGGATGGGTGGAAGGAGAACAGCCTGGGTAGATGAAACAGAAACTGTATGTGTGCATATACTTTGAATGGATGGATGCCTGGATCATGGTAATATCTGACTCTTAGATAGCATATGTGTATCTAGAGAGAGTAGACGGTCACTGGATGAACTAAGTGTTACTTTGAAGAGCATGTAACACCGCACCCGCACGTCTGTTCCAGTGTAGGAAAGGCAAGGAAAAGAAGTTGTAATTTTGTCCAAATACTACCATGAATAGTAGCAGTAGTTTGTATTGCAACTGCAAGCACAGCATATATCCGGTTATTACGGTGAACACTCCCTACCTCTCTTAATAAGTTTAGTTTAGTAGTAGTACGTCATTCATGTGTGGGTGTATCACTGTTCACTCAATAAAAAGCAAAGCACCTAAAGTCATCCCATATGTAATCAAATACATCCCATGTGAAGTGATAGATAATCAGATTATTTAGCTTCTTCATTTTCTTTTTCTAGTACTCATTTGCACTGTAGGGTGAAAGTTAAATTAATTAAGCAGAAGCCCTTTTAACAGAGTATTCTCAGTGCCACCCGTAATAGAAAAGTAAGAGCTTCACCACCTGCATGTACTGGACCGGTACAGTAACGCAAGTCTGTCTCACTCATCATGGTGTGCGTCTGTTTTTCTTGGGTGCAAGTTCACTGCGCTGGCATTATGCCGGCTTGCATAAGATAACGTACCAATTTTCCTAAACAAGAGAGAAGAAGAAAAATAAGACTGGTGTACTGTCATAGTCGACTGTAATGGAAGTCCATAGTGCTCGTAGAATTTGTTCCTTAAACTCCCACTAATGTTAGAGCAAGGATGAAGAAGTGGGAGGTTAGATAGATACTGGCCTCAATAATTATGTACTGTGCTTCAAAGTTGCTAGTTGGACTGTGACACAACTTTTTGCTCAATCATTTTGTGTTAATCTTAAGGAGCATTGGTTACAGACTATGTCTTTCTTTCTTCATATAGTTGCTCCTTCCAAATCAAACAAACCAACAAGGAAGGAACTGGCTCGAATGGCCCGGCAACAGAGGCTGGATGCCACTGTCGCCGAATATCGGTGGCTGGGGGCCCTGGTGGAGGAGGACACGCAGTCTACTGGTACATCCAGTGGGACAGCTGCATCCTCCTCCGTGTCCCCATGGGCTGCCAGCCAGCGCAGTGCTCCAGCGGTACGGAGCCGGGCTACCAAAGCCAACCGCCACCGCCGAGGAGCAAAGACAGCAGCTGCCCCCCACAGGAGTTGCAAGGCACGCCAGCACTGCTTATGCCTCAGAGTGTCCTACCTGGAGCAGGAGGTCCTAACATATAAGACCTTGGTGGAGGGCCTCCGCTCCGACCATGCCACCCTCCGCAAGGAGTATGATGCCCTGGCCGCTAAAGTGAACAGCATCCTGCCGTAGTGTCCCTTGCCCCTTTTTTAGAGACTTTTGGGGGGTGGGAATTGGGAGTTGGGTTGTTTTTGGGACTTTTGAAGGACAATCGTTGGGGTTAGGGAGGGTCTTGCGGGAGATTATTTTGTTAGGTTAGGGCTACACAAATATACTTTTTGAAACTTTATGTGAGCATACCTGTTTTTTACTGCTTTTGAGTCTGGTGGGTGGGGGTTTAACAGTAAGTTTGTTTTCCTGAAACTTAAGTCTGTATCATTTTCTTCCTTTAAGTGTAAATGGCTAAATGTTTTCAACACTAAGTGCCTCTCACAGAGTAAGTGAATTCAAGAGTCTTAGGACTTTAGTAGTACTCCCGTCAATCTCTCGTCTCTCCTAATACTCCATTATACTACCTCCCACCAAACGCTTATCTTACCTGTAATTTGTGTTTGAAAGTAGGGCTAGGCCCAGGGCTGGCTCCACGGGAAATGGCGATTAAGGTTGGCAATCCTGGGCGGATGAAATGTCCTCATTGCGGTGGTACTAGTGGTGTGACACAGTGGCAGTGCATGCCTATGGAAAAAAGAAAATGAAACCTGCTTTGTCCTTACTGGAGCATTACAACGGTGCGATAGAGAATATAGTAGGTGACAGTACACTAGAACAGTGCCACAATGTAGCTTAACAAATGGTAAAGTATTGAAAGTATAACTAGTACTTGTGTTGAATTTCTTTGACATTGGCTACTACTACAAGAAATAGTACTGAAGCTGAGTAAGTCTAGAATATATCCCCGGATTCCTTCACCAGCCTGTTGCTATGACCTTATCCTCCCCAGCAAGTGTGTGGAATTATTGCTGTCATTTAGTCACACATCAATCAAAACCACACAGCCCGGGGGAAGAGGGTTAGGGTTTGGAAAATGGATGGGAATGGGGGTTTCTTTTTGGGTAAGTTTTGTTGAGAGAAGAAAAAATAAGCACAGCATGGACAAACAATAATTGAAGATAAAGAAATCTTTGGGTACAAAGCTAACCATAAATCTTTTAAGTGACATAAAGGAAGTGCATGCACTACTGCATGCATTGTTACTGAAAAGTAAGTCGTACTTTCGACAACCGTGAATGACAGAATGCGACAGTACAGGGCTGCAGAGTTTTCACTTGCCTATCTCTGCACTCAGAGAAACACTGCTTACATTAAATTAGGTTTAAAAAATAGCTGAAGTAAAACCTATAGAATGGCTGTAGGGATCAATTTAGAAGCAGAGAGAGATCCAAGAAATGCAGAGTCACACTCATTGAAGTTCACAGCAATAACATTACTTAAAAAAACATTAGAAAAGAATGGATACTGTATCAGTATGTTGTTGTATTTGTCCTGTTGAATTTGGTAAGTAAGCTGCACGCATCAAACCATTCCTCTTATTAGCGGCACTCCTCCATTCCAGCTGACGCTCCGTCCATCAATGTTGCTGACCAGAAGACACCCTGTCCACTGCCTGCCTGGCGGATGCTGAATTGCGGCTCGCTAATGTAAATCCTGACTTCATCCTTTTTTTCCCATTGCACAGACTGAAACCCGGCCTGTAATTATTGATGGAAAAACAGGAAGTGATATTAGAACACCACTGACAAATAAATTGTCGTGGGCCACTGAACGCTGTGGAGGCACAGACAGTCGAGTTCGGTGTTTAAACTACATTTCCCAGAAGCAGAGAGTTACGTACCGTGACCTGGGTGTTTGAGGTCACGTGCGCGGAAATGCACAAATGCAGTGAATGGCGACTGGATGCTGCCGATAATTCCGAAGAAGGAGGTTTGAAGCGTTTGGTAAATCTTACACAGTACTGGTAAGAGTGTCGAAAGACACGTTCTGTTTTAGTCAAGAAAGGAGAGTATTTGAAGCTGCGTGATTCTTCTGTGAAATCCTACGGGACTAGTTTTGTGGCCAGAGTCGGGTTACGGCAGGATTGCCGTCTTCGAACTGGTGTGTTGTTCACAGCGCCGATAAAGAACTCAGCGGCATAACAGACTCTCCTTACAAATCAGTAGTTTGGAATTCATATCGACAATAGACATTTCTGGAAAGGAGTTTCTCATTTGACTGTTGGAAGCTATTTGGTTATTTACTCTTTTCCCTGCGTTGGCGAGCTATACACGAGGGGCATCTGTGAGAGCTCATGCGAGGGAAAAACGGTTGCGGGTTATATGGATATAAGTGCAGAGAATTCTGAAACTGTGTTCTCTTTAAAGCTGTGGCGCTTTTCGTATAAAAGCGGTCTTGTATATCCATGAAGGATAACCTTTCTATTCATTGCTAATACCAAAGTGATATGATATTTAATATTCCTTTTGGTCATTGAGTGAGGTAACTATGATATGCATATCCACTGACATAAGAAACAGATATAAGGATTTGTCAAAGATTATGAAAGCTTCACCGTGTTTAATGCCAGATATGTTTTATGCTTTATTTCAGGTGTAGTGTATGGATAAGGAGATGCTCTACATGTAGTCAGGTACAAGAAAGTTCTATAGTGGGGTTAGTTGAGGAGTATTTAACAGTGAGATCAAGACTGATAACGTTCTTATATGATTTCAGATGTTCTGACGGTTGAGATGCATTATATACACTGCTCCTGAATGTGGTCTAGTTATTTTGATTTTACAGGTTAGTGGAATTTATACTTGTCATCATTGAAAGAAGGTTAGAGAAGGGAAAGAATTACTAATATTTCTTTATTTGTTCTTGTGTCTTGGTACAGGTCTCCCTCCCTGCAGTCCCCTTCCTTTCCTTCCCGAACCCAAACATATTTTCCCTCGCTTTACCATCCTTTAGTCTGCGTACTATATATATTGCAGATTTGGGACGGTGGGGAGATGGTTACCCATTGAGCAACGATTCCACCCTGAGGATTGGATTTGGAGCAGAACAGAAATATCGGCCCACGAATAATTAAATCCTCCTGGTTGAATCGTGCTTGAGGGCTAATGGCCACCATGGATGATATCCTGGCGGCATTGGCTTTAGTTCAGGTAGAATTAACAGCCTCACGTACAGAGACAGCGGCATTGCAGGCAAAAGTGGACAGAATGCAACGAAATCCCTTTGACTTTGGTAGTACAGCTCAAACATCTGCTAATACCATGGTGGTAGAAATACCCTCCCCTATACCATTAGCACCACCTGAGAAGTTCATGGGGGAGGCACATAAGGTACAGGTTTTTCTCTCACAAGTCATGTTGCATTTCAATTGCAAACCTAAAAATTTTTCCACCAACCAAGCCAGAGTCTCCTTTTTGATCTCATATCTCGCAGGGGATGCAGCTCAATGGGCTGTTCCGTTGATACGGAACGAAGATAATATGCTACATGATTGGGATTCGTTCAAAGAAGAATTTGAGAAAATCTTTGATCGCAGAGCAGACACCTTTGCGGCCGATCGTGAACTACTTGTGGTGAAACAAGGTAGTAGAGACTTATTGAGTTATGTGAACCACTTTCGGAGACTAGTGACGGAAACAAGATGGCCTGAGGAGAAACAAGCAGCAGTCTTTTATCAAGGTCTTCGTGAAGAGCTGAAAGATGTAATCGCGCAGGTAGACCCCCAACCACGAACCAGTATCGCCCTAATCGAACTTGCAATGAGGTTAGATCACCGATTGAGGGAAAGAAAAGGTGATCATTTCAAGAGAGACAGATACATGAATCGTTTTGATAAGTCTAAAGTTCCAGAAACTGGTTCTTCCCTACCAGAACCAATGGAGATCGGTACTATAAGAGCAGCCCTAACTGGGGATGAAAGAGACCATCGAAGAAAGAATGGATTGTGCCTCTATTGTGGGAAAAAAGGCCACTATCTCCGAGAGTGTCCTATAAAACCAAAGAATGGACGTCCATACTTCGGAAATAACAAAGAAACAAAACCGGCTGCGGGAAACTAAAGAGCTTGCGACCTAAGGAAGGGGTGTCGTCAAGCTTTCATTGTATTCCTTCCCTACAAGAAGACACAGGAATCAAGAGAGAACATTTCTTTATCGCGATTATGTTGAAGATAAAACAGGAACCTTGTATTGTCCAAGCCATGGTTGACTCAGGAGCTACGGAGTGTTTTATGGATTCGATAGAAGCTAACAGGCTGGATATAACTTTGGTGAATAAAGTCAGACCGGAAAATGTATTGGCTGTGGATGGTACACAATTGGAGGCTGGACTCATTCGTCAAATGACAGAACCCTGTGAAGTAGAATGCCTTCCAGGACATCAAGAAATTATGTCGTTTAATATCATCTCAGCGCCTGCTTACGGATTGATATTGGGGCTATCATGGTTGACCCTTCACAACCCAGTGATCAATTGGGAAAAAGGACATTGCTTTTGAATTCCGATTATTGCAAACTGAAATGTTGGAAAACAACAAAACATCTAGAGGAAAAGGAAATACACATCGCTACAGCGGCAGAAAAAGAAATACCACTACCTTCCTGTTACGAACAGTTTCAGGACGTGTTTTGTGAACATAAAGCAGAAACCCTACCAACACATCGACCATATGATTGTCGAATCGATCTGCAACCTGGAGCTGTGGTACCCTGTGGGAGAATTTATGCTTTGTCAGAACCTGAAAATATTCATTTAAGACAATATCTGGACAAGTTTTTGGAGCTGGGTTTTATTCGCCCCTCGGTGTCACCTGCTGCCTCACCTCTTTTTTTTATTCCTAAGGCTAATGGGGAGTTGAGAACTTGTATTGACTTTCGAGCGTTGAATACGATTACAATCCGCAATCAATACCCTCTACCATTAATATCGGTGTTATTGGAACAGGTGAAGGGAGCAGTGATATTCACAAAATTGGATTTGAGGGGGGCATATCACCTGGTCAGAATGCGCCAGGGTGATGAATGGAAAACAGCATTCAAGACGCGGTATGGCCTGTTCGAATACCTTGTGATGCCCTTTGGGCTTTGCAACGCGCCAGCCGCCTTCCAATTTTTCTTGAACGACGTCTTGCGCGACTTTTTGGATAAATTCGTAGTCGTGTATATCAACGATATTTTGGTGTATTCAACTCAAGAAGATCATCATGTCCATCATGTGAGTCTGGTTCTACAAGCATTGCGAAAGCATCAGCTGTATTGTAAGATCAGTAAATGCGAGTTTCACGAAACATCGGTGGAATTCCTGGGGGTGATCTTAACTCCTTATGGTCAAGAAATGGCGGAACGAAAGGTGAAGGCTATTCTGGAATGGCCAATCCCTAAAACAGTAAAAGACATCCAATGTTTTATGGGTTTCGCCAATTTTTATCGGAGATTTATATCTCAGTTCTCCGATAAAGCCGCCCCGTTGACTTTTTTAACAAAAAAGAAAATCCCATTCAACTGGACTAGTGAAACTCAGGAAGCATTTGAGGTGTTAAAAGAGGCATTTACATCTGCACCTATCTTGGTACATGCTAATCCCACTCTTCCATTTATAGTGGAAGCAGATGCCTCGGACGTAGCAATGGGAGCGGTTCTGTCGCAACGGAATGTAGAGACTGGCCAAATGCACCCTGTTGCCTTCATGTCGAAGAAGTTCAATAAAGCAGAACAAAATTACACAATAACGGAGAAGGAACTTCTTGCCATCAAAGAAGCCTTTGGTGATTGGAGACACTGGTTGTTGGGGGCTAGGCATGTTATCACTGTCTACACGGATCATCGCAACCTAGAGTATTTAAGAACAGTCCGTCTCTTAACTCCCAGATTGCTGCGTCGGATGACATTTTTTGAGGAATACCATTTCGTAGTAACGCTCCGTCCAGGAAGTTTGAATAAGAAGGCAGACGTTTTGTCCAGGCAGGATACTTCATTGTGTTCTGAGGTACCGGCAGAAAAGGCGATCTTTGAAACACACCAGGTCATAGGGGTGGTACATTCGGAGATATTTTTGGCAGAAACTAAGAAAGGATTACAATGTTTCCGTTGGAGGGAATGGTTGAAGCACCATCGCAAATGGATTCAGAAAGCTGGAGTGATGATGAAAGGGTCTCAATTGTTATTGCCTACCTTGAAGTTACGACGCCTAGTGTTTCAGCGGTGCCATTCTGATCCTAGTGCTGGACATCAAGGTGTCGAGAAGACATGTGAAAAGATTCTACGGAGCTTTTGGTGGCCGTCAGTGAGAAAGGATGTACCTAATTGGATACAGGCATGTGTTGTGTGTGCTCAAAATAAACCCCTTTCTGGGAAACCATCAGGACTGCTACAACCATTGCCGACTCCAGCGATACCATGGGAAAGTTTTTCAGTGGATTTCATTGTGGGTCTACCTGCGGATAGAGGCCATACAGTCATCTTGGTGATCATCGATTATTTAACCAAGATGGGACATTTTGTGGCCTGTAAGTCGCTGCCTACAGCTGGACAGTTAGCCATTCTGTTAATGGTAAATGTGGTGAGATTACATGGACTGCCGCAGAGAATTGTCTCAGATCGTGGTTCCCAATTTACTGCAAAATTCTGGAAGGCTTGGTGTGCAGCATTGCGGGTTTCATCGGATCTATCTACTAGTTTCCATCCGCAAACTGATGGGCAGACCGAACGTTTGAACAGAACTCTGAAACAATATCTGCGGAGTTATGTTGATACGAATACTGACATGTGGGTCGACTGGCTTTGGTTGGCGGAAATTGCCTATAATAATGCCATACACTGTTCCACGAAACATACACCATTCTTCAGCACTTATGGGTTTCACCCTCGGTTCATTCCTTTTAGTAATCCTAGTAAGGGTGACCGTATTCCGGAAGTTCATGACAGAATAGAGCACATTCAGAGAGTGTTGATAAACACCAAGAAACAGTTGGTGCATGCCAAGATTCTGTATATAAGACAGGCCGATAAACATCGTAAACAGGGTCCTGTCTATAAGAAAGGTGACATGGTATGGGTATCTACACGAAACATAAGATTCAGACGATACAGTGTATTTAATCCTCGTTACATTGGGCCATTTGCTGTGATTAAACATGTGAACCCTGTGGCTGTGAAGTTGGCTTTGCCATCACACATGAAGTTTTATCCTGTGTTTCATGTTTCATTGTTAAAACCTGCTGTTGGCGGCGCCAGGTTGCCTGTTTCTTCTGTGTGGGTGGATCAAGGTGAGGAGTATGAGGTGGCTAAGGTTCTAGACTCCAAAATCAGCCGAGGTAAATTGTGGTTTCTACTTGCATGGAAAGGGTATGGAGCAAAGGAAAATTCTTGGGCACCTGCTGTGGGTGTTCATGCTCCTAGACTGGTTGCTGCCTTCTACCGCTTACATCCGAACAAGCCATGTGCCTGTCTGTGTCCTCCGGGAGGGGGATGTACTGTTAGGGGCCACTGAACGCTGTGGAGGCACAGACAGTCGAGTTCGGTGTTTAAACTACATTTCCCAGAAGCAGAGAGTTACGTACCGTGACCTGGGTGTTTGAGGTCACGTGCGCTGAAATGCACAAATGCAGTGAATGGCGACTGGACGCTGCCGATAATTCCGAAGAAGGAGGTTCGAAGCGTTTGGTAAATCTTACACAGTACTGGTAAGAGTGTCGAAAGACACGTTCTGTTTTAGTCAAGAAAGGAGAGTATTTGAAGCTGCGTGATTCTTCTGTGAAATCCTACGGGACTAGTTTTGTGGCCAGAGTCGGGTTACGGCAGGATTGCCGTCTTCGAACTGGTGTGTTGTTCACAGCGCCGATAAAGAACTCAGCGGCATAACAGACTCTCCTTACAAATCAGTAGTTTGGAATTCATATCGACAATAGACATTTCTGGAAAGGAGTTTCTCATTTGACTGTTGGAAGCTATTTGGTTATTTACTCTTTTCCCTACGTTGGCGAGCTTTACACGAGGGGCATCTGTGAGAGCTCATGCGAGGGAAAAACGGTTGCGGGTTATATGGATATAAGTGCAGAGAATTCTGAAACTGTGTTCTCTTTAAAGCTGTGGCGCTTTTCGTATAAAAGCGGTCTTGTATATCCATGAAGGATAACCTTTCTATTCATTGCTAATACCAAAGTGATATGATATTTAATATTCCTTTTGGTCATTGAGTGAGGTAACTCTATGATATGCATATCCACTGACATAAGAAACAGATATAAGGATTTGTCAAAGATTATGAAAGCTTCACCGTGTTTAATGCCAGATATGTTTTATGCTTTATTTCAGGTGTAGTGTATGGATAAGGAGATGCTCTATATGTAGTCAGGTACAAGAAAGTTCTATAGTGGGGTTAGTTGAGGAGTATTTAACAGTGAGATCAAGACTGATAACGTTCTTATATGATTTCAGATGTTCTGACGGTTGAGATGCATTATATACACTGCTCCTGAATGTGGTCTAGTTATTTTGATTTTACAGGTTAGTGGAATTCATACTTGTCATCATTGAAAGAAGGTTAGAGAAGGGAAAGAATTACTAATATTTCTTTATTGTTCTTGTG
Source organism: Lissotriton vulgaris (assembly GCF_964263255.1). Taxonomy (NCBI): domain Eukaryota; kingdom Metazoa; phylum Chordata; class Amphibia; order Caudata; family Salamandridae; genus Lissotriton; species Lissotriton vulgaris. Next base: position 229,828,899 of record NC_141693.1, on the reverse strand, counting down.
TCTTGGTACAGGTCTCCCTCCCTGCAGTCCCCTTCCTTTCCTTCCCGAACCCAAACATATTTTCCCTCGCTTTACCATTCTTTAGTCTGCGTACTATATATATTGCAGATTTGGGACGGTGGGGAGATGGTTACCCATTGAGCAACGATTCCACCCTGAGGATTGGATTTGGAGCAGAACATAAATATAAGGTATGTACGCTGTGTAGTGCAAAAAGTCACACTTTGAGTTTCCTAATAGACAGTAAAATATTTTTGAAAGTGCGTACTCTGTCTGAGTCTCCTTTTGAAGGATAAATAAGTATGGGCAAATTAATTTAGCGGATCTTTCCCCTCAAGCTAGGTGTACTGTAAACTGTGTTTTAGAACGAAATTTAGACCTTCCCAGCAGTGCTCCCACCCAGACCCTTACTAAAGCCAGTCGCAAAAATGTAGAAGACCCCCAATCAGATCTCAAAAAACGAGGCCTAGTAGAAAACTGGTGACAAAACGTACTTTGAAAGTAAAAGTAGGCCCAAATCCCCCGTTACCCACCGTGGATTGTATTCAAACCACTTGCAAGCAAGCAAAAGTATCCATACCCAGCATCGTTCCAAGACTCGCAAACCCCCCCACAAACAGCCCCCCACCCAAACACATGCAATACAAATACTGCTAACACTAACGAGCCCTAAGTTAAGAATAGTGGAAAACGCTTTCTTTAACTATGCCAACCCCCCCCCTTTCCCACCATGGATTTTCCTCAAATCACTTGCAACCAAAATTACACATTCCCACGAGTGCTCTAAGACCCCAGAACTCAGTTGCAAAAATCTAGAACACCCCGAAACACATGCAATCCTGCTGCTAGGGCTAACCCTAACGAACCCTAAGTTACAAAAAGTGCCAAAAGGCTTTTCCGCATGGATTTTCTCCAAACCAGTTTTATCCGGTATTAGACCTTCCCAGCAATGCCACAGGACCCACCAACCCACCCGCAAAAAAGCACAACACCCCCAAACAGCCAAAAAGGAACATCTCATACTTACAATATTTATCGGCCTTCGGTCCAAACACGCTGTGCAGCTAGGTCATAATTCCCGTTTTCCACCACGGATTTCCTGAAAAGCAAATGCAATCAAAATTAGACTGTCCCAGCAGTGCTCCCAGACCCCAAAACCCACCCACAAACACCCGGAACCCCCCCAAAGAGCACCTCAAAGGCAAGCAAGTCAGCAATAACGCAAAAAGAAATTTGCCTCCGATTTGGTCCAAAACACTTTTATCCGGTATTAGAGCTTCCCAGCAATGGCCCCAGAGCCGTCAACCCAGGCGAAAACTAGTAGAAGACCCACAAACAGCCAAAAAGCAAAAGTACAAAAATGGGGACTTAGTCATTTTCATGGCTATTTCCAAAATCACTCCGCGCGCGCTCTGCAGCTAGGCCCTAACTCCCCTCTGCCACCATGGATTTGCTTCAAACCTCTTGCAATCAATAGTATCAATAGCCAGCAGTGCTCCCAGACCCCGAAACCCACCCACAAACACCAGGAAGCCCCCCAAACAGGCCCCCGAAAACACTACATTGAGCGAAATGTCAGAAATAGCAAAAAAAACTTTCATCATGGATTTTGTCCAAACCACTTCTATCTGGTATTAGACCTTCCCAGCAATGCCCCAAGTCCAGCCAACCCACCCGCAAAAAAGCACAACACCCCCAAACAGCCAAAAAGGAAAATCTCATACTTACAATATTTATGGGCCTTCGGTCCAAACGCGCAGTGCAGCTAGGTCATAACTCCCGTTTTCCACCACAGATTTCCTGAAAAGCAAATGCAATCAAAATTAGACTGTCCCAGCAGTGCTCCCAGACCCCAAAACCCACCCACAAACACCCAGAACCCCCCCAAAGAGCACCTCAAAGGCAAGCAAGTCAGCAAAAACGCAAAAAAAATTCGGTTCGCCTCCGATTTGGTCCAAACCACTTTTATCCGGTATTAGAGCTTCCCAGCAATGGCCCCAGAGCCGTCAACTCACCCGCAAAGAAGTAGAACATCCCCACAAGTGCAGAGTCTTTCTTCATTGGGCGTAATCCAGCCCTCTGCTTTGAGGGAAATAGGAGTCTGGAGGAGGAGGATAGAGGAGCATGTTCTTGTGAACTTGTGAACCTGAGGAATGCAGACTATGGCACCTTCAAATCAATAAGTAAACAAGTGAAGACAGTTCTGCTGATGGGCTTGTTTTTGTGATTATGTGATTAAAGTTTTAATTATATTAACTGTGCAAAACAAAGAAAGACAGACACACAGGAATAAAAGTGAATAAGGACGAAAAAGAAATGTATTGATTCATTGTCTCATTTTCAGGGCTCGGTGTCAGGGAATAAGAATAAGAGTTCGTACTCATACTCTGCGAATTCATGCAGGAGTAGGTCAGTGTCACCTAACAGAGAAGAAATTCCCTCATCTACGTTGCTGTCCTCCTCGTCTTCATCCGGCGCGCTTTCTCGTACTCTGTAATCTGGTGGTATGAGGTGCTGATTCATCTTGATCATTGTTAACCTCTCCACATTTTTGGGCGAGAGGCGGCTCCGTTTGGAAGTTACAATGCCGCCAGCAGCACTGAAAACACGTTCAGAAGACACGCTTGCTAGTGGGCAAGACAAGTAGTTTATAGCCAGGTTGGAGAGCTGTGCCCACAATTCTTTTTTCCCATGCCAATACGCCAATGGTTCAGCATTAACATAGACTTCTGTTGAGTCATTCAGATAGTCCTGCACTATCGACTCAAGGTTCTCCAAGGTTCCTCCACTTTGCTTACTTTTTGCTGGGACCTATTGAGAACCAAACCCAAGGAAAGTTAGCCAATCCTCTTCTTCACCCAATGTTACTGTTGTGTCTGGTGCAGATGATCCGGTTGCCGGTGTCTTTAACGGCTGAGAGGTCACTTGTGCCACAGCCACAGGTGCAGAAGTGGATTCTTTTGACTGGGGATGGCCTGCTGATGCTGATGTACTGCCTTTTCCTTCAATTTGCTGCCGTTCTCTTTCAAACCTCATGGCTGACAAGGCTAGCCAATGTTTGTACTTTGTAACATCTTCATCATCAAAAGGAAAGAATGCTCGGCCTGCCAGCGCCTTTTTGTAGCGTGGATCCAGAATAGTAGCACAAATGTAATGCTGTTCTGAGTGAATCATTTTAAGACGTTCATCGCCAAGTAGGCGCTGTAATGATTTCTCCGCCAAAACAAAAGTGTCTTTCTTTTCTTCATCTTTTTGAAACATAGAAGACACCGCCTTCAGTTGGTGCTCCAGCATGCGCAACAATGGGATAGCTTTTCCCAAATGACAGTCCTCCCTGCTGACTGCACGCATGAAGACCTTAAAAGGACGTAGCATGTCTGTCAGGCTTTTAACTAGCTTCCATTGCACCGCATCTAGCCTCAGGTCCTTCTGAGCTGTACCCAGTGTTAAGAAATAGTGATTGAGTACCTTATACTGCTCATACAGATGCTCAAGCATGTAGAAGGTTGAGTTCCAACGTGTTGCCACCTCCTGGATGAGTGCTTTCACTGGCATTCGACGTTCATGTAGCAGGCTCCTCAGATGCTTCCGAGCCTTAAAAGAATGGCTGAAATGGTTGCACATTCTTCGACAGGTGGCCACTAACTCGCACGCTGGACTGTCTTCACTCAAGAATTTTTTAACAACCAGGTTTATACAGTGCGCCAAACACGACACTCTGAAATAGTGACCCAGATCCATGGCCATAACTACATTGGCGCCATTATCCGTGGAAACATAACCAATCTGGCGTTTTTTTGGGGACAGCCAGTGAAAGACCTTTGTGTTAAACTCATTCAAAATGTTTTCTGCTGTATGACGTTTCTCCAAGCCAAACATGGCTAGTGTTGCATGTTTCCGAGCAGCTTTAAAAACTTGGTCCGGGTCAACACCTGGGTTTAGCTTTGCTTTAACCCCTGAAAAAGAGACTTAGTGTGCAGTGATGCACATGTAATCAGCACCTGCGCCACTGGTCCACATGTCTGTTGTCAGATGTATAGTGTGAACATCACTCTTCTGCAAAGCTGCCCCAATCACCTCCAGCACATCTTCATGTAGTGCTGGAACCGCAACTCTGGCAAAATAGAACCGGCTAGGAACTTTCCATTTAGGGCAGAGCGCTGACCCTAATTCTAGAAAACCAACCCCTTCTACAAAAGAAAAAGGGAGAAGGTCCAGAGCTAGCATTTTAGCCAGCTTAGTGTTATACAGACGCATCATTAGGTGGTTGCGATCATATGGCGCGTCTGAAAACAACATGGTTCTAATGTTGCCCTGGACCATGCATTTACGGAATGATGATGACTTCTTCGACCCAGTTACGCTCGCTGATGAACTTTTTCGCATTGGTGTCTCACTTTCTCCCACTCTCTTGTGTGGCTCACATGGGGTGTGCTGCTGACAGGGGTACTGGGTGTAAGTGAAGTGTTTGACACGTCTTCTTCCTCCTCGTCATCATCAGATGAAACATCAACGTTTTCTTGACTTGCAATTCAGGCTTCCTTGATCTCCTTTAGGTGCGCAAACCATTGGACAGCGTGCTGTCTCTTAAGATGACCTCTCTGGCCTCCGGTACCATAGTTGGTACCAAACTTACCACGACTAACTGCAAGCTTACAAATGCTACAAATGGCAAAGTTTTCCTTTTTTGGGCAAACACTAAAGAAGTCCCAAACTGCGGACTTGAAATGTCTGTGGGGGCCGGAAGAGGTGGCGATACTGGTGGTGGTCATGCTTCTAATGCCAGATGCAGTGGAGGATGTGGATTGTCGAACTTTACTACGTTGTGCACTTTCACCACCACAAATTGAGGTCGAGGTGGATGGAGGTCCCTTCTGGCGAAGAAGAAATATGGAAGCGGTAGGTGTTGGTGTACAAGTTAACTCCAATGATTGTGGTATTTCCATTGCCTCCTCGTCGACAACATCATCACGTTCAGCAGCTTCTCGGACTAGGGTCAAAATGTCTGTTTGCTGCATGCCCGCTGGGGCTGCAGTGACCTTTATGATGACTGGGTTGTCGTCGTGAGAGTCTTCATCAGCAGGGGTTGTATACGCCACTTCTTGTTGAGCCTCATCACACTCCATAACTATGAGACTTTGGACGAGCTTCCTTTTACGCTTAACTGCCTTTGTCAGATCATGGTGTGCCTCACTCTCAGACGGCAGTGGTGCTGGTTCCCAATTTTGATCCGTATCATCAGAAGGAGGTGTGCTTGAAGAAGATGTAGACACCACCCTTGATCTCTTCCTTGCTAGGGATGTGGAAGATAATGAATGATCATCAGGAGGAGTGGCTTCCTCAAATGATACCTCGGCTTGATTGTCGATTTCCTGATGTGCCCCTACTTCGGGAGGAACAACTATTGTGGGCACTTGTGACCCTCCATGCACCTCTACTTGCGCATCTCCTTGCGCTGCCTCTCCTTTCACTTGTACTTGGGCTGGTACTTGCACATGTGGTTGTTGTTGCGGCTGTGGTTGTTCAACACTCGCCAGATGAGTTACAACAACCTGTGTTGATTGAGGGACATTGCTGCTACTTTCTTGCAATGAGCCAACATCACTGGTCGATGGTGATTGAACAACTAGACTAAGTGCCTCTGCAGCACTCAAGGGCTTGGACTTAAGTTGGCGTGGTGGTGGTGGCACTGAGCCCAATGGAGCGTGGGTGCTGCTCCCAGCTTGGTCCCCAGCAGATCCCGCTGCTGCTGCAGGCGTACTTTTTTTTTTTACTCCCAAAAAATGTGGCGGGCGGCACACCAGTCTCCTTGGTAACATGCTGATTCTTCTGCTCCTTACTGGCAACTTTCTTGCTAGAGGAGCTACGGGGAACTTTTTTTGGGGCCATCTTCTTCAGCGGTCAGAACAGCATCCCGCAGTTGCACGAGTTGCAGAGTTGTCTGTGGCCAGAAGTGACGTTGCGTGACGTTATGCTGCACACACACACACCGCTGCAGGATTTCTTCCTGGCACTGGTGGTTCTCTTGAGTCTTGTGCACCTAAAAGCAATGGAAGACAGAGGAACACCAGTTCAGTTATACACCCCAAAAACTCGAAAACCACACAAAAATCAGCACAATCCCATGCCATCCATGCCCTCAAAGATGTTTAAATTCAAGACACCCCACAGAAAGACTAGGCCCATGCACCACTCACTACCCCTGGGCATAATGGTTGAAAGCTAGGCAAAATGGTTCCAGACCTAAGAACACTGCCTGCATTCAAAATGGCCCCCTGCCTCTCAGCACATGGCCAGGGCCTGCCTGTACCAGCACTCAAAATGGCCCCCACCCACATGGCCTGTCCCCAAAAATCACAGAACAATCAGCACAATGTCATGCCATCCATGCCCTCCATGATGTTTAAATTCAAGACAACCCACATAAAGACTAGGCCCATGCACCACTCACTACCCCTGGTCAAAAGGCCCCAACAACAGCCCAAAAATCGAAAATTCCAAAATTGTAGTTGCAGCAACTGTATTGCCCCAAACAAACTTACTTGTGAAATTTCTAATCCAAAAGTGATCCAAAGAAAGTCAAAAAGGCCTCAAATCCAAATATCCAGCAGCATCCACAAAAAGTAATCCTTCCAGGTCAAGAATCCGAATGAAAGTGACCAGCACATGAAGAAAGCACTGGGAGGAGCCTGCTGGACAGGAACAGGAAGTTGGAGACTGTGGGGCACTTCCTTCCTCCAACCCCCCCCCCCCCCACCCCCCCCAAAATGGACTCCTTGCAAAAAAAAGTGCAGGCAAATGTCAACCGGAGTTATTCTGATAAAAATCATCATTTTCAGAAGGTTTATGCTGCTTGCTGGTGCATTTCTTGTGCAGAATTTCAAATTTTGTAATTTCGCGAGTGCGAGATTGTTGCTGCTCACCGTATTGACGTGTTCGCAATTGCGAACTCTCGCGATGCGTGCTGTGCAAGGTGGCAAGCCGCGATTACGTAATCGCGGTCGCCAAACTCCTGTGGGATCCAGCAGCAAGATCCAAAATGGCGCAGCACTCGCAAAATATCGAGAAAAACAACTCGGCAAACGCTGAATGACAGTAAGTGAACGCCGCAATATTGTATCACCAAGAAAAAAATCCGCTGCGTGCGAATTTGCAGATTTTCGGTAAATTTGCGAGAGTTCGCAGATTGCGAATTTACCGAAAATCCGCAAAATCCGTGAGCGGAACAGATTTTACGCCCATAATTTTACTTATCATTTGCTCTAACTTTTCCTCCAAGGCCCATATGAGTTCTGACTCTTTGTTACTATTGCAAACTGTGCATCTTGATAGCATTTTGAATTGATCCCTTCCCAAGGCTCCTTTGATTTTATAAGGTGTTATTGTTTCCAAATACATCTTGGTTCAAAAATACTAATGGCCTAATTATGAGTTTGGTGGTCCACTGAATCACTGTGGCACCACCAAGTATATCTGGAGTTTCCTCACTGCCACTGTTTCATGGCCTTGTGGTCATGGGAAGCATGCATGGGACACATGGTGCGCCCCCCTTTCTGCATGCACCCCTTTTCCTGCATATCATGGACGGCACAGTCCATGCCGTGCAGGAATGGGCTTTGGCGCTCCCACTGCAGTGCCTTGGGAGTACTGCCCTAGGAACTCCAAAGGACCGCCCACTAGACCACGAGGTAACTCGTAATCTGGGAGGTGGTGTGGGAGCAGAGTGGTGGCGTGGTGGCCTGCTCCCACACTGTCAAACTGATAATCAGGCCCTAAATCATCTTCCGAGAGAGGAAGATTTAACTGTCTCCTTTTCTCCTCAATTTTGGGACAAAATATGGTTCAAACTATTTAGAACCTCCAAAGTGGCACATATTACACAGTTGGTCTTTTTTTAATCTACAATAAAGCTGTTGTTACTCTGGTGCATGTGACTAGATTAGGTGCTTCTGCCTCTCCTCTTTGCTGGTATTGTTCTGAACATACTGGTTCATTCGTTCAACTAAAATGTTTGGACTTTAGCTTGGTCTGAATGTTAGAGAATTCAAAAGTGCAACATACCTCTTACATTGCTTAATATTTTCATACGCTCCTTGTCAGCTGATGTTGATTGTTTGACTAATAGACCTATATTGTTAGGTATTTGTATTGCTCTTGCTTTTAAAGTAATACTCTCATGCTGAAAAAACGTTTCCAAACTCTATGTGCTTACTTGGTGGAATTCTGTGTGCAATGAATACAGAATTCATACTGATACTTCTTTTAGTCTGTGCTTAAAGGGTTAAGTCTGAAGTATTTTATTTAACTCACTCATTTTCTCTCCTTGCACTGATCACATGCTAATCTATTTCTATTTCTATTTCTTAATATTATCTTTCCTCTCTTTTTCTGTCTCACTTTTCCTCCGTTTCTCACGGTTTTCTTTTCTTATCCCTATTCTCTCTCTTCTTATCCTTCTTTTCTTTTTCATCTACTTCATCTCCTCTTTTTATATAATACTCTTCCATTCTTCAAATGTACCTTTTTTACAATGTTTGCAATATTTATTTAATTATGTTACTGCAACCCTGTTTATATATTGTAGTATGAAACAGCATATACAAATTGTAGAACAAAAACATCTATAAATTTGTGAAAAGAAATGAAGGGTAGGCGGGTTTGTTTGTGTATAATTTAGTTGAAAACGCCACCATGTATTCATCAGGAGAGTCTTTGGTATGTCTAGCCTGGAAAGACTTTGATATGCTGCCCCCTGCTGACTGGGTCTAGTCAATAACCATTTGTTTGTTCTTCTTTCCAATCTCCTGCACCATGAGAGACGCAGAGTCTACCACAGCTTTTTTGACCTAATCAGCCACTAAATGTCAATAAAATTCCTCAAGTTGTCTCTAAAAACTCTTCAATTTTATCAATTTCCTTCTCAGTCAGTGTTAGTTACTAATTAATTTATGAGACTTTTTTTTAAATTTAATTTTACACTTGTTATAATGTATTATCCAAATATTTAAATATGTCAAAAGAATTGATTCAATATAAGAAAACCAGTTATTAAAACCAGAAATAAAAATAGTCTAAGAGCATAATGTAGAATTCAAGCCCACAATTCCAAGAATGTCAAACACATTTTTCCTATTTAGGGCTACACCGACAGAATTGTCTCCTGGTTAAGGTTGGAAAACATGAAAAAAACGTATCAAAGTTATCAGCAACCCTTTTGAGATGCCCCAACCCCATTAGCAGTGCCCGAGGAGGTAAACTTGGACCGCTACGTGCTGTGTGCTTGGGTCTCTAGAGATGAGAGCCAGCGATGCCAGGGATGTCCATGAGTGCCCACTGATAAAAGCTCACTCTTGCTAGCGTTTGGTTTGTTTTACATAGCTGGTACCCATCCATTGCTGAATACTGCGAACACGCTCACCAGACAACGTGACCGCGCTTGGAGCAAGATGGTCTAGGTGCACAGCCAACCGTGATTCATCTGTGTCTGTCACAGCTTCACGTCCAAACAGCCTGATGAGATGCAATACTTTTTGTTGCCAGGTACTGTCAGATGCTGAGTACCTGCACTTCTTTAATTTAAAAGAGAGAGGATCAGTTCTTTTCAGCATTGGTGCAATGCTGTTAATGGGGGCGTGCTGGCACGTCTCTGTAGCAAACAGGCACTCTGGGGTTGTAAGTGCCTGCACTTTTATACTTCCATTTAAAGCAAGTTGCCCTGCACTAAGAAGGCAGAGTAAGAGACTTACATCAGTCTTTCAGAAAATAAGTAAACCACCGTTCAACTTATCTGCGAGGCCTTCTATGAGTCTCGATGAAAAACACGCATGCACACATTCACTCACATGTACACATACATTCTCACACAAACACATACGCACACACGCAGAAACACGCACACACACATATGTCACATTTATTAAAGGAGCATTTTCAAACAAACTATTGGGTTTGCCAATGCTCACTTGTTTTCGCTAAACAGGCTAGCTGCTAACTTCAGGAACTAAAATTGAGAAGTCAAATCTTGAACTCTCCATAAAGGTGCCCCTCGGGCATCAGCTTGTACAATAAATGCTAGGAACCCCCAATGAGTCGGAGTTATTACTAAAACAACATTAGTATTTATATGGATTGAAGAGAGTGACCCTCAATTAAAAAGATGCTGTTACACACATGTACATAGAACAGCTGTCTTAGTACTCGTGTGCTGTTGTCACAGGTTACTTGTGGACTCTCCTGAGGGAGTTTTCCGGTCACAGAGGAAGTAAGAGAGGTATCCAAGAAACTTAGCCTCAGAGGGAGGCAGGGAGGTATCCAAGGGACCTAGCCTCAGGAAAGGCAGAGAGGTACCCTATGACCCTAGCCTCACAGGGAGGAAGAGAGGTACCCTATGACCCTAGCCTCACAGGGAGGAAGAGAGGTACCCTATGACCCTAGCCTCACAGGGAGGAAGAGAGGTATCCAAGGAACCTAGCCTGAGGGAGGGGGCAGCAATGAGGTGCCCCAGGACCCCAGTCTCAGGGAGGGGGCAGCAGTGAGGTGCCCCAGGACCCCAGCCTCAGAGGGAGGCAGAGAGGTACCCTATGACCTAGCCTCAGAGGGAGGCAGTGAGGTACCCTATGACCTAGCCTCAGAGGGAGGCAGTGAGGTACCCTATGACCTAGCCTCAGAGGGAGGCAGTGAGGTACCCTATGACCTAGCCTCAGAGGGAGGCAGTGAGGTACCCTATAACCTTTGTTTGTAAGGTGCCCTATGGCCCTAGCCTCAGTGGATGCCAGGGGGTAATTTTAGGGATCCAGCCGGGTATGGCTGTTGGTGTGCCAGGGGGTAATTTTAGGGTTCAGTGTGGGTATGGGTTTTGGGCTGCCAGGGGGATAGTTTTAGGGTACAGGGTGTGTATGGGTTTTCGGGTACCAGGGGGTAATATTAGGGTTCAGGGCGGGTGTGGGTTTTAAGGGGGGGTCAGGGGTAATTTTAGGGTTCAGGGTGGGTATGGGTTTTGGGGTGCCAGGGGGATAGTTTTACTGTTCATGGTGGGTATGGGTTTTAGGGTACCAGGGGGTAATTTTAGGGTTCCGGGTGGGTATGGGTTTTGGGGTGCCAGGAGATAATATTAGGCTTCCAGGCAAGTATGGGTATTGGTATGCCAGGGTGTAATTTTAGGGTTCAGTGTGGGTATGGGTGTTGGGGTACCAGGGTAGTAATTTTAGGATTTAGGGTGGGTATGGGTCTTAAGGGGCCAGGGGGGGTATTTTTGAGGTTCAGGGCGGGTATAAGTTTTGGGGCGCTGGGGTAATTTTATGTTTCAGGGTGGGTATGGATTTTCGGGTGCCACTAGGATAATTTTAAGGTTCATGGTGGGTATGGGCTTTGAGGTCCCAGGGGGGTAATTTTAGGGTTCAAGGTCGGTATGGCTTTTGGGGTGCAAGGGGGGACATTTTAGGGTACAGGGCGGGTATGGGTTTTGGGGTGCCAGGGGGCTAATTTTAGGTATCAGGGAATGTATGAGTTTTAAGGGGCCAGGGGGGTAATTTTAGGGTTCATGTGTTCTCTAATTGTTGTCCAGTTTCAAATGCAGAATTCACCACTTTTTTTTTCTCAGCTTGTCCTGAGCATTACCCGATCCTGATTGTCTGCCATTTTAGCCCCACCCCTATTTATTAACATTTTCCACGCCCCTTCATTTGCCAGGTTAGCCCCTCCTGGCTGGAAAATTTTCTGTGGATGCCCATGAAGGGACCTCAACGTGCCCCCGTCTCGCACAGAAGGGGTGGGCTCTCCTGTGCCAGAGGTGCCAACCACTGGAGCAGCTCGAAACACGTAAAAATGGAAACAGCAGTGTTGACTAAAACATGTTTTATGTCCTCCTGTTGGTCTCGATGAACAAAACCTGAGAAAGGACATAAAGACAACAAAAAATAAGTACATTAAACCAGCCTTTACAATTTCCATTGAACATAAAGCTACTCTCTGCGTTGTGGACAGGTTGCCTGCTAAAGAGTATGTAAATGGCACTAAAATTACAAATTGATACATGACCTTCCTTTTGGTTCTCTTGCTATAATTATACACAACTTGCGTTTCCCATGTTTTATAAACAGAAGGGTTTGAATGGGAGGGGGTCGGGGGTGGTGAATGCAAAGAGATATGGATGGATAACAGGATAGATTACTACACATTGGGGAATTAGCGTGTAGCCAGCATGGAAGCAGGGTGTATGTCAGGGGGGAGGTATTTATTTATTTATTGATGCGTCTTTATATAGCGCGAACCGAAGGTGTCAGAGCGCTTTACAATAGAACAAGATACACAACATAAGGACTTCAGAGTACATGCATTACATAACAGATACAAATAGATAAACTCTAAGGGGCAGATCTACAAGAAAGTGCCACAGCGCGACACCGCAAGCCCCTTGGCTGCGCCACGCTGCAGCACTTTCAGAACACAGGAATGCGACATATCTACAATGATATGTTGCATTCCTGTGCTTTCTCCAGCGCTGGCGCAGAAACAGCTGACATGCTCCGGTGCAGGCACCCTTCCACAATGGTGCAAGGATGCCTGCGCCATTGGGAGATTGCTTTTGTGAAGGAAGGGGCCCCTTCTTGCACAAAGGCAATCAATGCAGGAATTTTCTTCTTTCAATGCGTGCTGTAGAATGCAGCAAGCATTGAAAGAGGACAAAACTAGGAGAAATGAAAACATTTCTCCTCGTTTCACTTGGCTACGCCACCCCTATGGTGGTGTAGCAAACTGACGCATTTCCAGGTTTACGATTTCTTGTAAATCTGGAAATGCATCAGTGGACATGGGTGTTGCGTGGGAACACCCACAGCAACTCCCATGTCCCGCCCCTAACACGCAAAGTGCTGCTTGAAAAGGGGCGATATTTACAAGCACAAGTTAAGTCACGCAGGGTGACTTTACCTGTGCTTGTAAATATCCCTTTGCAGGCTGCGCCACCGGTGCGTCATGCAACGTGGTGCACCGGCGGCACATGGGGCTTGTAGATCTGCCACTAAATTCACATAAGAATGGTAGTAAGTACATAAGTCTACTACAGATACTAGTGGTTACATTTGCATATATACAAGTTGCAAATTTACTCAGGGTTACATTTTAAGCAAGTTGAAGCAATAAGGGTTGGACAAATGTATATTACATATTTACAGAGCATGGTCTTCTCGTCCTTGCTGGGCTTCTTGCTTTCAACCTGACCTTCGGGGTGTTGTTGCAGTCACGAGCGGTGATATTGGGCCTGGTAGGATCAACCATCTGGTGATGGCCAGAATTCCTCCCCGCATACATGGGGGGAGCAAGACAGGCTGAAGTTAACGTCCCCCTCCACTGCACCAGGCATCGGTTGAGCGTCACAGGCTGGGGGAAGCTGAATCGCAGAGATGCGCAGCGAAGGTCTCCTCACCTCCAATATTGCCGCCATACTATATAGTATTTAGTACACGGGGCACTCCTCTAAATTCACTGGCCGCTCCCATACAGTCCAGGGCGAGCACTGGGCGACCAAGAGCCAATTAGCACGTACCAACCCCACGAAAAGCACCAGGGGATCGCCCCTAGACTTGCCTGTAAAAATTAGGTGCTCCAGGCCTCGCCGCAGGCCATTCACCATGGGCCCTGTCCACGCACCCCGAGGGCGGGCTCAAGACCGCTCGGGGTCTTGGCCCAGTGAGCAATTACTGAATGCGTGTCTTCATTATTAAAGCGGTCCAAGTCTGCGGCCTAATTCATGCCCGCTAGTGTCCCTGTATTCCCTGACACTACACTGGTGATAAGGCAGGTCTTTCCCATGCCTCGCCATGTCCACACCAGAAGTACCCAGTACCTGCGGTTCCTGACCAGCTCCTGCCACTATGGTCCCGGCACCTGCGCAATCCACGCACACGGCGCAGTTCCTGCTGGAGGCGGGTGCCCACCCCGCTTGAGCCTGCTTACCTGGAGTGGAGCTACGCTGGTGTGCGCCGCCTCGGCAGATGCGCCCCCGCCTCTGCCATCGCTGCTGGTTGGTGTCTTCAGCGCTTGGAGGGGTGCCAGAGGTGAGGCCTGCCTTGCTTGCGTGTGCGTGCCTGTGCTGCCGAGGCCCACTACCGCGCTGCCTCTATGCTCACACGAACACACTGCATCAATGTGGTCGAGCCGGCGGTTAAAGCTCCGTGCTAATCACAGCACGTCCTGCTGTTGGCTGTGTATCTCCGCTGCTGGAGGGCTCACTCCTCACTCTCAGGGGCCCTCAGCTCAGCACCCCTCCTACCATTCAGACGGTCAACTGCCCAGCAAGACACTGAGGGAGACACCTGCACAAACGCAGTAAAGAAAAGTGAAAATAAATTGTATGAAGTGGGGGGCATCACTTATTCAAAAGCCTTCACAAAGGAGGCAGATACCCTCACGTCACCCTGCCTTTGAGTGCCTGGAGAATGGACTTACCCCAGTGACCACACACAGCTAGGCCACCTAGCAAAGCCCGCAGATGCTCAAGGCTTCCCGGTTCTGCACTGGCGACCAGATTCACGTGCCTGCACCGAAGCCACACCCACGTGCTACAGACCAGCGGGGACCCTCTCCCACAAGTACCCTGCACCGACCTACATCACCAGTCTAATGTGCTTCAACACACTACGTAGCAGGCCCCACAGGAGAAGATGAGTGCTCAAGGCGCCGATGACAGGGGTTCTCATCCAAGCGGTACTGTGCTGACCCACCAGCCCACGGTCGGCCGGGTCAAGTCATGGCTGCCCCACTACCACCTTTCAGCGAACTCTCAGATCTGTCCACTGCTGTGGCACGATGGAAGTCCTGGATTGGCTGCCTGGACCATTACTTCATTGGCGTGCGGGAGATGGATGGGAGGGTGAAGAGGTCGCTCCTCATGTGCTATGGAGGTTATTCGCTTGTGGTCGGCTTCAGCTGTGATCATAGTCCCTTTCCGACTGGAGACTCGTAGGGGGTGAGCAAGGTATCGACTGTCCGCTTCTGTCGCGCGATCTCGTCTGACCATCACCCAGTCTCCTTCCTGAATGTTTGCATGTTTTGCATGTCTTCTCTTATCAGCGTAGACTTTCATTTTCCATTTCTTGTCACGATCTAGTTTGACCAAAGTATTGTGGTCAGTGGTCACGGCTCGAGATTGTGAGGCGTTGCTTATCGCAGGTAGTCGGGTGCGAGGAACTCGTCCTAGCATTAGTGTGGCTGGGCATTGATTTGTGGTGCTGTGAGGAGTGGTGCGGGACACCCGCAGTACTTCGTTCAAGACCTGTTGTATGTCACGGTGAGCGAGCTCAGCTTGTTGGATTGCTTTCTTGAGTGTTCCCATAAATCGCTCAACCATGCCGTTTGCTTGTGGCCATAACGGTGTTATTTTCTTGTGTTTGAAATTGAGATGCGTTGCAAATTCAGCAAACTTTTGTCCGTTGAACGGGGGCCCATTGTCTGATTTTACCCTCATGGGAATGCCCCAAGCTGCAAAAGTTTCATCAAGGATGGGTATCACTGCTGTTGCTTTGGTGGAGGAAACTTGATGTGCAATGGGGAATCGTGAAAATTCATCCATGATGACGATGATGTACTTGCCCGACTTCAGAGGCCCGAATAAGTCGATGGCCACTTGCTGCCACACCCCTTCTGGTAGGTCTGACATCTGCAGTGGGGCCGGCGGTTCCTCACGACTCACTAGTTGGCACGGGGTACAGTCTTTAAGTGTATTTTCCACCATCTGGTCCAGTAGTGGGAACCAGACGCGTTCTTTGAGTGCCTTCTTGGTAGCGACTATTCCTCTGTGGCCTTCGTGTGCCAAATTGATGACACCTTGTTGTAGTTTCTGTGGGATCACTATCCTCCCCCCTCTCAGCAGGAGGCCCTCAGTACTGACAGATAGTTCTTCTTGTATGTGTTTGAACGGCATTAGTTCTTGAGTGTTGTGGTTACCATTTTGAGAGCTGTCCTGCAGGTGTCTCCACGAGTTGGTGCGTATGCGGTTCATGACGTGTTGAAAAACAGGGTCTTGCATTGACGCGTCGCAGATGGCTTCCAGTGGTACTGTTTGAGGGCATGCGTTGTTGATGATGAAATGAATATACTCTGTGTGGACGGGGGTGTCGTGACATGTAGTCCGCAAGATTCTCTGATTTTCCAGGCTTATGGATGATGGTGTAGACATAGTCTTGGAGGCGCAGTCCCCATCTGCGGGGGCAATTTGGCTCTGGGGTTTCCGAATATCGTGACAAGGGCTTGATGGTCCGTAATGAGGTGTTTCCCATATACAAAGAGGTGGAAGTGTTTGCAGGCCCATACGATCGCGAGGCTCTCCTTCTCAGGCTGCGAGTATTCTTTTTCAGTATCCGTGAGACTGTGACTGGCATAGGCGATTATGTGTCGTTGCTCAGAGTCTTCTTGGTATTGCACGAGGATGGTGCCTAGTCAGACTGGGCTGGCTTCAACAGTCACTTCAGTCTTTCGCTTGGTGTCGAAGTATGCGAGGTTAATGGCTGAGCCCACCGCTCTCTTGATTTTGTTGAAGGCTTGGTCACAGGCCTGGTCCACAGGAAAGGTTGTCCTTGGCGAGTGAGTTCCCTGAGTGGATAACTGATTGTTGCATAGTCTTTGATATATCGTGCGCAGTAACTCGCATCCCTAAGAAGGATCGGAGGTTACTGACGTCTCGTGGTTGTGGTGTATCGGCTAGGGCTGACACTTTCCCTGGGTCAGGTTTCATGCCGTCTTTGGAGAAGAAGTGTCCGTAGAATTTTAAGGTTGATTTGTGGAATTCACACTTGTCGGGATTCAGAGTAAGGTTGGCATTGAGCAATGCATGGCAAACTCTGTCTAGTGCTGTGTCATGTTCAGTCTGATTATTCCCAAATACCAGGATATTATCACTATAGTTGAAGGCATTGGGGAATGCCTTGAATTACTCCTCTGATGGCCTCTTGGAATATCTCGGCAGCCGAGGACATCCCGAAATTGAGGCGCTTGTAATGGAAGAGTCCTTGATGGGTTGTGAAAGTTGTGATATACCGTGACTTCTTGTGTAATTCTAATTGGTGGTATCCCTTATTGAGGTCCAATTTAGGGAAGACGGTCGCTCCATTGAGGCGGGCAATCATATCACTAATGTGAGGTCCTGGGTGCCTTTCTCTCTCGATGGCTGTGTTGGGCGCACGCATGCCCACACATAGGCGTACTTTATTGTCTTGTCCCTTTTTAGGTACTACCACCACCGGCGATAACCAAGGTGTGGGACCAGAAGAGCGTTCAATGATGTCCGTCCTCAGTAGTTCCTGTAATTCGTCGTCTACGGCCTGCTGCAGATGGAATGGCACTTTCCTGTGATGTTGCGCCACAGGCGTTACTAGCTCATCGATGTTTAGTTTGACCTTAAATTGGTTGAGTTGTCCTAGACCCTTGAAGAGATTTGGAAATTTGCTGATGATGTCAGGGGCGTCATCAACCATGTAGAGAAGGTCTACGAGTTTGAGTCGTTCTGCCGTTGGCAGACTAAGGAGAAAGTCTGCTGCGTCGGGACTTTCGACCACATGAATGTAAGCTCCGATTTGTCGATCTTTGTACGTTAGTGTGGTACTAAATCTGCCTAGGCATGGCAGCGGTTTTCTGGACATTCAGGTGTACACTCGTACTGCAGCAGGTTCTAGTTTAGGTCTGGGCGTCATGCTTTGGTATTCGAGAGTGCATATGTAGTTCAAAGACGCTCCAGAGTCTAACACGAATTTCGCTGGGTGGATTCCGATCTTAATGTCTAATTTGGGATATTTCTTTAATCTGTCCGGATCTGACACCATGCATATGTATTCGTCACTGTCTTGTGACACGAGAGTAAGTGGCGATGAATCTCTGGACGTTGACCTTCTGGATTGGTATGAACTGATTGAGCGATCGCTTGATCGTGATGAGCTGCCTGAGTGTCCTTCTTTCCCTTTTACTGCTCGAGCATGATGGAGTGTAGTCGGCCGTGATGTGATTGACTTCCGCTCAGACTGTCACGTTTGGCAGGCCACTTCAAAATGATTGTCTCTTCCACATCGGTGGCATTGTTGACCGATGGCGGTGCACTGCCCCGAGTGTGGGTATTCTTGACCACACCAGTAGCATCTCGATGCAGGTTTGCTACTTCCTTGGCGAGATGACATTCGTTTGGACGTTTGCGTGAACTTTCTGGATTTGGGGTGATCCGAACGGCGTTTAACGTCTGTGCGAGTTTGCATCCTAAAGGCCTGTTCTTTCCTTTCAGGCTTGGTGGCCTCCATTTCTTTGCGTGATCTTCCGCCTGGTTATTCATTCTCGTCATTTCCTCTTTTTCTTCCAGCGTGTAGTGTTTCTTTAGCAGGCAGCGTCACAGGGATTCAGACTGACAGCCTTCAATTATGCGCAGTCGCAGCGCATCTTCCGCGTTGAAGGTGTCGAACTCGCAATGTCGGGCCAAACGTTTGATGCGTACAATGAAATCACCCATGGACTCGTCCTTTTCTTGTGACGCTAAGTTAAATGTGTAACGCTCGTAGTCCCAATTGCGCTTGTGTAGGAATTTCCGGTCTAGAGCCCCTTTTACGTCATCATATGTGGCGGCGTTGGCGGCAGGCAATTCTTTGATGATCTGCGCAATGTCTTTTCCTACCAAGTTTCGCAGTGCTATTAATTTTTGCTTAGAGTCCTGCACTTGGGATCCGGTCATGAAATCCTCGAAATCCTCTGCCCAGCTCTTCCATTTGGGTCCCATGCTATTTCCGGATGTCAACTCCAGGGGATCTGGCGGGCGCAGAAAGGATATTCCCATAAATACTTGCGGCAATTGTGGAGGTTGAGCCGCCGCTCAGGTGCCCAAGGCTTCAGGCTGGGTGGTCATCTTGAGGTCATTTAGTTAGTTCCTCCAACCACTTGCTGTTTGGCGCATTTCCTTATGTGCCTCCTTCACTTGGGACTTGCCTGACCTTAAGATGGCCGCCACTGAAAATCCAATAGGGTCCTATGGGCTATGCCTGACTATAAAGTGGCCGCCGCTCGGACAAATTCTTCTCCCACAGTAATTCAAGATATCTTTCACTCTGTTGTGAGAGTCTTCAGATTGCAGTATCTTCACTCTCACGAAGAATTTCAGGCCCACCCCGCTCATGCGCTGCAACTCACAGTGATATGATCTCTTGGTCGTTTCCACACTCCTCACGTCTCAGCTGGAGTCCCTTAACTTTCACTGCAATTTGCGTCCCAGCGTGGGCTCTGTGTGCTTGGGCTGCACCTGGCGTGCAGCGCTCCTGTTGGGCAGCACTCCGGCGTCATGCGGGTCTTTCCGTGACTTTCGCGCTCTTTTCCGCTAAGAATGCGGGCTGCCGGCTCTCCAGTCTTCGGCCCCAATTTTGCGGCGGGTGCGGGTGATGTGGGTTTTGATCTATCCCATCCTCGTCGCCAGTGTAGAATCCCACCCTGAAATAAAGACTCGGAGCCAGGAGTCATGAAGGCACTTCTTTACTCGTTGCCTTCTGCCTTACAACTGCCCTCATTTCCCCGCTTCCTGTCCATCCCCCACCCCTTCCCTTCCTGCCTGCCCTGTCTCAACTGCGGGTCAGGCAGATACGATACGACAACTACCCTCTTTGACCCTACCCCACTCTGAGGGGAGAGGATCTGGCAATATGGCCAGAGTAGCCGACTTTGGAACTGGGGAATCATGGTCAAGTCCTGGCTTCAGCTCAAATTGCTTGTGATTCTGGGTAAATTAAAATTAATCTGAACTTTTTTCAATCCACTGGTGGAGTAAAATTAGAAGAGGAAAAAAAACAAAGAAGATCAGCAAGCGAAACAGAGAAACAGCCATTTTTCAGGTGTTTTGTGCGATGCGTGCAATTTATGTAGTTCTCCCTGGCAGTCAAATGTGGTCCATGGAGAGCCACAAGAACTACACACAATAACTAACTACCCATGAAACTGACAGGTCACAGTTCATTTGTGGTTGCTAGCTTCCTCAGACCTTTTTTCATCCATGGAATGTGGAAGCGGATCAGCAAATGTTCATGGATTTGCTCCGAGATTCGCTTTTACTTATCATGAAATGAACAAATTTGCCCTGCCGTAGCACCCATATCTAGCCTTTGCATTAGAAAAGCTTGCTTCACTTTTCCCCAAGCTTTTACTATTTTACCTTATAGTAAAATGTGGTTAAAACATTTCCAATATCCCAAATTCAAATGAAATCCCATTATCAATCGATGAATGCATGCTGCCAATTAAATATGGCACTTCCATAATATAGGTGAAATGGGTTTATTTGGTTTTACATGCAAAACAAGTAGTAACCGTATTGAAATAGAACTAGATCGCTTTGTAAAGTAGCAGCCCAAGAGATCTTATGTCGTGACAACTCCTTCAACAAGTCCTGGCCTTTAAGCCAGCAAATATTAGGGATTTCAGACCCTATTTGCAATTTTGATAAAAACTCAAGCTTCAGAATGCAACATGCTGGTACTTGAGACTGGCTGAAATTATCATACTTGACACTGGGTCATAAGCAACTATATATAAAATTAAAATAAAATTTCAGTTTGTGATTTAGACCTTTATTCGTGGAGGCAACAGGAGGTACATCAGTGAAGTGGTTGAAGCGCATAGATTGCATTTCAAGTGTCAATGTTAGTGTTTCTGTGCTTTTGGGCACACTACTACACAATTAATAATCAATAGAGCTTGCTAAAAACCATCCTGACCATCACAGTGGGAGGCTATGTAGTGTAGTTCCTATATTCCCAATAGGCTCTGCGCAGTGGAATAATGTATCCTATAGATTTGACGTAGGACTTAGGTCAGTAGGTCTCTATCGAATATACTAAACTTAATTGTGAGTGCCAGCTAGCTCAGAGGTCACTAGAAACTTTCTTGAATTCACAAAAAGGGATTAGTTTCTGAAAATTGCATAAACATGACAACTTTGTTTCCCTAGGACTGGAAAATATCTTCAGAGGCGTAGAAACAATAGATAAGTATTTCACTCAGTCAAACGTGCATGCTTCGTTTCTACAGCGTTTCAGAGAAATAGTGAGACGGACTTTTTCAATAAAAGGTTCATTGAACAGTCTTCTTTCTCATACAAGAGAGGTGAACTGCTACAATCGTTAGACAGAATGCAAAGTATAATGTGTACAGTGAGAATAGTATTATGAAATAATACTGTAATAGCATTGTATGGTTTCTAAGCCATATAAAAATACATACATAAATAACACAGGCTAAAATACTCAACTGGTGCTTCTAAAATACGCCTACCCCAATGTACCTAACCTAGGTCTAGTACGAGGGAAGAAGTAAGTATGGTCTTTGGCATAGGTTTAGCTTTTTCCAAGAATCTACTAAAGGTTTCTCTAGGTTCTAATCAGCTCCATTCCTTAGAATAAAGGGACTCGATTTCCCAACACCCCGCAAGGGGAGTCAGAAACACTGGAGCTGGATTTCTCAGCAGAGGAGGGCAGCTTCCTGATCAGTGCGTCAGCTGGAGTGTCGGCTTTCTTCGGCACTTGCTGTAGCGAGCTGCGTTGGGCAAGTAGGTCGTCGAACTGCTCTGAACCACCGTGCTTTGCCATAGCAAGTGAAGGTATATTTATAACTTGAAGGTGTTTAGGAATGCCATGTTTGACGTAAAGTCGGGCATATGAACGTCGTGAATGAACCCCTAAGGAATAGATGTTCATTGTAAAACTAACTGAGTTCTTGGAGAAATCAATATTCAAGCAAGGGGAAGTCCCTAATGGCTTAAGCTGGTTTTCCAAGAAATCGTTGTGACGTTTGGTGAACGGATGGAAGAATCCATGCCTGTATTTGGGTTGCATGGGCTATGCCTAAATTAGGGCTTGATTTCTATGCCTATATGAGGGCAATGTGGATTGTACCTATATAAGGGCATGAATCGGGAAAATCCATTTGGAATCTAAAACGCCATACAACAGCTATATGAAGGATGTTTTTTATAATAGAACTCTACTTGTAACCCCTCCTCCCCTTGTGTAGAGAAGCAGTAAATATCTGATCTGAAGTGAATACAACCATAAGGTTGGAGTCCCAGTTGCTGAGGAGACCCCAACCTTTAGTGCCCTTTAATTTGCAACATTGTGGAGCCCCTCAGCGGAAGAATTGCTGGGCTTTGAGCGCAGGTGCTCCACTGAAGTTGGCACCCATGAGAGACGCTCTCAACAAATGGGAGAGGTTAAAACCGGGATGTGGTACTTAGAGGAAGTTAGAGTGCCAAGGCCAGAAAACAACATGGAAAAGAGAGGTCCCTGCAGGATCCACAAGATTCCCTCCTTTCAGTTTATCTTCCTGCTCATCTCCAAGAGGTCGATCAGACTGGCAGCAGTGGTTGGATGTCAGCGATTTGTACCAGAGACTCTGTATTCCTTTCATTGCCTCCGCTGTGTAGTTTGGAAAGATGATGGCGCGAGGAGGTGGTCAGCCTCTGACAATGTTGAGATGATAACAGTTGCAGGTTTGCTTCTCCCTTGAAATGTGAGATGTAAATAAATATAAATGTAAAATGTATGTGTCTTGTAAAGTGCACTGCTGCCCTGAGGCGTTGTGGCGCTGTAGATCGCTGGGGAACCCGTCCTGGCTATCCCTGTGAGATGGTCCCTACTGGGTATCTCCAAGGTGAAACCAGGCATCCCCGGCAAATGTGGGGGGCCGTTGTAGAGATGAGGCAAGCTAATGCCCAGAGTTGCTGAGTGTGATCCCTTGTTAGAGTAGGCACCGAGGCGAGAATTATCGAGTCCGCTGACCCTGGTCCACAACCCTGCCGCGTCGGTCCCGGGCGTTCTCTGCTTCCGGGTCTGCCGCCTCTAACCAGTGAGCCACACCACTCCACACCTCTGAGTCAACTTACAGCACGAGCAGTACCCTCATGCAGGATAGTGAACATTTGTCATCAGCACAAGAATCATTGAAGAATCCTACGTTTCTCCAGCATGTGAACTTGCCGAAGGAGCAAGGAGTCTGGCAAAAGCCCTGACGGCAGATGAAGTAAGGAGAGGGACCTGAGGGTTAACCCAGCAGAAGGCAGGAAGTGCCCAAATGAAAACCACCCCATGGTGAAAATGGATGAATTCCAGTGGGAAGGGAGAGAAGGGGAAGGGCACGGTGGGCGGTAGCCTCTGAAAAAAGCAAGAACATGCAAGGGGAACTACCCAGAAAGCAGATGGTGAGATTGGCTGGTAACTTTTGAAAGGTCCAATCAGGAGCTTGCAGAGAGCAATTTAAAGGCCCAGCAAATTACAGGCTCCCACGTTCAGTGGAATCCGAGAGCCACAGCCTCACACTTTGTAATAAAGGGAAAGGTAACAGACATTTCTAACTCTTATTTTGTTTTAATCGGAGTCACAATTGGGCGCGTGCACAAGTAATAACAGAACCTCAACTAATGGCCATGACAGAAAGATAACAGAGGGGATGTTCACCAGCCTGTGGGTCATTCGGATGCCAAATAGCAGCGAGTAAAAGGAAATATGTTCTTCAGTTGATGTGTCCACTCACAGCCCATTCCTAGCAGGCCAGTAACCGAAGGCTTGCTAGATTACAGTTCGTTATGGTGGTGTTGAGTTACCACCCAATCGCGCACTGTTCACGTGGCGCCGTGGCGCTTTAAAAAATCTTATTAAATCAAAATATGTTTTAAACCACTCTTGTGTTATGTTCCACACATTTATTTTTTCTCTAACTTGTATTGTTTTTCATATGAATCATAGTTACATTTCTTTGAAACATACACAATTCTATTTCATTACTGACATGTATTCACAGGACTTTTACATTCCATGTTCATCAGTTTATACTTGGCACATGTAATATAATACATTTAATCAACATTTTACGAATGAGCCCAATGCATTTCGGCACTCGTGTGTGCCTTCATCAGGGGCAGTATCTATAAAAGAAAATTGAAAAAACATGGTGTAAGTGTCAATTTATGGCGGGGGGTTCTGTAGATCTATAATCATGATGTTTGCGTACCTGGTCCTTGTGGTAATGTATGACCTTAGTCCTGTCCCTCAGTATGGCCCTTGTATCTGTGTTTAAAACATAAGTACAAGCCACTATATAATGATGCCATATCCACTTGTGTGATAACTCTCAACATGCCTAGGGTTGTCTTACATACCTTAAAAGACGGTATCTCAAGTCTCTGAAAAATTAAATAAAGGGCAACATGGTCTTCAGTATATATATCTGTTTGATTAGACCATCTTACTACGTGATTAGTTTTCCACATACCTGATTCTAATGTGCCTCAGGTTTCTGAAATATACAAATCATTTCTTTGTTTTAGTTTTAAATGTTGGTAAAAACATTTTTGAGAGAACCGGCTTGCGGTAGCTTGCCGTGTTTACCTGTTCTTTATTCTTTGTTATCCCGATCTATAAAAAACCAAAATGTAACAGCATGAGCACCCTCGTCGGTTGTTTTCAAGTTTGTTACTTGGTTTTGATATAAATGTTCCTATCATACCTGTGGTTAACGTAGCCTCTGCACTGAACGATTCCCGCACTCCGCACTAGCGTCTGTGTGCTCCGGTCCCTGTTTATCTAGTGATTCCGTTTCACTCCGCGTCAGTTTCGCGGAGTTCTCATTAGACGACGGACTGTTCGTGTATCTGGGATAGTTAAAATTTGTGGGGGCCATCTTTGAAAGGGTTTTCGAGTCCGTGGGTGGATCGAAATCCTAATAACTTTATTTAGATGAGCGAAAAACTCCTATCTCATTCGTTTGGCTAATGGATACTATCGTTATTCTAACTATGCCATAGTTGTATGGTTATCCTACCTTATTTCACCCGTGTGTTAAATTTCGAACTGCTGTTACGGAATTTATTAGGTTAAAATGTGTAGTAACTCATTTGAATGATACTGTGACTTATTTAGGTAATACTGGGATTGTTATCCACTGGCTCATAATATGTGTACTTTGAACCTCTAAGGGCTGTTTGTAACTCTAGAGTGTTCTCGCTTATAGGACATATTGATTGTGTTGAATAGGTTCATCATTCGGAATCTGTAGGGGGACTTGGTGTGTGAATCAATATGCATCAGGTTATGCAATACATAAGAACATCATGAAAACCTTACTTCTGGTTACTTATAAATATCTCTGTAGTGGTAACATTGGTTTCATTTAGCAGTTACTCTTCCCTGGTCACAACACATTATTCTTCTTTATAAATATGTGAGTTACACTGGTGTATTATGACAAAAATGTCGCTCTATTGGTTATTCTGTTACGATTATACCTACAGGTAACACGCTAAATCGTACTTGTCATTGAGTCCAATGGGTATCATGGTGTTTAGATATCTTATCCAAAAGAGTTCACGTTGTAGTAATTTCTGATGGTTGTTCACACCTTGTTTCAGTGGTACTTGTTCTAGAATTTGAAATCTTAATTGGGATATGCTATGCTTCTCTGAAATCCAATGTTGTACCAATGGCGACGTCAAGGTGTTATTCCGGATTCTGCTTTTATGTTCCGTTATTCGCACTTTTATTTTTCTCTCAGTCTTACCTATGTACATCCTTCCACATGGGCACTTGATTCCGTAAACCACGTTTTGCGTATTGCAATCACTTGTGTGTCTCAAACGTATGTGTTTACCTGTTGTTGGGTGAACACATGTGACTCCTATTATTGCATTATTGCAATTAATGCAGTTATGACATCGAATTGTTCCTCTATGGGTGGAGGTTACCTCAGATTGATGTTTAAGTTTTAATTTCTCCTTTAAATTCATTCCTCGAGTGTATGCATGCAGTGGCAATTCCTTGAACAATCCTTTGAAATCCGGTTCCAAGGATAGTAACTCCCATCTTTTGTTAATGATGTTTTTAATTCTGTGTGATTGGGTAGTGTATTTTGTTACAAATACCATCCTGTCCTGTTGTTTCCTTGGTCTCGGTTGTAACAGTGTCATTCTGTCCATTGTAGATACTTTTGCTATCTGCTCTTGTAGTATATCTTTTGGATATCCTCTTTCCTCATATCTCTGAGCTTGTCTTTGTACTGTAGTTTCATATGTCTGCGAGTTTGAACATATTCGCTTGATGCGGATGAATTGGGATAGTGGTAAATTTTTAATCAAGCTCCTCGGGTGGAAGCTCGTGTAATTGAGGGCACTATTTCGATCCGTGGGTTTTGTGTACAATTCAGTGTTGAATCCATTGTCCCTTTTGGTGATTCTGACGTCAAGAAAATCTATTGATTCATTGCTTATTTTGTGAGTGAATTGTATTCTGGTCTCCACCTGGTTCAGCGTTCTTATCACTTGTTCTAGTTTTGCCTGTGTGTCGTCCCAAATCAAAAAAATGTCATCTATGAAACGACAATAGAACTTTACATGTGACCATTCACTCCAGCTCATCATGGTTTGTGACTCAAATTGAGCCATGAAGGTGTTAGCGTATGCTGGGGCCCCAGCAAAGCCCATGGATGTTCCAGTCAATTGGGCAAAAAATGTATCTTTCCAAATAAAGTAACTGTTGTGCAGGCAAAATTTCACTAATTGCATCAATAGCATTTTTTTGTCAGTCGGTATGTCTTCCAGTTTTAACAATGCCCACTCAACTGCTTCAAGTCCTGCTGCATGTGGTATTGATGTGTAGAGTGCGACCACATCTATTGTGCACAGTATCCAATGTTTTTGGTAACCTTCCTCTATCCAAGCCAATTTGTTCAAGAAGTCTGTTGTATCTCTAATATATGAGCCCCATTGTTGAACAAATTTTTGTAAGTGATGATCAATGTATTGGCCAATGGGATCGAATATAGAACCACAACCTGACACAATTGGTCTGAAGGGTGGGTTAGTCGGGTGTTTGTGAATCTTTGGGATCATATATATCCGTGGTCTTCTCGGGTTATTGGCTGTTAGAAACGCTACTGTGTCTTCATCCACTATTTCATTAGTACTGGCTGTTTGCAATATGCCTTGTAGCATCCTTTGGAGAGCTGGTGTTGGATCTGCAGTCAACTGTAGGTATGTGTCTTGGTCTAAGACATGTTCATTAACTTTGTGCTCATAATACTGGGTGTCCATTAATACTAATGCTCCCCCCTTGTCAGCAGGTTGTATGGTTAATTTTGCATCGTTGGCCAAGTTGTTAATGATGTGTTGTTCTTCTTTAGTCAAGTTATTGTGTCTTCTCCCCTTATAATCCAATGTCTTTAAATCATTTTTCACCATGATCTCGAAGGTGTCCAGCATTTTATGCGAAATTGGTGCTTGAAATGTGCTTTTCGGCTTGAATTGTTTGACTGTGTGTTCCATCCGGACATCACTTGATTCTACTATGTTCCCAAAATAATGTTTTAATTTCAGTGATCTCATGAACCTGAAAAAAGCTCCTTCTATTTCCATTTCATTCGCTGGAGTGGTAGGCACAAATGTTAAACCTTTATTTAGTGTTGTTATTTGTTGTTTAGACAACGTTGTGGATGAAATGTTTATTATTAGACTACTGTCCGTCCACTTCGTAGAGCTTTGCCTGCCACTTCCTCTCCTTGTTTTGCGCTTGTTGTTAATGATGTGGTTTGCATCGTAGGCGGTTGACCTTGATCCTGGTCCTGTGACAAAAAAGCTGTTTGTCTGCTTGTTGTGGCATGTTGACTACTTTCAGTTGATAATATGACTCCTTCTTGTGTTGCTCTAACTGATCCTCTTTGTATAGATGTCTCTTTGTCAGTGACCAGACTTTCTTCAGAGGAATGTTGGGCCGGTGGTGTTCTTTTTGTAGGTACAAACTTACGGCGGGCATAGATATCAGCCCATGTATAAACCTCATTCAGTTTATAGTCTATGGTGTCGCGTTTGTACTTGCGTAGCTTCCCCTCTTGTAGTTCCTTTTCGTATGAGTCTAATTTGAGATTAATACCCTCAAGGCTTATTCTCCATGTGTCCGCCTCCATTCTGTTTTCTAATTCTGATTTTAAGGTGTATATTTCATCTTCCAATTCCTGTATGGTTTTGGCCAATTCTTCTATGATGAGTAGTATTAAGTCCAGTGAACATTTATTTAGGATTCTATACCACTTATCCATGAACTTCGTGTTGAGGTTGAATCTAAACAGCATGGGTTTTATTGACAGTCGTAATCCCCTGGGTATGCGTTTTGCTTTATGATATTGGATAAGGGTTGATGCATGCATCCTCTGGTTTACTTGTCTACGTGTGATGTATTCCAGTTGTTTAAGTTGTTGGCTGATGGACCCCCCGTGAGCATCCATGTTCCTAGCTTCCTTTATAAGCTTGTAAATTTGATCTGCTTCATCATTCGTGTATGCCAATGTGTTGGCCCTATTGTCCGTAATTGCTGTGATATTTTCAAATTGCATTTTTATTCCTTGGGTGCCTCCTTACTGTGACTGTATTGTAAAGAATAGGAGGGTTGTAGGAGCACTCCGAATTTATCTGAGTTTTTCTGTTTTTTACACTGGTGCTGCGATTGTTAAGGGTTGTCAGTCCTGGTTTTGAAAGTTCGTTATGGTGGTGTTGAGTTACCACCCAATCGCGCACTGTTCACGTGGCGCCGTGGCGCTTTAAAAAATCTTATTAAATCAAAATATGTTTTAAACCACTCTTGTGTTATGTTCCACACATTTATTTTTTCTCTAACTTGTATTGTTTTTCATATGAATCATAGTTACATTTCTTTGAAACATACACAATTCTATTTCATTACTGACATGTATTCACAGGACTTTTACATTCCATGTTCATCAGTTTATACTTGGCACATGTAATATAATACATTTAATCAACATTTTAGGAATGAGCCCAATGCATTTCGGCACTCGTGTGTGCCTTCATCAGGGGCAGTATCTATAAAAGAAAATTGAAAAAACATGGTGTAAGTGTCAATTTATGGCGGGGGGTTCTGTAGATCTATAATCATGATGTTTGCGTACCTGGTCCTTGTGGTAATGTATGACCTTAGTCCTGTCCCTCAGTATGGCCCTTGTATCTGTGTTTAAAACATAAGTACAAGCCACTATATAATGATGCCATATCCACTTGTGTGATAACTCTCAACATGCCTAGGGTTGTCTTACATACCTTAAAAGACGGTATCTCAAGTCTCTGAAAAATTAAATAAAGGGCAACATGGTCTTCAGTATATATATCTGTTTGATTAGACCATCTTACTACGTGATTAGTTTTCCACATACCTGATTCTAATGTGCCTCAGGTTTCTGAAATATACAAATCATTTCTTTGTTTTAGTTTTAAATGTTGGTAAAAACATTTTTGAGAGAACCGGCTTGCGGTAGCTTGCCGTGTTTACCTGTTCTTTATTCTTTGTTATCCCGATCTATAAAAAACCAAAATGTAACAGCATGAGCACCCTCGTCGGTTGTTTTCAAGTTTGTTACTTGGTTTTGATATAAATGTTCCTATCATACCTGTGGTTAACGTAGCCTCTGCACTGAACGATTCCCGCACTCCGCACTAGCGTCTGTGTGCTCCGGTCCCTGTTTATCTAGTGATTCCGTTTCACTCCGCGTCAGTTTCGCGGAGTTCTCATTAGACGACGGACTGTTCGTGTATCTGGGATAGTTAAAATTTGTGGGGGCCATCTTTGAAAGGGTTTTCGAGTCCGTGGGTGGATCGAAATCCTAATAACTTTATTTAGATGAGCGAAAAACTCCTATCTCATTCGTTTGGCTAATGGATACTATCGTTATTCTAACTATGCCATAGTTGTATGGTTATCCTACCTTATTTCACCCGTGTGTTAAATTTCGAACTGCTGTTACGGAATTTATTAGGTTAAAATGTGTAGTAACTCATTTGAATGATACTGTGACTTATTTAGGTAATACTGGGATTGTTATCCACTGGCTCATAATATGTGTACTTTGAACCTCTAAGGGCTGTTTGTAACTCTAGAGTGTTCTCGCTTATAGGACATATTGATTGTGTTGAATAGGTTCATCATTCGGAATCTGTAGGGGGACTTGGTGTGTGAATCAATATGCATCAGGTTATGCAATACATAAGAACATCATGAAAACCTTACTTCTGGTTACTTATAAATATCTCTGTAGTGGTAACATTGGTTTCATTTAGCAGTTACTCTTCCCTGGTCACAACACATTATTCTTCTTTATAAATATGTGAGTTACACTGGTGTATTATGACAAAAATGTCGCTCTATTGGTTATTCTGTTACGATTATACCTACAGGTAACACGCTAAATCGTACTTGTCATTGAGTCCAATGGGTATCATGGTGTTTAGATATCTTATCCAAAAGAGTTCACGTTGTAGTAATTTCTGATGGTTGTTCACACCTTGTTTCAGTGGTACTTGTTCTAGAATTTGAAATCTTAATTGGGATATGCTATGCTTCTCTGAAATCCAATGTTGTACCAATGGCGACGTCAAGGTGTTATTCCGGATTCTGCTTTTATGTTCCGTTATTCGCACTTTTATTTTTCTCTCAGTCTTACCTATGTACATCCTTCCACATGGGCACTTGATTCCGTAAACCACGTTTTGCGTATTGCAATCACTTGTGTGTCTCAAACGTATGTGTTTACCTGTTGTTGGGTGAACACATGTGTCTCCTATTATTGCATTATTGCAATTAATGCAGTTATGACATCGAATTGTTCCTCTATGGGTGGAGGTTACCTCAGATTGATGTTTAAGTTTTAATTTCTCCTTTAAATTCATTCCTCGAGTGTATGCATGCAGTGGCAATTCCTTGAACAATCCTTTGAAATCCGGTTCCAAGGATAGTAACTCCCATCTTTTGTTAATGATGTTTTTAATTCTGTGTGATTGGGTAGTGTATTTTGTTACAAATACCATCCTGTCCTGTTGTTTCCTTGGTCTCGGTTGTAACAGTGTCATTCTGTCCATTGTAGATACTTTTGCTATCTGCTCTTGTAGTATATCTTTTGGATATCCTCTTTCCTCATATCTCTGAGCTTGTCTTTGTACTGTAGTTTCATATGTCTGTGAGTTTGAACATATTCGCTTGATGCGGATGAATTGGGATAGTGGTACATTTTTAATCAAGCTCCTCGGGTGGAAGCTCGTGTAATTGAGGGCACTATTTCGATCCGTGGGTTTTGTGTACAATTCAGTGTTGAATCCATTGTCCCTTTTGGTGATTCTGACGTCAAGAAAATCTATTGATTCATTGCTTATTTTGTGAGTGAATTGTATTCTGGTCTCCACCTGGTTCAGCGTTCTTATCACTTGTTCTAGTTTTGCCTGTGTGTCGTCCCAAATCAAAAAAATGTCATCTATGAAACGACAATAGAACTTTACATGTGACCATTCACTCCAGCTCATCATGGTTTGTGACTCAAATTGAGCCATGAAGGTGTTAGCGTATGCTGGGGCCCCAGCAAAGCCCATGGATGTTCCAGTCAATTGGGCAAAAAATGTATCTTTCCAAATAAAGTAACTGTTGTGCAGGCAAAATTTCACTAATTGCATCAATAGCATTTTTTTGTCAGTCGGTATGTCTTCCAGTTTTAACAATGCCCACTCAACTGCTTCAAGTCCTGCTGCATGTGGTATTGATGTGTAGAGTGCGACCACATCTATTGTGCACAGTATCCAATGTTTTTGGTAACCTTCCTCTATCCAAGCCAATTTGTTCAAGAAGTCTGTTGTATCTCTAATATATGAGCCCCATTGTTGAACAAATTTTTGTAAGTGATGATCAATGTATTGGCCAATGGGATCGAATATAGAACCACAACCTGACACAATTGGTCTGAAGGGTGGGTTAGTCGGGTGTTTGTGAATCTTTGGGATCATATATATCCGTGGTCTTCTCGGGTTATTGGCTGTTAGAAACGCTACTGTGTCTTCATCCACTATTTCATTAGTACTGGCTGTTTGCAATATGCCTTGTAGCATCCTTTGGAGAGCTGGTGTTGGATCTGCAGTCAACTGTAGGTATGTGTCTTGGTCTAAGACATGTTCATTAACTTTGTGCTCATAATACTGGGTGTCCATTAATACTAATGCACCCCCCTTGTCAGCAGGTTGTATGGTTAATTTTGCATCGTTGGCCAAGTTGTTAATGATGTGTTGTTCTTCTTTAGTCAAGTTATTGTGTCTTCTCCTCTTATAATCCAATGTCTTTAAATCATTTTTCACCATGATCTCGAAGGTGTCCAGCATTTTATGCGAAATTGGTGCTTGAAATGTGCTTTTCGGCTTGAATTATTTGACTGTGTGTTCCATCCGGACATCACTTGATTCTACTATGTTCCCAAAATAATGTTTTAATTTCAGTGATCTCATGAACCTGAAAAAAGCTCCTTCTATTTCCATTTCATTCGCTGGAGTGGTAGGCACAAATGTTAAACCTTTATTTAGTGTTGTTATTTGTTGTTTAGACAACGTTGTGGATGAAATGTTTATTATTAGACTACTGTCCGTCCACTTTGTAGAGCTTTGCCTGCCACTTCCTCTCCTTGTTTTGCGCTTGTTGTTAATGATGTGGTTTGCATCGTAGGCGGTTGACCTTGATCCTGGTCCTGTGACAAAAAAGCTGTTTGTCTGCTTGTTGTGGCATGTTGACTACTTTCAGTTGATAATATGACTCCTTCTTGTGTTGCTCTAACTGGTCCTCTTTGTATAGATGTCTCTTTGTCAGTGACCAGACTTTCTTCAGAGGAATGTTGGGCCGGTGGTGTTCTTTTTGTAGGTACAAACTTACGGCGGGCATAGATATCAGCCCATGTATAAACCTCATTCAGTTTATAGTCTATGGTGTCGCGTTTGTACTTGCGTAGCTTCCCCTCTTGTAGTTCCTTTTCGTATGAGTCTAATTTGAGATTAATACCCTCAAGGCTTATTCTCCATGTGTCCGCCTCCATTCTGTTTTCTAATTCTGATTTTAAGGTGTATATTTCATCTTCCAATTCCTGTATGGTTTTGGCCAATTCTTCTATGATGAGTAGTATTAAGTCCAGTGAACATTTATTTAGGATTCTATACCACTTATCCATGAACTTCGTGTTGAGGTTGAATCTAAACAGCATGGGTTTTATTGACAGTCGTAATCCCCTGGGTATGCGTTTTGCTTTATGATATTGGATAAGGGTTGATGCATGCATCCTCTGGTTTACTTGTCTACGTGTGATGTATTCCAGTTGTTTAAGTTGTTGGCTGATGGACCCCCCGTGAGCATCCATGTTCCTAGCTTCCTTTATAAGCTTGTAAATTTGATCTGCTTCATCATTCGTGTATGCCAATGTGTTGGCCCTATTGTCCGTAATTGCTGTGATATATATATATATATATATGATATATATACTGAAGACCATGTTGCCCTTTATTTAATTTTTCAGAGACTTGAGATACCGTCTTTTAAGGTATGTAAGACAACCCTAGGCATGTTGAGAGTTATCACACAAGTGGATATGGCATCATTATATAGTGGCTTGTACTTATGTTTTAAACACAGATACAAGGGCCATACTGAGGGACAGGACTAAGGTCATACATTACCACAAGGACCAGGTACGCAAACATCATGATTATAGATCTACAGAACCCCCCGCCATAAATTGACACTTACACCATGTTTTTTCAATTTTCTTTTATAGATACTGCCCCTGATGAAGGCACACACGAGTGCCGAAATGCATTGGGCTCATTCCTAAAATGTTGATTAAATGTATTATATTACATGTGCCAAGTATAAACTGATGAACATGGAATGTAAAAGTCCTGTGAATACATGTCAGTAATGAAATAGAATTGTGTATGTTTCAAAGAAATGTAACTATGATTCATATGAAAAACAATACAAGTTAGAGAAAAAATAAATGTGTGGAACATAACACAAGAGTGGTTTAAAACATATTTTGATTTAATAAGATTTTTTAAAGCGCCACGGCGCCACGTGAACAGTGCGCGATTGGGTGGTAACTCAACACCACCATAACGAACTTTCAAAACCAGGACTGACAACCCTTAACAATCGCAGCACCAGTGTAAAAAACAGAAAAACTCAGATAAATTCGGAGTGCTCCTACAACCCTCCTATTCTTTGCTAGATTACAGGACAGGCTTTATAAGTTTTTTAAACCTTGAAAATTAAAGGTTAGGTTTTTGAAAATGAGAACTGGGCCACTGAGGCAGCTGATCGCATCCAACAGTCGCCTGATAATTCTATTTTAATAATGTTACAATCTTTTTTTTATAATTATAGGAATACTATTGCATTGCCCACCTCTACGTGGAATACTTAAGCTTTGTGAATTAAGTGCAACTTTGGAAAGCCTAAGATGTTGTAAGTATAGATTAGATGAGGAGGGGCTACAGAGTGACACAGGCGCTTGCGTTAATGGGGAATCCATTGTCTTGTCCACAGCCAATCCGTGACTACCACAGCGGCAGCAGAGTGGACGTGACTTTGATCCCTCTGTGTTCCTCAAAGACTGTCAATGCTTGGTGTTGTCCATTTATATTTCGTTTTCATTGGTAAGGTAGAATTTCTTTTGCCCTATCTCTTATTGTGCAGAGTTTCGCTGGTTCACCGATCAAGGAAGCCCAGCTGAAAAGGCCTTGATTGCTACACATTTTACTTGCGTATACCTTGGCCAGGAAACAAAATCATTGATGTTAAGATTTCTTCCCCAGAAGAGAGAGATATTTGTAACTTTTAATTTTCTTTACTTGATCTCTGAATTGTAGTTTCCATAGTTTACTGCTCATGTTTCACATCTCCCTTCCTGGTCCTGTCCTTCCAGATAAACATTTTTCCCTCCGTCTCATAGGAACCTGCGACTTTCATTATTCGGTAGTCCAAGGTCTGTCTATGCTGCAAACACTATGGGGTCCATTAGGATGGCGGGCGGATTGCCCCGCCAGGCTGGCGGTAGCCACCGCCAGCCTGGCGGGGGCAATCCGCCCGCCATCCTTCCCTGTATTCCCCCCGCCATATTAGTATGGCGGGGGGACCACAGCGGAAGAAAACACCGCCCGCCACTTTTCCGCCCCAGTCGCCTTGCGGCCGGGGCGGAAAATGTTTAATATTGTGGTGGTGTCTATTAGACACTGCCAGCCATATTACGATGGCGAGAGTACAATGCCTTTCCGTGGTGGCAATGCTTCCATGGAAAGGCAGGGGGTCTTCACTCTGAGGGCCCCCTGCGGGCCCCCAGAGTGAAGGTGGATGGGGGGGTGCACATGGGGGGTACCTGTGGTACCCCCCTTCATTTTCATTTCCAAAGCGGCAGGCACCGCGCGGTGCCTGCCGCTTTGCAAATGAAAATGCTGTGATGTATTGTCAGCATTGTGGCGGGCGGTGCAGAGAGCACCGCCCGCCACAATGCTGAGAATACAGGATGTGCCCGCCACTGTGGCGGGCACATCCTAATGGCACCCCCGGGACCCCCGCCCTTAAGGCGGGCTGTCCCGTTTTCCGATAGGGTGGCGGGCAGAATGAGGCCCTATGCACTGATCTTCCAGTCTTACTGCGGGAAGACTCATGTTGGACCCATGCTAAGGAGAGTCACTTCTTGTGATGGCTTATTGAGTGTTTTCTGCATCTCAGCCGTTGCTCATCCCAATCTATCCCTGGGCTCTGGACTTGATGTACCTACTTCTCACATCTGTCTCGTGCTGAGTGTTTTTGGCAGCGCACTCACCGTTATCTTGAATTTAAAAAAGATCCAGGGACATCGTTGAGTACAGTAGGTCAGATTGTTGACCTCACCGTCATTCTTGGCTTCCTTACCGTTTTGCTCGTCTAGACAACAACCTTGCTTGCGTCACTGCAGGTCATGGCTGTTGATTCTTCTCAGGCTAGTGCACATCTTGCCTCTCTCTTGACCTTTCCACCATCTTCTTGGCTATGTTCAGACAAAAAAATCCTTTTCATGTCTCCCGAAACTCATTATCAGACAACTTTCCTGGACATTGACAGTTTATTCTCTTCACTGCCTCATCAAAAGCACCAGCGTGCCACATGCCCCAACGGAGAATGTGAATCAGTTGCTGTTACAGGTCAGATCCATTCTCAAAGGTTTTGACAAAATTCTTAAGTTACGCAAGAATCAAATTGAGCCTACGCATGTGAGCAGTTTTCTGATTTTTGTTCATTCATAAACCGTTCAATAAGAACTTAATCTTGGCATATGGGCCCTACACATTATATTTACAGAACTGTTTTTATTCATGGCATTGGGCCTATTTTCAACCTCACGAGTGAGTTACTTTCTGTGGCCGCCTTTACTCGTGGACTGGTCAGTTCTTTTTTATGAATGAAACCCAGTTTGTGAAAGGAGAATTGTACTTATGAGTTAAGGTGAAATGTGTTTGCAATCTACTAGGGGGAAATTCTCAGTACATTTCAATAGATGTTGAATTTCAATCAATCAATCAAACAAACATTTGTAAAGCGCACTACTTACCCATGAGGGTCTCAAGGCACTGGGGCGGAGGGGGGGGGGGGGGTGCTGCTACAGCTCGGAAAGCCAGGTCTTGAGGAGTCTTCTGAAGGATAGCAGGTCCTGGGTCTTCCGTAGGAGGATGGGGAGGGTGTTCCAGGTCTTGGCGGTGAGGTGGGAGAATGATCTGCCGCCGAAGGTTACTCTTCGGATACGGGGGACTGTGGTGAAGGCGAGGTCGTGGAGCAGAGCTGTCGGTTGGGGGTTTAGAAGCTGAGTCGTCTGTTGAGGTGTGCTGTTCCGGTGTTGTGGAGTGCCTTGTGTGCGTGGTTGAGGAGCTTGAAGGTGATCCTCTTGTTGACGGGGAGCCAGCAGGTCTTCAGGTGGGGTGTGATGTGGCTGCGGCGAGAGATGTTGATCAGTCATGCAGATTGCAGAGGCATTTTGGATGCGTTGAAGTCGTTTCAGGAGTTTGGCCGAGCCTCCTGGCTAGAGGGCGTTTCCATAGTCCAACCTGATGCTGACTAGGGCCTGGGTGACCGTTCTTTTTGTTTTGGTGGGGATCCACCGGTAGATCTTGCAGAGCATGGGGAGGGTGTTGAAGCAGGAGGACGAGACGGCGTTGACCTGCTTTGTCATGGAGAGAGTAGAGTTGAGTATGAACCCTAGGTTGAGTGTGTGGTCAGTGGGTGTTGGTGCTGTTCCCAGTGTGGTCAGACACTGAAGGCACCAATTCACCCCATAATTGCCCATTTTTTGAGATTCTCAGAATATGTGGCATTTACTGCACCAAATGAATACCATATCTCCATCTGCCTTACTCGTAATTGGGTCATGGGGTAAATTAAGCAATACTGATTTAAAAATGTAAGAAAAACATACATTTTTGTATCCCTACAGTCCATTGTCCATGACCATCAACTCATGGTATGTCTGGTTTGGGATGACCTCTATAGAAGGCTGATATCTTGATCCATTGTGAGGATTTATATCAGCTTGTGTGCAGTATTTCATAAGCTCTCCACAGAACACTAATTCCTTGTTATATTTTGTATTTCTTCACCTTGTTATTTGAGCGCAGTAACCCTTTCATAAGTGTCCTTTTACAATAGCAAGCTACTCTTAGTAGCAAAGCCAACAATAATTGGCAAATTACATTAATTTTAGGTTCTGGTTTGTAACCATAGCTTCACTTTAATTGTATTATATATAGTATATATGCAGAGTCTAATATGCTATTTATTACCACTGTTAAGTGTGGAGAGGGGCCATGACTCATGAGAGGCAAAGCGTTGAGTGGGTCATGGTGCCCTTACCCTCCATCAACAATCGCCAGCGTCGGCTTTCAGGTGGTGCAACTGGTGCCGCTACACCAGGCGCCAAGATCGGGAGGTGCTTTGACCTCATGAGCACTTATTTTTCCTCAACAGACTTTGACCCAGAACAACAGAGAGGAAAAACACAAAATGGAAAAGAAGGAGAAAGAGAAAGACTGAAATAGAGTAACAAGGAGAGAAAGCAAGGGTGAAAAAGGACACACAGTAGTGAGTTTGTGGACAGGGAGGGTCTGGTAATGGACTAAAGAGATGCATGGGGAAATTAAGATTACATAGCTTTGGTGTCCAGCACCGGTAGCTGCTGAGCCAGAGTTGGCCCCCACACTTGAGGCCTCAACGTAGGTATTCTTGCAGCACCATTGTGCAAGGGTGCCTCTGTTGCAGGCAGGATTGTTTTTGTGCCGTGAGGGGCACCTTCCGGCACAAAAACAAACCTGAGAGGCGTTTCCTCTTTCTTTGTATGCTGCGCAAAGAGGAAAAAACGAGGAGAAAGAAAAATATTTCTCCTCAATATGCCTGCTGTAGGGAGGCTTAAGGTTTTACATGATTAAGTAAATCTGGGGCAGCATTAAATTCAATGGGTGCTGCATGGGAAAACCCTCTGCAAATCCCATGGAATGCCTCCTTGACACCGAATACGGCAAGGCAGCATCTTGTGCTGCTTTGTCTTACTCCATATCCGTCTAAGTGGCTATGCAAAGCCACGCAGCGGGGCTCTGTGTCAGCTCATAGATATGATTGAGAGGCTTGCACTGCTGGAGCGTCAAAAAAGTGACGCTCTGGTGTGGCATGCCTCTCATAAATGACCCCCTTATTAATTTACAAATCACTGGACAGCAGAGACAGCAACATGTCCCAAGAGGACAGGTCCCGGGAAGCTCCCTGCAGAGACCAACTGCCCGACTATGCTGCCTATTAAAAGCACGCACTCTTCCTGAGTGCTGTGAGGGGGAGAGCCTAGGTCGGAAGGACGACTGGGGCGCTGCTCCCAGTTATTGGAGGCCAGCCGCAGCTGCTGCAGGTAAGAGCGGTAGGGTGGTGGGGCCGGCAGGGGGGGGGGGGGGGGGGGGTGATTTCGAGAGACGACCTCAATGGGAAATTAAATAAATAATGAATTTTCCCTCGTGGTCGTTTCTCGAAATTTCCACCCAAGCCGGCCCCATCGCTCTTACCTGCAGCCGCTGCGGCTGTTGAAGGCACTGGTTGGAGGAGCGGTTCCTGCAGCAACAGTGGTGGGACTGAAAGTCTCATGACCCTCAGACCGCCTAGGGCCAGCTGAGGAGAGCCCCTCTTCTGATCCTCCCTGTAATGACCCCTGTTAAGGACTCCCTGAGGTGTGGGGCTCAGAGGAAGCGACCTGGGGCAGGATGTGGAAAGAGTGAGGTGTTATCTGTCTACTTGGGGATGAGTAAGGGGTGAATTAAAAGTACCTTGGAAAGAGGCTGGGCATGTTCATAAGCAGGTTGATGGCTGGGGTGGGCGAGCAATACACATCTGTTTAACCCCCTTTTGGTGTTTGGACAGGTGGAAGCACCAATAGAGTCAGGCACTATGGTGGTGGGGAAGGGGGATGGGGCCAGGGACTGGTGTGTATGTTCACAGCCACGTAGCTCACCCGTTAGTGAAGTGGTCTCATGAAAAGACCGGTTTCTG
Source organism: Lissotriton vulgaris (assembly GCF_964263255.1). Taxonomy (NCBI): domain Eukaryota; kingdom Metazoa; phylum Chordata; class Amphibia; order Caudata; family Salamandridae; genus Lissotriton; species Lissotriton vulgaris. The sequence continues at coordinate 229,789,492 of NC_141693.1, read as the reverse complement.
AAAATTGTGCTTTTGTTATTTTTTGGGGTTCAGTATCCCTCTGAAGCACTGAGCATCACGTCCCAAGCAGGTGTGGGAGGAGCAGGGCGAGACTCAGTGAAAGTTTGTGAGAGTGACTATGCCCGGAAAATTAGAATTGGGAGATTAGGAGCCAAATGGAGTCAGAATCGCTGCCTCTCACTGCAAAGGAACATCACGTGACACTCCTGCCTGCCAGATAGCTCGTATCAAATCACTATAGCCATGGGCAGCCTCAGTGATTAATAAAAAGAAGTTAAAAAAAGCCATGGGGAGCCTGCACATCACGGGCCCTGCCGGCCGATTCCATTTTTTATCTTTTTCTTTTTTTCGAAGCCAATGAATGGAACAGGTTAGGAGGACAATTAAACCACTGGCTAATTTTTATGACAGTCTGCCACATGGTGGCGCTGCTCGTTTTATTTAGAGATGAGCACAACAAAAGTTCAATATACATCTGAGATGACTAATGCCTGCCATCCAAGCCATTCTTATAGCTTTGGGCCCTTGCATAGTCCAAACTGTCACACTAGTAAGAGTGTGATGGTTACTAGTTGTGATTGTACTGTTACCGGCAGCGCTGACCAGGGCAATGTGTGGTGCAAGATGCCGTGGCCTCCTGACGAGGGCCCTGGCACCTATTAATCACTGCAACGAATGAAGCTGATCCGCTCAATCTGCCTTCATATGCTTGCTGAGAAGATCACACCAACTAGTGTGGAGGTGTGCCAAAATGAAAGTGCTGGAGAACAAATTATGGAATCTTACGTGACTGGTAGTGACACTTATTTATGTGAGCAAGGATCTAACAGGCAGAATGATTGACAAAGACTTCTGGGACAAGTGTTCTCAAATATATGACACTGGCCAAGCATCTGAGAGCATTGCTTAATAGAGGCTTCAAGAAAATCTATCCTCTAGGGTATTGTTAAACAATTGCCACTGGGGGCCAACTTACATCCTGGATTTGGTGCATAATGAAACGTCAGTCAGTTATTTGCAAAACTCCAAGAATTGGGAAGCTCCAACATACTGTGGATGAAAATACTCCCAATTTGATTTGAACTTACTTTCTTAATTATTTGTATTAGTTTGTTATTTCAATGTGTTAATTTTAACATTACTTGATGTTTGGACATGGTGGTGGCAAACATGTTCCACCCCCACTTTTTCTGTCTGAGGCAGGGGACCTTCTCACTATGGAAAATAAAATAACAAGTATTTGAGTTTTATTTGCCTGTAATTGGGTGTGAGAAATTCTCCCCTGACAGGAATTGTGTTTTTTACCCTATTTATGTATCAAAGGGAGGAATATATATGAGAGCATTGAGGGGCTGACCATTAGCAATTGTGATGGACAGCAAAGAGACATGTATGAGATGTCTGTAAAACTACTGGAAGGACATTTTATGTCATGATTTCGCATTTGTTTTAGAGAGACACAAGTTCTGTGCAAGCATACGAGGGAGAATGGAAAGAGTGGGAAACTATGTAGCATGACTGTGCAACATGGCACGCATGTGTGAGCTTGGGGAGCTCACAGAATCGCAGATAATAGATCAATTAGTGACATGCCTAATAAGATGAAAGTTGAAGAAAATTGCTAGCAAGGATGTCGTCTGGAAAAATCAATAACAATTGAGGAAGTTATGGAACATACCACTGGATCGGTGAAGAAGATGCGTGGGTGGGATGATGATTGTGTTAGAGTGTTACAATAACTGCCTATTTCGCTGAACACAAGATCGGAGCTAGTCGGCTGATCTGCTGCATTGCCAGGGGCGGCTCTAGGCTCATTGCGGCCCTGGGCAGGGAGTGTAGGTAGGGGGCCCCAAAAGAGGGGGTCTGGTGGGTAGGGTGGAGCGCGGGGGGGGGGCAGTGAAGAGGGGGGGGGGGGTCAGGGCGTTTGGAAGTGGAAAAGAGCCATAGGCTGCCAAATCCCTGCCAGGGGCCGCCACGCAAATATGTATCGATCCCAGAGGATTATTATATTAAGGATATATATATTGGCATGGTGGCCCCTAGGGTTTGGTGGCTCTGTGCAGGTGCACAGCTTGCACATGCCTAAGGCCGCCCCTGGCGGTGCTCCGTGAACGCGCTCCTGCAATGAGCTGCTCCGCTTGACAGACTCTGTGGTTTGGCCCGGAATTCATCATTAGAAGACCCGCGGTGCCTCTTGGTAGAGGCAAGAAGGGGGAAATATCTTCTGTTTTATCTTTTTTGAACTATTCATTACCCACATAGCGTGTTTTGCATCCGTGGGTGTTTCTTTTTTTTTCTTTTTCTCCTCTCTCGGCGTTTGGAGACTCTGTCCTCCCTCCACATGCCGGATTCAATCAGTGGAAGTTACCGTTCGGTTTGTTTGGTTCGCGGGGATCCTGGGAGGATTGGATTCCCTCTGTCTTCACGGCAGTTTCAGGTCTCCCCAGGGCTGAGGCTGTGGACGGAGGCCGCCCTGGAGCTGAGAAGGGGCAGGAAGGCACAAAGTCTTGTACAAGCCCCCGATGGTAAGACTTACAGCGGCATTCAAAAGAACGAGGTGAGATTAAATAATCCTCTACCTAAGCCTTTGCTTGTAGATATTGTGGAGGGAGATAGTGGGACACCCTCTGCAATCAGCAGTGAGGAAGGGGGGTAAGGGGGGGGGGGACTGTGAACTTCAACCCGGTCTGGTCCATTCTCCCCCAGGCGGGCATCAGCCTGATTCATTTCAGTCACCTCTAAGGGGTTGCAAGTTAAAGAGTAAGCGTGGGAGAAAAAAGAAAGAGGCTTTGGAAAAAGTTGCTCCTGAGTCTAAAGACTATCGCAGTCCCCAAGAGAGATCGGATGCTGTTAAAAAAAAACTCATCTTATCTGTCTACGGAGGTAAAGACCAAGAAGCTAAGATCTGCTAAAGCCACTAGGAATCCTGGAGTGGCCCTGGGTGTGGGGTCAAAAATCACGCCCTCTCTCCGCTCGTACTTTAAGGTTATCCCTCAGGTGCTAGATCTCGCGGAGGATAGATCCATGTCAGCTATGTCAGCTCTAGCTTCAACCTCAGTTCCCTCCTTATCTGATCCAGCTCCTGATTTCGATCCTGCTGCCTCCCCCGCGCTAATTGGCTCTTCTGTTTCATCTGTCCAAAATGCTGAGCCATTGTTTGATCTGTTTGCCTCCGCCTCTACGGTTGACAAATCTATCTCTCTGCCAGATTCGCCCGAGATCTCCGATAATGTATACTCGGAGTCTGTTCTATCTGTTGGCCAAGGCTTACCTGTTGAATCTCTAGGGGGCCCTGGAAAGGACAATGCTCAGGAACCCTTACAAGCCCAGGGGACCCCAGTTCTAGCCTCTATAGCCATGCCTGATAAGTGCAGCGTCCCTGTAGGTTCTCTGGCAGCCATGTTATCTTCCCTATCGCTTGATATTAAAAAGGGGTTCGAGGAATCCTCGGCCAACCAATTGGAGATCAGGAATTACTGCGAATCCTTGGATGGTAAAATTGATGGTCTGACATCAAGAACAGGCAAATTGGAAGAGACAGTAGCTGTGTTATCTGTCCATTTGGACCAGGCCAAGGACAACATCACTAGGCTTAAAAGGGCTGATATGGACCTGGCGGACAGAATGCAAACTTTGGAAAACAATGCAAGACGGAGCAATATCGGCATTCTTAATGTCCCTGAGGGATCAGAAGGGTCTGAAATTAAGCAATTTGTTATCCATCTCCTGAAGGAGTCCTTGTCCTTAGATCAATCAGTGGAAGACCTCGCTCTTGATATCCAGCGAGTCCATCAGGACCCTTTTAGACGCAATCCCCAATGGTCTAAACCGCAGAAAATCTAGGTGAACTTCCACACATACTCTCTTAAAGATCATATTCTCAATCTGGCCTTGAAACAAAAATCCTTGGCGGGGAAGGGATATACTTTTCAAATAAGGTCTGATCTCTCGAGAGTTACACTGGAAAAGCAGTGGGAATTTGGGAGGCGACTGGAAGCTTTTAGGGGGTTGGGTGCTACGGCGCAATTGAAGTTTCCTGCTGCCCTAAAAGTCATGCACAATAACAAAATGTTTAATATAAGATCTGTGCAGGCAGCGGATGAGTTGTTATTAACCCTGGGCAGTAAAAATAAGAGTTCCTCGAGTTAGTTCAGAAAAAGAAAAAAAAACACACACACACAAGGGTAAAAAAAACCAAACTATTTTTTTGTTGAAAAAATGGGAGAACACGTATCATGAAGGATTTAATATAGGAAAGTTAAAATTGGTCTAATTTAGCTTAGTCTATGGCTTTCTTATCATACACTAATGTTTTGACCAACATTATAGCAGGAGATGAAATATAATTTTTAGGAATCCTGTATAATGCCAGGCCATTTGCACTATGCACTTAGAGTTGGGGTTGGAGTAGTTCTTGCGGGAGTGCGGGAAGGGGTGCTATCTACTGGACCTGTTCCGGTAAGATATAGCAAGAGTTCTCCAGGGGACGGGTGGAGGGATGTGGGGGGGTCACAGAGGTAGGAGGGGTCGAGGCTTAAAAACGAAAAGTTCCTAATTTTTAATTTGGCTTTAGTTTTATTGTATATGTTGCTGTCTCAACTGGTAATAGTTTTGCAAAGGTGTAGAGTGGTTACTTTTTTTGTGCAGGCGTACTTAGCTAGGTCTTGGATTGGAATTTATGGGGTATATTAAAGTCATTTCCTGGAATGTCAATGGCCTGCATTCCAAACCAAGAGCTGACAAAATTTTACAGTATGTGCGCGATTCGGAGGCACAGGCAGTTGTACTCCAGGAGACTCATCTGTCGCATGCTGAATCTCTTGCCTTAGTGAAGAAAAATAGATAGATTGACTTTGCGGTGTCTTCCTCACAAAATACTAACATCAGAGGGGTATCAATTATCTTTAAAAAACAGCTTAAAGCCAGGTTAGTTGCCCAGATCGTGGACCCAGGTGGCAGATGGGTCATCACCACAGTTGTCATCTGTGGGGTCCAATATACATTTGTTGGATACTATGGACCTAATATTGATGACTCTTATCTTGAGGCTATTTTTGCCCACCTCCTGGCATGTCCGGAACCAACTATATGGGCAGGCGACTTCAATATAGTCTTGGACCCTCTCCTAGACAAAACCCCTAGTAGTCATCCGATGGCCCTTTCTAAATCTAGGTCCTTTTTGCTTACATCTATGAGACAATATGGTTACGTGGACATTTGGAGATTAAGGTCAGGACAGCAACAAGGTATTTCCTTTAGAAATTATAAATACCACCATAAATCCAGAATTGACTTTGTCCTGATAAGTCAGAGACTGACAGATGCTGTTAAATCTATACGTTATCTCCCTCTACATCTGTCTGACCAATCTGCGATACTCATGGAGTATAAAGGGACTCCCAGCATCTCCCCTAGAGGTTGGTCTTTTGATCGTTCTCTTCTTTCACATCCTGATGATGTCTCCTATCTTAAGAGCGAGATCCAAAGTTTCCTGAGCATAAATATTGGTTCAGCAGTGTCTGGAGTAGTTTGGGACTCCCTTAAGGCATGCCTAAGGGGTCTTATTACAGGCAAAGTTTCCTATCGCTCTAAACAATATAGGGAGGAGGTTGCTTCCATTGAGACAGATATTGCTAAAACTCAATCAGATATCGATGTTTTGCCTGCTTCTATGGAGGCGGCCTCAAAATCACTCCAGGATAAGCTGCTTTGCTTGAAAGCACACTTGGGTTCAGTTCTGAGTAAGAGAGTTCAGCAAAGATGGGAAGCCAGTAAATTGGCCCACTTCCAATATGGGGAAGGCGCAGGGAAGCTGTTGGCCTGGAAGGCTAAAACAGATCAGGCTCGTAACAACATTGTGTCAATAGTCTCAAATGATTCCATAACTTCTTCAAACGAGAGTATAAGATTAGCCTTTAGAGACTTTTTTCAGGAAATATACCATGAAGATAAATCTATAAACCCAGATTTAGTTAAGCATTGGCTAAGTAAAATCTCCCTTCCGGCCCTGTCTGATGATCAAAGTATACTCTTGGAAAGTGAGATCTCTGAGGAGGAGGTTAGGGCAGCCATTTGAAGTGGCAAGAAAGGGAAAGCGCAGGACCCGACGGTCTACCAGCAGAAATTTTCAAATTATTAGAACATGAAATAACACCACCTCTTGTCACTCTATTCAACCAAATTTTGATGGACGGTCAGCCTTCCCCAGAATCTTGGAACTTTGCCTCCATTACTCTTATTTTGAAACCTGGTAAGCCTGCCTCTTCTTGTGGGTCTTATAGGCCAATCTCGATTTTAAATGTAGATTATAAAATCTTTGCTACTGTTTTGGCAAGGAGGCTGGCAGGGGTTGCTCCCGAGTTGCTCCACCAGGATCAGAAAGGGTTCGTAAAAGGACGCCAGCTGTAAGAATTAACATATGATTTAATAGGAGCCATGGATATGGCTACTTCTGCGTCCCTTCCTGTGGCTGCGGTAACTCTGGATGCCACCAAGGCCTTCGACAGGGTAAATTGGATATACCTGTCGGAGGCCTTGGCCAAATTCAACATTGGGGGGGGTTTCGGCGAGCCATAGGCCTTCTGTATCAAAACCCTACTGCTCGGGTAATGGTTAATGGAGCGCTATCGGGCCCCTTTAACATCTCCAGGGGGACGAGGCAGGGCTGCCCTCTCTCCCCACTCCTATTCGATTTGTATATCGAGCCCCTAGCGCAACGATTGAGGGATGACATGAATATTAAGCCTTTCTCGTATGGGGGTTGGGAGCGGAAGGTAGACTTTTATGCGGACGATGTGCTTATCCTTTCTTCGGATGTACAAACCGCACTTCCAGCAGCATTGAAGGTAGCACAGGAGTTCGGGGAAGTATCAGGGTACGAGGTAAATGCCTCAAAAACCGAGGTTTTAATCTGGAACAATGATCTCTGTGAAATCAGCATACAGCCAGGATCTTCTATGCGATATCTTGCAATAAACATCACGAAGGACATAAACCATTTAGTAGCCTCTAACTTCTCTGAAGTAGCAAAGCATTGCCGGCAGTTAATGCGATCCTGGGTAGCACTACCACTATCTCTTTTAGGGAGAGTTAACTTGGTCAAAATGACCATTTTACCCAAAGTTTCTTTTTTATTTAATACGATCCCCCTTTATTTTGACCCCTCCATAATAGCGAAGTTACAGGCGGATATCTCTTCCTTTATTTGGAATAGGCATCTCCCGCGGATTGCCTGGAAGAAACTCAGGAGGCGCAGAGAGAAGGGGGGGTTGGCTGCCCCCGATCTGCAGCTTTACGCCTGGGCATTTCAACTCTCGCATGTTAGAATGCTTTTAAAGATGCCTGTGGATTCGGGAGTGGGAGCCCTGCTCTCAGCTTTGCTTGATGGGGAAGGTCTTAGCCAGCCAGGTTTTTTGTTTAAATTTGGCAACCAAAAGTTTTTTTAAAAAATTAAGTTGAAGATTTTGCAGGGTTTAACAAAAACGTGGGCAAAGTTAATGGTCAACTGAAAGGTTAGCTATTATGGCTATAGGACACCTTTGGGGTCTTCCTGAGAGTCCTTTGTGGCTGGGTGACAGTTTGGCGGTTCCGCTTAAGGAGGCAGGGATGTCAGTTTGGGGGATTTATTCTCAGAGGGTAGTTTACTTCCTTGGGAGGGTGTGAGAGTCGAGATAGAGTGGGTCCTAACCTTTCAAGGTTTAAGTATATGCAAATGGCTGGGTGGACTCATTCCTACTTGGCTCGGCCATCCTTAGCAAATAGGTTTCCTATTGGAGGCTATAGCCATTTAGTATCCCAGATGGTAGTTAATCCACCAGCCAAAAAGGAAGCCTCCCTCTGGTACAATTTGATCATTGTGGAACTCGAAGGGGACTTTTTGTTACCAGAACAGCTTTGGGGACCTTCTATGCCGGGTCACAATGTAAAGGATATGTGGAGCAACTCATTTAAAATTTTGTGGGATCTTGTTAAGCCGGCATGGCTGCGCAGAAACCATTTGTTCACGCTCCACAGGGCCTACTATTCTCCCCTCAGACTCTCAAAATTCTCACAAGGGGACCCTGTAGTTTGTCCTAAGTGTGGTCTACCAGCGGCTTCAGATGTCCACATGTTCTTTGAGTGCCCTCGTTAGACTCCTTTTTGGGATGCTATATGCCACACTCTCTCTGAATCGTTAGGAAGTCAATTCACTCTAGACCTCTCTACTGTCATCTTTGGGCTCTCTGCCGAGGTTCATGGGCAAGCAAAAAGTCTCCTGTTTTATTCAATCTTACTTGCCCATAGAGAGATCTGCAAAAAGTGGAAAGACTCTGTTCCGCCCTCACACATGGACTGGCAGACTTCAGTTTTGCAAGTGTCTAGAGTTGATCTAGTAAGATCTGGTAACCCAGCTAAGAGAGCATTTTGGCACCAGTTGGATTGGGGTCATTGACTTAACGGGGTTTTTTTTTTTTTCCCCCGGTCCGATGATTACTCACCAATGGTGCTTTTGAACCCGAAGAGCCCGGATTCATTTTCTGGGAGATATTGGTTGTACCTGCACCTTTTGCTGACTAAGGTAGTGTTTGCACTCTCTTTTTGGTTTCTTATTTGATGGTCCCTGAGGACATAACATATCTGAGGCTGTTGGTCCATTCAGAGGCGTCTATAACCATACCCTGCCAGGTTGTTAACCTGAGACAGATTGTAGTGCTCCAGACGGCGACCTCACTTGAAACCAAGGTGATAAATGAGGACAAATTTTTTTTTTTTTTTTTCAATAACTGCCTATTTCTACGGAAGAAAAAAAGAAGGAAAAGTTTAGAGTTCCGAAAGTCAATAGTGATATCGTAATCATGCACTTAGATGTATCTTTATTGAACCAACATGATGTTCATCTACTATTGGTAATCCCTGGTGGGCCCAATGAAATTTATATATAGTGTATGCTGCTCCTCCTTTATGGATTTTATTGAGACTGAATGTATTTATTTGAATTTGAATTCTTTTGGTAATATTGATCGGACAACTGTGGTATCCTTAATAGGAATCTATTAATACTTGCACGTTGTCTCTTTGCTTCTTAACTTCTTTTAACTTTACTGTGACCTCTTTTTATTTACCTACAGTATTTATTCATTTTTTTGGGGATGTTTGATGTACTCTTTTATGGTTATGAAAAAAAAAGAAAAAATAATATTTGACTGATCTATAATCGGCGTGCTCCAGTGGCAAGTTGCATCGTGGGGCTCGTTTGGGACAGTCATCACCCATGCTAAAATGGCATACACATAGGGGCATAAGAAGGACGTTCAAGGATTAGTTTACTTTGAACATAACCCGAGTAGAAGTAAGCAACAACAGGCCACGCTGTCGGATGCCGCGTTAACATTAGAGAGTTACATCTTACATGAGCAGCAGGGTGAGTTAGCTGTTCTTGGATGAAGGGCGGAATGATACAATCAGGGTTGGTTCCAGTTTAGAATTGGGGTTACATCTTTGTGGTCAAAAGGGGGTGATATATAAGACAGCAGTTCATGTGGGGATTTAAAAATAGCTTTCTTGGAAGAGGGACATGTTGAAATGTGGATTGTATTGCAGGGTATTATGAGTAAAAAAACATTATGCGCATGATTAATGAATTTAATGGGGTACATTCATGATCACTTCTGGTAATCAATATTATTTGTTTATATTGCAGACCACTGACGAAGGGCTTTTTTAAGCCCAAAATGCATTGGGCACACACTTGTACGGTTCCCAAGGACTCAATACGAATTCCAGCAGCAAACAGAATTAGGCCTGGATTGGCATTTCTGCAGCATTTTAAGCATGGAATCACATTGTTTTCTGAAAGTATTGGCGGAATTATGGAATATAAAAAAGGAATAAAATGGATTAAACCGGTATAAATCTTTGTATTCTGGAGGTTGAATTTTTTTAATTTAACGCTCGCATAGCAGTAGCGACTTGTGTCAGGGTGGTGAAGACCTACCAGCTTCATGTACACATAGGGGCAGATTTACAACTTCTGGTGCATCTCTGCAAATCAGCAGGGATGTGCCAGAACAGATGCGTCACGCAATCCCCCGCTTGAGCCACCACGGATGCGTCGCATTTACAATGCGGCGCACCATGGTGCAAGGAGGGGCAGATGCGTGACGCATCTTGTGGCGTACGGGCGGCCATTGCTGGATTCACGTTGCAAGTGCGACGCAACTCCTGCAATGCACAGATGCCACCCATACTTAACATGGTGCATCGCAGGCGTAAGGATTTGACGCAGCAGCGTCGTAAAACTGACTCAGTGAAACATTGAAGATTTCACTGCGTCAGTTTTACAGGGATTTCCTGCGAGGGAATGCCCACCCTGCGACAGAACGCCCACATGAAACCTGACGCAGGGCTTTACAACGTGACGCCTCTGCCTAGATGCGTCACGTTGAAAATAGGTCGCAACATGGCGCATGGTTTACGCCGCCGCTGCGTCACAAAATTGACGCAATGGCGGCATAAAAGTGTTGCAAGGGGCTTGTAAATCTGCCCCAGAGTATGAGCCATGTTTCTAGCAGATACTCTATTAAGACGCAACATAAATAATTATTGTGGAGCACCTTTCAGGGAACTCGTTATATGAATCTCTTGAGGAGAAAAACAAAACCTACCAGAAAGTATGTAATCAGAAGCAGGGCGATGTGATAGTGACTCTTGCAGTCATGTATGTTTTCCATATTGCCTACACTTTCCACTTCCATCTACTTTTATACACCTGAAACGTGATGAATGATCAAAGGAAATGGAGTCAGCAGAATAAAAAAGAGGCACTTAACTGAGTGTCATGGAAACTGAGAAGGAAAAACAAAAATAAAGTCATCATTGCTGTTTTCCATTTTAGGAGATTCCCAAAATGTGATCAATATCCGGTTTAGAGACAGGTACACACCCAATGAGCATCTGAAGACCCTAGTGAGTTTCTTGGCAGCTTCAATAATGTCACTTCATTACGTATGGGCGTCGTGTAAGATGTTCTAGCATACCGGGGAACATATAAATCTACACAGAGCACTCCCCACCCTTTAATTAAAAGTTATATTGTTGTCCCTTTTCTTGTAGTTTGGTGGAACCTTACAGCTAACAGACTTACCTTGCCTCATCTCTTTGTCCACAGCAGTATGCTAAAGCCCAGATTTAAGTACATACACAATAAGTTGGCTAATTCGTGAGACAGTTTAGCTGTAAAGTATTTGCAAAAAAACAATGGCATACCTATGATAATCCATTTGGAAGGAATTCACCCAGCCCTGCCATATTTACCTCCATGTAAGGCATGCATGTCTCTATTTAAATACCATGCTGGCTTGCATCTGTTGGAAACAATAGGGTTATTTCTTACTGTCACATTGACATTCATTGTGGACATTTAAATGTCAGTGAAAAAGATATACAAGCAATTATAAAACATTTCACAATAAACTCCGGGAAACTCCCACGGAAATAAAAGAGGTGGAAAGTGCAGTACGGCCAACTTTTCACAAAGGAATTTTATTTACACTTCACAGAAAGAAATATAACAAAACCTCACCCATGAGCTCCAAAAGTGCAGGATGCCTACTTGACTTTGGCACCTCTTTAAAATCTTACTTTTTACGTTCTTTTTTACATTTACTTGACCCTTAATTGCTGCATGACTTATTGACTACATCCCCTTTTGGACCTTGCACACTCCAAAAGTGGCTCAGAGGAGCGGAGTCTCGCATTAGCACAAAATGGACGCTTCCCCTTGAGCCGCTGCCCAGCCGGGGAGAAAGCAAGGCAATGTTCCTGACTCTGAACTCCGAGCTGAGTGGAGATGATGGGGAGCAGCTTCCCAAGCAATGAAGCACCCAACAAGACTACTTCAGTGGCTTACCAGCTCGCCGTCGCTGCTCTGATGGCGCCTGACATCCGACACTGGGGACCGCTCATGGCATAGGCAGTACCTTATGTGGTTGCCATGCATGCCACCCACCGCAATGGCTCCAACTCCTCTCTTTCAACCTCACCTGCAGGGCCTTGAGCAGCAGCTGCTGACATCTCTCCAAGCGCCTGTCAGCATCCGGTTGATCGCAGGCCTTGAGAGAGCTCAAAACCTACTGACCCCTACTTAGTCCTCATTATTACCTGCAAAGAACTGGGAGAACCTGTTTTTACACCCCTCTGGGCATTGTGGGAGTGCAGTAGTGAGTGAGGGCACTGACACAGAGCTGCCACCACCTGAAACCTGAAATCCTCCCCGGTACATAGTACATTCAGCCCCATGGACCAGCACCCATCCACCTAATATACTATGGGCCGGTCGCCCTCTCTCCACCACATTAGCCCTCACATCGAGTCATTCACCAACCTCTAAGGCAGTGTACGGCCCCCTGCTTGTGACTGAGACCTGTTGGGAACCCCTGCTGGGAATACCCATTCTCCTACCGCCTCATTGGTGGGCTCGGGGCTAGCTTACTTCTCAAGGCTTTCATAGCAGAGACTATTAGAAGTATTGGGGACACTTTCCACCACACCCATCCTCTCTAAACCGAGGCATAAATAAAGCCGCCTCTCCTGCAGCAGCCGTCAGACTCCAGAGTTGCGCTCCTCTCCTAGTCATTGAACCTGGGTCATGTCCAGACTGGCCGAGCTTCCTTCTTCGGCTGCATCTTCCCTGCTGGCTTGTCTACGGTGGTACCTCCATCTTCAGTCTGCTGCTCGACTAGTGCCCTCAGCCCCCCACAGCCTCATCTTATGATAATATTCTCATAACTCATCTGCCTTCGCCTCCAGAAGGCATCTGGTAAACCCTCCCAACAGCTCTTTTTCAAGCAGGTAGTTGGTGGTGGTAGATTACCTCCATTCTTGCTTTGCAGGCATCACAAAACCCGCTGGGTGTGTCCCTTGAGACTGTCCTCAAGGAAATCACCTCCATGGCAACCCATCTCATAAGCATGGACACAAAAATCACTGGTCTCACCCAGAAAGTGAAGACCATTAAGACTGACTGAATGAATGAATGAATGACGCATGAATGACCACTTTAGACCAGCGCATCACTGTGGCAGAAGAGAGAGTGGAAGAGTCGGAGTCTGTTCACCTGTATATCTAGCACATCAAACAGAAACTGATTGACCTGGAGGACCCTTCCCACCAGATAACGTCGGATTCTATGGAGTACTGGAGAAGATGGGGCAATCAGACTCATGAGCATTCATACTTGCGTTTATCCCAAAAGTCTGCGGTTTATTTTTCACCCCCCCCCCCCCAACTTGAAATCCAGAGGATGCACATAATCTGGGCCCCACACCTGCCCGACAAGATGGGGAACAGGCCATGCCCCATCATAGCCTGCTTTCTGCAAAATGCTACCACCCACCAGATCCTATGAAGGCACACAAACATGAATCGTACGACAATGTGGGTTACAGGGTCCACATAGTGGCATACTTCTTGCCAGACACCAACGCCAAACACTGAGCCTTCCTCACTCTGCATCCCCAACTGAAGAAATGGATATCAGATATGGACTCCTGGAACCAGCCCCCATGTGGCTCTCCATGGATGTTCGTTCTAGGCCCCACAGACTCAGCCTGATTCCTAGACTCCCTGGGAAACTCCAGTAAGGATGTTACCCTCCTCTGTGGTTCCGTGGTTCCGAATTAGGTTCGAAAGTTCCGAACCCGATTTATGAAGATCGTCGGAAATGGACGATTTTGGTCTTAGCAGACCGCAAATGGCGAGCGTAACGTGTCTGAGTGTTTTCGTATGAATCGATATAGGAGAACACTCTATATTCAAGGGTTTAGTTTGAACCTTCGGGTTCCATTTTGTATACGGCAGCCATTTTGTATGGTTGCCCTAACATAGGCCCGATGACTGCGGCCGAGAAATCCTTGAGACACGAACGCCTTAGCTGGCTTCTGGTTGACCTGGCCGAACTGACTCCTTGCCTGGGGCGAATCCTGTTTTGCCTGTCTTAAAGAGAACTGATTCTTCACAGCCTCCTGTATATAGGTTTGTTATCGATCTCCGTGAAGTGAACAAGATTGTTGTTCCGCAATTCCCTGTTGTACCTGACATTACTGCATTATTGACGTTGATTCCGGCTTCTGCTACCTGGTTTTCGGTGATCGACTTGAAGAATGCTTTCTTCAGCATTCCGATTGCCGTGGAGAGTAGAGACATCTTTGGATTCTCTTTAGGAGGACGAAGTTTCCGCTTTAAGCGTGCTCCTCAAGGCTATTGCGAGAGTCCATCGATTTATAGTCAAGCTTTGAAGACGCAACTTGACTTGCTAGCTCTTCCTGAAGGTGCAGCCCTTATTCAGTATGTCGACGATTTGTTGGTCGCTGCTGATACCGAAGACATCTGTAAGGATGCCACTGTGTCCTTGTTGTCTCATTTATCTGATTGCCTTCATAAAGTTTCTCTTTCGAAACTGCAATTTTGTCGACAAGAAATTACCTACCTAGGTCACCTCTTATCGAAGGAGGGAAGGAAACTGACCCCAGAAAGAATTCAATCTATTGCGAAAATGAGTGTCCCTACGACACAGAGAGAAGTACGCGCGTTTTTGGGTATTACGTCGTACTGTAGACAGTGGATCCCTAATTTTTCTCTGCTAGCGAAGCCTTTGATAGCTCTTACGGTTAAGAATACTCCAAATCCTATTCCTTGGACTGACGAATGTCAAAAGAGTTTCTCTGAATTACAAAATGCGTTGTGTTCGGCTCCTGTGTTGGGTACTCCCGACTACAGTAAGCCTTTCACATTGTATGTCCATGAGAGAGAGGGATGTGCATTATCGGTTTTGACTCAGCAGTTTGGCGAGAAGCAACGCCCATGTGCGTACTTTTCGTCAACATTAGATCCTGTAGCCAGAGCGTTGCCGAGTTGCTTGAGAGCCAAAGCGGCAGCAGCTGTTTCTATTCGACAATCTGCGGGTTTGGTTATGGATAATACGTTAGTGGTCATGGTTCCACATGCAGTGGATACCTTGCTAAACCGTTCGAAGACACAGCACTTAACTAATGCTCAGTTGTCAGGGTATGAACTTACGTTGTTAGCGAGCCATGTGCACATCAAGAGGTGCAATACCTTGAATCCGGCTACGTTTTTGCCGATTTCGCTTGAGACAGATGAGGATAGTGAAGAGCAACACGATTGTTTTCTAAAAACAGAAGAAGAAACGAAAGGGAGAATAGACTTGAGGGATACTCCTCTTCCTGACTGTGATGATGCTTTGTGGGTTGATGGTTCGTGTTTTAAATTACTGAATGGTGATACGACCGCAGCATATGCTGTGACGACCTTGCATACGGTCGTTGAAGCTGCACGTAAATGTACAAATGTAAATGTACAAGTATTTATATAGCGCAAATCACTGACCGAGGTCGGTATCTAAGCGCTTGCTTAGGGAACCCGTCCTGGTATTCCCCTGTGAGATAACCCCGGCAGGGTATCCACAAGGTGAAAGCCAGGCATCCCGCCGCGAGGGGCCATTGTGGAGATTAAGCAAGCTATTGCCCAGAGTCGCAGAGTGTGAACCCGTGAGTCGAGAAGGCACCGGAGCGAGAATTATCGAGTCCGTGGAATTTTTAGCCCAAGACCCGCCGAGGCGGGGAATTGAACCCTGGTCCAGGGCCGATCTCAGCTTCCGGGTCTGCCGCCTCTAACCCCTGAGCCACACTTCTCCACTTATCCCACATAATTCCGCACAAGCGGCAGAATTGATTGCACTTAAGAGAGCGTGTTATGTTATGTTATGTTATGTTAGCGAAAGGGAAACGAGTGAATGTGTATACGGATAGTCAGTATGCGTTTGGTGTGGCTCATAGTTTTGGACAATTGTAGCGTGAACGTGGGTTTTTGACATCGCATGGGACGAAGATCCAACATGGACAATTGGTGAATGAACTCCTTGAATCTCTTACGTTACCTTTGCAAATAGTGATCGTGAAATTTAGTGCTCATAAAAAGGTTACGGATGACGTTGGTCGTGGTAATGCGTTTGCGGATGAAGTTGCGAAAGAAACTGCTAGAAACCTGATGAGTCGAATGTATGTTGTGGGTCCGGCGAGATGGGTTCCAGAGAAGATCATGTGTGAAGACACCATAGAGAGCGCGAAAACTATTCAGAGTGAGGCTACAGAGAAAGAGTTGGATGAATGGAGAGAGAGTAAGGGTAGATTGGATTCGAATGGTTGTTGGACTGATTTGTCTGAACATCAGAGATGGTTGCTGCCTAACGCGTATGTGCTCCCAGTTGTTACAATGGCTCATGGAATGGCACACATTAGTGTGAAAGGAATTTGCAAGCTGTTGGCTCCGGTTTGGCAGAATATAGGAATCCCCAGATGCGCAGAGAATTTAGTTAAGAACTGTATGGTGTGTTTGATGCATAATCCTGTTAAGGGAACCCCAACACCAGCTGGTTATTTTGCTCCTCCTACGTATCCGTTCGAGGCTTTGCAGCTAGATTTTACCCATATGGAGAGATGCAACAACTTGAAATATGTGTTAGTGTTTGTTTGCTCCTTTTCTAGATGGGTAGAAGCTTACCCCCTTAAGGACAATACTGCTTTGTCCACAGCGAAAGTTTTGATAAAATAATTTTTCCCGAGGTTTGGAATGCCGAGAATTATTTGGAGTGATAACGGAAGTGAATTTGTGGGTCAAGTTATGAAGAGAGTGTGTGAGAGCCTCGGGATTAGGCAGAAATTCCACGCTGCAAATCACCCCCAATCAGCTGGTTTAGTTGAGTGCTATAATGGCACCCTTAAGTTGAAGTTGGCCAAAATTCAAGAAAGCACTGGTTTGCAATGGCCAGACGCCCTGCCATTAGCACTTTTGTCCACCCGAATGACTGTGCACTCACGCATGGGTTTGAGTCCGTACGAAGTTGTGTTTGGTCGCCCGGCGAATATTTGGGGCGTACCAAGACCGACGAGGTTTAGTGACCTTGAGTATCCTGTTTTGCTTGATTATTTGCGTGAATTGACAACTAAAATGAGTGTTTTATGCCAACAGGTACATGACAGTCTTCCACAAGCTACAGAGGATCCTGGTCACTCCCTCAAACCTGGTTCCTGGGTCTTTGTCCGGAATTTTCAGCGGGTGAAGAACGAGCAACCCCGCTGGACTGGGCCCTACCAGGTGCTTTTGTCTACAAGATCTGCAGTCCGAGTGCGAGGCAAAAGAAACTGGATCCACGGCTCCCACACCAAAAAGGCACCTTTGCCTTTGCCTTACGACAAGTGGGTCCAGGAAGGTCTTGCGGACTCTGAGACAGAAGTAGTGCCGCGATTTCTGCCGTTCAGTGATGCTCGGTTGATTGGAACTAGCTCAGAGGAAGAGAGCGATAAGATTTTACAAGCATCAGTACCTCCTGCAGAGCGATTGGACACTACAGAGCCTCACCTTTTGTTTACTGATCAAGAACAATCTGGAAGAGATCGCTACAATCCTAGATCGAGAATTATGGACAAATAAAATATTAATAAAGTCGATTTTTTTTATTGTTTGCAGGTTAACTCTCCACCAAGGATCTACTCATTTTTGTTTTTCTTGAACTGCCGTCCGGTTCTTGCTGCTAGGGTCGCGGTTGCTACCAGTCTTGGGAGTGCAAGCCTGAGACACTAGGTCGAGGGTTCTGTTGGCCCGAGGCAGCCTTCCTGGGTTCAGCAGAGGCACTCTCAAGCAGAATCAACCAACCACCGCGGCCAGCGCATTTAGTTTAGGATGGATTTCTTTGAGTTGGAGAGACCTGTACAGACACTGACTTTTGGGAAAAGAATATGCAAAATAATGTCGAAGAAATGCTTTTTGATACCATGTTTGTTTTTGCTATTGAGTTTCGTAATATTCATAGCTGGTTATGTATCATTTGTTTTTAAAATGACGTCTAATTCCACTGTGCAACCTACACCTTCACCTACTATTTCTTCTCATTCTTTTCATCCTTTGCCCGAATATGAGGTAGTCAGACGCTTGGAATTTTCTAATAATTCCTTCATCCAACTTTTGCACCAGCATCAGTTAGTGATTAATACAACGAACTGCTGGATTTGTGGTTTGATGCCTCATACAACCGATAAAGGTATTCCTTATCTAGTTTTGCCCTTCAGTTTAAATGGTTCGATTCGAGCTTACAGAACCATGTTTATCTATGCCCATAGTGTCCACCCCCTACGTTCACCAAAAGATAATCCGAAGAATAGTGCTTTAGCTAAAGGCATAGTCAACATGATTAAAGGGACTAATGCAGTTGAGACTATTCCGAAAGATGAGAGGCAACCATATAGTGGTTGGAACGTCACTGGATATGGAGTTAGTCTGAGTATTAACCAGCGAGCGAAAAGTCCTCTACCGATCTGGATAGTGCCCCATAAAGGCTACTCTTGTCTGCAGGGCAACGGTAAGAATCCGAAGGCTCAGTTAGGGAAGAGTGTTTGCGCTGAGACTTACGTGTTTCCGTCTCAGTCTTCCCCAGCGTTCTTAGCTGCTAAGGGTACCTACTTTGTTTGCTATGACAAAGCGTATACATGGTTGCCCCCCGACTTCTCGGGCACATGTTTTGTTTCCTTTCTGTTACCTCCCACTTTTACAGCTGCGGCAGATTACCATAAGACGAGAGTTGCTAGAGGTGTCTTTAGCCAAGAAGACACTGCAGGTCAAGAATTGGGAGATTTCATTAAGGGTTTTCTGCCGTTTTGGCGACCCATGGCTAACAGTAGGAATATTCGTCAGCTTACGAGAGTGGTTGAGTCCACCATAGTTGAGACTGCCGGTGCCCTTGGTAACTTGACTGCTGAGCTCCAGTCGGATAGACTTATGACACTTCAGAATAGAGTTGCCCTAGACGTTATTCTAGCAGATCGAGGTGGAGTATGTAGATTGATTCAATCAAGCTGATGCGTTTTTATTCCAGACAACGCTCCATCGGTCTTCCAGGCCATTTCCAAATTGCACAAAATCTCCGATTCTGTCCATCTGGACAAAGGAGATTGGTCTTTGATGGGATGGTTATGGGGATTGATATCCACTTGGGGCTGGAAGATTTTGATGGTTATTGGGATGGTCTTAGCAATCCTGTTCATGTTCTGTCTCTGTGTACAGTGTGCTCCTGCTATTTGTGGCCTTTATGCTACTTTGTGTGTACGGAAACCTGTCCAGAGAGAGATGCTTAGTAATAGGATGATGCTACAGCAGCATATTGATGACCTGATGAATATAGATCCAGATTCGGATTAAAATGAGTTTGGGTTCGTTGCCTATGATAGGGCAAAAGGAGGGTCTGTGGTTCCGTGGTTCCAAATTAGGTTCGAAAGTTCCGAACCCGATTTATGAAGATCGTCGGAAATGGACGATTTTGGTCTTAGCAGACCGCAAATGGCGAGCGTAACGTGTCTGAGTGTTTTCGTATGAATCGATATAGGAGAACACTCTATATTCAAGGGTTTAGTTTGAACCTTCGGGTTCCATTTTGTATACGGCAGCCATTTTGTATGGTTGCCCTAACATAGGCCCGATGACTGCGGCCGAGAAATCCTTGAGACACGTACGCCTTAGCTGACTTCTGGTTGACCTGGCCGAACTGACTCCTTGCCTGGGGCGAATCCCGCTGAGCCAGTTCCTTGTTCAGCAGCTGGTCCGATAAAGATCAAAGGGGCAGGACGTGCCCGAGTTTATGGTACACCGTTCCCACTTCTCTATCTCCTTTCCATCTGTTTCTGCCTTTTCTTTACAACTTGATCATCGATCTGGGTTGAAGGGTTTACAATGGGTTTGTCCGGCCTGATCAAATAGGAAACCGACCATGTGCGTGATCGCTTTTGGTGGGCTGGACAACGGAAAATGGGATTGTCTTTGACTGTCGTCATTTGCTACCTTTGAAATGCTACATTGCCATTGGTCAGTTTGTATGCACCAATTGTAAATTGTAATGCTGTCTGAGGCATGATTTTCGGCATAAAAGACCGAGCTCCGTTTATCTAAAGTGTGCAGTCTCTGACGAACTACCCGTGTGTACTTCGTAGATCTCTGTCCCTGGTTGCAACCAATAAACTTTGGTCTTTGACGTCATCAAGAAGTATCCCGTGTCTCTGTTTGCCAAGACAGGGGAATCCGGGGTCTTTGGGTGTTGCCCTGACACCGCTGAGTTATCGGATTAGTACCGGTTCTGAAAAACCCAGTACCTCACCTCCTGCCTAAAGAACCAGATGATACTACAGCAACTGGGAACGACCCTCTTTGACATGGTGCCAACATGATTGTTCACAGCAGAAATAGCTGGAGAGGGTGATATGGAGAGTAGGAGAACTGGCTGATGCTGACGACCTAGAGACATCTAGATCACCTCTAAAAACCTAATCGCTCCACGAAGAAAGTACCGTGCTGCCCTCATGAACTGAGTCCTGGACACTGCCTACCTCAGCCTCTGGCCTCCAGTTCAGGCCAGATGAGTACTGAAGCCTTGGGAGGGGGTCCTGATTTGGCTCCTCTTTTTCTCTTCATGGGTCTCTTGTCCTTTTCCTGCTTAACCCCTCCCCCTTCCTGATCTCTTCTCCTTCTGCCCGTCTTCCCTTTTTCCTATCCTCACCCATCCCCTTTCTTCTACTCTCCCCAATTTGGAGGTAAATGCTATTGATGCACTGCATCTTGGATTGCAGATCAGTTACAACAATATCACTACTGTTACACTCAATATTGCAGTTTCCATTGTTTAAAATCTTTAAAATACTTGCCCCCTAACTACCTCATTTCTGCCTCTGCCCAACATTTACCCAGTTCCCCTCCCAGTCCTCTCCGACCCCCACATATGCCACCCTGAGATAACTATCAATAGCCATCTTGGGACTCCCCCATCCCTCAAACACCCCCATACTCTTAATGGTGGGCATCTCCTTGTGGCCACCACCTGTGGATGGAGATGTTTTGGGTCTCCATCCTTCCCTTGTTCCCTTACACAGAGCCCCTGCTGTATTTGCTCTCTCTTGGATGGTGCCCTCTTCTAACCCCCACCCCTAAAACACTGGCCACCCATATTTGTGCCCGCATAAGGGCCTTCAGGCACTAGCCTACATCCCTCCTCAGAAGCACACTCCCTCTTCTCTCTGGTACCTTCACCAGCCCTTACAAGACGCCAAGGCCAACTGAGATGGACGGTATGGATACACATTCCCATGCATTATGCTCACTGCTCCTATTGTCCATGTGCCTCTAGGTGGACTGCTCCCTACCTTCTCCCCCTCTTCTCTTCCCCAAGCACCCCTTTCTTGTCCTGTTACCTCACTTCCAGCCTCGGTGATCAAGGATTCTCTCCTACTGGCTATCGCTAATACACCATGGTGGCTTCGGACCCTTGGGGAAATCTACACCTGCAATTGACAGCCAAGAACGCAGTGAATGGATGAATGAAAGGGCATTTCTAAAGCGTGTGGTTACCCAGGGGGCATCCAGCGATAACAGCGGTGCACCTTCAGATTCCAGGCAAAATTATGGAAACAGATATGTTTCTATTTGTTTTTAAAGTTCAGGTAATTTGGCTCAAGGCGGATGCGAAGGGGAAGGTGATTCCATAATTTGTCGGCGTTATACGAGAAGAGACGCCCTCGACTTTGTGTTCTTATTTTCGGGACTGCCACCAGTTGTTTAGTGTCTGACCTCAAGGCCCTATTAGAACGGTAGGGATGAATGATAGAACTGATAATTGGCAGACCCTTGCCCGAAAGTGCTTTATGTGTAATGCACAACGCCTTAAACTGAATCCTCTCCTGGATTGGAAGCCAGTGAAGCGAAGCAAGCGCATGTTTAGCCAATAGGGGCTTGAGGATATTCAGGAGCAGACGTGCTGCGCAATTTTGCATGATCTATAATTTTTTGTTAGTGAGGTATGGGGCTCCCAGATATAGGGCCTTGGCATAGTCAGGACGTGACAAAATTAATGCTTGAACCAGCAGTCTTCTGGCAGAAAAAGGTAGCAGGGGGAGGATCGTCCTTATCATTCTCAAAATCCCATAGCAGCAGGATGCAACCTTATGGTCCAACCATACACCCAAGCTCTTAATCTGTTCTTTTGGGGAGGGAGCTGGACCCAGACAGCTGGGCCAAAACATACCTATATTCAGGGAGGCAGGGTTACTAAGGAGCATCTGCTCAGTCTTAGCCACATTGAGTTTTAAATATGAGCTGTCCATCCATATTGATACCGTGTCAAGGCATAAGGCTAGGCCAGGTCCTGAGTTATCCAGTTGGTTGAGAGAAACCACCAACTGGGTGTCATCAGCATTGGTAATAATCTGTACTCCAAAAGGTAGTACGACTGCTGCCAGGGAACTCATATAGATATTAAATAGAGTGGGACTCAGAGAAGATCCCAGAGGAACCCCACATCTAAGGGGCATTCGCTTTGAAGTATTTTTATATTCAAAGACTGAAAAAGATCTGTCTTCCAAAAAAGACTGCAGCCACTTCAGAGCTGTTCTGGCCACTCCTGCATCCATGAGTCTTTGAATTAACAATTGATGATTCATACATATCAAATGCTGCGCTGAGATCTAAAAGAATAAGAGCAACGCAGCCCCCTACATTTAGAATTTTGCTTGATTTCTCTACAACTGCCAGAAGCGCCGTCTCTGTGCCCTGCTGTGGTCTAAATCCTGTCTGTGAGGGATGAAGACGATTAATACTTTCAAGAAAAGTTGAGAGGGCAGACTTTACATGCTTCTCAGCTATTTTACTAATTCCTGGAAGTAATGAGATGGGGTGGTAATTTGCTAACACATAAGGGCCTAGGTTAGGTTTTTTCAAGAGTGCTCTGACCATTGCCTGTTTCCCGAGAGGGGGCACAAGTCCTGTCATGAGTGAGGCATTGATCACATCCAGAATCACTGGAGATATGGTCTCAGTAACTCGGTTTAAGATAGTGGGAGGGGCAGAATCTGTGGGGGATCCATATTTTAGTTGACTAAGAATCCCTCGAAGGGAAGTCAGATTCAGGGGGGAATAGCCTCCAGTAAACATTCTCCATTTAGGGTTAAATTGTTTGTACGTGATGTAGTTTGTTGGGCTTTTAACCTGTGGAAAGGACATAAAGATACTTTGTATTTTGTCAAAGAAAAACTCTGCTATTTGGTTGCAGGGTAGAAGAAAATCGTAAGAAGCGATGGGAGGGGCGGGAGGTGTAAGGAGTGATTTTACGATACGAAAGATTTCGCGTGGGGAGTTTGCAGCCGAAATGATTCTCTCTTCGTAGTAGAGAGATTTAGCAGATTTTATTTCTGTTTTATAGCTTTTTATCGCCTCTCTATATTTAACTTTATTGATTGCTGAAAAATACTTTCTCCAGCTTCTTTCCACCCTTTTAAAAGATTGTTTGAGCTCCCGAAGTTTGGGTGAGTACCAAGCATTTTGATCGACTCCTACTTTTTTGTGAGTCAATTTTTTGGGGAGAACGGTGTCCAGTGATGACTCAAGCCATTTATTAAATTTATCATTTCCAATGACAGGGTTTTAAGTTGGAGTTTAGTATGGTGTCCTCAAGATTTGTCACCCAGGACTTCGTTGAAAAGTTTGACCAAGTGCGAACTTGTCTGTTGGTTCTCGCAGTCGCAATACTAGCATCCTGCAATATACAGGTAAACAAAATTAGAAAATGGTCTGACCAGGGCACTGGAATAGGATCTCTGACCGAAAGATTCTGAATATTTGAAAAGATGGGATAGAGAAGGTGACCTTTGGAGTGGGTGGGACTGCCAACTTTTTGAGTAAGTTGAAATGCCCCCAACCCATCTACCAGTTCCAGTGTGGCTGATAGTGAGGTGTTATCGAAGTAAAGGTTAAAATCCCCTAGTAGGGTAAAATTGGGGAGGGGAATTGCGAAATTACCTGCAATGTCAGGAAGATCCTTACAAAATTGGCCAAAGGGTCCTTGGAGGCGATATACTAGAATCCCTGAAAGAGTACAAACATGTGATGTACCGATGGCGAAGTAGACACTTTCGCAATCAGGTAGGGGGTTTATGGTGGTACGGCAATAAAATTAAATTTTATAAATAATCACTATTCCACCTCCTCTACCTATATCCTGGTCCAGCCTCTGAATCGCATAACCAGGGGGGAGAGCTTGGACAATGGCAGGATCAGCCTCTCTATTCAGCCACGTTTCTGTTAGGAATAACACATCAGGGCACTCTTCTTCCAATAGAGGGTGGATTTCAATTGAATGCTTGGGGATTGTTAGGCAATTAAGTAAAAACATTTTGAGAGCCTTCTTAACTGGTATAATTACGGAGGTTTTCCATCCAGCGCAGAGGTAGACGTAGGGGTTGCGCCTTGCCACCGAGCCCAGAGGATAAAAGTTGCCTTCTCACTTTACCTCATCCCTGCGGTTAAAGATGTCCCATTAATCCCCTCCTTGAGCTCTGCAGGGGGCGGCTCAGAACCAAGGTACACCTTCTCAGAGTCTTAGCGGGATTGGATCCTGGGCCGGCCATTGTGTCAAGGATCACACGGCTCGACTTAAGTCCGCCGTACAAAGGCAGTAGTAAGGAGATGAGCTTGGAGCGGACAGGCGAGATTACCGGCTCTGGAGATGACCCTATATGCAGCAGAACCTCCCCGCGGGGTCCCAGTCACAGAGAGGAGCTGACGAGACAGCCAAGCACCAGGAAAGTGAGGCTCGTGGAATGGAATATGAGTGCTGCACCACCGAGACGAAAGCAGTGTGCGTGCCTGTGTGTGCTGAAGAACATAGAGTAGAGTTTTTTTGAGACAGTGACCGGTATAGCAGTCTAGTTGCTCGCTAAATTGGAGCGGTCTCCCTCGGAAGCACCAGCCAACTATGTATCACTCTCTGGCCAGGCGTGGCCAGAGAGCATAAATAAAAGATCCGGGGTCGCTCGGGACTTCCGGCTTGCACCACTACACATGAGAGTCTGTCGTCTCTGTTTGTGTGCACGTTGGCCTGTACGCTGGTGTCTCCAAACAGTATCATTGTATGTTCGTGATCATCACGTCACACCCTTACACTAGCGACGAGGGTTGGATCGCTGTGAAGCCCAGTGAAAAAGAAAGAAAAACGGCACCTACCTGCCCAGAAAGATGGCCCTGGCGAGTGTGAGCCCAGCCGCGAGGACCGCTGCGAACAGCAGAGTGCCATCACCCAGGACAACCCAGAGGTGAGCAGTGCCAGGAACAGCACGCGATCCTGAAGGCGGCAGCACAGGAGTATTGTGCGAGCCGCAGCCGGCAGAGCTACAGAGCGGCGGAGAGCCTCTCAAGAACCGCCTGCACACACGCGCATTTGCAGGAGTGCTCAAGGCCGTAGCAGACAGCCCGACCAGCAGAGAGCACGGCAAAGGAAGGCACCGATGATAAGTGGAGACCTGAGTGAACCGCGCGGTGCGCAGTGAAAGTGGAGAAAGGAAAAAAAACAATCAACTCCCTCATTTCCACACTCGTAGCTGGGGCACGGCGATTTTCCAACAAACATTGGCAAAAGCAATGCCAATGAGCACATGAAGCAGAACAAAAGGCAAATGCACGGCTGAGAAACTGCCTACTTGGACCTACCCGGGGAAGCATAGGGAAAAAGAGGACATCACACAGCGAGGAGAGCAGTCCTGTTCACCCCCAGAACAAAGGCAAAATACCAAAACAGTGGCAAAGTCAGCACAGTGGGCTAAAGAGGCAGGAAAGAGACACAGGCACATGACACTTTGGCAAATCTGCGCAGCCTGGTAAAGAAGCAGCGAGAGAGGCACCGACAAATAGTGTCACAAAGGTGGTGCGCGCTAACAAAAACCCGACATGTCGAACCAAGCACAGCAGGTAGCCCAGCAGCAAGCAGCTCCACCGACACAACAACAAGCAGCCCTGCCTGCACCACAATATCCGGTGCACACTCAAATCGTGGCACTTCCACCATTCAGTGAGCTGATTGACCCTGCCACCGCGTCACCGAGGTGGAAGGTGTGGGTCAGCCGCCTCAACAATTATTTTGTGGCTACAAGAGAGACGGACAGCGCAGTTAAGATATCGCTGCTTCTACACTTCACGGGAGATTAAATATATAAGTTGTTCGAACACCTCCCAAACACTGGCGCAGCTAATGACTATGACGCTGCAGTCAGAGCTCTAGATGCACACTTCGACCCTCAGCTCAATCCCCACTACTAGCGGTTCAAGCTCAGACAAGCCAGAAAAAGAGAGGGAGAGTCGATGGATGCATTCCATGCACGACTCAGAGAGCTCGCAAGTACCTGCACAGAAGATGACCAGACAAAAGAGGTGACAGCATAACTCATTCAGGGGTGTCGCAACAAAACGTTGCGGACACTCATACTCCGACAACCACGCATAACTCTAGAGGAGATCTTAATCCTCGCACGTTCACATGAACTATCAGACATTCGAGCCACGGCGATGGAAACCGCGCTCAACCAACAAACGGAGCATCCGGTGAATTTCAAGACGAAGCAAGCCAACGCCATTCGCACCCCTTCTCGTGGAGGACGAGGAAGATGGCCCATCAGGACAGCACAACGGTCACAGTGTGGGTACTGTGGGAGAGAAGAACACCCCCGGAGAGTTGCCCGGCGAAAGGAAAATCATGTTCGAAGTGTGGCATACCAAACCACTTCCCGAGTGTGTGTCAAGAAGGTTCACGTGGCAGAGGCAACCCAGGGAGAAGAACAGTGACAGGAGCGGTTAGACAACTAGCGCTCAAAGAAACCACCACCTCACGATCAACCAGAAATTTATCTCATCACACCCAGCGCATGGATGATTTGTCCACAGAAGAGGAAAAAGAATGCTACTTTGTGTCGTTTGCAAGCGACCTAAAGAGGAGCCGGCGACCACAACCCAAATGTAATATTGCAATCGATGGATCTCCAGTAACCGGCCTAATCAATACAGGGGCAACGGTCAATGTGATGGGGTCGCAACACCTCAGGAAACTAAACCCAAGGCCAACACTCACCCCATCTAGAATCAGGATTCTTACATATGGAAGACAGGAGCCACTTCCCCTAAAAGGAAAAATGACGGTTCAAGTAAAGTCTGAGACCCAGGAAGTAACAACAACGTTTCACGTGGTTGATCGAGAAGCGGACATACTGGTGGGAAGCCACTCCACGGAAGACCTCAATCTGATCGCATTCACCAACGCGGTGAAACTGCTCCAAACTGATGACATCCTGAATATGTTCCCACAGTTGTTCAAAGGGCTAGGAAATATCAGACGAGCCCCCGTAAAATTGCATAATGACAAGGCAGTACAACCTGTTGCATTAAGACATCAACGAGTTCCTTTCCACCTCCGGCCAGCGGTAGAACAGGAACTTATGAAGCTGGAAAAACAGGGAGTAATTGAAAAAGTTACAGGACCGACACCGTGGGTATCTCCCATGGTGATTGCCGAAAAACCCAAGCAGCCTGGGAAGATTAGGATTTGCATTGACATGAGGATGCCAAATCGAGCAATAAAACAAGAGAGGCACCTCATACCAACAGTAGACGACATTCTTGCTGATTTAAATGGATCACAATGGTTCTCAAAGTTGGACCTCAATGCTGGATACCACCAGCTAACGCTGGCAGAGGTAAGAAGGTACATTGCCACGTTTTCTACCCATCTGGGATTGCGTCAATACAAGAGGGTAAACTTTGGAATATCGTCAGCAGCAGAAATATTTCAGAATGCGGTGAGGGAGATCCTGTCAGGCCTACAAGGCGTCCTTAATGTCAGCGACGACATTCTGATTCATTCGAAAACCCTTGAAGAACACCACCGATGACTCCGAGCCTTGGTCAAGCGGCTAGCGATGCATAACGTGACCCTGCATAAGGAAAAATGTCAATTCTTCTGCAAAACGATTGACTTCTTCGGATACGTATTCAGCTCAGAGGGTGTGAAAGTAGACCCTAGAAAATCCCAAGCAATTCAACAAGCCCCTGCTCCCACCAATGCTTCGAAGGTACGGAGTTTTCTAGGGATGGCGACATATTGCTGACGTTTTATCCCGAACTTAGCAACGATTGCAGAACCATTGCGAAGCCTCACAAAGAAAGAGACCCCCTGGAAGTGGACAGCAGAGGAGGACAGTGCTTTCAAACTATTGAAGGCTACTCTATTAGACACCACAACCATGGCGTACTTTGACACCTCTCGCACCACAGAACTGCTAGTAGATGCCAGCCTCAGAGCTCTACTCACCCAAGAAACAGAACCAGGGACATGGGTCATATTGGCGTTTGCCAGCAAGGCACTCACTGCGACAGAAGCCCGGTATTCACAAATAGAACGAGAGGCACTGGCTATCAAGTGGGCATGCAACCACTTTCACTTACATGTGGGCGGACATCCTTTTTGAGAAACAAATGGCCCCTGCGCGCCACTGCTTGCTCCTGCAAGGTGGATGCAGCCACACGCACGAGTGTTAGAAAAGTGCAGACCGATCCCAAAAGGTAATCTCTTAATACAGCACATGTGCGCTGTACTAGGCTCAACCTAAAAAGGGAAGAAAGGTCAGCGATGCTAGGTGGGTGGGGTGGCCCAGAGGTGGTCCGCAGAGAGGCCTGTGGAATCAGAGCTAAAACTTGGGGGATCACAGAAGCACAGCGGGCTTCCAGGTGGCGAACAATGGTCAATGAACATCATCTTAGAAAATGGCGCCTATGTGTGAAGTAAGGTCTCAACCTCTCGTCCCGCTATTCAAAGGAACAGCGCCACATCCACCACCCAGGATAGAAAGATGGGACATTCAATTACAGCATTGCCAAATGGAACTGATATACCGGCCAGGTGCAAAGAACCCCGCAGACTTCCTATCTCGGCACCCAGCAATGACATTGGAAGGAGAAAATGACCGCGAAGCAAAGACAGAAGAATTTGTAAACATGATCACCCAGTGGTCATGTCCATGAGCCCTCTCAATAGAGGAAATAAAGGAACAGATGAACCATGATGCGGTCCTTCAAAGCGTAGCTGACGCCTTGAAGAGTGGATCGTGGGAAGGATTTCTCACAAACATCCAAGGTTGGAGTGAAACTGAAAGGACTCGCCTGGGGAAATTTTGGAAGATTCGTAACAAACTTATTTCCGCAGAAAATGGAATCGTGTTGGGAGCTGATGCATTGTCATACCACAAAGTCTGCAAGAACGAGCGACGACACCCGCCCATGAGGGGCATCAGGGCATCGAGAGAATGAATTCCAGAATGAGGGAAAAGGTGTGGTTCCCGGACCTAGAAGGCAGCGTGGACACCGGCATACGTAACTGTCGAGCCTGTCAAATCACAAGTAACGCTGAAGCTACAGCACCGGTAATCACCAAAGACCCAGCACCGTCGCCATGGTCATGGATAAGCCTTGACTTTGGAAGTTTCCCTGGCGGGCAAGTCACAGCTGTTCTCATTGATAGTTATACTAAGTATCCACTAGTCGAAGTATTACCGTCCACCGCATTTTCCAACTTGCTACCTGTCCTAGAAAAGTCATTCGCATTTTTTGGACTACCACATGTCATCAAGACCGACAATGGGCCCCCGTTTCAGTTCAAGGATTTCTTGCCCATGTAGGAATCAAGCATCACCGGATCACCCCCAAATGGCCTCAAGCCAACGGTGAGGTTGAGCGGTTCATGCGCACCGTAAAAAAAATACAGCGCATAGCGACGGTTGAGGGAACGGACCCAGAAGTGGCCTTACAACATTTCCTGCGAGAATACGGCAGCACACCCCATTGCACAACGAAGCGGTCTCCATGGTCGCTCATGCTAACCGGACCACGACGAGACATGCTGCCCATGTCTGACGACTGGAGGCCAGAATCTTACCATCCAGAAGCTACGCAAACACGAAGACAGAAAACGAATGACAGAGCAAGCCATTGACGATGAGCGAGAGTCCGGGTAATTAATCCAGGGTGTTGTGTGCTGCTACGGAATCGGTGGAGCGGCGGAAAATTCCGAACTCCTTATGAGCCAGGAATGTGGATCGTCAAGTCGACAAAAGGGACGGCAATCACTGCTGAACGTGACGGTGAGACGATAACCAGAAACATTTCATGGTTCAAAGAAATTCCACCCCCTGTCAGAATATTCCGCAGGACAAATAGGTCTGGAACTTCTGAGGTACGAGGTGACAAAGCCGGAGGCAGCTCTGATGACGTTCCGTCTCAAAGTCCAACGGACCCTTCATTTTCGGAAGCCCCCAGCCTCGGATCACCGACCAGCGGTCAAGAACCAATGCGTCCCAGGCAAGAGCCTGAGAACCACCGGCACCACTACAACCTCAGGCAAAATCTTCAACCGAACAAGAGACTAACTGATTTTGTATGTTCATGAACATTTCCTGTTGAAGCTGTTTGAAGAACCAAGTTGGGATGGGATGTAGCAGTCTAGTTGCTCGCTCCATTGGAGCGGTCTCCCCAGGAAGCACCAGCCAACTATATATCACTCTCTGGCCAGGCATGGCCAGAGAGCATAAATAAAAAAGCCGGGGTCGCTCGGGACTTCCGGCTCGCACCACTACACATGAGAGTCTGTCGGCTCTATTTGTGTGCACATTGGCCTGTATGCTGGTGTCTCCAAACAGTATCATTGTATGTTCATGATCATCACGTCACACCCTTACAACCGGCACGGCACTGAGGCAGGAAAGCAAAGTTAGTATGTATCGGAGCGGGAGACAGCTTGAAGTAGCCTCAAGGAAGAGAGAGCGGAGGACCCTTGTAACACTCTAACGTGACAGCAAAGAGAGGTGCCTGCTGCGTGTTACTGTGAAAAAGGGTCCACCTCCAGAGCAGGCTTAAGCTACGTACACTAGGTATGGGCGTAGGAAGTAGGGGGGCTGCCACACCTCAAAAATAAGGTGTGGGGTTCAGAGATTGATGGAATAATAACAAGCAATTGCAATGCAATTTGTCTTGCATTTACACAACTTTAAGCTATTGACATTGTACATAACAATACCTTTTCTTAATGTTTTGTTTTTTGAAACATAAATAAAAGGCATTGTCATTTACAACGCCAATAGCTCAAATTCTCACAAGTGCGAGACCTATTGCATTGCAAATGCATGTTCTATCTTCTTACCCATCTTTCTACCTTTTTCCTGTGGCATCAGCTACCCTTTGCATGCCGTTCTGCATCAAAGTTTTCCAACATATGTCTAGAGTGACCGAATCCATGCCAAGTTCTCAGGATTACCAAATAATTATAAATGTACATTCAATGGAAATAAAATGGAGCTCATGTACATAGTTAGTATTTATCCTGAAAATCCGACAAGCATGTTGGACATTCATGTTCTACATGCGCTCTCATGTGACACAGTCTGTACTGCTCTGATCTTGTTGAAAGGCGACACACAAACTGCTTGGGGAACAGAAACATGCAACACTGTCATACATGTTGTTTGCAAGGATATGTGCAGGGAATGGGGTACACTGCTGCCACAGGGGAATTCCACTTAGCAACACCAGTGTGGCACTTCAAGATGGCAGCCTCAGGACCAATGTTGATGGCCTCGAGGCTCGAGCATTTTGTTTATGTATAAATTCATAGCTGTATGA
The DNA here is from genome assembly GCF_964263255.1 of Lissotriton vulgaris. Taxonomy (NCBI): domain Eukaryota; kingdom Metazoa; phylum Chordata; class Amphibia; order Caudata; family Salamandridae; genus Lissotriton; species Lissotriton vulgaris. The sequence continues at coordinate 229,757,917 of NC_141693.1, read as the reverse complement.
TTCTGCATCCAGTGGTGAAGGTGGTTAATATCCACAGATTGTGCACAGGTAAGCATGCTAATGGGAATCACATTATAACAATATGCTGTTATGAAAATGCCGTTTTATTTGTCACATTATTCACTCACGTGGAATTGGAAACACTGCATGAGTGTAGTTCATTCGTTAATTCGCTATCTTTATTTGGCTCAAATAAATAAACCATAAACGCAGCACAACATCACATACAGTAATTGCTATAACCCCATAAAACAAGAATAATGCTTCTCCCACAATAGGTATTCTAAATAATCTGCCCGTTTTCCAGGGCTGTTCTTGGATTAAAAGAGCTTAAAATAAATTCCATTCCTTCGTCGTTCAAGTGTAGAGTGTAGTTAGAATTGTGGTGCGTCACAACAAGTTTGACACCTGCGAAGTAGTTTCTTATGTATTTTTATAAATTCGGCTACAGTTTTGCCTTTTCTTTCTTTCCGTCTTCTTTTTGTTTTTTGTATTCACCCTCAGCACTCTACAGGGACAGAACAGCACATGAGGCCTTATATTTGTCAGTGCGTTTAACGTCTTTATTTTATGGTGGGTTTTGCAGTTTACTTACAAATCTAATTTACAATGGTCTAAAATACAAGGGACCAGACAGAGAGAGGTATGGAAGCTTAGTCAAGCACATAGACCTCAATTCAAAAACACGCAGGCATGCCTTTTGAAAAAAAAAAAGAAACAGCCGCGGGCGATCGTTTGATTACTTGTGTAATCTAGCATAATTCTGTCATTTTGCATCAAGCTTGTAAAGAAAAGTATTCAGACTTACGTAATCATGCCATGTCATATAACTGAGATTTAATTTGGGTAAAATTCTCACAGGAGGAAAAACGTGACCGACAATACTGCAAGCAGGTGTTTGTATCACGCATTATTTTCCATCATGTTTTAACACAACATGCATTCTCAAGTCCAATTTAAACATAAGCATATATTTCATGGTAAAAAGTTTGCGTCATTTCCACAAACAAAAATGTATGCTAATTTCACTGAGGCCTTACAAAAGCTGCACTCCTAGTATACTGGACTCATCATTATACATTTCTACTCCCAAAGGGATATTGTAAGTGCCATCATAATTTAAATATTCTGTAGTGCCTTCAGAGAGAAAGTATGTGGCTTTAAGATGACATATAGTAGTCTCATAAATAAGTACAGTGGCTACAAACTGAACAAGCATTTGCAATGCAATCGCTCTCGCCTTGGGACCTTATATGTATTAGCCTGGGTGCTGAAGCATTTACTGTTCTTTAACATGGAGGGAAAGTAAGCACCAAACTGCATGACATGCCAGGTATGGGAGCACATGCAGGGAAATATTGCCTTTCAGTGGGGGGATGTGGGGGTGGGGATGGTATAGTCCAAAGCTCTGTTTTTAATATAAAATCAGGGAGTTGGGTAGTCATATCACTGAAAATACAAGATTTGAGAAAAAAATTATTGTCTACGGGTTCTCGTGGAAGAACATTTCTATGGCCTTGTATCTAGAGAATGCTAAAGTGATTCTGGTATTTTACTGACCTCTGCTGGTCCTTTTCTATCAAGACAGTTAAATAGAGGCAGTTGAAAAGAAAAAAAGTCCCTAAGTGGGAGCAGACAAGTCCTAGGGCTGATCTCCAGGGCCCACAAAGTACATACACATATAAGTATATACTAAAGTATATACTAAAGTATATACAAGTGGTCTTGAATGCTCAACCTAACAATGAAAAGGAAAGAGCAGTGGCAAAGCTACTAGGTGTGACCTTGGCAAGCTGAAAAGGTGATGGCCTGCAAGAACCAGTTGAGACATGGGCACACACGGTATGTAAGTAGGACACAACAGAGGATCCGGGGCCTGGACATCTTGCAGACAAAGCAGGCTAACAGAGGAGGCAAGGGGAGGCAGGGGGGATGGTTTGGGGAAGCTCGAACCTGGAGAGAGGGGAGGCCGGGAACGCAGAAGGCAAAGGGAGAGACAAAAGGAAAGAAAAACAAGCATTGGCATAGCCAATAGGTCTCGCCTTTGGGACCGTATACGTTTTAGCCATGCAGCACATTATTCTGGGTGCTTATCATTTACAGGTTTTACTACGTGTAGCACTGGGTGGGAGATTGCAAAGCAGAACAAACATATGCCGCATGATTGAGAAGAGGAAAAACTTCCCTTTAATTTACAATTTATACTTTTAAATACAAACAAATAATTATTGCCGCCTGCTTTCTTTGCTGCGGGGGGTAAAGAGGTGATGGTACCTCTTATGCCCCCTTGTGTTAGCCTTCCTCTGTGTGAGGTGGTTGCTGTAGCGCTGGTTGTAGGTGAGGCAACCAGTGTCCCCCAGCACTACAATGTGCATCACTTGCTCTGAAAGGCTCTTGGGGCGAACTGGTTTATTTATACATTTTTTGGCTCATATTAGGTTTGCACTTAATGAGAGAAACGACCATTCAACGACCATTCAAACTCAGAAAAAAACACCCCACTGGCTCTGATTTTTTTTTTTTTTTTTTTTTTTAGTTCAGTAAGATTTTATTGAATTTTGACAATGGAGAAACACAGAAATACATACAAAAAACTGAAAAAAATATTGCATTAAATTACATGAAAGCGAATAAGAACAATCATAAATATTTAGTCACAAATAAAATACATTGCAATATAGTATTGTCAATCAAAGGATAACTAAATAAAGGGGGGGAAGGAAGGAAAGGGAAGAAGGGAAGGGGAAATATACAATTCATAGCATTATAACTTAGATAAATAGAGTTACCAATAACATATTAACAATAAGAAAACAAGAATCATAACTTTACATATGAATCTATAGGAGACCAAAAGGATTGAAAATGTGAAGAATTATGATGAACACCTTGTAGAGATAATTGAGCACCTCTTCTTGTAAAGATAATCCAAGACCACCAAGCATGAACTGAAAGAGAGGTAGCATCCTTCCAACAAAAAGTGATTGATTTTAACGCAGCCGAAACCAAAAAATTAAATAACTTTGCTTCAGTATCTTCAAGAGGAACACTCAAACCAACTGATTTACATATGATCAAATTATAAGAGGGCAAATCAGAAAGAGGTAACATTTTCAATATCACATTCCATACTTCAGACCAAAATTTCATAATAATAGGACAATCAAATAACATGTGACGTAAAGAACCAGGATGTAAATTACAATGCCAACATAGGTTTGATGGTAATAATTTAGCTTTAAATCAAACGCAATGGAGTCCATAAAGAGTTAAACAAAATATAAGCATTGGTTTGATAAATTGACACTGGTAAACATCCAGAAATACTATTAGTCCAAATTAATGACCATGAATCAGTTGATATAGACAAAGAGAGCTCAGTATTCCAAAAAGTGGAAATTGTATCAACATTGGAGCCTAAAGAGACGGTAAGTTTCTTATAAAATACAGAAACTGCTTTAGAAGACAAAGAAACAGTATTGACATAAATTAAACAATCACTGGCGTTGCCAATAGGTCTCGCAGTAGAAAAGTTGGAGCTATTACAATTGCAAATAACAATGCCTTTTATGTTTGTTTTCATTTTAAAAACATAAAGGGCTTTGTCATTTACAAAACCAATAGCTCCAACTTTCCTACTGCGAGACCTATTGGCAACGCCAGTGCTTGTTTTTTTTACTTCCAAAAACCAAAACATAAATAAAGGCATTGTCATTTACAATGACTATAGCTCAAACTCACTTAAATGCGAGACATATTGCATTGCAAATGATTGTCTTCTATTTCATATGGGAAACAGTTCCACTGGTATTACTGAAGATACTCGTCCCTTTCTTCTGCAGCCCCATGTTTCACCTCTTTTATGGCCGTCCTATTTTGTCTATATTATTATACTTAATGCATGCCACTTCTGTTAGTGTGATTTGCTCAGGGAGTGTCTTAGGGGCACTACATATGAATCCTCTTATCTATTGCAGCTTATGGACGGGGTCATGACCTTTGTAACTCTGTAGACCCCCTCGACAGTTATGCAAGCTCTTATTTACTTGTCACCTTTACCGGCCTCTCCTATCAGCTTGTACTGTTCAGTCCGGCTATATTTTCGGTGACTGCATTCGAAGTTTATACCATTTTTGTGCCCCTTCCAGAACACCAATTTAATTCTTCAGTATGCACAATACCAGCAAAATAAACATCAAAAATGAAATGAATTGAACAGTGCATATTTAAATATTCATATTATTACATATAGTAAACTATAACCGTACTGTAATAGAACTGTCATGAGTCTGCAGGAATTTCTGACCGAGATTGCACTGCCAATGCCGGCGCAGAGCGGATGTCCGCCGTCCCTCGGAGTGTTGGTTCCCCAGTTCTGCCCTCTCTAAAGCCATTACCCCTTTTTTCCACCCACCACACATTTCGTTCTGGTACTTATTTGTCTGTGTTTCTTTGTGCGCATGAGCTCAAGCATGCAAAATGGCATTGGGCAACAAGCTCATAGGGGCTAATGCTTTGGGGCACTTGACAGCCAAGAGAAAGGCATTTTCCAAAGGTGGATAGGACATGAAAAAATCACCATGTTGCAAAAAAGAAGTATAGAGAAAGCACCACATTTAAAACATAAAGAATGTGAAAAGGACAGAAAAAGGGATTTGTGAAAGGATGCAACAATTTGATCAACATATGTTGCATCAAGTACAATTCACCTTCTTTGCGTAAAGTGGATATTGCAAGCCACTTGGAGAGCTTTGAATTTTTAAAGGCACTCGCCCTGCAGTCTCCTACATCTATGCGGGTATGAAGCTCTTCGGTGACTGCTCTAAACAGTGCTGATGTAAACACAGCGGAGTGCCCTGCTGTGCGTCTTAATACCTTTTCACTCGATAGTTACTGCATTGGGATGAAGAGTGTTGTTTATGCTATCATAACAGATGTACTTCTAATGGGAATTCTCGCTAGAAGCTTTAATTTTGTATAAATCTGCTGTCTACAGCTCAAGATGTAGAAGAAAAATTGTGCGTATATTTGAAGACAAAGAGTTCGGAGTGTGGAAACAGCACTTATGTTGGCTCGGAAACACAAGCTTTCTAGACACAGCAATCCTTTGCAAAGGCTAAACAGCCGTCTGCGCTGGAGAAGAGTTGGAACTGCAGGCTATTTTGAATAATCCCGTTTGACGTCATGACTGGCAGATAACTGTAAAGCTTCATGATTCAGCTACACGGCTGAGGTAAACCATCAATAATTCAGGCCCTGTGGTCTTAGGTTCTGTTTCCAGGAAATGAGCCCTAACTACAAGCATGTGAAGCGCCGCGCTTGCCAAGTGCTATGTGGAACATGAGGGCTACACTACATCATGCAGCAGTTAACATTGGCCCTCGTATTTTTACATTCCTACTGTGGCAACCGATCCGGCTGATGAGAAATGTTTCACTGGTTCGTTCGATGATTTGCTTCTTGGCAATTGGTGTATTTAAAAAAAAATGTATTGTTGGGCTAATGCAGTTCTCATGACTTAATGTTATTTGCTAATGGTCGCTTTATTTTTCTTTTCCCATATGAATTAAGCTGCAATGTGAACAAGACGGAGGGAAGGCAGAGAAGGGGAGGGGGGAGGAGAAATGCGACACGGCGGGCATGGGAGGGGGCCGAGCGGCAATGAGGGTGTGAAGCAGCAGGGGCCTGGGGAGGGGTGAGGGGGGGAGGAGAAATGCGACACGGCGGGCATGGGAGGGGGCCGAGCGGCAATGAGGGTGTGAAGCAGCAGGGGCCTGGGGGAAGCTGGCTGGGGAGGGGGAGGAGAAATGAACAGATGTCCGTGAGGTGTGGGAGGAGTGCCTGATGCGCGTGCTTGTTTGTTCACATGATTCACATGAACTTCCAGAAAACCGCGGCTGAAAGCCCTTGGTTTGACGAGGATTTTGCCGACATGAATTCTCGCTCCGCTCAATGCGCTTGCGCGCATTGATAGGTCACGAGGCCTAAAAATCAGCTGACACTGTAGATGGGATACCATTTGGGAAGGAATCTAAAATAGAATTACAAAGAAATTTATATTTTAACAAATCTGATAATGGTAAATTGAATTTTGATTGAAGTTGATTAAATGGAATAAATGCATCATCTAAGAAAAAATCTTTAAGATAGAAAATACCTTTAGCAATCCAGGAAGACCAAAAAGAGACATTCCTATTTAGTTTGATTAAGGCGCTGTGCCATAGGGACAAATGCACCGTAGAAAGTAAAGGGGATGCAAAATTGGAGTCTAAATCATTAAATATTAATCTCGATGATTTGATTATGGAAGAGGAATGTATAATCTTAGAGGTAGGAGACATAGATAACAAGGACAGTAAAGGAAAAGGTTTTACAAGGGAAGTCTCAATATGAAACCAAATTGGAGGACTAACAATAGGTGAAATATTAAACCATAATGAGCTTTGTTTTAGGATAAATGCCTTATGATATAGAAAGAAATCAGGCAGAGCAAAACCAACTTGGCATTTAGGAGTCTTCAACTTTTTATAGGCAATACGGGGAGGCTTATTATTCCATAGAAATTTAGATAATAGTTTGTCAATATCTTTATAAAATTTGAGTGGAAATTGAGTTGGTATCATAGCAAGAGAATAAAAGATTTTTGGGTCAATAGTAATTTTAATAGACTCCATTCTCCCCCACCAGGAAAGGTGAAGGGAAGACCATTTGGAAGTTTTTTGCTTAATATACTCAAGAATGAGCTCACAATTTAATTTCAAGGTAGCATGGAGGGAAGATGAAAATAATATCCCAAGGTATTTCAACTTACTCTTTTGCCAGACAATATCCGGTGAAGGTAACATATCAGGAGTACATAACATATTTAACGGAAAAAATTCAGTTTTACTAACATTTAATTTATAACCTGACACAGTTGAATATTTAGAAATAATATCAAGCAAAAATGGAACAGATGAAGCAGGATTACTAATAAATAATAACACATCATCAGCATAAGCCAAAGTTTTAACAGTAACATCTTTGATAGTGACACCATGAATGTTTTCACATTTACGAATGAAATTAAGAAATGGCTCAATTCCCAATAAAAATAAAAGAGGGGATAGGGGGCAACCCTGACGAGTTCCTCAAAAAATGGGAAAATTGGTTAGAAATCTGGCCATTAATAAATAATCGAGCAGTGGGAGCATAGTATAAAGCAGAAATCATACGAATAAAAGATGGTCCAAAATGAAAAGATAATAAAGTTTTAAATAAAAATTGCCAATGAATTTTATCAAAAGCTTTTTCTGCATCTAATGCCATAACACCAGCGGGGACAGGAATTGTGGAGCTTTGTTCAATAATATGTAATAACGTTCTCGTATTGTTAGCAGAATATCTATTTTTCATAAACCCAGATTGGTCAGGGTGGATGATAGAATGAAGGACAGAAGCTAACCTAGAGGCAATAATTTTAGCATATAATTTACAATCCTGGTTAATCAAAGAAATGGGACGATAATTAGCAACAAGGGTAGGGTCTTTATCAGGTTTAGGAAGTACAACAATTAATGCTTCTGAAAAAGAGCCCGAAATGGTACCTGATGAAGAAAAATGAGAACAAATCTGGTACAAATAAGGTAAAAGATGATTTTGAAACTCTTTATAGAACTCGGCAGGGATGCCATCAGGACCAGGGGATTTATTTTTTGGAAACGATTTAATGGCAGATAGGATTTCATCATTAGTAATAGGCAAATCTAACCCAAGTTTATCAGAGGGAGAAATATGAGGTCAATCAGAATGTTTTAAAAAGGCATCAATTATAGACTCATCACAAAAATCTGGTTTATTATATAATGTGGAATAAAAATTAAAAAATTCTTGAACAATATCATTATGGGAAAGTGCAATTTTACCATGAGGGCCTTGAATGGAGGTAATCTGCGTTTTATCCCTTTTAATACGTAAATAATTATCAAGAAGCTTACCAGACCTATTGGTCTTAAAGCGGAATTTAGCATTGGACTTAGAAAGCTGAACCCCAGCTCTTGTACTAAGAATAGCATTAAATTCATATCTTAGTTTTTGTAGTTTTAGTTTATATTGAGGATCATTAGACGTAATAAATAAACGTTCAAAATGAGCTATTTGTTTCTCTAAAGATTTGACATTAGAATTTAATTTCTTATTTTCAAGTGCCATAATAGAAATTGTAGTACCTCTGACATAGGAATTAAATGCATCCCATCGATTAGTAATAGAGGTAGAGCCTTCCGGATTGAATGTAAAATAATCCTGAATCGCTTGGAACAATTTGGGTTTATGAGTGTCATTAAGGACAATATCAGTATTCATACGCCATCTTGATTGTTTAGCAAAAGAAGATGAAACATTTAAAACAAATGAAATCATTGCATGGTCTGATATGTCAATGGTACCAATGGTAGGATTATTTGCAAATTGAATGATAGAGGGGGAAAGCAAAAAATAGTCAATTCTGGAATGGGAATTATGAGGATTGGAGAAAAAGGAAAACTCCTTACCAGTGGGATAGTGCAATCTCCAAATATCAGCTAACTTGGTGGTATGAAGAAAAGTCTTAAAGGTATGAAAAGTCTTGGATGGTCGAAATCTAGAGGTAGATAGTCTATCTAACAAGGGATCCGCAAAAACATTGAAATCTCCCCCAAAAATCAAGGGAACTTTCCCCAACTTTAGAACTTCAGTCGTAACAGTAGCCCAGAAAATAGGATCATCAGCTGTAGGGCCATACACATTAATCAAAAAGCAAAAGAAGATGAAACATTTAAAACAAATGAAATCAGTGCATGGTCTGATATGTCAATGGTACCAATGGTAGGATTATTTGCAAATTGAATGAGAGAAAGGGAAAGCAAAAAATAGTCAATTCTGGAATGGGAATTATGAGGATTGGAGAAAAAGGAAAACTCCTTACCAGTGGGATAGTGCAATCTCCAAATATCAGCTAACTTGGTGGTATGAAGAAAAGTCTTAAAGGTATGAAAAGTCTTGGATGGTCGAAATCTAGAGGTAGATAGTCTATCTAACAAGGGATCCGCAAAAACATTGAAATCTCCCCCAAAAATCAAGGGAACTTTCCCCAACTTTAGAACTTCAGTCGTAACAGTAGCCCAGAAAATAGGATCATCAGCTGTAGGGCCATACACATTAATCAAAAAGAAAATAGAGTCATGAATTTTGACTTTGGCTATAATATATCTGCCTTCAGAATCTGAAATCTTATTTAAAATTTGACAATGTAATCTTTTGGCAAAGAAAATAGCGACCCCATTCTTTTTACCTTTAGCAGGTGAAGAGACAATAGAGTCTACCCACTTTTTGTTCATATAATTTAAAACTTTATCTTCAACGTGCGTCTCTTGGACAAAACAAATATCAGCTTTAGAATTACCTAAATAATCTAAAATTTTCATACGTTTTATTGGGTGTCTTAAACCTTTTACATTAAGAGAAACAATTTTAATATTATGAATATTAGCCATTAGGATTTAAGAGAAAGGAGAGAAAGGAATGAGAACAAGAAGAAGGAAGAGAAGGACAGGTTAAAAGAGTAACTGTAAGTGAAAAATAGGAGAGGGAGAAACATAAAAGAGAGAGTAAGGCACAAACAAGCAACATGAATAAAGACAAGGAAACGCACACCCGTTCCTCAATCATGGCCAGTTACCGTTGGAGCCCATGAAGAAATTTATCAGAAAAGGGGGTGGTGATGAACAGACTGTCTGAATTAAGCAGACCACTTTTACCCAGTCCAAAGATCAGGGCTTGATCCATCACCGTTTTTTAGCTCACTGCACCATCCCAGCTCAGAACCTGGCTACATTCAAATTAGTCTGTCCCTGGCCCAGTCCATCATGGGAACAGGGCAGACCAGACTACCAAGCCAATTCTTCACTGGAAGGAGACAAGCTTCCGGAGACCGTTTTCTGGCATTTCAGCCGTCGTCGGCCCGGCTTGCTTGAATCCTGATGGGGCAGTGGGCAAGGAACTCATGTCTGAGTATACCCTGCCACACCTATAGTGGCCAAAAATGATTCAGAAAAGGGGGTGGTGATGAACAGAGTGTCTGAATTAAGCAGACCACTCTTACCCAGTCCAAAGATCAGGGCTTGATCCATCACTGTTTTTTAGCTCACTGCACCATCCCAGCTCAGAACCTGGCTACATGCAAATTAGTCTGTCCCTGGCCCAGTGCATCATGGGAACAGGGCAGACCAGACTACGAAGCCAATTCTTCACTGGAAGGAGACAAGCTTCCAGGGACCGGTTTCTGGCATTTCAGCCTTCTTCAGCCCGGCTTGCTTGAATCCTGATGGTGCAGTGAGCAAGGCACTCTTGTCTGAGTATACCCTGCCACACCTATAGTGGCCAAAAACGATTCAGAAAAGGGGGTGGTGATGAACAGAGTGTCTGAATTAAGCAGACCACTCTCACCCAGTCCAAAGATCAGGGCTTGATCCATCACCGTTTTTTAGCTCACTGCACCATCCCAGCTCAGAACCTGACTACATGCAAATTAGTCTGTCCCTGGCCCAGTGCATCATGGGAACAGGGCAGACCAGACTACCAAGCCAATTCTTCACTGGAAGGAGACAAGCTTCCGGGGACCGGTTTCTGGCATTTCAGCCATCGTTGGCCCGGCATGCTTCAATCCTGATGGTGCAGTGAGCAAGGGACATTGTCTTTCGAGACACGCATTGTAGAAGGATCAAATAGTCCATATTTGAAACCAAGGCTCCTCAGCTGTGGACGAAGGGAAGAGAATTCTTTACGAATAGCCACAGTTTCTTTAGCAAAATCTTGATGGATGAAGATTTTGGTTCCATTCACCAACAATGATGGGATTTCTCTCACAGCTTTTCGAATAAGAACCAAATGATGATGACGCAGCACCTTAAATATCATTTGCCGTGGCTTTGTATGACGAGGATTCCGGTGTGAAGGGACTCTATGGGCTTTGTCAATCTCACATTTTTCTGTGAATTTAATATTCAAAAGACCAGGTAGAAGAGATTCAAGATAGAGACGACAATTGGTCCCTTCAACTTCCTCAGGCAAATTAAAAATGCGAAGATTATATTGCCTATTGCGATTTTCCAAGTCCAGCAGCTGAGTGTGCATTGGAATAATTTTGGCCATTAAAGGTGTAAAAGCGTCCAACTTATTTTTGTCATCCTGAATTTTAATGACATTATCTGACACCTTCATCGAAATAAAAGCCATATCCTTACGAACATTTTTGACTTCTGAGGCAATGGTGTCAGTATTCAGACGTAAGGCTTTAATTTCCTCCAAAATTAGAGCAAGAGAAGGTTCTGAGGATTCCACCACCTTAGATTTGGTTGGAGGAGGAGAAACCTGCTGCTTCCTTTTATTAGTGGAGGAGTTCTTAGAATCCATTTCGAAGTGAAAAAATATTCTTTAAGAAGTAGAATAAATATAATGAGGAAGAATAACCTCAAAATGTGAGAAAAATGTTGTAAATAGGGACAAAAACGCCAAATAACTCTGTAAAACCCCAGGTGCAGCAGCTAAACAGGACAGTAGGCGGAGCTAGGCCCAAGCCAGCCTCTGTCATAAATATTACTCCGCCCCCAGGTACTCAATTCCGGCAATACCTGGAGAAGCAGCTGGGAGCAGGAACCATGGAGGCTGGAGAAAACACTTCCGTCATAGAAACTCGACATAAAACGACTCCACAGGTAAGATTATGCATCAGGAGGCAAGTGCCGGTATTTTCGCCGACTTTGTGACAGGATTTCGTCGTTTAATTGAAGTTAAAGGCTCCGAGGATCACGGAGCTCCGGTGGCGGCGGCCATCTTGGTTGACGCGCCCGCGCGTCTCTGCTCTGATTTATTTAACTAACATAAATGTTCTTTTTTAAAAATTGTATTTATTTATTTTAAATTACATGTTTTTCTCAAAACGAGACGCAGCAAATCCTTCCCAGAAAAGGAGCACTGATTTCGATTGGATGCATAAAGATGGAGGCATTGACAGGGTGCTGAATGAATAACTCTGGAGCTGACATGTAGGCTCGGCCTGAAAAGGGAGCAGGAGGCGGGGAGCTGCAAGGCACAGTCAGAAGGGCCCCTCCTAGGGAGGCTCCAGATAAACGGGCGAATGCAACTCTTTCTCAACAGAGTTTTAAATGTGCACCACATGTGCTATCTGAGCAGTATGATTTATCAAAAGCCGTAGACAGCATTAAAGCTAACTAAAAGCTAAAACAAAAGAAATTCTTCACAATAGGTTAGTGCGAAGGATAAACTTTACCTTGTTCTCCCTGCAATTAGGTGGGTGTATGGCATTGGTAGAATGTAAACACAGGAACAAGCCGGCCACGAAAGTGCAAGCGACCACGAGACAGGCAAATGTAAACAAGCACAGCCACGCTAATTAGAAACAAATGGCCCCTGCGCACCGCTGCTTTCTCCTGTAAGGTGGATGCCACCATACGCACGCGTGTTAGAGAAGTGCAGAACGATTCCAAAAGGTCATCTTCTAGTACAGCGCATGCACGCTGTACTAGGCTTGACCTAAAAAGGGGAGAAAAGTCAGCGATGCTAGGTGGGGGGTGGCCCAGTGGCGGTCCGCAGAGCGGTCTGTGGAGTCAGAGCTAAAGCTTAGGGGACCACAGAAGCACAGCTGGCTGACCAGGTGGCGAACAGTGGTCAATGGACATCATCTTACAAAATGGCGCCTATGTGTGAAGTAAGGTGTCCATCTTGACTTGCAGGTTATTCATGATCCGCTCATACAAGGTTGTCCGATACATTTCTGTGAGCCATTCCTCATGTGTGGGAGGGAATGCCAATGCCAGAGAGCACAGTTTTTTGCCATCGCAAACGCCATGTGAAGCAGCCAGCATACGTGATTGGACAATGCAGGGAAGTCCACGGAGTCGTGAAGCAGGATTAGAGGGCGCGCAAGTGGCATGGGGATAACTGTGCCTCAAAGTGGTGCCGACCACCCAGAAGGGGAGGGCTGTGGGACAATCACACAATATATTAACCAGGCCACAGCACGTGTCGTCATAGCACCAGCAGTTGAAATGGGGTAGGAGTGGTTCAATACCAATTGTGCAATGTCTTTAAGAGGCAAAACCTCATTCTGGTCTCCCGGGCGCCACGGGCCATAGCGTCCAGCGGGTTCACCTAATCCTCGCTTCGTACTCCACCTATAGCTGAGTCTGCCACTAAGTCCTCAGGCATTCCAACAGAGGCAGGGAATACAAATACTGGGTCAAAAGGCTGTAGAAGCCCAACATCACCCCCCTGAAACAACCCCTCACTTTTAGATAGGAGACCACCGGTGAGGACGAAAGAGCCCAGGGCTGTGTGTCCAGGTATCGTGCGAGGCCGTGGTGCAGCTGCTGGTACCTTCACTGCTGGTGGGACGGCAGACTGAACTTCTCAAAGGACTTAAGGGCCCCTTGGGTGAGCACATGGTGGAGAGTAAAGATCCATGCATCGCAACAAGCGCTCCAGTTAAGAACTCTGCCCCCAACATGAATGCCAAATTGCCCCACAAGGGAGCCTGCTCATGTAGGTGAGCATCTGCCAAGAGAAGCCGGTGGGTTCACACCCAGGTCTTGACCATAGACTGAACCAGGCACAGAGGTGTCATACTTGCAGACTGGGTGCTGCCTTTGCAGGCACATCACGATGGTGTGTCCAGTTGTGACCCATAACAAGGAGTCATGGGCCTGTGGATGCATGTGCCAAGTGCAAGGGATTGGCATAGTGCTCAATCGAGGGAGACCCATTTCAGTTTGTTTGGAATTACATTTTAACTGATTATTGGTCATCCAATTTTCGATGAACATCATAGCATTCCTAACAAATTCCTCTGATTCAGGTGACTCATCAAAAGTAAAAATTAGCTGCATGTCATCAGCATAATTATAGATCTTAATCCCCATCTGCAGGAGACTGGAAATGAACAGACGTATAGAAACATTGAAAAGAATCAGAGAGAGGAACCTTGCGGCACTCTAAAGCTCATGTCTACAGTGTTGGATTTGAAAGGAGAGAGCCACACTGATTGTTTGCACCCTCAAGAAAGGATTTAAACCAATCCAGGGCTAAGCCCCCAGACCAGCTGCGGTTAAACAATCCAACAGTATATCGTGGTTGATGTTATCGAATGCCGCAGACAGGTCCAGCAGTATGAGGGCCTGAGTACAGTCCACATCTGCATGGCCTTTAAGGTCATCTATGACCAACAGTATAATTGATTCCATAGAGTGTGATGGACAGAAACTGCCTGATGGGTGTCCAAAAAGTTTGAGGCCTCTACTAAAGAGCTCAGATATCTAGTTACATGAGTCTCCAATAGCTCCGCAGGAAAGGGGAGGAGAGATATATGCCAGTAATTCTCCAGCTTATGAGGGTCTAGGCCTTGCTTTTTTGCAGTGGAATGACCACTGCTTCCTTAAAAACTGAGGGCACAATACCTTGGGTAAGACAAAGATTCAGAAACTGAAGAACAGTGTCAGGGTAAGCCAAATAAAAGGCTTTCAATATATGAAGAGGACATACCCCTTTAGGGGAGCCTGATTTGATCTTTTTGACTAAATCAATGAGTAGTTTTTTATTTAGGCCAGGACAGACTGTCAAAGAGAAAGAGTTTGGAAGGACAGGAAGGTCAGTGAGGCTACTGTGGCTAGAGCCAATTGAGTCCTGGATTTAGTCAATTCACAGGCTCCATGATACTGCACAGAAATTGTGAAAGGCACTCCCATCTGCATGTCCATTTAATTAGCCCTCATTATATATAGACCCACTCTAGAGTTATAGTAAGGGTTACCAGAGATAGGAATTCCTCTGATTTTTGTCCCTTAATGACTTTGCACCTGTTTAATGAATCTTCATAAACCTTTTCATGCCTATTGCACTTGTTACATTGGTGAAGGATTGAATGTTTGGTGGCGTAAGGTCAAGTGGGTGCAACCAAAAAAGGGGAGGTCTCAAAACACACTTGCATTCCAATGCATTTTACTTAGTCATTTGCTTTTATCGTAGAGGTAAAATAGCTGAATGGATTGTAATGAAATTTCACAGCAATGCACATTAGACTATGTTGATGATTCTCTTTGCTATTGCAAGTGATGTTATGAAGTGGTTATGATGTTATAAGAGTCAACAACTTAATGATTCCACTAAAAGTGGCAATGATGCTCATAAAAAAACTTGACTGCATATATAAAGTTTCACATTTACTACATGAACAACTGAATGACCGATTTATGGTCACATGCTACTGGAAACCTATAAACAAATACATGAGAAATAGAATACATCTTAATCATCAAGTTTTCATTGCATGCTCTCTGGCTCAGAAAATAAAAATGTGCCGAACAAGTCAAACAAAAACCCTCTTCCTTATGTACCCCTGTACAACAAAATGAAAAAGTTACCCAGCAGTGAGCTACAAAAGCTACTATTTGGAGGACATGATAATTCGCCACTAGGAAAAAAAATCTTAATTTTTATAACAACAATATTAATTATATTTCATTCACTTTGGGCTTCTTACATAGCGTGTTCCTATTAAAAGTCAAAAAAATAAACTCGAATGCATATGTAAAGTTTAAGATTTACTACATGTGCAACTAAAAGACACATTTATGGTCACATGATTATGTAAACCAATAAACAAATACATAACACATACAATAGATACAAAGAGAGAAATCACTTAAATCTGATTGGCCCTTTGTAGTTATAGTTAGTATTCCCAAAGATAAGAATCCCTATGATTTTAACTCCCTAATAACTTTTCACCCATTTGATGAATCATCACAAAACTTTCCAAACCTTTAGCACTTTCTGCATTTCAGGATGATGTACATTTTTGGGGTGAATCATTGAGGGAGTGCAAAGATGAAAAGGGGGTCCAAAATTGCATTTCTCCACCAATGCATTTTCCATATACTACTTTATTTGACATAGAGTGACAATAGCTGACTGGATTTACAGGATACAGGACATTTTGGCAGGGTTGTGCATGATGGTGCACAGATGATGCTTTTTGGGAGCTGCAGTTAAGTATGATAAGTATTTTTTAACTTATAAGGTTTTTAAACTTAGAGATATCTGTCACTGTGATACTTTTGGAGAATGTCATAGCATTTAGTTAAACTACCAGGGTACATGGCGGTAAACATTAAAAAAAGATGTCATAAAATATAAATGATTTCCCCTACCGATTACCACTTTAATAACGTGGTAATAGGTAGGGACCTACTGTTTACATTTAACTAAAGCCCTAAAACTGAACACAGCCAAAGTGTAGTAAAAACAATTTGGCTGCCTTTCCATTCTCTACAAACAGCTATTTCCCAATTATATACCGGCTCGTCATCGCCATGTACTACAGTACACTGCAAAGTTTCCACGGTAAATCATTGCCCAAAATATAACTAAGGCCTAGCTATTTTATTGGATTACAGTACCCTTGCATTATTCATGGTGTCACATGAGCAATGCAACAAATTTACAAAGCAATGCAAGGCCACCATGCATGGCCATGCGATGATTGGTAATTCTGGAGAAATGCAAAGCAGCACAATTTTCTGTTTTCCTTTACTCTGCACACCATAATCTACATTGCTGCTAAATTTGACATACATCCATATGCCACGTCACTGTATCCCACTCCACTATACTCCATTCCACTCCACGCCACTCCATTCTACGCTTCTCCACTGTAGGAGATTCGACTCCACTCCACGCTATTACACTGTGCGCAACTCCACTGTGAAGTGAAGTAGTGTGGCTCACTGGTTAGAGGCGGCAGACCCGAGAGCAGAGGACGGCCCGGGACCAGGGTTCGATTCCCGGCGCGGCAGGTTTCTGGACCAGGGTCAGCGGACTCGATAATTCTCTCGCCTCGGTGCCCACTCTGATCAGCGATCACACTCGGCAACTCTGGGCATTAGCTTGCCTCATCTTCACTAACGGCCCCACCAGACCGCCGGGGATGCCTGGTCTCACCCTGGAGATACCCATTAAGGGACCATCTCTCAGGGAAGCCAGGAAGGGTTTCGCAGCGGTCGAAGCACCTTGGGACCCTACGGGTAAGTAGTGTGCTATATAAATGCCAATACATTACATTACATTACACTGTATGCCACTACACTCTACGCTCTTACACTAAACGCACCTCCACTCTACGCCACTCCAGTCTACCTTACTCAACTGTATGCCACTCCACTGGATGCTACTCCTACTATATACTACTCCACTCTATGCCATTCCACTCTACATCATTCCACTGTATGCTACTCCACTTTATGCCATTCCAGTGTATAGTACTGCATTCTATGCCACTTCATTCTACGCTATTCCATTGAATGCCACTCCAATGTACACCATTCCTCAGTATGCTATTACACTCTACACAACTCCACTGTACACCACTCCAGTCTACACCACTCCAATGTACGCCACTCCACTGTAAGCTACTCAACTATATACTTTTACACTCTAAGCCATTCCACTGTACAACACTGCATTCTGCTCCACTTCTCTCCACGCTATTACACTGTAAGCCCCTCCACTATACGCCAGTCCACTCTATGCCATTACACTGTACGCGGTACAAAAGGGGGGGAGTGATGGACGGAGCATCTGAATCAATCAACACTCACACCCAGTCAAAGGATCTGGGTTTAATCCATCACCGTTCTTTAGCCCACTCTGCCACCCCAGTTCAGACATGGCTATATGCAAATCATTCTGACCCTGTGCCTCATGGGAACAGTCCAGCCCGAACTGCGAATCCATGTCTTCCCTGGACCGGAAACAAGCTTCGGAGGACCGGTTTCTGGCATTCCAGCCGTCTTCAGCCCGGCTTGATTGAATCCAGTGGCAAAGTGAGCAAGGAACTCACGTCTGAGCATACCACCCAACACTTATGGCGGCCAAAAACGGTACAAAAGGGGCGGGTGATGGACGGAGCATCTGAATCAATCAAACATTCACACCCAGTCAAAGGACCTGGGTTTAATCCATCACCGTTCTTTAGCCCACTCTGCCACCCCAGTTCAGACATGGCTATATGCAAATCAGTCTGACCCTGTGCCTCATGGGAACAGTCCAGCCCGAACTGCCAAGCCATGTCTTCCCTGGACCGGAAACAAGCTTCCGAGGACCGGTTTCTGGCATTCCAGCTGTCTTCAGCCCGGCTTGCTTGAATCCAGTGGCAAAGTGAGCAAGGGACTCACGTCTGAGCATACCCTGCCACACTTATGGCGGCCAAAAATGGTACAAAAGGGGGGGTGATGGACAGAGCATCTGAATCAATCAAAAACTCACACCCAGTCAAAGGATCTGGGTTTAATCCATCACCGTTCTTTAGCCCACTCTGCCACCCCAGTTCAGACATGGCTATATGCAAATCAGTCTGACCCTGTGCCTCATGGGAACAGTCCAGCCCGAACTGCCAAGCCATGTCTTCCCTGGACCGGAAAGAAGCTTCCGAGGACCGGTTTCTGGCATTCCAGCCGTCTTCAGCCCGGCTTGCTTGAATCCAGTGGCAAAGTGAGCTTGGGACTCACGTCTGAGCATACCCTGCCACACTTATGGCGGCCAAAAATGGTACAAAAGGGGGGGGTGATGGACGGAGCATCTGTATCAATCAAACACTCACACCCAGTCAAAGGATCTAGGTCTAATCCATCACCGTTCTTTAGCCCACTCTGCCACCCCAGTTCAGACATGGCTATATGCAAATCAGTCTGACCCTGTGCCTCATGGGAACAGTCCAGCCCGAACTGCCAAGCCATGTCTTCCCTGGACCGGAAACAAGCTTCTGAGGACCGGTTTCTGGCATTCCAGCCGTCTTCAGCCCGGCTTGCTTGAATCCAGTGGCAAAGTGAGCAAGGGACTCACGTCTGAGCATACCCTGCCACACTTAAGGCGTCAAAAACGGTACAAAAGGGGGGGGTGATGGACAGAGCATCTGAATCAATCAAACACTCACACCCAGTCAAAGGATCTGGGTTTAATCCATCACCGTTCTTTAGCCCACTCTGCCACCCCAGTTCAGACATGGCTATATGCAAATCAGTCTGACCCTGTGCCTCATGGGAACAGTCCAGCCCGAACTGCCAAGCCATGTCTTCCCTGGACCGGAAACAAGCTTCGGAGGACCAGTTTCTGGCATTCCAGCCGTCTTCAGCCCGGCTTGATTGAATCCAGTGGCAAAGTGAGCAAGGGACTCACGTCTGAGCATACCACCCAACACTTATGGCGGCCAAAAACGGTACAAAAGGGGCGGGTGATGGACGGAGCATCTGAATCAATCAAACATTCACACCCAGTCAAAGGACCTGGGTTTAATCCATCACCGTTCTTTAGCCCACTCTGCCACCCAAGTTCAGACATGGCTATATGCAAATCAGTCTGACCCTGTGCCTCATGGGAACAGTCCAGCCCGAACTGCCAAGCCATGTCTTCCCTGGACCGGAAACAAGCTTCCGAGGACCGGTTTCTGGCATTCCAGCTGTCTTCAGCCCGGCTTGCTTGAATCCAGTGGCAAAGTGAGCAAGGGACTCACGTCTGAGCATACCCTGCCACACTTATGGCGGACAAAAATGGTACAAAAGGGGGGGTGATGGACAGAGCATCTGAATCAATCAAAAACTCACACCCAGTCAAAGGATCTGGGTTTAATCCATCACCGTTCTTTAGCCCAGTCTGCCACCCCAGTTCAGACATGGCTATATGCAAATCAGTCTGACCCTGTGCCTCATGGGAACAGTCCAGCCCGAACTGCCAAGCCATGTCTTCCCTGGACCGGAAAGAAGCTTCCGAGGACCGGTTTCTGGCATTCCAGCCGTCTTCAGCCCGGCTTGCTTGAATCCAGTGGCAAAGTGAGCATGGGACTCACGTCTGAGCATACCCTGCCACACTTATGGCGGCCAAAAACGGTACAAAAGGGGGGGTGATGGACGGAGCATCTGAATCAATCAAACACTCACACCCAGTCAAAGGATCTAGGTCTAATCCATCACCGTTCTTTAGCCCACTCTGCCACCCCAGTTCAGACATGGCTATATGCAAATCAGTCTGACCCTGTGCCTCATGGGAACAGTCCAGCCTGAACTGCCAAGCCATGTCTTCCCTGGACCGGAAACAAGCTTCCGAGGACCGGTTTCTGGCATTCCAGCCGTCTTCAGCCCGGCTTGCTTGAATCCAGTGGCAAAGTGAGCAAGGGACTCACGTCTGACCATACCCTGCCACACTTATGGCGTCAAAAACGGTACAAAAGGGGGGGGTGATGGACAGAGCATCTGAATCAATCAAACACTCACACCCAGTCAAAGGATCTGGGTTTAATCCATCACCGTTCTTTAGCCCACTCTGCCACCCCAGTTCAGACATGGCTATATGCAAATCAGTCTGACCCTGTGCCTCATGGGAACAGTCCAGCCCGAACTGCCAAGCCATGTCTTCCCTGGACCGGAAACAAGCTTCCGAGGACCGATTTCTGGCATTCCAGCCGTCTTCAGCCCGGCTTGCTTGAATCCAGTGGCAAAGTGAGCAAGGGACTCACGTCTGAGTATACCCTGCTACAATTATGGCGGCCAAAAATGGTACAAAAGGGGGGGGTGATGGACGGAGCATCTCCACACTATGCCACTTCAATGTATGCTGCTCCACTGCGTGCCACTGCACTATATGCTACTTCAGTAAATGCTATTCCACTGTATGCCACTCCATTCTATGCTATTCCACTATATGCTACTCCACTGTATAACACTCCACTGTATGCTGTTTCAGTGTATGCCACTACACTGTATGCTACTGCACTCTATGCCACTCCAGTGTATGCCAATCCACTCTACGCCACTCTAGTCTACGGTAGTCCATTAGAAGTGACTCCACTGTACGCCATTCCACTGTATGCTATTGCACTCTACCCCACTCCAGTCTACACCAGTTCAATGTACGCCTCGTAACAGATTCTTATAGAATTTAGATTGTGGCATTGTTTGTACTATATTCAGAGAGGAACATAACTACCTATTTTATTGGCCCCTGAAGAAGGAATGCTTTAAATCCCGAAATGAATTGGGCACATCTTCCAAAGAAGATTTTAAATGTATGTTGACTTGAATACAATCATCATGTTCCTATGCTCATCTTTTATTTTTTATATATGGCAACCACGGTTGATTGCTTTGAAAACACCATGTACAACATGCCAAATAATGGCTAACATATAAATGCATTTCTTACAGACTACATGCATTTAAATTTTGTTGTGACAAATCAGTGTTCATTTTGTGTCACTCACTAGGATTAAGTGAATCAGTCACTTGCACGGTGTGCAGCCAGCACTCCAGTGAACATTCACTTGCATATTGTGTTTACAGAGAGGCAGGCACGCAGACGAGTTTACTTTTTTTTTTTTTTTTTAATTTTTGAAAACCTTTATTACGCAATATCAGGAGTACAAATACGGGCCTACAACCATACGGCCGGCCACGAAAACTGTTGATGCGTCATAGCATACATTACGGTGACACCATATCACATGCGGACCACATTAATCATCGAAAGTTACACTGTAAAGCCAAGTGGTATCGTGTCTCAGGAGTCGTGAAGGTTAATTTTTAAAGGTTTTTTCATATGCAGCTATTCAAGTCCGACAACATAAATGCACAAAAACAATAAGAAGAAAATAGCCCATGCAGGTGAGGTCTAACCTCATCAACAGTGTGTCTAAAGATCCGGAACCCAGGAAGCTAGGATCCCCAGACAGGACGGCAGCGTAGTCACCCCGAAGAGGTAGCAGAACCAGGAAAGTACACAGAATTCACCGCCACCCCCCCATACTACCCAACATGGAACCGAGAGACATAGAGAAAGAGGACGAACACCAAATAAAAGGCACCATAGAAACCAAAACCGAAAAGAAAAGCACCCCATCCCCCCACCCTACACGCATGCAGAGGCTACGGCCTACCCCCCCCCCCCCCAGCAGTGTGTCTCTTGCCCAATAAACCCGAAATTTAGAAGAGAAGCAGAAGAAAGGAAAAAGTATCACTCTTGAATATAGGGAGTAAGAAAAGTGTGTAAACTAATCTAAAACTCCCAAGAAACAAAGAAGGTGGGGGAGGAGCCCACAGTCATCAAGCTACCCGGACTCACGAGCACTGCAATAGTACCTGCATCAGATATAGCACCGATTTTGGAGACATCTCACAAATAAGAACCAAATAGTCCATCCCCCGACCCCCACTCCGCCCAGAGCCGACAAATTGGCTATGGTGACAAACGATACGATGTTGTAACTACCACCTTAAAGTAAGAGAAGCGTCTCCCCCAGTGCACTAAACGGAGCAAAAAACGTTCCAGGCCAGGTCATCTCCAGTCAATCGGCAAGTCAATGTGCGAAGGATCCTCAGCCTTGGCCAGTGCGCCGAAATACATCCAGATATGTCCACAACTGTACACTCCCCTCAAGCTGGACAAAGAAACAAAATGGCCTCTCCCAACAAAGAAGACAAAGAGGAGGAGGAAGTGAGCAATCCCAATCAACCACAGTATCGATGCCCAAGTGGCGGGGCGCCCCCCCCGCCGCAAGTTGAGACATACTCCGCAAACGCAGAGAAAGAGTCACGGTGGCAAAGGCAGGGAGGGGGACCAGCGCCCGGGAAGTCTCTGGGGAATGCCACAGTGTTGAAGGAGTAGCAACAGTATCAGGCAGCAAAGCGGAAAGTGACTTAGCAACAGTATCTTCGGCAATAGTGAAACAGTCGGCTGTATATCCAGGGTCCGGACGCATCTCCACAGTCACGCGATGTAAAACTGTCTCTTGAACAGGGATAGACAGCGGCAGCAGGGGGCCAGTCGAGCCCAGTTCTGTGAGACACGAGGCAGCTCCCACTATCTTTTGTTCCAGTGCACGGGCTTGTTGCCGCCATGTCGCCCGCAAATCGAGCAGGGCAGCCAGGATGTCGCCACGAGTCGGCTCCCTCTACGTTGCTGGCTGACTTTCACTGCACGGGTGCTCCCCCCGGTCAATCGCCAGTTCAGGCATGAAAAGGATACTGCCCGTTGAGGACGGAGAGACAGCCATCTTCCTTCTACAGGGGAGGGGGCGTCATGGCCACCCCAGCAACAGGCTCGCAGTGCAGAGAGGGGGGGCGGCTTTGCAGGCAAGAGCAGAAAGAGTGGGAGCCACCAACAGGTTAGCGGCACGCAGGTCCAGGGCAGGGCAAAGTGAGAGCTTTTTCTCCAACCAGCGGTGTGGACAGGCAGCCGTAGAGCAGGCACCCCAAGATAGACTCCGTACAGTCCACAAGCAGCAAGTCGGGAGGGAAACTTTGTAACTCGGGTTCCAGCGTCTCTCGGGAGCAGGGCAACCCAGCAAGGAGCCTTACCGCTCAAAAAGGGGCGATGTAATCCGCCTCCGCGATCAGCAGCGCTCCTGCCCCAGCCAGTGCCGTGTCAGCATGTCCGGCCGAAGGTGCCCAGCCGTGTCCAATGGCGGCGATCAGCTCCAGGTCCCGGGTCGGAGTCGGAGGTCGGAAAACGGTGCTAATTCACCGTAGAAATAGTCGGCAGGGGTCCCAAAAGAACACCGGCGACATCCGTGCTCGCGTGCCTCCTTTTAAACAAGGTCCAGTCAGGATTAATGCCAGGATTTCGGTGCAGGATCGGACGGCTCGCAGAGCCTGGAGCTTACACGTCCGTCCCGGTCGCCATCTTGGCTCCTCCCAACGACGAGTTTACTTTTTGATCCCTTGGATTATTGTGTAGATTAGGAGTGCGCTAACTTCATTTATTTATTGTGTTTCTGCATAGAACACTCATCCTCTTTTAAATTCTGCTCCTCATCATATAAGTAATTTTTTATTTAGCCTTGGTTCAATGCTTAACAGTTGGTTTGGGTTGTTATTATATTGGTAGGTATGATACTTGTAATATGCGTGACGCTTGTTTGTAAGTGTTGTAAACTAAGCTTCTAATTTGTAGAAGCGGAAAATGTGGCTTGTAAAACTTTCACAGATAGGGAGGTAGGTGCCGTTTGATAAGTGCGGCGTATGCGTGAAATAATTGGTTGAATTACTTTCAGTAATTTGTGCCGTTTGGTAAGCTCCATATCCCTTGATTTTTTAGGTCTCGCCTGTCAATGCGCATGCGCATTGAGCTTGCGAGACTATAGGGGCTCAAACAGACTTTAACCAACTTGCGATTCCGTGGCGATTCCTTGCAGTGCCCGTCAAATTTAAGCTCAATGCGCAAGCGCATTGACATTAAAAGCGCGTGCACATGAAAGCAACAAGGCTCCCTCCCATGGCTATCACCACCCCCAGCCGCCAGCACCTCCCCTCGCTCTCCCCGCACGCAGCCAGGCTCGCATTTCTCCTCCCCCTCTTCAGCCGCCTGCACCTCCCCTCTCTCTCCCTGCAGTTTCACAGCCGTGTCTCGTCTTAAACCCGCAACTCCACGACTCCAAGCGCCACCGCCTCAGCCTGCACAACTCGTGAAACAGACTATTTTTTTTTTAATTCGTCAGCCTTCGTCATCTGTTGCCCAGCCCCCAGCCGCCATCACCTCCCCCCGCACACAGCCAGGCTCGGATTTCTCCTCCCCCTCCCCAGCCGCCAGCACCTCCCCTCTCTCTCCCTGCACAGAGCCATGCTCACATTTCCCCCTCTCTCTCCCTGCACACAGCCATGCTCACATTTCTCCTCCCCCTACCTAGCTGCCAGCACCTCCCCACTCTCTCCCTGCAGTTTCACGGCTTTGTCTCGTCTTAAACCCGCAACTCCACGACTCCAAGCGCCACTGCCTCAGCCTGCACAACTCGAGATAACAGACTATTTAAAAAAAAAAAATCGCCAGCCTTCGCCATCTGTTCCCCAGCCCCCAGCCCCCAGCCGCCATCACCTCCCCCGTACACAGCCAGGCTCGCATTTCTCCTCCCCCTCCCCAGCCGCCAGCACCTTCCCTCTCTCTCCCTGCACAACCACTACCAACAGAGCAAAGCTATTAAAGTGACCAGGCATCCCACCCCCTCCCTCTCCAGCGCGCGCCGCACTCTCCCTCTGTTGCCACACGCATTACACTTAGTAGGCAGACCACCCCCTCCTCCCTATGCTCGCTCGAGTTGCAGGCAGCCCACCTCCTCCCTCTCCATACTGAGTGGATTTCAGTGACGATTGTTTTATCACTCAGAGTTGTGTTCAAATTTCCACTGAAATCTAAGCAGATCACCAGCTATGGACGCCTTCCTTTTTGATATGGTATTTTTTCGCCTCCGACAGCCACGTTGAAGAGGCTGCCCTAGTTCTGTAGCTACTCAGAAGAACCAACCTATTGGGAAAAGCCCCAATATTCCAATAGGCCAGACTGCTCCTGAGACCGAGGAGTAAACCAGGTAAAGTACTCGTGCAGATCAATGGCCTAAGCCAAGAACACCGGGCTCCGCTCTGATGAAAGCAAATCCACTCATGCAATGGAAAATTGAGCACATAATGATTGCAAGAGGCAGGAAGCAGCAGGCCCATCACAATACTTTTGATTGAAAAAAAATCCATCTGTTTCGAGAAAAACAAAATGATTTGCTGTGATACGGGGAGCAGCGCTGTGTGTTGAGAACATCCACAAAACCTGAGCTCTCACTTACATCTTCGAAAGTAAACTTTGGAAAAACTGACCAAGCATGTACGTCCTCTATTGACTCTGTTACAAAAGCTGGGGATTTGATATGCATACAGGAGCAGACTGGAGGAACCAAATATCACTCCGGACAGCAAGTGCAATGCTTGACATATGAGTGCAGCCTTTATATGATTGTATTCGTAGCACTGTGGGGTCATTGTGTGGTAGTATAAGCACCCACCATACAAGTCCAAAGCTACAACAACGCAGCATTAAAGCAAAAAGCGTTTGCATTATTGCACTTGCTGCTGCCGTCATCCAGAGGCTGGAATCCACGCACAAGCCCTGGAGTAAGGCCCAGAGTTAGCGTATTCTCCAGCATGTACAACCTTGAGATGTACCTCTTACAGTAGTTGAATGATACAGCAAGTCCACACACCCACGCACACGCACTCTCTCTCACCCACCCACGCACATGCGCTCTCTCTCAACCGCGCACGCACTCTCTCTCACACGCCCTCGCACACTCTCTCTCACGCCCACGCACACTCTCTCTCACACGCCCACGCACACTCTCTCTCACACGCCCACGCACACTCTCTCTCACATGCCCACAAACCACCACAGCCGCCCACACACCACAGTTTGGGGTCCAGCATACGACTGTCAGGCATCCTTTAAAACATGTATGTTTGCTATAGACATGGACAGGAAGAAAAGCAGATGAGGCAACAAGTACTATCAAAAAGGTTTTTATGGTCAGAAAGAGGGAGGAAAGTCGTCATCGTTTACAAGAAGTGTGCAGCCAAAAAAATAAAAAACACCCATGTTCTATCTCCACCAATCTTAATGGTGGCGCTTTACTAAATTACAACTTCGCTAAGTGTAGAACATACTCATAGCAGAACAAAAACAACACTATTCTGACCGATGGTGCCGCAAAATACATACAATGTTACAGACTCACAAAACAAACAGAACACTAACGGCAATCACTTATAATAACAAACAAATAATCACTGATGAAAGCAAATCCACTCATGCAATGGAAAATTGAGCACATAATGATTGCAAGAGACAGGCAGCAGCAGGCCCATCACAATACTTTTGATTGAAAAAAAATCCATCTGTTTCGAGAAAAACAAAATGATTTGCTGTGCTATGGCGAGCAGCGCTGTGTGTTGAGAACATCCACAAAACCTGAGCTCTCACTTACATCTTCGAAAGTAAACTTTGCAAAAACTGACCAAGCATTGACGTCCTCTATTGAATCTGTTACAAAAGCTGGGGATTTGATATGCATACAGGAGCAGACTGGAGGAACCAAATATCACTCCGGACAGCAAGTGCAATGCTTGACATATGAGTGCAGCCTTTATATGATTGTATTCGTAGAACTGTGGGGTCATTGTGTGGAAGTATAAGCACCGACCATACAAGTCCAAAGCTACAACAACTCAGCATTAAAACAAAAAGTGTTTGCATTATTGCACTTGCTGCTGCCGTCATCCAGAGGCTGGAATCCACGCACAAGCCCTGGAGTAAGGCCCATAGTTAGCGTATTCTCCAGCATGTACAACCTTGAGATGTACCTCTTACAGTAGTTGAATGATACAGCAAGTCCACACACCCACGCACACGCACTCTCTCTCACACGCCCTCGCACACTCTCTCTCACGCCCACGCACACTCTCTCTCAAACACCCACGCACACTCTCTCTCACACGCCCACGCACACATGCCCACAAACCACCACCACCCACACACCACAGCCGCCCATACACCACAGCCGCCCACACACCACAGTTTGGGGTCCAGCATACGACTGTCAGGCATCCACTTCAAAACATGTATGTTTGCTATAGACATGGGCAGTAAGAAAAGCAGATGAGGCAACAAGTACTATCAAAAATGTTTTTATGGTCAGAAAGAGGGAGGAAAGTCATCATCGTTCACAAGAATTGTGCAGCCAAAAAAAAGCAAAACACCCATGTTCTATCTCCACTAATCTTAATGGTGGCGCTTTACTAAATTACAACTTCGCTAAGTGTAGAACATACTCATAGCAGAACAAAAACAACACTATTCTGACCGATGGTGCCGCAAAATACATACAATGTTACAGACTCACAAAACAAACAGAACACTAACGGCAATGACTTACAATAACAAACAAATAATCACTTCTCTAAATTTGAACAACACAATACTACCTGAACAAATACGGCACTTACAAATACAAATTGCTAAAAATAAATAAAAAGTTTCCCACTATAAAAGGTAAGACATGCACTTATGCAACATGTTGCACTATTATGACAAAATAATAAACTTTGACAATATATTCAATCAAATTCTTCACAATACAACAAAAATATTTATAATATTAACATCCAAAAGCTATACATTGCGTTCATACGCAGCAGAGACACTGTCAACTAATAAACCATTTACTTTAACGAAGATTTTTTTTTCCGAAACAAACACTAAACTCGAAAAAAATATACAAGTCAACAAATACATACCAAAAGACAAAACTATATAACAAAAAAAACAATGTACCTGTCAGGCGACGCAGCAAACAGACAGCAAACCCGGCACGCCTTCCAAGAACGGCGCGGTCGACAATCAGGGGATTTCCAAAGTTACGCGCTCCAATTAGGACGCTACATAACAACGTACCAATCTCATTGGCTGTGAAACACGTCAATCAAAAAAAAAATAAACACAAAAAAAAACTAGACCGCTACACTAACAAACGTAAGTAACGGGAACATTAGCACATCTGCCATTTTCATTTAATACACACGCACACAACACACACACAAAAGAAAAACAACACGCATTTATAAAAAAACACACACACATACACAACACACACAACCAAAAAAAAAAACTTAAACTCCACAACAGCAAATATACACACACACCAACACACACACACATCAGCCCCCTCACCCTCACAACCCTCTCACCCTCACCCCCTCACACACCCACACCCTCACACACTCACACCCCCTCACCATCACACACCCTCACCCTCACACACCCTCACTCCCCTCACACCCTCACACCCCTCACAACCCTCTCACCCTCACTCCTCCTCACACCCTCACCCTCACACACCCTCACACACACTCACCCCCCCTCACCCTCGCACCCTCTCACCATCAACCCCCCTCACCCTCACACACCCTTACCCTCATCCCCTCACCCTCACACACCCTCAGTCACCCTCACACCATCACCCTCACATCCCCTAACCCTCACCCTCACCCCCTCACACACCCTCACACACCCTCACTCACCCTCACACACCCTCACCCTCACATACCGTCACACACCCACACCCTCACACCCACTCACTCACCCTCACACACCCTCATTCACCCTCACACACCCTCACACACCGTCACACACTCTCACCCTCACCCCCCCACTCACCCTCACCCTCACACACACTTACACCCCCTCACACCCCTCACACCCCTCACCCTCACAGCCCTCACCCTCACACCCCTCACCCTCACACCACTCAAGCCACAGATGGATGTGTGATGGGAGGACCCTCAGCTTGCAGGGTAATCAGTTTGCTTCCTCCACCCCATTTCACAGATACACAAGGGTACTTTACAATCAAAAGGAACTAATGTATGTGGTTTTCATTGTTAACTTGTAGATCAGAATTAAAAAAAGCCCCCTTCTCAAGGTTGCCATCTATAAACATTTTACATGAAGTGTTCCACTGGATACAAAGGTCAGGCGAGATAGCTGAAGTGATGAGGTGGATATTGCTAGCGCCACACATACAACAAAGGCAGACTGACTGTATTCCCTCAAGACATTTTCTGCTCAAACCAGGATCTTAATAGTGAACATTATGCAAAAAGCATGCATAAAAAAAAAATTATGACAAATATTCAAAACCCAATAATTCACGATTTTCACAAGACTATGCACATTGGTGAGGTGGCAGAGGTTGAGAACTAAATTAGTCACATGTCCTCTTCCCTGTTGAGCTTTCGACCTTTCTAGACACAGAGGTTGGTCTAGTTTGGGGGTTGTCGTATGGGGGGGTGGGGTTAAAGTCATAATCCTCAATAGAAACGCACTAGATACTAAGTAAAGTAATGGGATTAGGAGCTCTATGAATGCGAGACATATTGCATTACTGTGCTTCTCTCCCCTGCTGCACTCTCCTGCTCTCTAGAGATGTGGCCTAACAACCAGAGCTGCCATCAAAGTCACGTAAATACAAAACATGTTGCATTCCAAATGCTATAGGTGACACATTCACGAAAGTTAGAACTATTGGCATTGTAAATGACAAAGCTATCAATTTAGCTATTTTAAAAACCACCCAAAAAAAAAAAATTGTCATTTACAAGACCAATAGCTCCAATTTTTCTAAAGTGAGACCTATTGCATTTCCAATGCTTGTTTGTTGTTGTAGCATTTGTGTGAAAAGACAGAGGAATCGGCACGCAGCTTTACCGTGTCAGTTTTCCTGCTGAATGTGGCGTAGCGTGCGAGC
Source organism: Lissotriton vulgaris (assembly GCF_964263255.1). Classification (NCBI taxonomy): domain Eukaryota; kingdom Metazoa; phylum Chordata; class Amphibia; order Caudata; family Salamandridae; genus Lissotriton; species Lissotriton vulgaris. The sequence continues at coordinate 229,727,724 of NC_141693.1, read as the reverse complement.
TGCGGCCGACTGCAGTGTAGCGAGGGGCTTGCGCATCTCCTTGAGGCTCGGGGTTCGCACAGAGTTTTGTGGAAGAAGTAGGCAGTTGGTTGCGCGACAAAGAGCAAGCAAGCTCCTTGTCTGATGGCATGACAACCTAATAAGGTCACGCCATCACCGGTGAAAAGGATAGATCTCCGTAGTCTCGTGTGAGAGTGAGGGCCATCTTAGTTTGGGCTAAAAGGCATTACAAAGTGGAGAACACAGGTGCGCATGCACAGGATGTTGTAATAAAAAACTAAATTAAAAAAAGCAAACAAACGGTCAGCTGTTTGTTAGGCAGTACAGCGGTAATACAGTTTAACCCCTTAAGTGCTGCGTCGGTGCGTTGGCCGACGGCAGCACTACCTCCCCAGTGCTGCGCACGTCCATTGGACGTTCATTCAGCACTAGTTCGAATGGACAGCGCAGCACTGGGGAGGGAATTGCGCCGCAGCTAAGGTGTTAAGAGAGCTAGTTGGAGCACAAGTGGAAATTTGAGGTACTTTTAAATGGTTGCTCATTGAGGGTTTACTTGGCGGTTTAGCGAGGTTTTAGTATGACTACAGAGGAGGCTAGCGTTAGTCATCAGGCAGTTGAGGGAAGAGTTAGTGAGGAGAGTTTAAGTAGCCTGATCCAAGTGAGAAAACTTTTTGGAGAAGGATTTGTAAAAAGTTTGAGGAAGGATGTTTCAACTTGTACGGCATTGGAAAAGGTGCAGACTAATATGAGAAAGGTTTTTGGAGGTGTTTTTGGCAGGGCCGCTAGATGGGGGCCGTATGCTGGCCGAAGTTTACAGAGGTCCTAATACAACTATATCTACAGAGGAGCAGGAAGGAGTTTTCAGGATTCCACAGGATTCTTTCCTCAAAAAGGGAGATACCCCAGGATGAGAGGTGAAGAGGAAGAAGTCAGTTGAGTCTGAACACTCGAGGTGAGCATGCAGATGAATTCTGGTTCTTCCTAAGAAAAAGTAGGGGAACAATTAAGGTGTTTCCTAGGAGCATGGCAGAGGATAACAAGGATCCTCGGGTTTTAAGAGTAGCGCAAGGGTTCGAGATGCACTTTGTGCAGCGACCAGTTCAGTTTGTGGAGCCAAAGGCACTGATTTTGTCTCAGGATTAAACAGTGATCGCAGATTTAGAAGTGAAGGAGATGTTAAAGAAAGGAGCAATTTGTATGGTAGAGGAATATTTGAAAGGTTTTGGAAGCACCTTGTTATTGGTAGAAAAGAAGGACAAGGGATTGAGGCTAGTGATAAATTTGAGAAGTCTGAATCGGTCGTTAGTTTACAGGCATTTCAAAATGGAAGGGATACATCTTTTGAGAGACATGGTGCAGTCGAAGGGCTGGTTGGTGAAGTTAGATCTGAAGGATGCCTATTTCACGGTTCCAATGAGGGAAAGCAGTCAGAAGTTACTTCAGTTCAGGTGAAAAGGCCACTTATATCAATTCCTGTGTCTACCTTTTGGCCTGTCTTCAACACCTTGGTGCTTTACGAAATGTATGCCTGTAGTAGTGGCATTCTTCAGAGCAAGAGGTTTCTGTTTGATTGTGTATTTAGATGATATCTTATTGATTTCACAGGACGCAGTGGAATTGGGGAGACAGCTCAGAGTTTTAATAGATATGTTTGAGGGTTTGGGGTTCTTGATAAACCAAACAATGTCAATTTCTATACCAGCACAGAGGTTGGATATTCTTGGCTTTACAATAGATACGGTTGGAGAGGTATTAAGATTACCAGAGAAGAAGGTGAAAATGATAAAGAAAGAGGTGTTGAGAGTTCTGCAGAAAATGTGATTGACCTTGAGGGACTTAGCAAGGATTCTAGGTTTATTTTCTTCTTTGATTCAGGCAATTTTTTCAGGGCCCTTGCATTATCGAGCACTGCAAGGGGTGCAAGCAGATGCGTTGAGAGCAGGATTATGGTATGGGGCCAGGTAGAGCTGAATGTGGATGCAGAGGAGGAACTAGAGTGGTGGTTGCACAATTTGGAGTTTTGGAATGGAAGAGCAATTTTTGGTTGCCTACCAGATCTAACCCTGGAGATGAATGCCAGCATTTTAGGTTGGGGGGCTCGCCTTGGATTTCAGGAAACAGGTGGTGCTTGATCGCGGCAAGAGAAGAGCCTACATATAAACTGTCTTGAACTGACAGCAGGATTGTATACATTGAAGAGTTTCATGGAGAAGTTACAAGGTCAGACAGTGCTTATGAAGCTGGACAACATTTCAGCAGTAGCATACATAATGGGGGGTTGCAGATGAAAGAGTCAATTGGATGTGGTGAAGGAGTTGTGGATGTTTTGTTTGAGAACAGAATAACTTTCAGAGCAGAGTACCTCCCGGGAGTGCAGCATGTGGTAGCGGATTGGGACTCCAGTCATGTGGAAGATTACAGCACCTGGATGATGGGGAAAGAGTATTTCACAAGGATTCCAGTGGTTTTGGGTCCGTAGGAAGTGCACCTGTTTGCAACAAGGTTGACATGCCAGTTCGAGAGGTATTACAGTTGGTTGCCAGATCCAGGGGCTATGGCGATAGATGCTTTTCAGCAAGCTTGGTCGGACATGAAAGGTTATGCTTTCCTTCCGTTTGCTATGAGTCAGAGAGTACTACTGAAGGTGAGAAGAGAAGGATGTCAGTTGGTTTTGGTAATGCCTTTTTGGCTGTCACAGGCTTGGTTTCCGGCGGCTCTGGAATTAGCATGCAAGTTTTCATTTCTAATGAGAGCAGAAGAGGGTATGCTTGTAAACACACTAGGAGAGGTTCATCCTTTGATTCAGAATGGTATGTTGGACATTCTTGTTTGGAAGGTTTCAAGAGATCCAGTGCAGTCAAGGGACTTTCGCAGGAGGCTGCAGAGTTTTTTAAAAACTTTATTTTAATTGACTATCTAATTGTTCATATGCATAACAGACATTACTGAGATCTACAAATCGTGTATTGTTTCAACATGTGTGTTATCTTCTCAAACCTCAGGATCAGCATGGTGTTATAACAAGGCCACCTCCAGATCTAACCAAACCCAGATTGCTGTTATAGCCTTGGGTTAAGGAAGGATCAGGTGAGGGCAAAAAAGAAAGGCGGGGAAGGAAGGGAACAGCGGGGAGGGAGATCTGAAAGACAAAGGACAATAACGTTGGTACCATATACTCTTACTCCTATTGCAATCACCAACACATTAACCCAAAGCTGTATTTGTCTACCTGTAAAAGAACTAAAGGTACGTTGATATAGAAGATACAACTCTTCACCAGCTTCAGAGCCCTGGACGGATATAAACGATGCTATGTCCTCCCTGTAATACACAATGAATATCTTTCTTACTCCATGCCCTTGTATACCCTTTGTGTAAGATTTAAACACTATGCTAATGTACATACCCCATAACATATGAACATAACGGGAAAGTAGAGGAGAGTCTTGAGCAACATCCGTGAGACCCCAGCACACTTCTTACCAGTAGGAAAATAAAGTCATGCAACAACGGGTTACGTCACCCAAAAGTTATGAGCAGTACAGTACCTGAATTACTCCGTTTTCAGTATTCTCCTGAAAACATATCGCTGTTCTGGTCACACCCAAATATTCTTCGTCATAAAGATTTAGGTCCTGAAGAGCACTGCTGTAACTCAATACGATATCCTTATCTCCTCTGCACGAGTCGCAAGATGCAGGCACCGCATACAGAGTAAAGACTTACCACGCACGGCAAGATCAAGCGTCTTTAAGACGAGACTTCGTCCTCCGCACGAGCCGAAGCAAAAAGGCTCACCAAAGCGAGGGCAACTGCAGAAATGAAGCACTCTCGCGGAGAACACTCCCCAAAGGACACAATTCGTCCTCCGCACAAGCCGGTGAAAGAAGGCTTACCAACGGAGGGCAAAGGAACTCCTAGGTAACAGCTCCGGTAACAAACGCACTCTACGAGCGCCGAGTTCAGGTCGACCACACCCAGAATATCCGACAAGAGGAACAGGAAGTGTATCCTTTTTATGAGAATGCCCATAGTAGTCGCTAAGCAGTCTGGGACATGTAGTTGTTTCATCCGTATGACATCCAGCCGGACGACTACATTCTGAGGCGCTCACAGAACCTAACAATGTGAATAACATTCTAGCCTTGCATAGCAAACAAACAACCTCTTTCAGTATTGCAGTTATATTGAGACATTGTACATGTGAAATCCGTGAAAATAACAGAAACATAGTTCTAACAGGTCCCTCCCTGTCCATTCATATAACAGCCTGCATCGGGGGATCGTACGGGCCGCAAACCCAGTAACACCAGCTATATGAAGGCAGCTCGTATTCTGGAATGATATATAGTATCTATAGTGTTGAGTAGTGTCCAATATGACTAGTCTACGCATGATGTTGTTGCTCTATCCCACTCCCATAGGTACTATATCCGAGCTGGCCTGAGACGTGGCAGAATTGTTCAGGGAATCAATATATACTTTAGATGGGCCACAAATATCCCTGGGACGTGCTGCGCATCAAAGGTGCTGGAGAATAGCTTGGTATTTGTGCTACAGTGGGCTAACCTGTGTAACCAACCTTGCAGTGTGGTCTAAGACTTGCTACCCCAACACAGTGCAAATTCTCGCTTCGCCAGCAGTAAACTAAGAGATGCCTATTTCCAGACTGCTTTAGGAAAATTCACTTTGTACCCCAAAAGTGCCACCTCAGGAGGAGGAACAATGACAAGACCAAGGATCTCACCCAGCGTTGAATGCACTATGGTCCAGTAGGGCCGTATGCAAGGGCAGGTCCAGGAAAGATGGGCAAAATCTGCGTGCTGAGCACCGCATTTCCTGCCTGAATGCAATCTACTGGGATCAATTTGATGTATCTTGGCCGGTGTCATGTAAATCCGTCCTAAAAACTTGTAGTGCATTCTTTTGTGGAGACTATTCAGGGAAACATCTTTTGTACTTCTGTAGCAGACTGTCCATTGGGCGTCTGTAATCTGGTGACCCAAATCCATCTCCCATTCCGCACGTAGTCTGCTGTCCACTATAGGGAGTTGTGTGATGCAGAGTTTGTAGAGTCTGGATACTATGTGCACTCCACTATTGCTCTTGATAATGTGAGTCAGAGGAGCGAAGGAGTCAGGTTCCAGCGGAAAGCCAGTAAGCATGGCCTGTAAGGCCGAACACAGACGTTGGAGCACAAATCTATCTATGAATGTGGCCTTCTGAAATCGGGCCTCCTCAGTGGCTGAAAAAAATGTGGCCATCCGGATACAAATCTCCTATCATACAAATGTTGAGCTTAGCCAGTGTGCGTTGCACCAGTTTCTCACTTGAAATGGGAAGCCAGTGAAAATTGGGAAGCGGCAGAGCTGACGAATACAAAAAAGAGGAACCAGCAGAGCGATGGAGCCTGCTCCATGCCCAACTAGTGCTCGAGACTCTCTGCATATCTACGGGATCCCTAGGTTCTCCCCTGGGCAGAAAGGCCATCAAATGCTCAGGAAGAACTAAATCAGCTTCTGGGCGCAAATACGGAATCCTGGCGTCTGGATGGTACCAAGCATAGGCGAATCTACCCTGAGCCACCAAACAGTATAAGTAGAAATCCGGGATCCCGAAGCCACCTCTATCATATGGTAAAGTGAGTATCCTCCAACTAACACATGGCTGCTTGCCGCCCCAGACCAGCCGGAGAAGGTAAGATCGCAGAGATGAGAAAAACTGTGTGTGAGGGGACTAGGGATATTGTTAAAAAAGTACACACATTTGGGGAGGATCATCATTTTGATTATGGCAATTCTGCCAGCCATGGATAAAGGGAGCCAGAACCACCTGTCCACCTGAGTCTCCAATTTCGCTTTTGCCTACCCATAATGTAGTCGCATAATCTGGACTGGGTCAAGGTGAATAAGAATACCCAGATATTTAATTGAGTCCGAGCACCATTCCAAATAGGCTGCAGAGTTACTGGAAGAATCTTGGGCACCAGAAACTAGGAAAAGGTATAGAGGAGTATGGAGGTTCTGGGTATGTTGGTGCATGAAACAGAGTTTGGATCCAGTGGAGGCTCCTGTAGTGGAGTTAGTGAATTTTCTGGTGGAACAGTTTAACTACGCCGACTTCTGTATTTTGATACAAAACAGATGGTAACAGTTAGAAAGAGCGCACAGCAAATACAAGGTGATGTAGAGTTGCAAGTCGTAATAAGGTGCTCAGGAAGAAGCGGGGCTCGAGGGTGTATCCCCTTGAGGAGCTCTCCTAGAAATATAATAGGAGTGTTAAATTTTGGGTTGTGTATTTTGTAAAGCTTGTTATTTACTTTATAATTTTGGGTTGCATCCCTGAAGAAGTCATATGTCTACAATGACTTGACGAAACACGTGTTGGCTGCGTCCTATTATATGGTGGATCTTGGATTGAGATACATTTGAATTGGATTGAGATACATTTGAATTTGGACATTAAAATTGAGCAGAAAGACTCTACAAAGACAGGTTGATAACTAACTATGGCATGGGGAGTTCGAGGTTATTTACTATTTTAAAGAAGCACTGGCATCTTCTCCTCATGGATCAAGATTTGAGACCGTATCTCATGGATAGACCCAGTCTGACCTTCAAGAAGGGTGTTACTTTGAGAAATTTGGTAAGTCCCAGCTATCCTAAAAAACCAGACTGGACAGACTGGTTGACTAGCTTCAAAGGTTTTCATAAATGTGGGAGATGCAGTTCATGTAAATGGGCTAAAACCAAGGTACTGCAGTTTAATTACAATGACTCAGGTGAGAATACCATTGGTATGTTTATAAACTGTGACACCACATATGTGGTATATGTAATTGTGTGCTCCTGTGGCAAAATTTATGTAGGGAGCACGATTAGGAGACTAAGGGACAGAATAGTTGAGCACTTCAGAGCTCTGAAAACTGGTGACACTCGTTATCCATTTGCATCTCACATGGTGCAGAATTTCGAGAACAGAGGACAACATATCTTCTCCTTTCATGGAATAGATCATATTAAACCGGACCCCCGTGGGGGGAATAGACTTTTGACACTAAGGAGGAGAGAAGAACTATGGCTGATTAAGTTGAAAGCTGTAGAATGTGGTCTTAATGTTGATCACGAATTTGAATTTTTCCTAGGTCAAGAATAACTTTGTACATATTATACTGCATGATATTTCGTTGATAAATTATTGTTATCAATATACGGGTTACATGATTTTTCTGTCCTGATCATTAAGATGTTATGATGTTACTTATGTGCATTTTTAATACGAAAGACTATCTCTGAAGGTGAACTGCCCTATGGGAGAAATGTGATGCTTTAATGTTTTTTAAGAACCTGAATTTGATACTAGATATGAATGATTTTATATTACTCTTGTTAATGAGGAATATATCTGGATCGTATTCATCCCCTCACCTATCCATCCCTGTCTTTTTTCTTTTCCTTTATATTTACTACTACCTTTTGGTTGTGAGGAATTGGTTGAAATCATAATACCCGATTTTATTTACTCGACTAATCATAGGTTTTCGTTTACAAGATGGTATGAGGATTTAGCTGATAGTATATACGTATCAGATTAACAACTGTATGCAGACTTACCCTGTTGATAATTATTTATAGGGGTAGGATTTAGGTCCATATTTACTAATGATATGGGCTTATCTTTAATAGATAATTTATAAATATTGAGGATTTAGCTGATAAAATTATAATTATAGATCAACAACTGTATGCGGTACTTACCCTGTTGATAATTATTTACAGGGGCAGGATTTATATTCATATTTACTAATGATATGGGCTTATCCCTAATAGATAATTTATTAATATTACTAAGAGTTAGTGGCTTTCGGACAACACCATGAATAATCGAAGATGACGCTGTAACTAGATACTATTAAGAGTAAGTGTTAGACTGACAATGCCATGATTTAATCAATATTACGCTGAAATCAAATAGCGTCTATACTTATCCAGGATGGCGCCCACGATAGAACTAAGATATTCGCGTTTTGTAACAGAAACAACTTTTTGTAACAATTTCAAAAGGTAAGATTGAAGATTAACAATTTTATATGGTTGGTTCACGAACCTGAACTAAGTCGAGAATTTCAGATTAGGTATTACAACATGGCGCACACGCTTTCTTCCTATAAATTGTCACTCCAAGATGGCGCTGGTGCTGAACGCCACTAATGTGCTCGTGACTTTGTCGAGAACGGTAAGCCTGAGACTGTTAACATGTATGTATGTATTTGAGCTTATATAGCGCACAGCTACCCACAGTGGGTTTCCCGGCGCTAGCTTAGGGAACCCGTCCTGGTATTCCCCTGTGAGATAACCCCGGCAGGGTATCCACAAGGTGAAAGCCAGGCATCCCGCCGCGAGGGGCCGTTGTGGAGATTAAGCAAACTATTGCCCAGAGTCACAGAGTGTGAACCCATGAGTCGAGAAGGTACCGGAGCGAGAATTATCGAGTCCGTGGAATTTTTAGCCCAAGACCCGCCGAGGCGGGGAATTGAACCCTGGTCCAGGGCCGATCTCAGCTTCCGGGTCTGCCGCCTCTAACCCCTGAGCCACACTTCTCCACTTGAACTAACAAACTTGAACTTTTTATTCTGGGTGATTACATATTATATGTACATTGCTCTTTATTATTCTACATTTTGGGTTACAGAACACGTACTCGTGAAGTAGCCAAGTTGAAGAACTTACGCGGATTCGGCGAATATTGTCCAATTACCGTAACAGCCTTTGCAATAAGGTGAGGAATTACTGTTATACTATATTTCAGTGAATAGAAGTAGCAAAACTGTTTTGCGAGAATTCCAGCTGACCTATGGACCGCGTTTTTAGTTGATCTAACCGTATTTGACTGTTGATTAATTATCAGAGTTGTGTATCAGCTTGAATAACTGACTCTATCTATAGTGTGATAAAGATTAAGTGATTTGACATGGGTACTTAACATAACTAAATTTGAATTTGTAGGACGAATATTCGTATTGCACCGATAACTACATTGGATTGATATTTCTTGAAATACAGCCCGGATTTGATTTTTGGACTTTTTGGAGGTGAGGGTTTCTTTTAAATTATGGGCAGAAAGAACAAAAGCTTTGTTTATTATCTTGAGAGATAATTGAGGGATGCTGCTTATCCCTTAGATTTGAAATCACCGGGCTAGTGGAATACTGTGGACACCCTTTATGATAAAATATTGGTGAGTCCATATTGGCTTAATTTCCATGCAGTACATATTGTTTGACAGGTATACGCCTTGAGACTATTTTAATTAGATAGGATGTTGTCACCCAAGAACCACAACCTAACACCTTAAACAGTCCGGAACTACTGTTCTAGACTAATTTTAATATAATTTGGTAAACAGAATATTGGTTACATCTATTACATTGAAACTAATTTACACTTTTTTCTTCTTTGGTGACTTGAGCACGATTTTGGTGGAGCTTTTTCTTTTTCTTACTCTTTACTATTACTTTTGATATTTTCAACTTTTTCTTTCAACCTGTGATGGCTTGAGGGTGTATCCCTTTGAGGAGCTCCCCTAGAAATATAATAGGAGTGTTAATATTTGGGTTGTGTATTTTGTAAAGCTTGTTATTTACTTTATAATTTTGGGTTGCAGCCCTGAAGAAGTCATATGTCTACACTGACTTGATGAAACACGTGTTGGCTGCGTCTTATTATATGGTGGATCTTGGATTGAGATACATTTGAATTGGCTTGAGATACATTTGCATTTGGACATTAAAATCGAGCAGAAAGACTCTACAAAGACTGTGTTTTATCAATTTGAGTGCTCGGAGGATAAACATAGACTTCTGTATTTTACCCAAGGTATGAGGAGTGCGAAAAGTAGCTTGTGGTAGAATGTCTGAAGGAATACGAGTGTAGAGTAGCAGAAAATAGGAGGCACAGTGAACATCAACTATTGATTTCATTTGTCAGACCAATTAGAGTGGTAAGTATGACAACAATCTCAAGGTGGGTGAGATGTGTGATGGAACAAATAGGAGTGAATATGGAAAAGTTCAAAGTGCATTCCATCAGGGGGCTATGGCAAGCAAGTGTTGTTGGTATGGTGGAAGTTTAGAGAATATTTTGAAAGCAGCGGATTGTTGAATGTGGACACCTTTGCAAAACATTATTTTTGACCAGTGGAACATATGTCTGAAGTGGTGTTAAGGGGCTTACAACATGAATAATGGTAGCCTCCGGTCTTGTAATGAAATGACGATTCTCAGATTAACATGACTAGAGAATCAGGATTTTATTAAAGACACGGAGGCTAACATCCCACCCTCCACTCCCTTGCTTGGAGGTAATGTTTGCATGCTGCTATAAAAAAAAAAAAATTGTTATGAAAAGTTTTATTTGGTATTATGATTTCTTTACAGGATTTGTTATGTCGCGTTTAACTTACTTTAATAAGGTGTGTTTTTTGTTTACCGAATCTCAGTCATAGGGAAGTAAGATTATCGTGGAATTGGAGGCGGAAGAAGATGGAGAGTTTTCTTCGCAGGATCACATTTAAAAGAGTGTGGGTGTTCTATGCAGGAGATATTTATTGACTTTATTATTCCAGTTCTGGATTGTTATGGTGAAGTTCTATAAAGGGGCTGCTGTGTTCAGGAGTGGCAATAAAAGGTTATGCACCTTGTTAGCCACCATGTCTTTAATGAAATCCTGATTCTCTAGTCATGTTAATCTGAGAATCGTCATTCTCCACTCTGCGCCACTCCAATGTACTCTCCTCCACTCTATATAACTCTACTCTGCAAACCTCTCCTACACTCTATTAGACTCGGCTCCACTCTATTCCTGTAAACTCCACGGTCCAAATGTGTGCTTCTATGCCTAAATTATATTATACCACACTCAACTCCACTCTATGACAGTTTCCAACACTGTACAGCAGAGCACTCAACTCTATGCTAATCACACTGTACCCTACTCCACTTTATTCCACTCCACTGTACCCACTCCTCTCTATGCTATTCCACTATCTGCCACTCCATTCTTTTACACTCCACTGTACAGTATTCCACTGTACGCTATTCCACTGTATGTTATTTCACTTTACAGTAATCCGCCCTATACCACTAAGTGTATGCCACTTCCCTCTAGCCGCTCCACCTTATGACACTCTCCTCCACTCAATATAAGTTCACTCTATGAACATCTATATAAACACTCTACAACACTCTATGCCACTCTATCCCCATACACTCCATTTTATGCCTGTACACTCCATTGTACAGCATTCTATTCCACTATTCAGCACTTTTCTATAGGACACAGCAGTCCACTTTATAGTACAAGACCCCACTCCAATTTATAACAGTTTACTACCTACGCTCGCCACTCCACTCCATGCCACTCTACTACACAACACACCAATACACTCTATTGTACTCCACACTATGTTACGCCACACCAGTTGACTCAACTCCACTGTACGAGACTTTACCCCACTCAACGCTACTATACAACAATCCACTCTTTGCAGCTTCACTGTTTGACACACTATTGTACTTTATCCAACTTTGCTCTACAACACTCTACTACACTTTACAAAACTTTACTCCTGTCCATACCCCTATACTCCACTGTACAACACTGCACTATACTGTATACCACTGTACAACACTCTACTCCACTCTGTGAGGCTGTACGGTACTCTAGTCCACTGTAGGACACACTAGTCAACTCTTTGTATGCCACTGTGTAGTAAAGGAAGTAACAGAGTCCACTGTACAGATGGGTTCCTTTATTGTAAGTTCCTTCCAAGATATAAAGTACAGAAGTTGGTAAGAAGAACCCCACCAGGAGCTAGCTGTTAGCAGCTCAGCCTGAGATGACCAACTGCCACAGACAGGTAGATAGAGACACTGTGAGCCAGAGAGTCACCCAGGCATTCTATTATGCCACAGATGACATAGGACAGTCTAACTAGTAAAGAGCATTAGAGAGGACATTTACTACACATCCTCTTCCCTTATGGAATAGGAACAGAACAGAGAACACAATTGGCAAAATACCTCAAATGCAACATCAGCAGAAAAGAACAAGAATGAACCAAACGAGATGTTCATAGCATGAAGTATCATTAGCAGAAATGTGAACAAAGAAAACCAAATTGTAAAACCATATGCCTCTTCCCACTCCCTTAACAAACCAGAGCAGCTAAGCAAAGTGGTCACAGTCATAACCTCCCCACACACATGGGTACACCCTGGAACAAAAATGAGTGTAGACGGTGACTCTAGAGACACATAGGGGTAAAAATTCACTCAAGACAAAAAAAAAACAAAAAAAAGAGCAAACCCCTTAAATCTGCAAAGAAAAACAGACTTTGCAAAAGACTAGAGCCCCCCCTGATAAAGACGTGCTGACACAAAAGATATGATAAACTCACAGCACAAAGTCTTACCAACAAGAAACCCTGGCCACGAGTTACAAGAAGGTAGACTTAGACCAGAACATAGTGCACGAACAGTCTCCACCAAAAGCAGGGGACAGCACAGAGCAGAAACTCTGAGATTAAAAAGGAATACAACCTCCCCTAAATAGGGTACACCACAGGAAAATACACCTGGGAACAAAAATAAGGCTACATGGGGCATGGACTACCCGCAAACACCACTACATGGGGCATGGACTACCAACAAACACACAACCTCCCCTATGTAGGGTACACCGCAGGACTATATTCCTGGGAACAAATGGGGCATGGACTACCACCAAGCATATGATGCAGACTCAAAGAACCCAAAAAAAAACATTGGGGCATTGACTACCCACACACAGACCACCTAGGGTACAATTGAGGAAACCAACCTTAAAAAAAAATATGGATGAGAATTGACTACCCACAACCCAGCAACATCCAACCAGGACATGACCTAACACAGAATATAGAGTAAGAATAAGAGCAACACAAGTTTGCCACACACCACACCACACCACCACAAAATAAGGCTATATTCAATAATGTGCAATGAAAAATTAGCTGTCATAAATAAATAAATAAATAAATCTTGCTCCGGTGAGCGACCTCTCACCCGGGATCCAAACGCCCAGACGAAAAACCAACAGAACATACATAAAGTCAACTTGCTGTGTCCCAGCAGACGGCTTGCAGATCGAAGTGAGATCAGTACTGGTGTCCACAGTCAAAGTTGAAACTTGCCACACAAACACGGTATTAGGTCGTCTACTGAATGCCATAACCGAAGAAAAGTCAAGGGATGAAAAGATGTGCTCCACCTTCCACAGAAACATTTCCGAAAATAACTGAATCGTAAAGAAAATGAAGAAAACACTTGCCCTCAGAACCTTTCCCTTGCCGGTAATTGCAGGCACCAGAGCTTGATAAACACCTTCAAAAACGACGATTTGTGTGGAATGAAAAAGGTGCGCTCCGACTTCTACAGTTAAATTTGCCCACTTAACTGCGTCGTGAAGAACAAACAGCTGCCCTCAGACACGGCGAACAGAGCAAGCTGTTGTCATGGCAACCAAACGACACAAAATGGCCGCCACGTCGGTCATAGCGGCGTAAGGAGCGTGATGGACGTCTCTCCAAGGAAGGCGTCACAGGAGCAAAGAATGTGGCTTCACCAATACCCCGAAGCATTCTAGAGACGTCATCAGATGGAGGGAGCAGAGCAAACGTGAAGATAGCTCCCAGCCAACCGTCGGGCAACGGACACCAACATGAAGTAAGGAGATAAATTAGACACGGCAAAGCAAAGTGCTGCCAGAGAGCCATGCTGATGAGACGCTGTGTTTGCGCGCTGTAGAATGACTTCAGATGCAGAAAGAGCTTGCGCATAAAAATTCCAATGCCGAACAACTCGAAAAAAAAAAATGCGCAGCAGGTAGCGAGTTCTGGGGTTGTAGACAAAAAGAGAACAAGTGCAAGAACTCACCCGAGGGAGGATTCTTGGGAGATTCTTGAATGAAGGACCGAGAGTAACAAATCGGCACAACAGTTCCTCTGAGAGAGATAAAAACGTTCACAGCATTTGTGACTAAAGCTGTCAAACCACCTCACATATAAATTGCCAGTTTCTGTCAACGCTTGACGCTTCCCAGACTGAAAGAAGGCCAATAAAAACAACGCAGACCTCAGGGAAGAGTAAACTTTCCAAACAGGAGCAAGGTGACAGCAGGCAAGATAGAAAGAAACGCCCAGGTTGCAGGCTGTCCAGGTGGTGGGAGGAACACTGGTGGGGTTGGCTGGGGCATTGCCTTTGGGTTTCAAAGTCCATAAAGTCTTTAGTTCCTTGTCTTTTTCCTTAGTGGTCCTTTGGGTTTCAAAGTCCATAAAGCCTTTAGTTCCTTGTCTTTTTCCTTAGTCGTCCTTTATCCTTAGTTCACGCGTAGGTTCATCCTTTTAAGAAACGTCGCCAAAATGTAGTAAAGGAAGTAACAGAGTCCACTGTACAGATAGGTTCCTTTATTGTAAGTTCCTTCCAAGATATAAAGTACAGAAGTTGATAAGAAGAACCCCACCAGGAGCTAGCTGTTAGCAGCTCAGCCTGAGATGACCAACTGCCACAGACAGGTAGATAGAGACACTGTGAGCCAGAGAGTCACCCAGGCATTCTATTATGTCACAGATGACATAGGACAGTCTAACTAGTAAAGAGCATTAGAGAGGACATTTACTACACACTGCACTCCACTCTACTCTATGACACAGTACTCCACTTTACTCCACTACTCTACTGTATACCACTCCACTCTGTCACTTTATTCCATTGTACTCTATAACACTGTATGCCAATCCACTCTACCACACTCTACTGTAGTCTGCATCACTTTCCAATACTGAAGGACACGCCACTACACTCTACTGCACAACATGATACGCCAGTTTATGACACTTTACTTGACTGTAAGCTACACGACTCCAATCTACTGCACTCCACACCACTATAGTCTATGGCTCGCCACTCCACTTCATGACACTTTACTCCAATCTCCACTACCCCACTCCAGTGTACTCGACTCCACTATGCTCCACTCTACTACACTTTATGCTACTGTACACCACTGTATCATACTTTGCACTGAACTACTCTACTGTCTGGCACTCTATCCACTGAACTACTCTACTGTCTGGCACTCTATCCACTGAACTCCGCTCTATGCCACTCTAAGACACTCTACTTGATGACACTTCACTCCACCACGCTCCATTTCACGACAATGCAGTCACTGACACTCCACAGTACAACATGCAATTCTACTTTTCAACACACCACTACACTGTAAAACACAACACGCCACTCTTCCTGGCTCTACTCTATTACACTCTACAACACTCCACTCTATAACACTAGACTCTACGACACTCTCCTTTACTGTACTGTACTACACTCCACTTTACGACACTCCAATGAAAGACATTCCACACTGCAATTTGAAACACATTTTTAGTAAAAAATGAAAACTATTGACGTAGAATGAAACAAACAGAGGTTAAGGATAATTTATATTAAGAAATGGGTTATGGATTCTTTCTATATAATATAAATCCAACCTAAATTACACAAACACTATAAATTATAAAGTTACAATTATAACTTCAATTTATAATTTATGCAACGCCCTCAAATTCCTATTAGTCATGCACCTCCAAAAACAGTCTTGTCATCTCACTCGCCACACTACATTAACTACAGCTCATGCCTTTTCCATGCACTGGTTATACCTTTTCATACTACATCATTTATACCATTCGAAATTATAGCAGTCAAAACACTCAAATTATATATTTGTCACAACACAGTGCATGGTAGAGTGGCGAGGTATAGTTAGTGTTATCTGGTTAGGGAGCTAAAAAGAGTGTGTAATAAGGTATGCTACTTATAATTTGAAATGTAGTGGATACATTGTAAATGAAAGTTATAACTATAACTGTAGAATTTTTAAATTTTGTGAAGTTTAAGCTTGGTATGTATTTGGGGAAAAAGTTTACCTAACTATAATTTAGCTTTAACTTTTGACATTTTCATTGACTATAAATATATTCAGGCTTCGCTGCAGTCATTCAAAGGTCAGTGCCAGCCAACAGTAAGTCCTATTTCTATGTCTATGCCCGCCAGCCATGTTTTTTTTCGTTATGAAATTCAGGTCCCCCTGGAAATTATTGTCTGGCAACAACGATTACGTTTGGAGAAATGTCAATGGGTCTGTGACGCAGGACGCTCCATGCTTCCTGCTCATTAACCGTTAGTCCCGCGTAGATGGTGTCAGGTGCAGACAGGTGAACAATAGCATCGCGCCACTGTGCATTAAGGTGTCACCACCAGAGCAAACTCGCGGCGCAACAGCAGGCAAACAAAAGCCTCATCTCGACAATGTGACAGATTGGTTCCAGGCCATATCCTTCTCTTCCGTCCGCCCACGCGCAGGCCGGGCACCTTTACACTGCCAGTCTAGGAATTTCTGCAATGTCTTTGTGTTTGTCGGGGCTGATGTCTGCAGTGCTCAAACCTTCGCCGCACCTCGCTGTGGTATTTGGGAACTGTAACTAAAATTAGAAAAAGTACGTAAGTACTTTGAAAGGTCAGCTACAGAGTCGAATTAACGAATAGGACAATCAGGTTGGCAGTTTTTTTCTTGTCTGTTTGTGGGCCTGTTTTATGGTCTGCTGGGCCATTCATTGATATTAAAATAAACATTGGCTGCAGCAAGCACAAACGCACACAGTCTCCTATGGTTTGTAAAACACCTATATAAACATGCCTTTACAAGTTCAGACATGACCTGTTTTGCAAAAGTGGACCATATTTTAGCTATCTGATCCGCTAATGTGGGACTCTAATTTTGGTGCACGGGCCCGGTCATCTGTACCATGGAGCGGCTGGAAAGTAATGTATTCATTTATTTGCTTATAAATATTAGCGCCCACAAATAGTTTTTAACTGGATACTATCCCATATAGGCTTTTGCTGACAATAGGCTGATTGAAAGTAAGTATGGGCGGAAAATCCGTTCCGCTCGTGGATTTTGCGGATTTTCGGTAAATTCGCAATCCGCGAGATTCGCGAATTTCCCGCAAAATCCGCAAATCCGCGAACAGCGGATTTTATGGCTTGCTCGCACTGTTCGCGTTAGTTCGCAGCTTCCCAGTTCAACTTCGCGCCCCGCGAATAAGCGCTAAATTGCAGAAATACGATCTTAGCAAAACTGAAACTACTTACCAGGTTCAAAAGTTCAAGCTCATCATTAGTAGCCATTTCCTGTAGTGCTTCCTGAGGGGCCCCTCCAGAGTTCAGTTGCCTACTTGCAACTATTATGTGACCCTGCTCTGACCCTCAGAATAGTTACACATATGCCACAAAGGTCCTGAATTACAGCTAAGGGAGACAAGCAGGAGCCAGGCTGGAAGTTCAAATCCAGTGACACATTAATCAGCCCCTAATTCATTATTGTCAGTTGGGGCAGGGCAGGTGCTGTAACTAATTTTGCAACAATGAAAGCACTTAGCAAGTGCAAAAGATCACTAATCAGGAAGCACTAAGGAAGCAGGTGCCAGCTAAAAAAATATTCTGTGACACATTAATCAGCCCCAAATAATTCAGGTCACTTGAGGCAGGGAAGGTGTGCTTTGCTTTGCCACAATAATGTACACTGGACAACCAGAGGGTGCTGTGATGAAACAGAGGGTGGCATGGGTGAGCGAGAGGGTGGCATGTGGTGAAAGAGGGTGGCAGTGATGAAGAAGAGTGTCCCAAACAGGCTGGACATGTAGAAACAACAAGTTTGCAAAACTTGCGACCCGACAGGTAAGTTCGCATTTGCGAAATTGTACAAAAACTAACCCTGGGCGTAGTTCGCGTAGCCGCACTCCGCAGAGCTACGCGAAGATGCACTTGCACATCGCGAACTACGCATAACTCCGCGAATATGCGTAGTAGCTTGCTTGACCCGTTCGCGAGCCGTTTTTCGTCTTCGGGAGCGCCGTGGAACTCTGGAACCTGCTCGACACCACATCTCCAGACGTCGCCTTCCTCATGGAAACATGGATGAACGCCTCCTCAGCGCCCGACATCGCCGTCGCCATCCTGGACGGATACAAGATCACCCGGAGAGACCGCGTCAACGAGACAGGAGGAGGCATCGCCATCGTCCACAAGAACACCATCCGCATCACGACCAACTCAGACGACACCCTCACAGACGCTTAACATCTTCACTTCCAGATACACACCGACCCCAAGACCACACTCAGAGGCACCCTCATCTACAGACCCCCAGGACCTCGCACACAATTCAGCGAAGACATCGCAGACTTCATCAGCCCGCACGCCCTCACCTCCGCTGACTGCATCCTCCTAGGGGACCTCAACTTCCACCTGGAGAACAACAACGACAACACCACCACCACCCTGCTGGACAACCTCGCCAACCTCGGACTCATACAACTGGTGAACACCCCCACCCACTACGCCGGACACACGCTTGACCCAGTCTTCTCCTCCAGCAAGTACATCTCCTTCAGCCACTCCACCGGACTCCACTGGACAGACCACAGCTGCGTCCACTTCAGCTTCAGAAAGACCACGACTCACCACCACCCGCAACAGGTTCCCCGCAGGAACTGGAACAAGATCACCACCGACCAGCTCACCACTTCACTGAGCCAGAACCCTCCCGCCAGCTCAAGGGACCCCAACCAAGCAGCCAACAACCTCACACAGTGGATCACCAATTGCGCTCGCCCAACCAGCCTCGACCACTCGCAGTCCGGCTTCCGCGCCAACCACAGCACCGAGACCGCCCTCATCGCAGCCACTGACGACATCCGAGCCCTGCTCGACAACTGGGAAACAGCGGCCCTCATCCTCCTGGACCTCTCCGCAGCATTCGATACGGTCTGCCACCGCACCCTCTTCAACGTCTACATGAGCCCCCTCGCAGCCATCGTACGCCAACACAACCTCAACATCATCTCCTACGCCGACGACACCCAGCTGATCCTCTCCCTCACCAATGACCCAGGAACCGCCAGAACCAACCTACACGAAGGGATGAAAGACGTAGTCGAGTGGATGAGGAACAGCCGCCTGAAACTGAACTCAGACAAGACGGAAGTCCTCATCCTTGGATCATCACCCTCCGCTGGGACGACTCCTGGTGGCCCCCTGCCCTGGGCAGCGCACCCAAACCAACGGACCACGCACGCAACCTGGGCTTCATCCTGGACTCCTCCCTCTCGATGACCAGACAAGTCAACGCCGTCTCATCATCATGCTTCAACATCCTACGCATGCTCCGAAAGATCTTCCGATGGCTCGCCACCGAAACCAGGAAGCCGGTCACACAGGCGTCTCGTCACCAGCCGACTGGACTACGGAAACACCCTCTATACCGGAACCACAGCCAAACTCCAGAAAAGACTCTAACACATCCAGAACGCCTCCGCACGACTCATCTTGGACATCCCCCGACACAGCCACATCTCTGGACACCTGAGAGACCTTCACTGGCTCCCCGTCAGCAAGAGAATCACGTTCCAACTCTTCACCCACGCACACAAGGCCCTCCACGACCTGGGCCCCAGGTACCTCAACAACCGCCTGACCTTCTACACTCCCACCCGCCAGCTACGATCGACCAGCCACGCCCTCGCCGCCGTGCCACGCATCTGAAGATCCACCATGGGAGGAAGATCCTTCTCCTACCTGGCAGCCAAGGCTTGGAACGCCCTCCCCATCCACCTCCTCCTGACCCAAGACCACCTCTGCTTCAGGAAGCAACTCAAGACATGGCTGTTCGAGCAGTAGCGGACCCCCCTCCCCCAAGCGCCTTGAGACCCTCTGGGTGAGTAGCGCGCTATACAAATATCCTGATTGATTGATTGATTGATTGCCTGCATGCTCGGGATGTGTAGCGCGCGAAGTTACCCATGAGGTTTGTCCCGCCCGCTCGCGTCCCCTTTTTCCGATCACTACTAACGTGTTCGCGAGTTATTCTGTGCCAGATTGCAGTTTCTGCGTGTTCGGCAACTCGATCTTACCGACAAGCATACTCGCGCACGCGAAAATGCTATTGAGCGCGCGAGAACTACGCTACGCAGCAGTTTGCGGAGTATTCGACAACTTCGCGTTCTCAGCGGAGCGCGGAGTTGCCGAAACTCCGCAAACTCCGCGAACGGAGCGTAGTTCTTCGCCCAGGGTTAACAAAAACCCTCGCGACCTGGCAGAAACCCGCGCCAACACAAAAAATAAAATCCGCAAATTCGCGAGAATTCGCGGATTTTGCGGATTGCGAGTTCGCAAATCCGCAAAATTCGCGAACGCGAGATTCGCAAAATTCACCCATGCTTAATTGAAAGTCTGTATGTGTGAAAACAATTCCTGTGCTAGAGAAATGGTAGCAAAGATTAAATATACTTCTCGCGATTTCTGTGATGTGATAGTTGCATGTCTACTTGCTGCAGTCCTGCCTGAAGGTCCGTACCAGCCTCACCGCCTCAGGACCATCAGCTCACATGGGAGGGCCGGACCTATCAAGGATCCGCACGCAAAGCATTCACTGTTTTTGTGCAGCGCTGCGATGTGGCCCAAACATTATTTGGTGCTGCGTCTTCTTTGCGTTGCGCGAGCAAGCACACCTTTATCATAGGTATTAATAAATCAGGATTTCCTGCGCAAATTCCTGCAAACAGCTGTGATTATGAGGGCCATCACCTGTAAATTTACAGCAAGGGACATATTCATGTACAAAAACAATCCATGGAAGCGTTTTCCTTGTCCCGCAGCACACGTGGAAAGATGAAAAACGAGGAGAAATGTAAAGATTTTTCCCCATTACTCCTGCTCTTTGGACGCGTAAGATGTTAGCTCTGCTCCAGATTTACGTGATTTTGTAAATCTGGAGCAGCATCAAAGCCCATGGGTGCTGCCTGGGAACACCCACCACAACACCCATTTAACGCTTCCTTGATGCAGAGGAAGGCAACGCTGCCCTTTGCGCTGCCTTGCCTTACTCCATATCTATGCGCCCATGCAGGCCACTCAGGGTGGCTTTAGAGCCGCCTCGTAGGTGTGATTGAGAGACCTGCGCCACCGGAGTGTCAAAAAAAGTACGCGCTGGTGGTGCAGGCCTCTTGTAAATAAGCCGCTCAGTGTTTCTTATCAAGACTGGTATTGTGCTTTTCCACTTGCAAAACCTGCAGTTTTGAGGCCCGCACCCAAAAACCTTTGAGAAACCGGGAGCCGAAGTTCTTATTGGTTTAGGCATAGCCAAAGTCTACACTTAACACCTACCCACAACCTGACTAAGATAGTACCAGTCCACTTGAATACACTGGATTTCAGAGCATGGATTTCAGAGCAGTGGGCTTTGCTACAATATTCCGTGTTATAGTTACCATCACAATCAGGTTACATGAGCTGCAGACAAAGAGATACCTTTCCCGAGGCAATTTTCCACATGATATTGATATGCCATCACATATGTGTTACTTTTTTTTGCCATAGATGCTATAGTGCCCTGACATGGTGAATAAACAGCTGCCAAACAGCAGTGTGTCATGCAGCGGTACCAAACAAACACATATTCTACGTTACCAGATTTGCCCAGTCTTAAAATTAATCCGGCTTAGCAAATGGCAACTCTAAAATTGCGAATTATTGTTGTTCGACCCCGAACTTCTGCATCTCTGTCATGTGTGGCTCCCCTGGGTGGTATCAGTGGAAATCACCAGTGCTGTGTGTACTCTACACTCCCCTTCATCTAAACTCTAATTGCAGAGGTCCCAACTTGGTCTCCTGTTTCACTCCCATTAGATTCAATGACTGCATTGCAAATTTTGTGTAAAATTGGAACTGTGACACTGTGTACTAAATCTTTGTAGCTGCGTCATTGCACTTAATATTGTTAGGTCTTGCTTACTAGGTTCGACTTTCCTACAAGTGTCTCTAATGATGACTTCAGCCCAGAACATATTGATTATTCCTCTGTGCCAGTGGATTTGAGCATCATTTCAAACCATTCCAGTGCTTAATTTGAGCCAGTGGTTTACGGTACTCCAGCACTTAACAACACCGGAGCTTGTGACAGTCTGCCATACGGTGATGCTGTCTGGCTAATTTAGAGATGACCACAACAACAGTTAATTATTAATTCAATATACAATAAAAATGACTATTGCCTGCCACCCAAGTCATTCTTATAGCTTTGGGGGCCTCAAAAAGTCTTAAACGTCACATTTGTAGGAGTGTGATGATTAGTAGTTGTGTTGCTACTATCATTGGTAGCAAGGCAGGGGCAATACGTAGAGCAAGCTGCAGTGGCCTCCTGACGAGAGCCTTGGCACTTATTTTTTTTGATCAAATGATGAGCTAGCACAATGATGAAGCATGACACCCATCCAGGTGTGTGAGTGCCTGTGCTCCTATTGGAGCACATTCCTTACCTCTGAACCATCCGACTTAGTATTTCTTTACTCTTTATAGGAACCGTATACCTTGTTTATATTTTGATGGTCAAAAAGCTATGTAACCAGAATGTCCAAGCCAAGAGCAATAGTTTCCACAGCTGCATATGACAGGAACCTATTTTTAGAATACTTTGAATAAGCCTTTCCGTTCTCAGTAAGATTCAATACGTATGCACCTTATGAGTGCACAAGAATACAGTGAGCCTGAAACACTAGAAAAATACAATAATAGACAACATGTGTTGGCTTGGGTGATTCCATGCTTTGCAAATCTCACAGAGGTAATGCATCACATTTGAGTAAATGCATACATCTGCATTTGATTTATATGTTTATAATAAATGCACTGAGGCTACTCTGTATTACTGGACTTTTGGTGCACAATTGCGAAACATAAACAACCTTTCAGAAAGGATGAGCTTCATATAGTAAAGAAAGAAGTATTTGAAACACAAAGGGCATGATTACTAGGCATGGGCGGAAAATCCGTTCCGCTCGCGGATTTTGCGGATTTTCGGGAAATCCGCAATCCGCGAGATTTGCGAATTTCCTGCAAAATCCGCAAATCCGCGAGCAGCGGATTTTGCTCGCACTGCTCGCACTGTTCGCGTGAGTTCGCGCCCCGCGAATAAGTGCGAAATTGCAGAAATATGATCTAAGCAAAACTGAAAGTAACTACTTACCAGGTTCAAAAGTTCAGGCACATCATTAGTAGCCATTTCCTGTAGTGCTTCCTGAGGGGCCCCTCCAGAGTTCAGTTGCCAGTTGAAACTATTATGTGACCCTGCTCTGAACCTCAGAATAGTTACACATATGCCACAAAGGTCATGAATTACAGCTAAGGGAGACAAGCAGGAGCCAGGCTGGAAGTTAAAATCCATTAATCAGCCCCTAATTCATTATTGTCAGTTGGGGCAGGGCAGGTGTTGTAACTAATTTTGCAACAATGAAAGCACTTAGCAAGTGCAAAAGATCACTAATCAGGGCGCACTAAGGAAGCAGGTGCCAGCTAAAAAAATATTCTGTGACACATTAATCAGCCCCAAATTAATTCAGGTCACTTGAGGCAGGGAAGGTGTGCTTTGCTTTGCCGAAAATAATGTACACTGGACAACCAGAGGGTGTGGTGATGAAACAGAGGGTGGCATGGGTGGGCCAGAGGGTGGCATGAGTAGTCAGAGAGTGGCAGTGGTGACAGAGAGTGGCAGTGATGAAGAAGAGTGTCCCAAACAGGTTGGACACGTAGAAACAACAAGTTCGCAAAACTTGCGACCCGACAGGTAAGTTCGCAAATTGCGAAATTGTAAAAACCCTCGCGAACTGGCAGAAACACGGGCGAACACAAAAAAAAAAAAAAATCCGCAAATTCGCGGGAATTCGCGGATTTTGCGGATTGCGAGTTCGCAAATCCGCAAATTCGCGGATTGCCAATCCGCAAAATCCGCTCATGCCTAATGATTACCAGCCATCGCCTTGGGCAGGTGACCATCTGACAATAAATCAGAGGTCCTACCTGCCCTATTGTGATAAGAGCACCATGCAGGTGGTCAGAAAGGGCTTTTTTTCTACTGTGGCTTGTGCTGCGGTCCAGGAAAAGGGCAGCAGCACAAGCCACAGTAGCAAAAGGCACTAAGTGCACATCTTTGCACCATGTGCATGGCACCATGTGGTGACTGGTACCGGATGCATGGATGTGTAGGTTGCACTACATGTGCCCCCCAGGCAAAGTCCCTTTCTGGCTGTCTTTCCATGGCAGTCAAAGAGCCATGAAAAGGCAGTCAGAAAGGGACATCCTAATCCCTATGGCGGTGCCTACAAAAGCACCTCCATCATGGTAGGTTTAGGAATTCAAACGCTGTCCTGAAGGGATCCTTGACACAGTCAGGCTGGCAGTCTGTACCCTAGGCTGCTGCAGTCCGACCATTCGCATCGTAATGCGCCTGTTGGACCGATGGCTTTGAAACCGGTAGGACTGCCACCAACGGCCTGTCATTGGCAGTTCCACCAACATCAAAATAAGGCCCATTGTGCCTAATTATATGTGGGGCGGAGTTGTATCCAGGGTGCTGAATACAATTGTACCCTTAACACAAGTGCCTGGAGTTCTAGAAATTTCTGGCCCAATATTACCAGCTGGATAAAATGGAGTCAAATCATCTGCTATTACATTGGGCATTGGCTGTCAAGATAAGCAGTTCAAAATCAATAAAAAAAATTGTCAAAAACTTTAACAAACATTTGTTTCTTTGCAGGAACCTCTGTTAAATAACAGATTTTCTTAAAAATAAATCTAAAGAAAGAAACTATTACATTACTAATTGGACTTTCTTTCTTCCACATTGAAACTACTGAACCAAAGAAATACTTGATTAAGCAATATTTCTCTATCAGCAGAAACACCAGAGAGAATAGAGAATACAACATTTAAGAAATCCTATAAAAAATCCAAATGATGGAGAAAAAGAAAGGACTATTCTAGTGAAGAACATAAGTTAAAATATAAAAAAGCAATCAAAGAAGAACAAGTAAACAACACACCGTATTGCATAAATATTAATTGTAAAATTGTGTTTTTTCCATAAGCCATCTTTGAAACATGTTATGTCAGAAGGCATAAAGGCTGCTTAGCCTCTTAGGTATTTTTTTGAAGCAGGGAAAGATGCACGGAACCCCGGTCCCACTAGAAGTGTGTCAACTACTTCTCAGGCTATTGCATGGGCAGAGTGGTTACTCTAGGTGTTGATCAACCTAAAACCTTTGCAAATAATCAGTTCCTAAACACTCTAATCTAGTAATATTTAACAAGCTTTACATTATCTATGATAACAAAGACCCCAAACATTTTTGCTAATATTTCTACCACATATATTTTATTTCACCTTAGAAAGAAGCAATATTTGGATGAAGGATGGAACTTTCAAAATATGTCCCCACCCATTCAGCCAAATATGCACCATGTCTGAGAAAATTAAGAACAATAAACTGCACCTCGTGAATGGATTGTTAGCAGACAGGCATCCTTGCATATAAACTGATCTTTTGACAGGTATGTATGAAAAAACATCAAAGTAAACCCAATCACAAATAATAATTGACTTTGAAATGTTAATGATAATGGGCTCATGGCTAAGCAAAGCGTGAAGATGGCTGCTCTCTCAAGAACTCCCGCAGCATGCACACCATCCAGAGATGCCTAGGTAATTAGGGTCTATCTGCCGCTCTAGCTGTGGCCAGGCCATCCACTCTCCCTGTGAGATTGTCTACTTGCCCCCTGAATGGCCAAGTAGTCGAGATTTACTTGTGAGGGCACATCACCCAGAGCATGCCTGCAACAAGATGGCGGCAATGACAAATTCATAAATGGGCCCCTGGCCGGATGGAGCCCCGCGTTGTAGCGGACATGGAGTGGTGCAGGTCCTGCTGAGTCTGCTACAGTCGGTAGAGCACCAGGACCTGGTATGCACTGCTGACAAGCGACTGGCACTGAGGAGAGGCCCACTGATTTGAGAATGGGTGTGTGGACTAGTTGGCATTAGCCACCTGACTCCAACTGCACAGCGGGACAAGAAGTTTTGCTGCACTCACTGAGGTAGGAGGGACCCGGTAGCACCTGCAGTGAGATCGGGCTAGGTCACTTACACAGAAGATAGAGCAGAGGCACCTGCACAACCTGGGGACCTTGGAGGGAGCTAGATCCTATGGAGGCAGGCCCTGGGCTCAGATTGTGACATAAAGGCTGACCCCAGGGGCCTGCTGGAGCAATATAAGTGCCAACTGGTCAACCCTCACCCTGCAGTGGATCTCATCCCTTTGGCTTAGGTAGAGACCCTTCCTCCCCTCCACCCCTTTCGTCTCACACTTGAGCAGTTGGTCCGGTACTCGGCACCCTACAAGTATCACCCGAGGGGCTAGTGGAGTGGCTCCCCACTACACAGAACCTTTCCCCAGGGGCATCGTAACCACGCAGCAATAGTCCCCACAAGATCAATTTGGGGCCATGTGGAAGGCACCCAATTCATCCCAGACACCACCCTGCCCCACAAGAATGGGCTACAGTAAACAGATGGCAGTGGTCAAGGCCCAGGGGTGACCCAGGACAAATTGGATGGCATCCTAGAAGCCATCAACACCACTAGTTGCAGACAAAGATAGACTGAGTTGAAATTGATCTAAACATCCTCCACAACGACCTTTGAAAACTGACAGATAAAGTGAAGTCAGACAAAATTACCCTAAATAGTGTACAACCACTAGTAGACGATCTGCAAATATAGGAGGCTGCCTTTACAAATAAAGTTGCTTTGTTGGACAAGAAAGCTGGAGTTGCTCAGGGCCATATCAGGCTCAATAATGTGCTGGTGATCGACCTCCCTGAAGGGATTGAAGGCAACAACATAAGTTACTTGGAACGATGGATACAAGACACTGTGGCCCCACTGGGTCTCTCCCAGGTTTTTGTTCTTGAGCCAGCACAAAGAGTGCTGGCGAGACCACTGCCACAATACGCACAGTGTGAGACTACAGGGACATGTCCCTCACTCCTCCCATGTAGCATAGCATCCTGTAAATTCAGGCTAGGTGTTTCGCTGTGATAATTTCCTGAACTATACACCCGTAGTGATTGTAGATAATGAGACAAGCAGAATCAACATCTTCATGTGTCACACCTACAATGGGTTGTATTGTTTGGTTTCTACCATACATTTTGGTTCAGTTAAAAATTACGTCTTGCTCACTGATTTGGGTGATGGCTGAGATGCCTAAAAACCGACATAAGTCCATTACCTTTCTCTTTTACAGGGCCCAAGAGTATGTTGTGGGAAAGGCCAATTCAGCAATTTGCATGCACTATATGTTTGTTTGTCATGTGTTTCCTGACTGAATTAGTGATAGGTTCAAATTGATATTACACCGGGGCACCAAATGTATTTTGTGTAGATGAAAGCCCTGAACCCTTTGGCCTTTTTGCTGAGGGCTGAAACATGTCGACTTTTATAGAGGGTGTAGGACCATTACTTCCACAGGCACCTCTCCTTTGCATTTAAATCATACCAGGAACACCAAGAATAAAGGATACCTGTTTAACTAAAAATGCTACATCTCTATTTTTTTAAATCATTGCCCATTAATAAAATGTTTTTCTTTCCTTTTTGACATATAACTTGTTCAAAATATGTTTAGCATATTTTATATTATTTTAATTTTTTACAACATTTTTACGTCGTGAAATAGTATCAAATACATATGTGTGATTTTAATTAATTTTCATAAAATACATTTAAATAAAAAGTGTGTTCTTTTCATTGTTATTAAAAAGTGGTACTTTTTCTCAGATGTATGTGTGTGATTTAAAATTACTTGCTAAATGCTACATTTCCATAAAATACACACAACTTGCATTTTTATGAAAAAATACTTTTACCTTAATATGAAAAGTATCTGTCTGCGATATACAGACTCCCAATGTAGGGACTCCTGATGTAACAGTTACCAGAATGTTAAAGCACTGTGGTGAGTGTAATATATGCTAATGTAAAAGCAGTGCACACAGTGTCGGTTTCACCTGTGTTGTAATAACTAGGTCAGAGTTTTCATAGGAATGGCATTTTTTGTTATCTTAAATCTTTTTTTCACAGTTTGATGACACTGCAATGCAGTTTCAGCAAAAAAGCATTCATCTACTTTGGGTTCTTCAAAGAAAATTGTGCAGTTATCCGTTAAGTAGGGGCCAAGAAAAAGAGTGGGAGGGCATATGGCTGAGATACCCGCCACCCCCTCTCAACACAATCCCCAAGGATGGGAAACCGGAAACAGTTCTGAAGTTTTTGGAAGACGGGAGGGAGTGACCCTCCCGGCCGTATTTATTAAAATATGAAACAAAATTAAAACATTAAATAAACAGTTTCATATTATGTACAATTTCATTACCACATTGCGATGTTTGGCTAACCTTAACATATTCTCTAATACAAAGGTTCTCCTAGCCGAACTAACATCCTACAAAACATTTACTTGAAATTTTGAAATTGTACATCCTAACGTTTAAGGGCCAACGGCAAGGTCGTAACCGGTGTCAAGATCCCTAAACCAGAACTATCCCTCTCACTTGTGAGGGGGGACCGCACAGAGGCATACCTCAAGTGCAACTACCCATTTCCCTTGACTTGACGGGGGCCCCAATAAAACTCGACGCCACTTAAAGGTCGTACGAGGACTCGTGTGAGGTATCTAGAAGGTAGCGTAGACCCCCCCCCAAACCCCACACAACTTACCACATCTGCCGTCGCAGACGTCCTGGCCCCGGGAAATTCCCCAGGAGGGGGCTGTAACCCCTCCTACCCAGGAAGGGGCCTTGACCGCCTTTCCTTTCCTTTCGGCGACCCATCCTTAGAAGGGACCGCCTCCCCGTTGAGGGGCCGATGGCCACCTCCCCCGAGCGCTCCCATCCGTAATGGGTGACGCCCACTCATAGGGATCTACCAATTAGTGCTCACCGATCATGACCTTACCGCCCGACCAAAATAAATACGACAATGCTAACTAAATTACTAAATGACTAAGTTATGAACAAGACAATAGCAACAACAACTTTATTAAAAGCATGCTTACTGATGAACACTTAAGCAGGATTACTTTATTTGCTAGACATAACACAAATTGATCATTCTTTATTGCATACTCAAAATTCATCACGATCATAACCACAACCTGTAAACGAAAATCAGAGTTGTCCATCAAACTTTATTCAAAACCACTTGCTGTCCTCAGGGGCCGGTGGGTGGGTCAAAATTGGCTCTTCGTTCCGTCTCGAGCTCACGTGCAGCGAGGAGGTGCAGCTTCAGAGCACAGGAACAAGAGGATGCTTTCTTGGCTTGTTGCTCCTTTTATCCGTCTTCAGGGCGGGCGTAAACCCGCCCCTGCCTGCCCCAAGGGCGTGGCCCGCTGCGTCAGTGTCTAGGCCAACCCACTCCAGGGCGGGAAAAGGCGTGCCCCGGCTACGCCGCTTCGGGCATACCAGCCGAGACTCGCCTCCCGCCCAAGATGGCTTCCCGGGGGGATCGTGGTACTCCGCCATACGTTCGGGGGGACCGAATGGTCGCCCCTTTCCATATGGCTGAGATACCCGCCACCCCCTCTCAACACAATCCCCAAGGATGGGAAACCGGAAACAGTTCTGAAGTTTTTGGAAGACGGGAGGGAGTGACCCTCCCGGCCGTATTTATTAAAATATGAAACAAAATTAAAACATTAAATAAACAGTTTCATATTATGTACAATTTCATTACCACATTGCGATGTTTGGCTAACCTTAACATATTCTCTAATACAAAGGTTCTCCTAGCCGAACTAACATCCTACAAAACATTTACTTGAAATTTTGAAATTGTACATCCTAACGTTTAAGGGCCAACGGCAAGGTCGTAACCGGTGTCAAGATCCCTAAACCAGAACTATCCCTCTCACTTGTGAGGGGGGACCGCACAGAGGCATACCTCAAGTGCAACTACCCATTTCCCTTGACTTGACGGGGGCCCCAATAAAACTCGACGCCACTTAAAGGTCGTACGAGGACTCGTGTGAGGTATCTAGAAGGTAGCGTAGACCCCCCCCCAAACCCCACACAACTTACCACATCTGCCGTCGCAGACGTCCTGGCCCCGGGAAATTCCCCAGGAGGGGGCTGTAACCCCTCCTACCCAGGAAGGGGCCTTGACCGCCTTTCCTTTCCTTTCGGCGACCCATCCTTAGAAGGGACCGCCTCCCCGTTGAGGGGCCGATGGCCACCTCCCCCGAGCGCTCCCATCCGTAATGGGTGACGCCCACTCATAGGGATCTACCAATTAGTGCTCACCGATCATGACCTTACCGCCCGACCAAAATAAATACGACAATGCTAACTAAATTACTAAATGACTAAGTTATGAACAAGACAATAGCAACAACAACTTTATTAAAAGCATGCTTACTGATGAACACTTAAGCAGGATTACTTTATTTGCTAGACATAACACAAATTGATCATTCTTTATTGCATACTCAAAATTCATCACGATCATAACCACAACCTGTAAACGAAAATCAGAGTTGTCCATCAAACTTTATTCAAAACCACTTGCTGTCCTCAGGGGCCGGTGGGTGGGTCAAAATTGGCTCTTCGTTCCGTCTCGAGCTCACGTGCAGCGAGGAGGTGCAGCTTCAGAGCACAGGAACAAGAGGATGCTTTCTTGGCTTGTTGCTCCTTTTATCCGTCTTCAGGGCGGGCGTAAACCCGCCCCTGCCTGCCCCAAGGGCGTGGCCCGCTGCGTCAGTGTCTAGGCCAACCCACTCCAGGGCGGGAAAAGGCGTGCCCCGGCTACGCCGCTTCGGGCATACCAGCCGAGACTCGCCTCCCGCCCAAGATGGCTTCCCGGGGGGATCGTGGTACTCCGCCATACGTTCGGGGGGACCGAATGGTCGCCCCTTTCCATATGGCTGAGATACCCGCCACCCCCTCTCAACACAATCCCCAAGGATGGGAAACCGGAAACAGTTCTGAAGTTTTTGGAAGACGGGAGGGAGTGACCCTCCCGGCCGTATTTATTAAAATATGAAACAAAATTAAAACATTAAATAAACAGTTTCATATTATGTACAATTTCATTACCACATTGCGATGTTTGGCTAACCTTAACATATTCTCTAATACAAAGGTTCTCCTAGCCGAACTAACATCCTACAAAACATTTACTTGAAATTTTGAAATTGTACATCCTAACGTTTAAGGGCCAACGGCAAGGTCGTAACCGGTGTCAAGATCCCTAAACCAGAACTATCCCTCTCACTTGTGAGGGGGGACCGCACAGAGGCATACCTCAAGTGCAACTACCCATTTCCCTTGACTTGACGGGGGCCCCAATAAAACTCGACGCCACTTAAAGGTCGTACGAGGACTCGTGTGAGGTATCTAGAAGGTAGCGTAGACCCCCCCCCAAACCCCACACAACTTACCACATCTGCCGTCGCAGACGTCCTGGCCCCGGGAAATTCCCCAGGAGGGGGCTGTAACCCCTCCTACCCAGGAAGGGGCCTTGACCGCCTTTCCTTTCCTTTCGGCGACCCATCCTTAGAAGGGACCGCCTCCCCGTTGAGGGGCCGATGGCCACCTCCCCCGAGCGCTCCCATCCGTAATGGGTGACGCCCACTCATAGGGATCTACCAATTAGTGCTCACCGATCATGACCTTACCGCCACAGGCCGGATAGTTGACCGGCTATCCGGACCCCCCACAACACTCCTACCTAAAGGTCATGTTTTAACGTCTTTAGCCAAGCCATGAAGTCTCCTATGAGTAACTCATTCCCCACCCGAGACAAATGAACACCATCCCCCAAATACATACTGTCATCATTAATACAACCATGCGAAATAGAATGCAGTGTATTGGAACGGAACAATCTACTCACTTTGTTATTAATTTTTCTTACCGAATGATTTAAAGCAGAAACAGAAAAAGCCCCCCGCCACACTTTTCGTGGGATCATATGGGACCATGCAATTGTGCACCCTGGAACTCTCCTCGCTAACCAACTTACAGTGGAAAGCATCGCCTCAAGAAGAAGTCGTCTACTAGTGGTGACCAAATCATTACCCCCAAGATGTACTATGACTACAGACGGCGGTGACCTCGTCCGCCCTAGCAAACCCTCGAAAAATGATTGAAACTGGTCAATACAGAGACCGCCTCTTCCGTAGAAGGACACACTGTACCCGTATTCCCCAGCTACGTGAAACATATCACCTGCCTTGAATACGTCTGCGGCACGTCTCACGTATGAGTGGCCCACGACCCACACCTCCTTTTTCACAGCCGGTGATGTCTGACCGCTGGCCCGGTGTTGGGTCGACTGCCAAGTTCGCCCCGCCTCGTAGGCTTGCGCAACTGAAAACCAAACAAAAACAAGAAGCGTGAGTACATTGTTACAGCTTCACAACATGTGCAACCGCACATACCTTTTATAACAATTGGAGGACCAACGCCCCACCCGTTTAACTTGTTCAACATTCAGACCCCTGGCTGTAGCTTCTGTAGCAGCCCCTATCCGAAAGGAATGGGTCCCAAACTCGCCCGGGTTTAAGCCCGCAGCGGCAATCGACATCGCAAGCACCCGCTGAAACTGAAACTTTGTCAGTGGGGTGGCGTCAGCGTGTCTCAACAAGGTCCCCCCCCATGATGCCACCCTTCGTGCTAAATAATCTTCTAGACACCTTACCGGGCACATGGAGGACCCGGGAATCCTGCGTATGATTACGCAGTCACCCATCCCACTTTGATCGGTCTTGGACCTGACAAATGAGACCGTCATTGTCTCCCCTCTGATCTGGACGTGCTCCTGGCACAGTCCTCCTGTCACATCCTGTTTGTTCCTCGCCACTAGTTCGCTTACTCGCATAGCCCCATGGAATGCCAGCGTAAAAGCGGCTCGGAATAACAATGTCTCAAACTGAGATGAACACGTAGCCGGGAGTCTGGATAGTAACTGGGCCAGCCTATCCAAACCTATCGGGCGCCTCTCGTCTACTCTGCGACCCTCAAGGCGTTGCCACCCCCGTAGCGCTTTCTGTACAACGAAAGACGCTGTTGGGTCATGGATCCCATGAGCCCTAGCAACAAAGGAAATGGCAGCCCGATGTCTCTGAGCCGTGGCCACCGATTTCCCGACCTGATGTAAGGACATCAGAAAATTTACCACCCACTCCTCCTGACCCCAAAGCTCCTCTCTATCAGTCCCCAAAAAGGCCAAATAGGACCGGAACGCCCCTTCATATGCCTTCCTTGTCCTGGGTGCTAAACTCTCTCCCACGAGGTTACGAAGTTCGGGGCACCGAGAGACCAGAGAGCTTCGGGAAAGGGTGCCGGCTCCGGGTCCGCTGTGGGAAGAAAACCCCAGAAAGCCTGCATACGAAAACGAGACAGTGCATCAGCGGCCTGGTTCATTACCCCTGGGACATGTCTTGCTCTGAATAGCACATTCAATTGCATACACAGTAAAACAATTTCCTTGAGCAGTCTCAATATCCATTTACATCGTGCTGCCTGACTATTGATACACTCAACCACGGTCATATTGTCAGACCAAAATACCACAGAGTGATCTTTGAAACTTTCGGGCCAAGTTCTCAGGGCCACTAAAATGGGGAACAGTTCCAGGAAAGCAATGTTACTTGTCAGTCCACTGTCATGCCACCATGTCGGCCACTTTTGTGCAGACCATCTGGTGCCGAAGATGGCACCGAAACCTATGCTCCCTGCCGAATCTGTCCACAGCCCCAACTCCTCAGAGGACACGGCCGGTTTGTTCCAGACGACTCGACCATTGAAATCCGCCAGAAATGCCAACCAAATGCGCATGTCCTGGCGGACCTCTGCCGAGAGCCTCGTGCGATGATGGCCTTCCTTCAGGCCGACCATGGCTTGAGCAATCGAACGGGAAAAGGGGCGGGCCATTGGTATAACCCTCAGGGCAAAATTCAACTGGCCAACTAACTGCTGTAATTGATGCAGCTTAACCTTAGGTCCATTTAAACACATTTGCAGGGATGTCCTGAACTTTGACACTTTGTCAGCTGGTAAACGAAAACAACCTTCTCTGGAGTCTAACTCGATCCCCAGAAACTCGAGGCAAGTCGAAGGACCCACAGTCTTACCTGGTGCCAATGGCACGCCAAACTGATTCATTAAGACACAAAATTCGGCCAAGGCCTGACCACATTCCGGATCCCCGGCTGCCCCCAGGAACAAAAAATCATCGAGGTAATGCATTACATGTTGGAAACCCGTCTTCTTCGTGAAGACCCATTGTAGAAAAGTACTGAATTTTTCGAAATAGGCACAAGATATAGAGCACCCCATCGGCATACACCTATCCATGTAATAATGACCCTGAAACATGAAACCCAGGAGACGCTGATCGTCTGGATGTACCGGGAGCAACCGGAACGCTGACTCGATATCAGATTTTGCCATCAGCGCCCCGGGCCCCAGGCGATTCAAAATGGCTACGGCCTCATCGAAGGATGCGTACCGCACCGAACACACTTCCGGGTCTATCGCTTTGTTTACGGAAAGACCACGTGGGGCTGACAAATTATGTATCAGCCGAAACTCACCCGGGTCCTTCTTTGGGACCACACCCAAAGGGGAACAAACAAAGTTAGGAACCGGTGGTACACTGAACGGACCGGCGACTCGACCTCGAGTAACCTCCTTCCTGATCTTATCCTGTACCACGGTCGTATGCTGGAAGACCGATAGCTGATTTTTACATTTCGTTGCACCTTGAAAGTCCCCCACTGGGATGCGGAAACCATAAGAAAACCCGTTCCGCAACACCCCAGCAGAAGTACGATCCGGGTATTCACTGAGCCAAGGAATCATTGCCAAGGTATCAATCGGGGTAGGTAAAGGCGCCCCTCGGACTATGTTAGACCTGTTTGGCGCCTCCTCTACCCTCGTTATCACCCGTTTTTGGCTCTGCACGTGGACTCAGGATGGGATGTTTGGCCACACCCACTACATTCGTGTCTAAATTTGCACGATCCCTGGGGCCTAGTACATTTACCCCTGTTGAAGTTCCAACAAACCCCCCTTTTTCCTGTATTGCCGGCAGGCCTCGAGTAATTGTCGGTACCCGCACCTGACCGAAAGGGCGTCCCCGCATACTGGCGGGAGGGTTCGCCAACGATACTCCCTACTAATGGCAATTTTAACATTCCAGTCTCCTTCATTTTGGACCATGACACAGAATCATAACAATCCCACGTTAAGTTTTTATCATGTTCTTTAGCCTTTCTAAACAGGTTATCGTAGCAGAACCAATGATTACCCTCGTGTGATACAGAGTACCCCATGATTCGTGACTGATAAATCGGCAATTCGGGTAACAGCTCGGGCCTTCGTTCCCCCAAGATCGATGTAAAAACCCCCCACGCTTGGCCCCAATTGCCAATGTTTTCATTTACCTTAAAGGCGGCCATTTTTGCGCGCCAAACACTCGGATGCATGAGATCCTTCTGGCCCTTAACATGCTCCATCTCATAATGGTCAGTAAGCAACGAGAAGATGTTTACGTACTCCCCTGCCCAAATCTTCTCTTTAATAGCCAAAGGAACATGCTGACCCAACTTTTCCCTACGAGAGGGTGCTGACTCATCCCTCGCAATCGGCAATGGCCGCTTACCTGCACTGGACGTTGCCTCTGCTACTGAACCCGTCCCCTGTGGCTTCTCTACAGCGGCAGCCGGCGTGGACACCTTCGCTGCTTCACGTGACTCACGCAGTTGCTTCATCAGCTCCTGTGCGTCGACAGCCGTGGTGCCCTCGCTACCTTTACCCAACCACGCTGCTACTTGTGCTGCCAGCTCGGGCGGCATATCTTCCCCGGACACGGGGGTGACCACAACGGGAATCGGATTCCCTTCCTCCGGCACGGGAGAGGGTGCCTCGAGCGGGGTACTGGGACCCAGGATGTCTTCCCCAGCTGCTCCCCTCCTGGGCCTCTTGTTTTTCCCTCCCGGGGCTGCTCCCGCCAAAGGACGTTTCGGTCCCCCTTCCTCGTTTTTATCCATTCGCCTCTTTAGTTCGGTCATCTCCTTCATGAGAACGCGCAGCATCTGTTCAGTAGTCATGCGCTTTCCCGCCTTCTTCGGCATTCTCCAACAGAGTATCTGAAAAACAAACAAGAACGATTACAACGCTCAAAATTGGCTCTTCGTTCCGTCTCGAGCTCACGTGCAGCGAGGAGGTGCAGCTTCAGAGCACAGGAACAAGAGGATGCTTTCTTGGCTTGTTGCTCCTTTTATCCGTCTTCAGGGCGGGCGTAAACCCGCCCCTGCCTGCCCCAAGGGCGTGGCCCGCTGCGTCAGTGTCTAGGCCAACCCACTCCAGGGCGGGAAAAGGCGCGCCCCGGCTACGCCGCTTCGGGCATACCAGCCGAGACTCGCCTCCCGCCCAAGATGGCTTCCCGGGGGGATCGTGGTACTCCGCCATACGTTCGGGGGGACCGAATGGTCGCCCCTTTCCAAAAAGTACTATTTCCCAATTTATAATTCCCATGGGAAACTATGCACTCTGACACAGAAAAAACTGCTGTACACAATCGCAACAAAGTTGACAAAAAGTTGCAATTTCAATGAGAAAACATTCAAAGTGGAGCTCTGGTTGAGCATTAAGGGGTTCTTCCTCAAAAAAGTAAGGGATAGCTGGACATTTGGTTCCATCGTTCTCTCTATCAGTATGGTACCTGGGTCCTCCAGTGGTAACAACATTTAAAAAGTACTGGAACCATATTGATCGATGGAGATTTTTCTGCTAATGGCCATTTTGGTACCACAGTACTGAAACAATATGATTGGATGGCCACAACATGAGAGAAAAGGTTAAAGGACTTAGGGACTTGGTCCCTGACCTTGAAAATGTGTTAATAGTGCCAATTCAGGGGCAAGATGAGCACACTCTGAACCCCAGGCCCATGTGGAAGGTCTACTGAAACCCCATGGCAATTAAAACATTTTAAAAAGTGATTTTTTTAGGTCTTGCTTGAGCCAGCGCATGCGCTGTACTGGCGAGACATTTAGTAACTGGGTTAAAAAGTGCTACCCACAGGCTGGCTTTTGCCTGCCACCAGCTTGCTGTCATGCTCACAAGTGTGCACGACGTGCACAGCTATGCCTCTCCTTCTTTCGCGTGCACCACTCGTGTTTCTTTTAGCACGCACGCGCACACACAGCTCCCGGGCTCTGTTCCTTGCACGCGGCCAATGCTTGTTGATACTGTTCCTGCGACACATGGGCCATTTACAGTAAGTACAGCTCTATATTTGCTTTTCTTTTAGTGCGCGCGCACACACAACTCCCGGGCTCTGTTCCTCGCGCGCGGCGAATGCTTGTTGATACTGTTCCTGCGACACACAGGCCATTTCCGGTAAGTACAGCTCTATATATGCTGAGTTGGTTTGATCTATCTAAACCTAGTAACTTGTGTGTTCCCTCAGTCTCATTGCTATGGAAAGAGTGCACATCTTTAAAAACTGTGCAGTAGTTACAGTCAGTTTGTTGATTTAGGATTTGATCTGCAATAGCCATGGTGAGTGCTAACAATGTAATTACCAGTTGTATCCCTTCCCCACCCCTGCTTTCTCCCTGATGCTCTCTGGGCAAATAGGTACTTATTGTGCAGCTTAAGTTTTTATTGCTGCAAAATGTTCTTAATAAGTTGAGAATGTACCGCAGAGGTACATATTACTTCTGCATGGTCCTCTCTGTCCCCCCCCCCTTCTGATGTCCTTTGAAGTTGGCTCCTTTTTGAAGTGGGATATGATGGCTGCAATTTGAACCTAGTGTCTATTCCTTGATTTGTACGCTGTATGCGTACAAAGCATGCATTTGTGTTATTTTTTCACTTTTTCGAACTGCTACCAGCTAAATCTAGTTTTCTGTGCTTACTGCTTTAAGTAATTGGACAACCATTGATCGAATTAACTAAGAATAGCTACAAAAAAATGAAAATGGTGATCTATTACATACAGAAAACAAGTAAAATGTCTCAAAACAAAGTCATAGTTTTGAAGAATTACGAGAAAACTAAGTCACCGAGATGTCACGCCTTACATTTGTTTTATATTATATACTGTAAGGGTGTGGTACATGATTCTCTTGTATTTTCAGGCCACCAGTTTGCCATTGAGAACACTCTTAAACTGCAGAAGCTTTAACTGGTTATATAGGGCACAAGTTAACATTTCTGTACTATTTAATCAGTGGAGTACATTATTGAATATTAGAGCAAACATTGGAGTGGGAGATCTATTGTAGCTCTGGTTAGCGTGGCATACTGCTCTTAATGGATAGTCTTTTACTCCGTTTACCCCCAGATGTTGATTCATACTGCTGTTGGTTTGGTAAATGGCATTTTTGTTGTTTGATCTGAGTTTCTCCCATCTGGCAGAGCCATCTACTTTGACTTAATTGTGCTATGTTGTTTTGGAAATTATTTTCTAGATAAGTGAAATGATGGTTTGCTACAAAAAGTGCACATACTTTTTAAGATTGGCCCACTGCAGTAGAGGTGTTACTAGTGTACCACGTGGTTCCAACACAAAATACCCTTATGCATGTTCGTTTCAAACTATTCGGGACAACTTTTTCAGTGAAAGCTTAATGCAACACACACACGTACTTGCCCTTATTAGAAGTGAAGCAAAGGGGGTATAAAGACCCGCAGCAACAATATTTAGGAGTTTGTTTCTTAGCAGATAAGAAGTAACATTTTTA
The DNA here is from genome assembly GCF_964263255.1 of Lissotriton vulgaris. Lineage (NCBI taxonomy): Eukaryota > Metazoa > Chordata > Amphibia > Caudata > Salamandridae > Lissotriton > Lissotriton vulgaris. The sequence goes on along the minus strand of NC_141693.1, from coordinate 229,688,913 downwards.
AACATTTAATATTTTTTTGAGTTGTGTAATCTCCAGTTTTGGTGTTCAGTAGAGTTTCATTGATTTTTGTGATGCTGCGGGAACTGTATTCCAGAGCAAATTATAATAGTAATTGGAAATAGGAAACTGCATACAGATTTCACTTCCAATTCCAGTGCATATTGTAGATGACCTCTACGTGTATACTAGCTATGGCAGAGTTCATGACTAGATCCTTCCTGCTAACCATCATAAATTATTCCTACATGCTAAAGCGCCCAATTAACAGACTTTTCTTTTTCTTCAAACAAGAAATTATCAGTGCCTAGGGCTTGAAATTACAGGAAGGATGCACTCATTAACTCCTAGTAATGGTAATTATATGCTTCAAATCTTATCATTTGTGATTGCTAGGCGCTTATAGTGGTGACTTTAATAATCAGTTTTTATCACTTAAAAGAGAAGCAGCTTGAGATTGAAGTTTCAGTAGTTTACCTTCACAAACATGGAGGCTGCTTTCTATAAGGTAGATAAAACATTTTCATACATTTTAGTATAAACAAATTATATGAAAACTCTGAAACCGTCAATTATATGTAAATTACCAACTCCGTGGTGCCTCTGTAGATACAGAGGATGACTAACACTAGCCATCATAAACACTTTTTGATAATGCTGAAACTATAGTTGTGTGTAAACATAAGTTATGTTTTTCTGTTTTGCACTAGAACGCCAATGTTAAAAGTACAAGAAAATATTACTTTTTTTAAGATCTTTGGTTTTAACTTTAGTTGTGATGGAAAATCAATGAGTGACAGTTTGATAAGGTGTATGGGTGAAATATTTCTTTTCTTGCTGCAGTACGCATACTCCATATTGTACACCGATGTGCAAAAGATCACAGCTGCATAAAACAAAGTTGTTTTTAAAATAAAGTCTTAGAATAGGTGACATTCTCTTCAAGGACAAGAACATGATAAACTATAGTGCTGGTTCTTTAGGGCTTAATATACATCCTCTCAAATCATTTTCAATTGAAACAAGCATTGGCATAGCCAATAGGTCTCACCTTTGGAACCTTATAAATGTTTAGCCATGCAACAGTTGGTGTTGTTGCACCAAGGATATTGTGCTGCTCAACTAAATACTTATAAGGTCCCAAAAGCGAGACCTTTTGGCTATGCCAATGCTTGTTTGACAGGACCTAGTGCGGAGCCTTGTGTGGTAATGTGGAAGTCCACCAGTAACGTGGCCGTACTGCTGTACTCAGAATAAAAATATAAATATGCTGTGCACACTGAGGGTTAGCCCACTCAGGGAGTTGCACATAGGGCCCGGTAAATCCCTGATGTGGTCAAACAAAGGTTTTTATTGTGAAAAGGCCCTCTAGGCTTTCTGGGCTTCAATTACTTCAAACGAGCTATACCTGTGCCGAATAAAATATCATCAATAAATAACAACATAATCTTGCCCACATGCTGGAGATGTAGCATATTTGCCAACTCACCCACATTTAATGTTACCCTCCTTTTCTTGGTATTCAACCGCCTAATAAAGAAAATGCTTCCATAAACCTTGATGGGATAATCCAGTTTTTCAACCTTGAAAACCCTCCAAAAAAGAGTTTGTTCTCTACTCATTTTGATGTGATCGCCCTCCATAAAGACTTCATACCCACAATTTTAAGAGGCTGACAGGTAAGTATTAACCACTGATAAGACTCCTTCAACTAAACAATCTCTATATACTGAAAGATTAATTGAAAATGAATGATAGGAAGTAGATATGTATACATAGTAGATATGCATGCATGATAGTCGTTAGCCAGTCTGTGTGAAACTGAGTACATGTTCAAAAATCCTTCAGTGTGCATGAGTGTGACCTAATCCGACTGATACATTAAAGTTAACATGATTGATTTCGTGGTAGGACAATCTCGCCTTGTCAACAGCGGGTTATTTCTGGTCTCCACCCACTCAGTGATGAGAAGGTCCTGTGTCAGCCCTTAGCAACAGGTCTCAAGTGAGGAATTGTTAATGTAGGCTTGCCCAAAAATGTTAAGGTCAACTCAGCAACCGAGTTCCTGAGGGGTCCCACCAAAACAAGCCAAAATCTGTAGGAAACTGACACAAATCCCCTCTTTGTTGATTTAGCATGTGTTATGGCACAAAATGACAGCTGTCTGTAGCCAGACCCAAATAAGGCGGAATTATATGAAGTACTAAATAAGAACGGTAAGGAGCAAAACAATTACAAAAAGACACAGAAAGTAGGATGACAGAGATAAAAAAGGGTTCAAAGCATGGTTGGTTGGGTTACAACCCACAGCTCCAGAAATGGAAATAGTAATCAGAAAAAATAAACAAGACAAAAAGGCACGGAAGTAGGCAAGTTAAAAAAAAGGGCCATGGGTAAAACCTATGGGTAAATTGCTACACGCAATAATAAAAAAAATCTGTGATGATTTCCTGGTATAAGCAAAGAGGTTCAACAATGGGAATAAAGTTTATCAAACAGAACTAACCCAAGGGATTCAAATTACTCCAAATGTATTGCTGTGATGTTTAGATTTGTCTGCAGAGTATAATCATTTTAATTTGACAGGCAAAAGAACCTCAGTATGGCAGGAGTAAAGTACCAATGCTAATCGCCACCCATTGAACTCTAAATCAGCCTACAGACATTGGCAGGAACAACCGTCACAGCAGTTCCTCTCAATGTTACAAAAATGTGATAGACATCCCCATCAAACATGGCAGCAGCCTGTCAAACTTTTACATTTCATTTTTCCCAAAAACAAACAAACTCCCAAAGCAGAGTAGAAAAAGTAAAACTAATTGCCCTAACACCATGAGAGCAGTCTCCCGTGGTGTGGGTGTAATTTTAATTTTGTTTTTTGTTTTACTGTCCAATAGCAACAAAAACAGATTAGACCATCCAATCTAATTCAGGCGGATGGTATTGTATGTGAACCTCTGATGGCCCATACTTTGTTGGGTAGGCCATCCTTAAGGTCCTCCTGAATGTAAAACAGGGTTCGGACTTTCAGTTTGGGGGAGAGGGCAATCTGTCTCTGTTGCTCGGTCTGTCAAACTCTAAATCAGCCCCTAGGTTGGGTCTTGTGATCAGGTGGTGTTTGCAGCACTCTAGGGCTTGGTTATACTTTGCAGGTCAGCCGCCATCTTGCATGGAGACAGAAGCGCGGGTGATGTTGGGACAAATACCAAGAAGAGTAGGAATACAGGGGCTTATTTATGAGCCCTTGCGTCACTTTTCACTTTTTGTGACGCACCAGCAGCGTAAACAATGCACCATGTTGCTTAATATTTACCAAGAGACGCATCTAGGTAGATGCGTCACTCTGTAAACCCCTGTGCCACATTATACCTATGCCAGGTGGGGTATGCAGGGTGGGCGTTCTGACGCAAGAAAGCCTCGTAGAATTGACGCAGTGAAGCCTATGAGAATTCGCGGCGTCACTTCTAGGACGCAAATGCGTCAATATCTTACGCCTGACTTACAGCAGGCATAAGACTGACGCAGGAACATTTGAAATGGGGCTTGCCCATGTGAAGATGACCCATTGGTGGAGTTGCGTCATTTTTGTGCCTATAGATACGTCAGAAACAATGACGTATCTGTAACTCCTTGCGACATGGTGCATCATATTGTAAATATGACGCATCCAGCATGTCGCAAGGAGGGCGCAATGAAAAGTGACGCATCGCTGTTTTCACGCAGCGATGCATCACTATTCACAAATGAGGCCCACAGTACATAACTTGTAGCCTTTGCATCTCAAAAACAGATGGCCTTAAAAGATTAATAGAGGCTGCAGAAGTTGAGAAGACAAGCTGTGCAGTGATCCGTAAATGCCTATAAAGACACCTTGGTAAGCAATTTGTTTAATTAAAATGAAATGCCTATCATTGGCAATTAGAGGGTTGCCATGTAATTAAACAGTACACACCAAGAAAACAAAAAACAGATTCCTACCTGTCAATCCACATTTTATTTAAATACTTTGAATATAATGGATCTAAAAAGTGAAGTAAATATTTGGACCTGTTTTTACCGTTGGCATAGCTACTGTTTGTCTCTCAAAGGTGGCACAGCCCACATTTGCTTAAGGTGTGCCCAAAATAAGGAGGATGAGGCTCTCCAGCATTTCCAAAGTTCATTGTGGCTGGCAACCTCCCGTGTCCTGTTGAAGTGTTGTAGCATTTTGTTGGGCGTATACAGGAACCCGTTTGTGCCAGTCACAATGACTAACTTAAACATCAGAATGTCACTTTTGCTATCACAGGAGAGGCTCATCAGCTCGATGCTGGATTCCAGAATAATGGGGTTATCGCATCGTAAACAAGTACTTACATAAAGGCCAAGGGCACAATTAAGCCACAGCCTGACTGCTACACTAGTTAAAATACTTCATTTATTTTTTCATTGAGAAAACATGAAAAAGGTTTTAGCATGAAAACGTGGAAACACGTTTTGCGGCCATAGAAGGTACCTGAGGCCCTATGGAAAATTGATCTTCAAAGTTAAAGGCTAGATTTTCAACTTTCTAAACCACTTTTAACGTCTACCATGAGGTATAAGGAGAGACACAATTGGATCGTAACTTAAGCACCAAAAAGATGGTGTTTGCTTTATTTGCACTTAGCTAAAACTAACTATTTACTCATGTATTCTTTCCTTTGTAATGGATTTCGAAAAGAGAGCTTGGGAGTTGAGAGCTAGACACCAAACGAAGTCAAAGGTATACCAAGGAGAATGCATAAGATAATTTTATACAGAGTACATTGCGGTTGCTAAAGAATAAGAATTTCTCAAAAGGTGCAACTGTCCTGAAGGGACCAATAGCGTAGTTATCAATAGTACAGCTGGTTAAGTGGCAATTACGCTCACAACTGTGAGGGGTCCCGTCCCCTATATCCCATTTAGTGACCTTATTTGCTACAAAAGTATGTATTGTGGACAAGCGCTACTCAGGGCTCCCGCAAATAAGTACCAGACCAAACGTTGGCGCGCCATGTACCAGGGATTCTGCTCAGGAACAGAACTATGCTTGCGACATAGAACATCAGTAGGTGGGGACTGACTCACCATAACACCTCAGTACCATGATCCCGAGTCTGACTAGCAATAGTGTCTCACTTGCTCTCCTCCTCATATCCAGAGACACAAATGACTGGACATCTCAGAACACAACACTCCCGACCCTCTGAGGGATCGCAGTAACATGGCACCCTTTTTGCACTCACACTCGTACTCATCTACAATAAGATATGACAAAGACACAAAAGAAGTTTTAAGTGTTTTTTTAAACAATTGTGCTCTAGAATGTAGTATACATACCGCAATCAGAAAACAACAGTCTAGCAAAAATACCATCAGCATTCTCAATAAACCATATATTATGAAAAGCCCTCTCATAATATAAGACAGAATAGCCTAACCTTCCTCCCCTTCTCCAGAAACAAACTGATTATACAGCAAAGATGGCTGGGTTTACCAGCGGACCCTGTACCTCAGCATACACAGATTAATGTTCTACATCTCAGATACAGCCTTTACCTTCTCTCAGAAAATATCTGTCTCTCTTTGTTACCCTGCTGTGCATACCTATATGACCAGGTTTACATGCTGCTAAACAACAGCTGCATTTCTGTGTTGTGTCTAGGTGCGAGTGCCTGACCAGAACAAAATAATAATAGAAATTGTTGTTTGGCTTTGTCTGTTGTTCAGACTAAACCCCAGAAAACAACAGAACGCGAAAAACAACTGCATGTTCTGTGTTAAAATATAATGTGCCACAGAAGCAAATGTGTTTATATAGTAACATGAGCAAAGCTAATGCGGTCTGTGTCGTGCACAGTTAGACTAACTTAGAGAAACTACAATGGACCATGCACGGAACACATGATAGCATATTGGTGCAAGTACATGTATAAGGGTACCTCGGAACCAGATTTGATTTTCCCATTGTGATTGAGGAATTTCCAAGAGCAAATATGCTCTGCATCTTTGGGGTGGGTTAGCATTAGTGTATTCATGAAATGTGCCTGTGTTAGGATCCACAGCCGCAAAATAGACCCAAGAGTAAAAGACTTCTAAGCAATAGCTGTTGTGGGCTTCGACCACAAAGATGAAGTCACTGCCTGCAATGCCAAAGTCAATCAAATTTAAATGTGCAACGACTGCAGGTCTGCAATTAACAGCAGTTGGTATAGGCTGTGGCTGCCCGATAATATTAACAGTAATGGAAACATGGTTCAAACATAAATATGGACAATCCTTTTAAAGGTTCAAACTTGAACAACCAAAAGAGAAAATTAGATGCTTCCTAGAAATACTGTGGAGGATATATCCCCAGCATCACGGACATCTTCGGTAGTAGGTGTGAGGGTATTATGGGCATGCATAAGTACTACTCAGGAGACTCGTTGAATAAGTACCAGGTCATCGTTAGTGGTGCCATGTTGCAAGGATTCTGCTTGGAAACAGATCTGTGCCTTGGGAGAACAGGACTTCAGTATGTAGGGACAGTGGGCCCGAGTCACAGAACTAACTTAATACAAAATCCTAAACTTACTACTTTTGGTATTCAAAGAAGTTAGGATTTTGTCTTAAGTTTGTCTTAAGACAGACTTAAGACAGACTTAAGACAAAATCCTAACTTAAGTCTGTCTTAAGACAAACTTAAGACAAAATCCTAACTTCTGTGAATACCAAAAGTAGCAAGTTTAGGATTTTGTCTTAAGTTAGTTCTGTGAATCGGGCCCTGAATCTCTATACCACATCAGTACATGTAGACCAAAATCCGACTAGCTCACAGTGCCTCAGCTGAACTCCTAACCTCTCTAGAGTAGCAGGTGAATTTGGCAAACCTAGAACATGAACCTCCAGTTCCCATGGGAACTGTGGGAACAGTTCATCACATTTCGTTCTCACTAATGCATGTCCATTGTAAACAAAGAAGGATACTAAGGAAATTTACGATATGTTCTATGAAGCTATTATAGTCTATTTTGAAGCAAGTGTACTGAGATTAGCAAACAAATACAGCTGAACACGTAATCAACATTACTATCAGGCTGTAAACAATGAACAACTCGGCAATGGCAACTAATATATCTATCTAGTCCTATCCTCAATATGTGAGCACAGGCTATAATAGTGATCTCTGGCTGCTGCCTCCGTTCCAAGACCGGTCTCTCTGCTGGAATTGTCCTTTCTGCCCTCGGAGGGGGCGAGACACAATTTATATGATAAGAACTTTTGTGTTATAAAACTGCAGCTATGCTACCATGTTCTACCTAAAAACATTAAGAGATGTTGCTGACTGGGCACAAGAAAACAGTACACTATGTTGTTCGAACTTTTATGTGTGGCTCACTGGTTAGAAGCGGCGGACCCTGAAGCAGAAGTCCGCCCGGGACCAGGGTTCAATTCCCGACACGGCAGGGTCTTGGGTCAATGTCCGCGGACTCGATAATTCTCGCCTAGGTGCCTACGCTAACCATGGGTCCCACTCTGCAACTCTGGGCAATAGCTTGCTTAATCTCCACAACGGCCCCAGCAGCGCCGGCGATGCCTGGCTTCACCTTGGGGGTGCCCTCTCACAGGGAAAGCCAGGACGGGTTCACCAGCGGTATACAGCGCCAGGACGCCACGTAACGAGGTAACGAGGTAACAGTGCGCTTTACAAGTATACATACATTACATAACATTACATGAAATGTTCAGACTGAATGCCAAGAAGAGTCGCTGAATAACAAATAATATGTGCAGTGTATTTCTGAAATAGTATCATGTCACAAAAACAAATATATTATGTGTGGCTGTGCAAAGCAAAGGCAGCCTTAAGCAGCAAATATGTTCAACCAAGGGAGAACTAAAGTGGGCCCAGAAGGGAAAACACTACATTATCGTTACTCACCCACTAGTACTTGCCCATTCCAATGTAGGAACTCCAAGGAACTGATGGAAACTACACTAATTAAATCAGATTTGCTAGCAGGGTTATAGAAATTCAGACGTGTGTGTATGAATCATTGGCTGATGATACAGAATGTGATCCCATAATTATGAGGTCCATCATTAAATAGTGTGAGTTATTTGGAATTAATACCAATCAACAAGTTGCATTTCAGCCACAGGATTGCTAATGTAGGGAAAATCCATCAGAATAACTGCAAATACCACTGATGGAAATGAAATGAAATGAAAGGTATTTGTAGAGCGCATGGCTACCATGAGGCCTCCCAGCGCTAAGAACCTGTTGTGTGAGTGTCCACTTTAACTGGATGGGTAAAGGAATGTTTTCAACTTCTTACGAAAAACCAAATGGTTTTCTTCCAGTCGAATGTGGTCAGGGAGAGTGTTCCATCTTCTGTAGGCCACGTATGAGAAGCGTTGGCCCCTGCTTCTGTTCTTGTAGATTCTCGGTATAGTAGCTAGGCGTTTGTTTGCAGAGCAAAGAGCTCTGTTGGGGTGGTATGGGGCAACGATTGACTGTAGAATTGTCTGGCTTTTCTTGGTCATGATCTTATGGGTGATGCAGAGGACTGGATAAAATCCTCTCAGCGACGGGTAGCCAGTGAAGAGAGGCTATAGCTGCTCGGGCTGACTCTCTGCTGGGAATATTCAGAAGCATTCTAGCTGCACAATTCTGGACTGCCTGGAGTTTCATTATTGTGAACCGGGGTGCTCCCGCATAAAGAGCATTAGCGTAGTCCAAGCGGGAAATAATTAATGCTTGGACCACTAGTTTCTTGGACTCCCAGGTTAATAACAGAAAAACTTTTCTCATCATCCTGAGTAAACCAAAGCAGCATCCTGCAACCTTCTGTGCTAGAACTTTCATGTTTAGTTTACTGTCCAGCCAGACTCCTAGACTCTTTATTTGATCTTTAGGGGTGGGCGAGGTGCCCAAACAGGCCAAATAGGAGTGGACCACTCTGGAAGAAGTTTACCCAAGAGCATCACTTCTGTTTTGCTCCATTTAATTGAAGGAAGGAGCGTTCCATCCAGGCTGAGATATTTTTAAGACAGTTGGCTAGATTATCTGGGTTGTGTCCAGGTTGGTTGAGGGATACTATCAGTTGGGTGTCGTCAGCATATGTGACGATTCGGATGCCAAAGGGCTCCACAATTTTTGCCAAGGGACTCATATAAATATTATATAGGGAGGGGCTCAGAAATGAGCCCTGTGGCACCCCACAATTCAGAGGCAAGCTTTTGAAGGTGGAATTTTCCTCAAAGAGCTGGAATGAGCGACCCTCAAGGAAGGACTCCAGCCAACTAAGTGCAACCCCGAAACTCCTGCCTCTCTAATCCTCGAGATAAGCAGGTGGTGGTTCACGGTATCGAAGGCTGCACTTAGGTCCAGGAGGATAATAGCCACCGAACCTCCTGCGTACATCATTTTTCTGGTTTCCTCAGTGACGGCGATCAAGGCTGTCTCTGTGCCCTGCTGGAGTCTGAACCCTGTTTGTGTGGGATGGAAACAGCCGCTCCCTTCCAGATATGAGGACAGTATACCATTCACATGTTTCTCTGTGATTTTTGCAATTCCTGGCAGCAAAGAAATGGGGCGATAGTTCGAGAACACTTCTGGGTCGGCACCTACCTTTTTCAGTAGTGCTCTGACCATGGCTTGCTTCCATGAAGATGGAACCTCGCCTGTGCTTAGGGATAGGTTGATGAGTTCTAAAATGGTGGGGGCGACAGTCTGAGAGACTAGATTTAGAACTGTAGGTGGGTCATGTCTTTTGGAGATCCTGACTTTAATGTATTCAGAAGAATTAATAGGGAGTCCAGGCCCATGGGAGGGAAGGCTTCTAAAGTAGTTGCTAATTGTCCCCTCGCAATAGCCGTCTGAGTGAGGTTTTGGGCGGTAGTCGGCAAAGGAAAAGTTAGGTTGATGGATTGAATTTTTGTATGGAAAAATTCTGCTATGTCATCGCAGCGTTTGAGTGTGTCAGCTACAGCAGGTGCTGGTGGTGTCAGGGTAGTGATTGTTTTAAAAATCCTAAACATTTCTCGTGGGGTGTTGGCAGCTGAGGATATTTTAGTTTCGTAGTATTTGGCTTGGGTTCTGCGGATTTCCAGTTTATATACTTCTCTGTAGATTTGCTTTTTTTTCTCTGAAAAGTCTTTCCTCCACTGTCTCTCTGTTTGTTTACACTTGAGTTTAAGTTCTCTAAGGCCGACGGTGTTCCACGCTATCTTTTTCAAACCCTTCTTATTGTTCCTAAGTTTCTTGGGGGCCACAATGTCGAAAGAGGCTTCAAACCAACCGTTAATTTCTAGGTTTGCTGATTCAGGGTCACCTATTAACATTGGCCGCGTTTTGTTAGGAATGTCTGCCCAAGACTCTACAGGAATCCTAGACCAATTCTGGCCAGGTTTTTTTGCGGAAGGCTCCGACCACTTACTGGTCGGTGTGGACCAGGTAAAGGGTATTAGACAGTGGTCACTCCAAGGTAAAGGGTTTGGGCTATCAACTTTTAAGTCGGTATTGGTGAAAATGGGGTCCAATAGATTACCTTTGAGGTGAGCTGGGCCATCCACTTTCAGGTTAAGGGCTAAGGCCCCTAGGTTGTCAACCAGTTCCTCTGTCCTGGAAGAGGAGGCATCATTAAAGTGAATATTCAGATCTCCCAGAACCGTAAAGTTGGACAGGGAGTTTACTACATTAGCTATATTTTCTGGAAGATCAGTGTTAAAGTTTCCCAGGGCTCCTGGGGGTCGGTAGATTAGGATCCTGGAAAAGGTGCTGGTTTGTGAGAAGCCGATTGCAAAGGGGAGACTTTTACAGTCACAGATCGACCCCTCTTTTAAGCGGCAGCTGAAGTTGTCCCTATATATAATAGCGAGACCTCCTTCTCTGTTACTTGGACGGTCTTGCCTCATTATGGGGTAGCCTGGTGGAAGAGCCTGGACAACCACTGGGTCTGAACAGTTGTTGAGCCAGGTTTCTGACAGGAACAATACGTCAGGGTTCTTTTCCTCCAAGATTAGCCTAATTTCAGTGGCATGCTTGGTCATAGATCGACAGTTGAGCAGGAGGATTTTGAAATTTTGTGTGGGTGGAGGGGTCTTCTCATGTGGGTTCTCTACGTGGAGGACTAGAGAGCAATGTGGGCATTTATATGTTAAGAAGGGGGGCCCAAGGTTAAGGCGACATGTCTGTGTACCTCTAAGGACATTCAGCTGAGAGGCCGTATAGGCCGTATAGCAGCGGAGCGCCACCTCCCGAGAACCAGGGGTTGTGGCCCCTGGTCCTGGTCGGGCGCAGACGGGCGCAGATGTGCTTACCTTTGGCGCGCCTTCGGTGCGCCCGCTGCACGCGTATGCTGTGCGTTTGTCTCATGCTGGGTACTGAATCCCTGCTGTCTAGCACTCACGCGTCCGACGTGCAAGGGGGGTGTGTCAGGCCGTGTGTGTCCGCCCTCCACTCAATTAGCGTCAGCTGTGGTGGATGGTGTCGGAGCACACGAGCCTGAGTGTGGTTCCGTAATTCCGAATTGGGTTCGATAGTTCCGAAACCCGATTTATAAAGATTGTCGGAAATGGACGATCTTGGTGTCAGCAGACCGCAAATGATGAGTTTTACGTGTCTGGGTGTTTTCGTATAAATCGATATAGGAGAACACTCTGCATTTGAGGATTTAGTTTGAACCCTCGGGTTCCATTTTGTAAAACGGCAGCCATCTTGTATGGTTGCCCTAACATAGGCTTTATGATTGTGGCCGAGCGAGTCCATGACACGTATGCCTTAGCTGACACTTGGTTGACCTGGCCGAACTGACTTTCCCCCTGGGGTGAATCTTGCTGAGCCAGTTCCTTGATTAGCAGCTGCACTGATAAAGATCAAAGAGCAGGACGTGGTCCGACTTTATGGCCCACTCCTCTATCTCCTTTCCATCTGTTCTTGCCTTTCCTTTACAACATGTTCATCAATCTAGTTGAAGGTTTTATGATGGGTTTGTCCGGCCTGATCGAACAGGAAAATAACATATGTGCGACCATTTGTGGTGGGCTGGACAGCGGAAAGTAGGATTAACTTTGACTGTCGTGATTCGCTACTTTTTTAAATGCTACTTGCTCATTGGTTAGTTTTGTATGCACTGAATGTAAATTGTGATGTTGCCAGAAGCGTAATTTTCGGCATAAAAGACCGAGTTTCGTTCACTGAGATGGTGCAGTCTCTTTCGAACTACCCGTGTGTACTTCGTAGACCTCTGTCCCTGGTTGCAACCATTAAACTTTGGTCTTTGACGTCATCGAGAAGTATCCCGTGTCTCTGTTTGCCAAGACAGGGGAATCCGGGGTCTTTGGGTGTTGCCCTGACACCGCTGGGTTTTTGTATTAGTGTTGGTTCCGAGAAAACCCAGTACCTCATTTGGCACCCAAAGTGGGGCGACTTCAGCGGTACCGGTCCAAGCCAGAGGTTCGTGAGGAGCGTCGTGTGAAAATTCCGGAGGTTGGCCAGCCACTTCAGCGACCCCTGCATGTCGACGTGGTTCCGAAGGTCTTTGCTGCGAGGCTTCCCGCGTCCCGACGGCTACGAAGGACTGCTGCCCTGACTGTCGCCCTGTTTTGGAGCCTTAGACGTTTGTAGGTCTTCTGGTGACGCCATCGACAATTCAGTTAAGTATAAAGGGAGCGTCTCCTAGTCCTTAGTCCTTAGTTTGGTTTGTATCCTTTAGTAAATAGCTTTGATTTGGTACCTGCAGGCCCCAAAGCCAAGGGATTCGTATATTCACGAGCTTATCGATTTTAGATTACCCTTGTTGTTTGAAGCTAGACTAGTGAGCAAAGATGCCTGGTTTTAGCAGTCTTAGGAATTTGTTTAGTTGTGGTACTATGAGGGATTCCCGGTTAGAGGATTCGTGTCCGGTTCCTCCGATCGGAACTCCTACATACGAGTTTTACGTGAAGCATGGTGTAGGTCCAATTAGCTACAATGAGATTTGGATCAAATACACGAAGAACGACGGTGTCCTACAGTGGCCCCGTTATGGTAGTTTTGAGACAGAAGTCTTAGATAATCTCGAAGTGAAGTTGTTCAAGAAGAAAGCCCGGCCGGCAATGTTTGACTCTTTCCTCATTTGGCGCAAGGAAGCCAAACAGAAAGAAATTAAGTTAGCGAAGAAGAATAGGAAGGGTATGCAAATGGTGCAAGCCGCTGTTGCATACAAAAACGATGAAGAAGAAAAAGATAGTGAGCAGATGCTTAGAGTGAGGAAGTTAGCGGTAGACAGATGCTACCCAGTTTTGCCATCTAAAGAGCAGAAAGATGAAAGAGATCTTGTGAAAGACCCTTTGATGTCACATTTGCTAAATTCTCCACCACCCGATGTGCAGAATGCTACAGCTCCACCACAGCCTGTTGTGGCCGTGCAAGCTCCAATTGCTTTGCCTCCTGTTATTCCTTTACAGCCAGCTCCTCCGTTGGTTGGTCCTTCTAATGTGCAGCCTTCTCAAGGGTTGCCTGCTTTGCCTTCTGTTACTACTGCTGCTCCTATGCCTGTTCCGACTATGGATCCGACTACTATTGCTTCGTCTCCTCTTGTCCTTCCGACTGTTCCTTCTCCTAGACAGCGGCTGACCGCTGCCTTTTCTAATTTCTTAACTCCTATTTTGGGACAAATGGGTATGTCTCCTATGACTGAGCGTAGACAACTGCGTAGTCAATTGCCCGCTACAGATGAGCGAGTGATTTTAGATCATATGACACGTAGATGGGTGACGTATAAGTCCCAGTAGGATCTGGAAGGTATTATGGATGTTTTCCGACAATGGGAAGCACCAAAGCAGCGATATGTTTTCGAACTTATGTGTGCGTTCCTCCATGAACAATGGATGGATGAAGTGGGTAGAGTTCCTGTAGAATTATCCCGATTGCGTTCGGAGTTTGCCAAAGGAACGATTGTGAGTCTACCCGATGTTGAGAAAGCGGTTTCAGTGTTACTGTTGCTGCGGAGCGACGTTCCTGTTGAACAGTTGTTTGAGCAAGATTCGTCGGTTAGGAGAAAATCGCGTCAATATCCGATGCGGAAGGTTCCTCCAGTATGGAGACCTGCTATGCTGCTGCTAATCCACCGGTTCAAGCACATTTCCAACGTGTGTGGGTACATGTGCCATGGAAGCGTGCAGAAGTTTTAGCGCTTAAGCAGACTCTACCAGATCCGCGAAAGAACCCTGCGGGGTATTATAAAGAACTTACACAGACTGTGAGTTTGTGTGTCATGAATTTGGCGGATATAGATATGCTTTTTGGGAATGTTGTTCCACAGTCTATTTGGAATGTCATTCGTTATACTGATCACGATGCTGAGTTGGGTGATTCGTGGGTGAATCTCGTTGCAGCAAATGATAGACAAGTGGGAGGTGCTAAGCCTGAAGATGTTATTACTGAACTTCCTGGTAGGATTATTACTTTCATGAAGACTTTAATGCCTGAAGTCCATGTTAATTGGGATAAATTGTCACCCTGTAAGCAGAAGAAAGAAGAGTCTGTTTCAGACTTTTTCTCGCATTTCGAAGAGACGTTCGTAGATCATAGTGGTCAGGATATGGCTACCGAAGGTGGCCAGAGATTGTTTGTTGATAAGTTTGTGCACAACCTTCTTCCCAAGCTATGTACTAAGTTGAAAGATTCTGAGAGTTCTTGGCCCGTTTCTACTTCGGCGCAGATTCTTGCTACGGCTCAGTACTACGAGAATAGGCGTAAGGATGAGTTAGAGAAAGCGGATAAGAAGACTAAGGAATTGAAGACTAAAGTTCTTCTACAACAAGCTTATCCACGCCGTGTTAATAATCAGCGTGATTATCAGCAGCCTCAACAGTATTCGAGGAACTCGCAAAGAAACGAGACTCCTCAACAACAGCGTATCCAGTATGGTCCTAATCAGTGTGCATATTGCAGAGAAGAGGGTCATTACAAGAATAGTTGCCCGGCTTTGCTGCAACGTGCAAATAGTGCTCCTGGTGTTAGAGGTCGAGGTGCTCAACAAGTGCCTCGTGGTAGAAGTCGCGGACAAAATGTGCGCCCTTTGCCTCCACAGAATTCAATGAATAGTTTTGATCAGCAACAGAGTTCTTCCGGTAGATCTATACAGTACTACGTAGATGATTACTATGTCGAAGGTGATGGCAAGCAAGGTAATGATTATTAGGACAGCCATGGACAAAGAGAGGGAGTTGTTTCAGTTCCGGTAGATCAGAGTGGACCTTACGTGGAAGTGATTGCATCAGGTGTGTCAGAGCCTTTTCTGCTAGACACTGGTGCTAAGAAGAGTTCTATTATGCATTTGAAACTCCCTGGCGCACCTTTGTCTGGCTTAAATAATGTTTCTATAGGTTTTTCTGGCGCCCCCGTTATGAATCCGATTTCCGCTCCATTGCCTATTTCTGTTGGTCCTCGAAGACTTGAAGCACCCCTTCTTTTGACAACGGGTTGTAATGAGAACTTACTAGGCCTTGATTTGTTGAAAAGATTGTATGCGACATTGTACTGTTCTCCGTCGGGAGTACATCTTACGTTGGGAGAGAATGTGATTTCTCCGATCTATGTTTCAAAAGATTGTCTTCCATCTGAATTGTCTTCTTTACCAGACTCGTTGTGGGCTACGGGTCCCAATGATGTGGGCCTGTTAGACATTCCTCCATATGTTGTGACGTTGAAGGCAAATGCTCAGTTGCCACGCATTCCGCAATATCGTATTTCAAGTGATGGTGAACGTGCACTTTTAGCGATCATTTATGATCTGATCGACAAAGATGTCATTGAAGAGACTCGAGGTAATGTGTGTAATAGTCCGGTTTTGCCTGTTCTAAAGAGAACTGATTCTTCACAGCCTCCTGTATATAGGTTCGTTATCGATCTTCGTGAAGTTAACAAAATAGTTGTTCCACAATTCCCTGTTGTACCTGACATTACTGCGTTACTGACATTGATTCCAGCTTCAGCTACCTGGTTTTCGGTGATCGACTTGAAGAATGCTTTCTTCAGCATTCCAATTGCCATAGAGAGTAGAGATATCTTTGGATTCTCTTTGGGAAGACGAAGTTTCCGCTTCAAGCGCGCTCCTCAAGGTTATTGTGAGAGTCCATCAATTTATAGTCAAGCTCTGAAGACACAACTTGACTTGTTGGCCTTACCCGAAGGTGCGGCCCTTATCCAGTATGTTGACGATTTGTTAGTCGCTGCTGATACTGAAGAGATATGTAAGGATGCCACTGTGTCTTTATTGTCTCATTTGTCTAAATGCCATCATAAGGTTTCCCTTTCCAAGCTACAGTTTTGTCGCCAAGAAGTTACCTACTTAGGTCACCTCTTATCGAAGGAGGGAAGGAAACTGACCCCAGAAAGAATTCAGACCATTGCGAAAATGAGTGTCCCTACAACCCAGAGAGAAGTACGTGCGTTTTTGGGTATCACGTCGTACTGTAGACAGTGGATCCCGAATTTTTCACTTTTAGCGAAACCCTTGATAGCTCTTACGGTTAAGGACACTCCGAATCCTATTCCTTGGACTGACGAATGTCAAAAGAGCTTTTCTGAATTACGTGATGCATTGTGTACGGCTCCTGTGTTGGGTACTCCCGACTACAGTAAGCCTTTCACATTGTATGTCCATGAAAGGGAAGGATGTGCATTGTCGGTTTTGACTCAACAATTTGGCGGGAAGCAACGCCCATGTGCGTACTTTTCGTCAACTTTAGATCCTGTGGCTAGAGCGCTGCCGAGTGGCTTGAGAGCAACTGCAGCAGCGGCTGTTTCGATTCAACAATCTGCTGGTTTGGTTATGGATAATACGCTAGTGGTTATGGTTCCACATGCAATGGATACCTTGTTGAATCGGACGAAGACACAGCACTTGACTAGTGCTCGGTTGTCAGGGTATGAGCTTACGTTGTTGGCAAGCCATGTGCACATCAAGAGGTGCAATACTTTAAATCCGGCTACGTTGTTGCCAATCTCGCTTGAGACAGACGATGATAGCGAAGAGCAACACGATTGTTTTTTGAGAACTGAAGAAGAGACCAAAGGGAGGATTGATCTGAAAGATACTCCTCTCCCTGATTGCAATGATGCCTTGTGGGTTGACGGCTCATGTTTTAAACTACCGAATGGCGATACCACTGCAGCATATGCCGTGACGACTTTATATACAGTTGTCGAAGCTGCTCGAATTCCATACAATTCTGCACAAGCGGCAGAGTTGATCGCACTTACGAGAGCATGTGTGTTGGCGAAAGGGAAAAGAGTGAATGTATATACTGATAGTCAGTATGCGTTTGGAGTGGCGCATAGTTTTGGACGTTTGTGGCGTGAACGTGGATTTTTGACATCGCATGGGACGAATATCCAGCATGGGCAACTGGTGAATGAACTTCTTGAATCTCTTACGTTACCTTTGCAGATAGCGATTGTGAAGTGTAGTGCCCATAGAAAGGTCGTAGATGATGTTGGTCGTGGTAATGCGTTTGCGGATGAAGTTGCGAAAGAAACTGCTAGAAATGTAACGAGTCGAATGTATGTTGCGGGTCCAGCAGGGTGGGTTCCAGAAGCAGGCATGTGCGAAGACACCATTGAGAGTGTGAAGATTATTCAGAGTGAGGCCACGGAGAAAGAGTTGGATGAATGGAGAGAGAGGAAGGGTAGATTGGATGCGAGTGGTTGTTGGACTGATTTGTCCGAACACCAGAGATGGTTGCTACCGAATGCGTATGTGCTGCCAGTTGTTACAATGGCACATGGATTGGCACATATTAGTGTGAAAGGGATTCGTAAGTTGTTGGCTCCGGTTTGGCAGAATACAGGAATACCCAAATGTGCAGAGAACTTGGTTAAGAATTGTATGGTGTGTTTGATGCATAATCCTGGTAAGGGAACTCCAACATCAGCTGGTCATTTTGCTCCTCCTACGTATCCGTTCGAGGCATTGCAGCTAGATTTTATCCATATGGAAAGATGCAACAACTTGAAGTATGTGTTGGTGGTTGTTTGCTCTTTCTCTAGATGGGTAGAACTTACCGCCTTAAGGACAACACTGCCTTGTCCACTGCTAAAGTTTTGATAAAAGAATTCTTCCCTAGGTTTGGATTGCCAAGAATCATTTGGAATGATAACGGAAGTGAGTTTGTGGGACGAGTGATGAAGAGAGTGTGTGAAGATCTTGGAATTAGGCAGAAATTTCATGCTGCAAATCATCCCCAATCAGCTGGTTTAGTCGAGTGCTATAATGGCACTCTGAAGTAAAAGTTGGCCAAAATCCAAGAGAGCACTGGTTTACAATGGCCAGATGCTTTGCCATTAGCACTTTTGTCCACCCGTATGACTGTGCACTCGCGAATGGGTTTGAGTCCGTATGAGGTTGCGTTTGGTCGCCCGGCGAATATTTGGGGCGTACCAAGACCGACGAGGTTTAGCGGCCTTGAGTACCCTGTTTTGCTTGATTATTTGCGTGAACTGACAACTAAAATGAGTGTTTTACGCCAACAGGTTCACGATTCGCTTCCACAAGCTACAGATGATCCAGGACACGTGATTGAACCTTGTTCCTGGATGTTCATCAGGAACTTTCAAAGAACGAAGAATACTCAGCCCCGCTGGACTGGACCTTATCAGGTCCTCTTGTCAACGAGATCTGCGTTGCGAGTTCGTGGTAAAAAACACTGGATCCATGGGTGTCATGCGAAGAAGGCACCCCTACCTTTACCCTACGATCAGTGGGTTCAAGACGGTTTTGCAGATTCAGAAACTGTCCCGAAGTTCCTCACGTTTAGTGATGCTCGTTTGATTGGTACTAATTCAGAATTGGAGAGTGACCGACTTTTGCAAGAAGCAATACCTCCTGCGAAGCGATTGGACACTACTGATCCTCAGCTGTTGTTTACCGATCAAGAACTACCTGGAAGAGACAGATACAATTTGAGATCGAGAATTAAGGACAAATAAAGTGAATAAAGTTGATTTTTTTTTAATGTTTGCAGGTTAACTCTCCACCAAGGATCTACGTATTTTTGTTTTTCCGAACTGCCATCCGGTTCTTGCTGCTAGGGTCGCGGTTGCTCCAAGTCTTGGGAGTGCAAGCCTGAGACACTAGGTTTTGGGTTCCGTTAGTCCGAGGCCGTCTTCCTGGGTTTAGCGGAGGCCTCTCAAGCAGAATCAACCAACCACCGCGGGCAGCAACTTTAGTTTAGGATGGATTTCTTTGAGTTGGAGAGACCTGTGCAGGCATTGACTTTTAGAAAACGCATTTGTAAAATAATGTTGAAGAAATGTTTTTTGATTCCGTGCATACTTTTACTACTGAGTATCGTAATATTTATAATTGGTTATGTAGCATTTGTTTTCAAAGAAACGTTTAATTCCACTGTGCAACCTACACCTTTACCTACTATTTCCTCTCATTCTTTTCACCCTTTGCCTGAATATGAGGTCGTTAGACGTAAGGAGTTTGCTAACAATTCCTTCATACAGCTTTTGCACCAGCATCAGTTAGTGATTAATACAACAAACTGCTGGATTTGTGGTTTAATGCCTCATACAGCTGACAAGGGAATTCCTTATTTAGTTTTGCCCTTTAGTTTAAATGGTTCGTTTCGAGCTTACAGAACAATGTTTATATATGCCCACAGTGTTGACCCCTTACGCTCACCGAGAGATAATCTGAAGAATAGTCCTATAGCTAGAGGCATAATCGATATGATTCAAGGGACTAATGCAGTAGAGACTATTCCACAAGACGAGAGACAACCATATAGATGTTGGAGCGTACGTGGATATGGAGTAAGTCTGAGTAATAGCCAGCGTGCGAAAAGTCCCCTACCTATCTGGATAGTGCCCCATAAGGGTTACTATTGTCTACAGGGCAACGGTAAGAATCCGAGAGCTCAGTTAGGGAAGAGCGTTTGCACTGAGACTTACGTGTTTCCGTCTCAGTCTTCCCCAGCGTTTTTAGCTGCCAAGGGTACTTATTTTGTCTGCTATGACAAAGCATACACATGGTTGCCCCATGATTTTTCGGGCACATGTTTTGTTTCCTTTCTGTTACCCCCCACTTTTACAGCTGCGGCAGATTATCACAAGATGAGAATTACGAGAGGTGTCTTTAGTCAAGAAGACACTGCAGGGCAAGAATTGGGTGATTTCTTCAAAGGTTTTCTGCTGTTTTGGGGACCTATGGCTAACAGTAGGAATATTCGTCAGCTTACGAGAGTGGTTGAGTCCACCATAGTTGAGACTGCCGGTGCCCTTGGTAATCTGACTGCTGAGCTCCAGTCGGATAGACTTATGACACTTCAGAATAGAGTTGCCCTAGACGTTATTTTAGCCGATCGAGGGGGAGTTTGTAGATTGATTCAATCGAGCTGTTGCGTTTTTATTCTGGATAATGCTCCGTCAGTCTTCCAGGCCATTTCCAAATTGCATAAAATCTCCGATTCTGTCCACCTGGACAAAGGGGATTGGTCTCTGATGGGATAGGTATGGGGATTGATATCCACTTGGGGTTGAAAGATTTTGATGGTCATTGGTATGGCTTTGGCGATTCTGTTCATGTTCTGTCTCTGTGTGCAGTGCGCTTCGGCCCTTTGTGGCCTTTGTGCTACAATGTGCGTACGGAAGCCTGTCCGAAGAGACATCCATAGCAATAAGATGATGCTACAGAAGCATATCGATGACCTGATGAATATAGATCCAGATTCAGATTAAAATGGGTTTGGGTTTATTGCCTATGATAGGGCAAAAGGAGGGCCTGTGGTTCCGTAATTCCGAATTGGGTTCGATAGTTCCGAAACCCGATTTATAAAGATTGTCAGAAATGGACGATCTTGGTGTCAGCAGACCGCAAATGATGAGTTTAACGTGTCTGGGTGTTTTCGTATAAATCGATATAGGAGAACACTCTGCATTTGAGGATTTAGTTTGAACCCTCGGGTTCCATTTTGTAAAACGGCAGCCATCTTGTATGGTTGCCCTAACATAGGCTTTATGGCCGAGCGAGTCCATGACACGTATGCCTTAGCTGACACTTGGTTGACATGGCCGAACTGACTTTTCCCCTGGGGTAAATCTTGCTGAGCCAGTTCCTTGATTAGCAGCTGCACTGATAAAGATCAAAGAGCAGGACGTGGTCCGACTTTATGGCCCACCGTTCCCACTCCTCTATCTCCTTTCCATCTGTTCTTGCCTTTCCTTTACAACATGTTCATCGATCTAGTTGAAGGTTTTATGATGGGTTTGTCCGGCCTGATCGAACAGGAAAATAACATATGTGCGACCATTTGTGGTGGGCTGGACAGCGGAAAGTAGGATTAACTTTGACTGTCGTGATTCGCTACTTTTTTAAATGCTACTTGCTCATTGGTTAGTTTTGTATGCACTGAATGTAAATTGTGATGTTGCCAGAAGCGTAATTTTTGGCATAAAAGACCGAGTTTCGTTCACTGAGATGGTGCAGTCTCTTTCGAACTACCCGTGTGTACTTCGTAGACCTCTGTCCCTGTTTGCAACCATTAAACTTTGGTCTTTGACGTCATCAAGAAGTATCCCGTGTCTCTGTTTGCCAAGACAGGGGAATCCGGGGTCTTTGGGTGTTGCCCTGACACCGCTGAGTTTTTGTATTAGTGTTGGTTCCGAGAAAACCCAGTACCTCATGAGGACAAGTCCAAACAAGGTGCCTGGTGCGAGTTGGTAGCAGCAAACAGGTAAAAAATACAGTTCAGTTCAATTTAAAAGAAGAATTTTGTATTTTAAAAGCAGAACAGCGCTAGCAGCACTCACCGTTATCTGCTGCACACTTGTCTCCAGCCCGTTAAGTACTAAATCCCTGCCGTCTAGCGCTCACGCGTCCGACCTGCCAGGGGGTGTGTCAGGCCGTGTGTGTCCGCCCTCCACTCAATCAGCGTCAGCTGTGGTGGACCAGGGTCAGAGCACACGAGCTTGAGGACAAGTCCAAACAAAGTGCCTGGTGCGAGTTGGTAGCAGCAAACAGGTAAAAAATACAGTGCAGTTCAATTCTGGACTAAAGGGTGCCAGTATCATCAGTAGGTAGAGGCCCTCGCATTTATTACAAACCAAACTAATGATAGAAAGTTCTCCTGGAGTACTGGCAGCCATTCTGTTTCCCTTTCTCCTTTTTATATTGAGTGTTCTGATGTATGTACTGTGTTTGAGTAAGACATGGTAACTGAGACTTTCATCACTTTTCACCATTCAACAACCTGAGTTAAAGATTCCAGTTTCAGGATCAGGCAGTGACATCTTATGGGCTTATTTATGAGCCCTTGTGCCACATTTACGCTGCCGTTGCCTCATAAATAATGTACCACGTTGCTCCATAATTACAAAGTGATGCATCTAGGAAGATGCATCAATTCATAAACCCATGCGCTACATTATACCAATTATACCAGCATCATGAATAATGTATGCAGGGTGGGGGATTCACCCGCAAGAAAGGGTCGTAGGAGTGGCGTAGTGAAATCTATGAGATTTCACTGCGCCACTTCTTGGATGTCAATGCATCAAAACCTTACGCCTGCTTCATGGTAGGCATAAGGATAAAGGAGTCTGGACACATTGCTGGAGTTGTGTCTGTTTTCAGACGCACTCAAGCAATTTGTCACTTTTGCAACTATATATACGTCATTAATAGTGACGTATCTGTAACTCCTTGCGACATGATTTGCCGTACTGTAAAAACGGTGCATCTATGGTGTCGCAAGGAGGGCGCACTGAGAAGTGTCACATTGATGCTTTGTCGCAGCGATGCAACACTTCTCATAAATAAGGCCCTTGGTAAAAGAATTGAAAGAACTAATTCTGGGGAGTCGGAGAAATGGTTAATCACCATGAACAACTTTAAACCTGGCTTGATCATGACAAGGGCATTAGAAATGTCACAGAAGTCCGTAGTGAAGCAAAGTTGGAGTGGTGCACTACTCTAGAGAAATAATCTCAATAAGCCATGGAGGCTTGTTTTATTGTATCAATAAATCCTTTATTTTCAAAGTCATCCGACAATAAAAAGTTCCAGCCAACGCATTTCGTTCTTTTGAAAATGAACTTCTTCAGGGCTAGGAATGGTGTGTGACTGTTGGGGGGAGATAGTCTTCAGATCCCCAAATGTTGTCTCATGAGCAAAGAGTGAGCTTGTTCCGGTATGCTTGTGACGTACGTTGCAAAGAAAGGTTTGGAATACGCAAACTAATATGGAATGGAAGGTGAAACTTGGTTTTGAGCAGGACTGACGGAAGCATCCTGCACCCCAGAACCACCCAGTGATGGCCCTTATCAAGGAGGCCTTCACTAATGCATTAGTTTGCGTATTCCGAACCTTTCTTTGCAACATACATTTCTGGGTAGGAAAATGTTGGGGATCTATGCAAGCCATACCTCCCTTGTCTCCCCTGGGTGTCTAGTTTTCAGAAATGTCTCGGTTTGGTAGGTTTCCCTAAAAGTCCACTGAGCCCAGAGCTGAGCTAGGGGTCACAACCACAGCTAGGCACAATGAAAAGGGTCAGTTTTCAGTGGCAAAATGTGATGTGTCCACATTGTGTTTTGGGCGGCCGTTTCATGTCGCGGGCACTAGGCCTACCCACATAAGTGAGGTACCATTTTTATCGGGAGACTTTGGGAAATGCTGGGTAGGTGGAAGTTTGTGGATGCACACAGATTCCAGAACTTTCCATGACAGAAATATGAGGAAAATTAGTTTTTTTCCTACAAAGTTTGAGGGTTGCAAGGGATTCTTGGTAACAGGACCTGGTGAGAGCCACACAAGTCACTCCATCCTGGTTTCTCCTGGGTGTCTAGTTTTTACAAATGCACAGGCTTTCTAGGTTTCCCCAGGAGCCGGCTGATCTAGCCTCCAAAATCCACAGCTAGGCACATTGCCAAAAAGGGTCCGCTTTCACTAGAAAAAAGTTACATGTCCAAGTTGCTTTTCAGGCCATTTCCTGTCGCAGGTACTATGCCTACCCACTCAAGTGAGGTGCCAATTTATTTCAGGAGACTTAGGGGAACACAGAATTGTAGAACATCTGTTATCATCTATTGACTTTCTATGTAATTCTGGCTTCCAAATGAAAGACAATGTGTAAAAAAAAAAAGTCACTTTGAAAAATGTCCTATAATTCACATGCTAGTATGGGTACCCACAATTTCGGAGATGTGCAATAACTACAGCTTCTAAACTGTATATTTTGTTCTCATTTCGAGACATACATAGGGGTCCTTGATACCTATTTTTCTCTCTTTATATTTTACCAAATGAATTGCTATATACCCGATACACAATGAAAAATCTTGATATATTTTACCAAATGAATTGCTATATACCCGGTACACGGAGAAAAACCATAGAATGAGGCAGCTCAGGTATTGGCTCTGTATTCTTTAGGTTCTTGGTGAACCTACAAGTCCTATATATCCCCACAACTTGAAGGATCCACTGGATGTAATGGTATATAGCTTTCAAAAATTTGTCATATTTATAGGTGAAAACGTTGGCACACATGGCAGTTTTTTTCATCTCATTTTCAATATTTCTAATTTTCAACTGTTAGTTTCTAATAAAGAAAACCTTGAAGGATCTACACAAATGAACCCTTGCTGAATTCAGAAGTTTTTCTACTTTTCTGAAATGTTTAGTTTTTCGGTATTCATTATTTTCTTCACACCCATTTCTACCATTAACTAGAAGGAAGTTGAAAGCACAAAAAGTAGCAAAAATAGGTTATGTCCCAGTAAAATGCAAACACTGTGTAGAAGATTTGGGTTTTTTGACAAAAGTCTGCCTGTCTCTGAAAGCTGGCAAGATGGTGATTTCAGCATCACAAACCCTTTGCTGATACCATTTGCAGGAATAAAGAGATGCTTTCTTCTGCAGCACTTTGTCCTCATTTAAAAATATATATATTTAAGAATAGCTGTATTTTGGCTATATTGTATTTTCTGGGTCCCCTCCAGGGAAATCCACAAACCATGGGTACCTTTAAAATTCTCGTGATGTTGGAAACAAAGAACGCCTTTTTGACGTGGTACATTATGTGGGGAAACAGTTACAGGCTCCTAAGCACGAAATACCTCAAAGACCCCGAAAAATGGCTTAGCACAGGGGGGAGGGGAGAGGGGGGTGTTGGAGGCTTAGCAGAGAAAGGGTTAATTGGAACTTTAGCAGCCAAGTTGGGAAAAATAATAATAACAAATAGAATCATATGGAAACAGATCATGTGAACTCACACGTTTAGCAGTACTTTCGTACGGCACCGAAATCATCTCTCACCAACAATCAACTATGAGAAACATTCTGTCTAGAACAACTAAAGGCTCCCATAATTTCATATTGTGTAATGTAATACTCTTTCTCTGTCCACCCAGTTTGTGGAGTTATGAAAAAGCTTGGCCTCTCACGAGGAGGTGTCTATGCTTTCTACTTGCTCCAAATTTCCAGTGGGTTCCGCAAAACGTTTCTTAATGTCTTAGACCGTCAGGTTGAGCCCCTTATTAACTCTACCCTTGTATCAAAGGCTGTTCTACGCTTGTTACAGTCGACCAGCATTGTTTAGTCAATAAGTAGCAGCACAAATGCCTGCCTGGGCAGCCCTTGACCTTCTCTGGGTGATTCATATCAGACCAAGGCATTGTTGATTCTTCAAAGATGCCAAGGACACACCTGCTGACAGTCTCTGCCCACTGACTTTCTATCTATGTTCCTATAGATACATTTCTGTTACTAAATAACATTCCCGTATTCTGCTGGAATGTTGATCCTAGTTGGAGAAATACAATTGCTATATTTAGGGAGCTTATCTAACAGAAAGAAATGTAAACAGGGTGCTGTGACTATGACTCACAAGTAAATGGTGCAATTAATAATGTGATTGTTGTCCGTGCACCTGTTGCTATTGGTCTCCTTTAATGGTGTGCCAACAGAGTTGAGGCTTGGCTAGATAATGGTGGTTGATGGACTGTGCCGGCTGAGCCTACATGCCAATGTGCACTGAGTAGATGTGCTATTGTTCACGTGAATACAAGGTCATAACAGAACATTTCTGATTCTGAATGCTGTAGATGTTTTAGAGAGAGTGAGATAACTTGGGAAACCTGGAGGATGCTAGGTTTTTGATATCCCAAAAATCCCTTTGTATTGCAGAACAATTAATTAGCGAAGGAATATGCGAGAAGAGAAAGTGTACTGCAGATTACCAAATGCAATCCAACAAAAGGCCAGAAAGGCAAATGCAGTACTGAATTTGGTCCATGCGGAGTAGCAGTGATAAAAAGTTTGCATTATACTGCCAGAGCCAGACATTGTTATATCTCCACAAATCCTCGGTCATATGAAATTACGCTTTGAATCCGAATGCAGTCAGGGCAGCTATATAATATGTTTTTCATCCATAATTAAAAGGCAACTACTTCAAGTGTGCAGGGTGTTGCAACTCTCCATTCTTCTTCAGAACAAGCACCTAATTCTATTGCTTCAATGGCTGCTTCTAAAGAGTCCTCAACATCTTCATCCATAAGTTCTGCTATAATTAGTTAATTCTCCTCACTGTTTGTACTGGGGAACCGTGAAAGAAAATCGGCTCTGACATATTTATCACCAGCAATTTGTACAACACCAAATTGAAACTGCAGTAGTTTAATAGATAAAATCGAAATCCTCAGGGTACAACACTTACCACCATCGACTGAAATAGATACTAGAGGTTTGTGATCAGTTTGCAGACAGAACTCAGCACCACGCAGAACCCTTGAGAGAAATGCAATAGCATACGCCACTTCACTTTTTTTTTGAGTGAGCATAGCTTTTAATTTACCTTACTGGCATCAACCGTGATGGAACATTGGGATCGCTGACAGAATATCGATGCTGAAAATATCGACCTGACAAAATATCGAAGTCAAAATATCGAATACAAAAATATCGAATTCCTATCTTCAAACAGGTAAGTACAAAAATATTGAATCAAAAATATCATTGCAAAAAATGTACTTAGTCAAAATATCAAATTTTTTAAAATGTCTTAAAAGTAATTTAAAATTAATAAATTAATACATATAATTAACTAAAACATACTTAAAAATACTTAAATAAATTTAAAAGTAATGAATAATTAATGTAGATAAAAAAATCAACCCCCATTTTTATTTTTTTATACAAATATATATATGTATATATATATATATATATATATATATATATATATATATATATATATATATGTATATGTATGTATGTATGCCTGTTGAATGCGAGGAGTGCGCACCCTAGACAGTTAGTGGACAGTATCCCCTATGGGGAACTGTTGCGTGCGAAACGCAACTGCAGTACTAGTGAGCAATTTGAGATGGAGAAAACAAGGATGATAACACGCTTTAAAGAAAGGGGTTACAAAAACAAAACCATACAGGGAGCTGTGGCGAAAGCTGAGACTAGATTGAGGAGGGACCTCCTTAACACTAACGCAGACACAGAAACTGAATCGAAGATCAGGTTTATAACCACCTTTTCAAGCCAGTCTAGTGAAGTGAGTAAGATCCTTAACAGACACTGGCATGTTCTATTGACAGACCAACATCTTAAGTCACATCTGAAAGAGCACCCCCAGGTCACCTTCAAAAAGAGCAAATCATTGAAGGATGAATTAAGTCCTAATGCAGTGATGGGAGCAAATAAAACTAAAGACATACCGGGATTTAGATGCTGTAGATCTTGTAAAGCATGTCGCAACAGTGAGAACCGCAAGGAAGTCCTGGTACCTAGCACGGGCAAAACCTTCACAATACGCAAAACCCTGACCTGCAACACCATGTATTGTGTGTATTTGCTAATCTGTCCCTGCAACAAGTGGTATGTGGGGAGCACGACTCTGAAGGCAAAGGAGAGAGTGCTCCAACACATGAGGGCCATAAAAAATCACAATGAGCAGTACCCAGTCGCAAGGCACTTCTTTGAACAACATTATCAGAACGAGAATCTACTGAAAATGGTGGTGTTGGACAAAGTAGACCTAGGACCGCGGGGGGGAGACAGAACAACGTGCCTGCGAAAATTAGAATCAAGAATGATTATTGATTTTGAATGTACTTACCCACAGGGGTTGAATAACCATGAGGAACTGTCTGTTCACTTAGAAAAGTAACTATCTGACACCTAGAATGTTATGCTGTAAGTATTGTAGCATAAAATGCCCTAAATGATTTTGCATGTATACCATCAGCATGTCCGCAAAATGCCGCTAAGAATGTACGCCCAAATTGTAAATACCACCTTGTTTTTAATTAATTCACAGATTCTATGCACTTTGGGACTAGTGGAGTTGAAATTCCTGGATAGGATCCATTAATTAATGAGGAAAGGTCGCTGTGATGCATTGTCAAAAGATCAAGCACGTGATGCTGTTGAACCAATGTCCTGCATATAACTGCCATCTAAACTGAACCAACATTGCAATGGGATGCTACTTAACCTAAAAACCATGTTTTATTTTACATTTGTAAATATGACAAGAGTACTTCATGCCCACTGGGGCGGTATGTAAAGCAGTCATATTCCATGTTTATGATTTGGTAAATAATAGCCCACTTGGGCAATATTCGTTACAAATCTGACGATGGGGACAGGAGATGATTTATCCGCAAACATGGTGTTTCCCTTTAAATTATGAAGCTGATAAATATGTTGGGGTTTCAAGTTGCCTTAATGACGGAAATTAAGTGAATATTTATAACCTTGGTTCTCTGGAATCTTATTTACAATTTTGTTGCATCGTGACCATAGAATGTACCACTCCAACATGTCCGCTCTTTATTATGCACTGGGGGGTGTTTTGGCTAGTCCTTTTTCTATGTTGAGATTGTGTTAATGGTAAAAGGACTAAGATTGTGTATCCTAAACAAACGTGATCAAGCCTGTTTGGTGAAACGCGTAGTTTGTTTTGCTGCCGAATAAATTCTTAAGCACAGCAACTTCTGGAGTGTTGTCGTATCGTTTCCTTGTACATGGGAAATCTCTTTTTGGATATATATATATATATATATATATATATATATATATATATATATATATATATATATATATATATATATATATATATATATATATATTAATGTAACATTAAGAAAAAATATTTAATATATTTACCAGGAGGGTAAGATTTACTATTATCACTCCAGAGTGTGCAACACTAGGGAAAGCGTTGGATAGCGTAGGGGTAACAATTATTATTTCCACTCCAGAGAGTGCAACAGTAGGGAAAGCGTTGGATAGCGGGAGGGTAACATTTACTATTCCCACTCCAGAGAGGGCAACAGTAGGGAAAGCATTGGATAGCGTAGAGGTAACAATTACTATTTCCACTCCAGAGAGTGCAACAGTAGGGAAAGCGTTGGGTAGCTTAGGGATAAAATTAACTATTACCACTCCAGAGAGTGCAACAGTAGGGAAAGCGTTGGATAGCGTATGGGTAACAATTGCTATTCCCACTCCAGAGAGTGTAACAGTAGGTAAAGTGTTGGATAATGGGAGGGTAAAAATTACTTTTCCCACTCTAGAGAGTGCAACAGTAGGGAAAGTGTTGGATAGATGGAGGGTAAAAATTACTATTCCCACTCCAGTGAGTGCAACAGTAGGGAAAGCGTTGGATAGCGTAGGGGTAACAATTAATATTCCCACTCCAGAGACTGCAACAGTAGGGAAAGCGTTGGATAGCGTAGGGCTAAAAATTACTATTCCCACTCTAGTGAGTGCAACAGTAGGGAAACCGTTGGATAGCTTGGGGTAAAAATTACTATTCCTACTCCAGTGAGTGCAACAGTAGGGAAAGCGTTGGATAGCGTTAGGGTAAAAATTATTATTCCCACTCCAGTGAGTGCAACAGTAGGGAAAGTAATGATTTATTATATTAGTAAAAAAAAAAAAATACCAATAACACATTATTTACAATTAATTTCCAATTACATAATGTTTTTTAATTAATCAATTATAAATACAAATAAATATTAATTATTAAGATTAATTATCTATTCATAATTAATTAACAACTAATTAATTTCCAAGAACAAAATTAATTAATAATACAAAATATACCAATTAATAATTAATTACCAGTAAATTAATTAATACACACAATTATTGTTAACATGTAATTAATTACAATTAAATTACTTCCCACTCTATTACCCTATGAACACTCAACCTGCTACAGAAAATAAATTAATACAATTAACATAATTATCAATTATTCAATTAATAAAAATTAATTACCAATTAATACAAAATAATTAACAAGTAAAAATTAATTAACAATAAATTAGAAATCAAAACCAATAAATAAATAAAATAATTTACATTATTACAATGAAATTACTTCCCACCCTATTCCCCTATAAACCCACAACCCGCTACGGAATTAAATTATGGAAGTATTAAAAAACCTTAAATTCATTACTTAAAAAAAATTAAAAATACATTACAAAAATAATATACACTTTTAACACGTATACTAACATACAGAACACTTAAAAAATTGATATTATTAAAAATTCAATATACTTTAATGCCTATATTTTATACTTCGATATTTTGACAATCGATATTACTTACCTTCAATTCGATATTTTTAACCACTATATTATGTCATTCGATATTTTGTCCATATTTTTACTTCGATATTATGTCCATTCAATATTATTTTTCCAATAAAGTCCGCCCGCCATCCCGACGTAAAACGGGACCGCCCGCCATAAGGGCGGTGGTCCTGTGGGGACCATTAGGATGCTCCCGCCACAGTGGCGGGCGCATCCTGCATTTTTAATATTGTGGCGGGAGGTGCAGAAAGCACCGAACGCCACAGTGCTAAAAATGCACATTGCGCATTTCAATGCACAACGTGACAGGCACCGTGCGGTGCCTGCCATGCTGTACAGTGAAGTGCAGGGGGGTACCATAGGTACCCCCCATGTGCACCCCCACCCCCACCAGAGTCCCTTGGGGCCGCAACAGGCCCCCACAAGACATTCCTGCATGCCTTTCCATGGCGGCAACGCCACCACGGAAAAGCATGTTCCCGCCCACCTCCTAATATAGATGGCAGTGTCTGCGACCATATGAAACCCTTTTCCGCCCAGTCAACTCGTTGACCGGGCGGAAAAGCAGCGGATGGTCTTTCCGTCTGCTACGGTCCCCCCTGCCATAGTAATATGGCGGGGGGGAAATGGGTGGCGGGCGAGGAAGGATGTCGGGCGGATCGCCACCGCCCACATGGCGGTGGCGATCCACCCGACATCCTAACGGGGCCCTATGTCTAGTTGCCTTAATAGTGTAAAGAATGATCAAATTGTTTAAGAGCTTTACTCTTACCCAGCTGGGATATCAGTGTAAAGATTTCTGAACATGTCTTATCCAAAACAAATTTGGATCCTTCCTTAAGAAGATTACTGATGGGTCTAATTTTTGTAGCATACTCAGAAATGAACCATGAGTATTATTCACAGAGTCCAAGGAGGGTTTAACTCAACACTTAACACTAAGAGGGAGTGTTTCTATGATATATTTTCTCAACCCCGGCCTGGGTTTTATGCCTTCTTTGGAAAAGACATTGCCCAAATAATCAAAAATTATAGTTCTCTCTGTTGATTATAACTCCATGTTCCTTGAGATTTTTGAGAACTCTTTCCAGAATGACATTGTGTGACTGTATCGTTAGCAAAAATCAGCACATCGTCTTGGAAGACCAAAACCCCTTGTACCTTTTTTAGCATATTTTACATTATGCTTTGAAAAACCGATGACGCTGAGGTGAGTCCAAACAGCTTACAGCACTACTTGAATGTACCTACTGGTGAAACAAATGCTGTAAAATGTCTTGACTCCTGGTGCAATTCTACTTGATGGTATGCAGAAGCAAGATCGAACTTGGTAAATAAACTTGCTCCAGCAGTTTGAGTAAACATGTCATTATTCTTGGGTAGCGGGTGTGAGTCAATCCAAATGTCTTCATTTAGTAACCTTATACACACGCGCATTGTTGGCAACTTCGGTTGCATGCTACCACAAGCAGGGAGAACCACAACAATGACTCAGTAGGCTTGATGATCCCCTGTTTACACAATGATTTGAGCTCTTTCTCAAGATCATCTCTGACACTAAATAGAACTCCAAGTAGTTTGTGTTTGACAGGGATTGCACCTTCCTTGACTTTGATCTTGTGTTTGAAATCCTTTCTCTTACCCAGAGTGTCTAAAAAAACTTCCGGGGTCGTGAGGTTCCATTCCTCATCAACATCTTTATATTCCACCACAAACACTTGCTCTTGGTAACTAGGTCTGAGAACCATACCCGAATGTTTAATCCTTTTATGGCAACATACATTTTTCCTTCAATTCTCTTTCTCTTAAATTCCAGTACATCCTCAATGTACCCTAAGAACTCTATGTTTCACCCTTCATAGGAGACAGGTGAACAATCCAGTGGAAATAATTTTCTGTCATCCCATGTGCCTTTGAATAAACTTTGGGTGACACTAGTGATTGTTGATCCAGAATCCAGCAGTAGTCTTACGTTTTAATTGCCCCCACAAATGTCCACATTAGTATTGAAACATGAAGAGGGATCACCTCAAACAGGTCTGTTGGTACTATAGTAATGGTCACCATTAATACCAGAAAATGCATCCCCCATACTAAGGACAAGATTGTTCACTTCCTTGTTATCAGAATCAGGATCAGCCTCACAATTACAATGTGACATACACGCTGCAGACTTAACATAGTTATTCCTTTTCTTCTGACAAACCTTGGAAAAATGTGCTATAATTTTACCCTTTTTAACAAAAGAAACAGGTTAGATGAAAAAGGGTCGATTTTGAAACCCGTGGATTTGTTACCACTAGTTTTTTTGTGTGAATTTCTGACATTTTCCAAGATGATTTTCTATTTTTAACCACATTCACTGACTCCAAGGGTTTCTCTTCAAGTCCTCACAGTCCAACACTCAACTGTCGTTCTTTTGAATAGTAACATTCTATTTGGAACGTGGCCCTGTAACATTCCATAACATACAAAGCTATTAATACATGCACAGAATACAACAGAATAAAAGCAATTAAGATATCTGGTTTCATGACAAATGTAAAACTGTTAAGAACTGTTATCAAGAGGCTCTAAAATGGGGAAATTCGCTGATATTTGAAGTATATGAACAATGACGGCTCCTCTGCTATGGTGGAGGAGCATCACCCTCCCTACTGGCCAGCTGAGGGAAAGGAAATATAAAATGATAATAAAACAGTATTATTATAATTTTATTTTTCCTCTAGATGGATCTGAGTCTTTGTGGGCGGAACCATACCTTGACATTGATTAAAGGGGAGTGGTGGGCAGCACTGCTGTCACTCACTGCGCATTACAGTTTGGCCAGCCCCCTTAGGACAGCCAAGCTGCAGCCGCAGCCTGTGCAGGTAAGAGCAGTGGGATTGTGTGGCCGGGCGGGCGGGAGGGTATTTCGACAGATGACGAGGGAAAATTAATTATTTATATACATTTCACTCAGGATCGTCTGTCGAATTCCCCCCAACCCTGCTCCACAGCCCCACCCAAGCGTAAAAACAAGCCTGCTCAGGCCAATCCCAGTACCTACTTCATGCTCGCCAGCATGAAAGAAGTACTGGGATTTGCTGTGGTAGAGTCTGGGGGCCACAGCACATACACAGCTGGAAGGAGAAGAGCAGTGATTGGCGTGGAGCAGGTAAGTTATTTTCTTTTTTTCTGTTTATTGAGTTGTCTATTTATTCCCCCCACCTCATACCCCTCCCTCACCCCCCCCCCCCCCACACACTTTTCCACGAGACCAGCCACTACTGAATATGAAATGCATATTTCTGATTGGTTCTTGTGCAGAGAAGTAATAATATTAAACATACAACCATACATTCTGGCAGAACAAGTGGGAGATTCACCTAGGCTGTGAAAGTGAAAGACACAAGTGTGGCAACAGATATCCACAGGCATTATTAATTATGAAGAAAGCATATAAGAAAAATCCTTGTGTCTGAGTGGATATACTTCTTACTTATGATCTGCTGGGAGCTAGAAAAGCCACCATGGGCCTCAGTATAAGTAGGTTTTTCATTCTGACATGGCAAGTAAAAGGCTCCATCAGAATTATTTGTTCTGCGCAAACACTGCAGGTCTACTAACTTTCACCAAGACATTTCAGGTGCTTTTAGCAGCTGAAATCTCTGGGTGAATTTGGTCCTAAAATAAAGCCTGTGATCTTGAATTAGTTATTCCCCAGTAATTCCTCATCTATAAGTGATCCTGTGGATCTGGTACCCAAAACCGCCCCGCTGTGCAGCTCACCACACCAGAACTCTGCTTCTGTCTGGATTACAGATGGCTCAACTCAGTCACTAAGACTGGTGTGCACCCCATCCCTGGGCTGATTAGCTCATTGACTTGTTGGGAGGTGCCAAGTTCCTGAGTATGTTTGATCTAACGTCAGGGTACTGGCACCGAGTGGGCTAAGGAGAGGTGTGCATTCTTCATCCCTGAGGGGCACTTTCCAGTCTAGGGTGATGCCCTTTGGGTTAATTAATGCCCCTACCACCTCACAAAGGCTAGTAAAGTAGACCTTGGCTGGGTTGGAGGCTTTCAGTGCCGCCTATCTAGATGACATTGAGGTCTTCAGCTCCAGGTGGGAAAACCACCAGTTCTACCTCCAGGAAGAGCTTCAGGGCTTGCAGAAGGAAGGCCTTACTATCAAGGCCAGTTAGTGCCACATAAGGTAGGGATCATTGGCTTATTTGGGCCAGCAGGTAGTTGGGGGCAAGGTGCAGTCCCACCTTGTCAAAATTCATACTATCTAGGCTTGGGAACCTACAAATCACAGACTGAGTTAGGGCCTTCTTGGGTCTTACCAGCTACTACAGGAGATTCATCAAGGGCTTTTGACCATTGTTTCCCACTTGAAAAAGATTTCTTCTAAGAAGCAGCCCAAGAAGGGGATCTATATGGAGGCATGCCAAAATGCTTTTGATGCCTTGAAGGAGGCCATGCACACATCAACAGTGCTCAGGATCCATGATTTCTCCAAGGAACTCATTGTCTTAACGGACGTCTCAGATCATGACATAGGTACTGTGCACTGAACAAAGAGGGCCTGTAGCCTGTAGCCTTCATCAGTAGGAACCTTGGGCCTCATTAGGATGGCGGACGGACCTGCGTCCGTCCGCCACCCCAGAGTAGGAGGGACCGTCCGCAGGATCTGCGGCGGTCCCTCCGTGCAGATTAGGATGTGACCGCCGCCCTGGCGGTCACATCCTGTATATTTAACATTGTGGCGGGTGCTGCTTGAAGCAGCACTTGCCGCAATGTTAAATAAACCATGTTTTCCTTTGCTTGCACGAAGCTGCAAGCACTGCGTGGTGCCTGCCGCTTCGTGCACGCAAAGGCAGGGGGGTACCATAGGTACCCCCCCATGTGCACCCCCTTCACCCCTGGGGGCCCACAACGGGACCCCAAAGAAAAGTCTGTATGCCTTTCCACAGCGGAAATGCCGCCGTGGAAAGGCATAAGTCCGCCGCCATCCTAATATGGCTGGCAATGTCTGATAGACACCGCCAGCCATGTTAGAGCTTTTCCGCCGCGGTCGGAAGGCGACCGCGGCGGAAAAGGGGCGGATGGAAAAAAGATCCTCCAGCCATCCTAATCGGGCGGGGGGGGTCTTTTTTCTGTCCGCACCGGTTAATCTGCATCCTCCGGGCCGGCGGTGGCTTCCGCCAGCCCGAAGGATGCGGATTAACCGCAATCCTAATGAGGCCCATAGTTCTTAGGAAACAGAGGTGGCGGGCAATCAAAAGGAAGCCTTTGAAGTGTTCAAGGCACTGAAGAAGGTGATATCATACCTGTTTGGGACTCTCTTCTGGGTTTAAGACAGACCACAGACCCCTCAGATGGATAATGCATAACGGGGTGAGAATCCAAAACTGTTTAGGGGGTCGATCGTTATATAGGGAATGGACTTTCTTGTGGAACATTGCCATGGACCTGACCATGCCAAAGCTGATGGCTTTTCCAGGTTCTTCTGCATTGAGGGTGTGTAGTTCTCCAGCTTTCATCTGGGGCGACAAGTTAGACCTGATATCCTTGGCATGGTATTCCCCCAGCCTTCACTCTGCCTGTTTTGCTGAATTTGTTTATATTGGCTTTGGGACTTTGTGCACTTTCCTACTGATAACCACTACTAAAGTGTTTGTGCTCTCTCCCTAAAACATGGTAAAATTGGCTTATACCTATATGGCACATTCAATTTAGTTGCCTAGTAATGGTACCGGGGGTCTATAGTACTGCAACTACTACAACTACTACTATTACTAATACTACAGTACTACTGTAGTCTCCACTAGTTTGGCCTGCAGCACTCACTAAATTAGCATTGTAAAACATGTCTTAGACCTGCCTGTAGTACAGTTACAAGCTGCCATTTTGACCTGGCAGAACAAACCTTTTACGAGACCCATATCTTCCTTTTTAATACTTGTAAGTCACCCATAAGATAGACCCTAACCACCCAGATGACAGGGTGCATAGTACTTAAAAAGTAGGACATGTCATGTGGGTTTAAGTTTTACATACCCTGGCAGTGGAAAACTCCTAAAGGTAATTTTTCACTGGTGTAAGGTCTATCTCTCCCATTGACGGTCACTGGGTTACCTTATCATATTTAGTGCTGCTTCTGATTAGGAGCTGATATAGATATGCTGTTTAATCTGAAATGAATTGTAATTTTAAATCCTCTTTAATGGTAAAGTCGGATTTTAAGCCACAATTCTGAGAATGCCACTTTTAGAAAGTTGGACAGCCTATCGCACCTGAAGGTGCTCTGGAAACGAACCGCACTACAATGAAAGTCCGTGGGCTACCATATTACTCCGTTTTGTCAAGTACAAACAACAAATCAAAAATAGTTTCAAAAAATGTAATAAAGTTATTTTTCAACATGAATGTAGAAATATTGTACATTCTAATACAACCAATTGTTACATCACATTATGTTGGATTTACATGATATTTCGTATTATGACATCAAATAACAATGTTATCAATCACAGCCTCAGTGAAGATCCTGATGCATTTTGGGTATTTTAACCCTTATTCACGGGAAGCTGTAAATGTAATGTTACCAATCATTAATATTTAAAATAGAACAGAGGCTTTATAACTGAAACAACTGGGTGAAGTCCTAAACACGTGGGCAACAAAATCAGGGAAAGAAGTCTCTATGTTATAGGACAATCAATGTGCCAAGTGAGTTTTGCACAGTGAATACGACAGGTTGTCACACGAGATGCAAAAAAGTGAAGAAATGCATGATACTGATTTAACCCGTGAAGAACAGTTTTTACAACCCTGATGGTAGTGCTGAAATTACAAAATCAATGTGTCAACTGAACAAGAACCAAGGACTGTGCTGTCTTTAACCAAGGAAACTACAAATACCAACATGCACCAGAGTCCTTAATTGAAAACCAAGTCGGAGAACCTAATACAATAGTGAAAAGCACAAAGTGACCTAAAAATTGAATGAAATTCATGTCAACCGCACACTATGGTAAATCAAAACCCAAAGTCACGAGTGAGAATTTGAAATGCTTACAGACAGGACTGCTGAAGGCGTGTTTGTCACACATGTAAAGCCCATATCGGTAAAAACAGTGTTTGCCATATCTGAGGACACAAGACTGAATTACTTTTATACTCTGCATGCAGTGATGACCCACAGCCACACAATGAGTCCAAATCCTACCTTAAACACAAACAGCTTGTTTGGGTACATAAACCTCAAGTGACTGGGGACAAGTGTTTCAGGGACGAGCAGGCTCTGACACAAAGCTACACACTTTGGGCCCGATTCACAGAATGAACTTAAGACTCAATCCTAAACTTACTACTATTTTGGTATTCACAGAATGAATTTACTACTTTTGGTATTCACAGAAGTTAGGATTTTGTCTTAAATCTGTCTTAAGTCTGTCTTAAGTCTGTCTTAAGACAAACTTAAGACAAAATCCTAACTTCTGTGAATACCAAAAGTAGTAAATTCATTCTGTGAATACCAAAATAGTAGTAAGTTTAGGATTGAGTCTTAAGTTCATTCTGTGAATCGGGCCCATCACTTGGATTACCAGGATGTAATTAGTGTACCAGTGAGTGCAGGATAGGTTTTAATTAATTTGACTTTTAGAAAGTTGCCATTTTCTTGTCCCAACTATTCTTCTCCTAACTATTTGTGCCTTTTGCTAGTGTCCTGTGCCACATGACTGTGGATTGCTCTGCTGTTGGGCTTTCTTTATTCCCTCCAGAGAGTGACACGAAGGGGGGTTAGGTGTGGACAAGATGAGCCATCCTGGAATGATGTCAAGGGAAGGAGCTGTACGCAGCCTCACTTACACTTTAAATGGCTTTTCCTCCTGCACCCACAAGTGAATCTGACACCAGGACTGTCTGCCATTTGTCAACCATGGACAGTTTTGAGCCTTGACAGAGGAAGAACTTTTCAGAACCATGTGTGGAGGTAGAACAGGGAGTCCCCCCCCCCCCACCAACACAAAGGCTGGGACCTGGTTTGAATATTGTATCTTCAGAGTCACTCTTCAGAACACTCCTGGACATGTGGACACTACATAAGTAAGGACTGCCTTCTTTATTTATTTTGAAAGAGTGCGGACAAGACCCTTGCGACTGCCCTACTACCTAAGGCCTAAGGACTGCCTTGCTGCCTGAGAAGGACGACTGGAACTCATTACCTTCAGCCCAGGATAACCCAGAACGACTCCAAGGAGCCATAGAAAAAGGAAAGCACATCTGTATGTCATCATTGAATCAGTGAATATCACCATTTGATGGTTCATAGAGGGTCTTTTCTTGCAACATTGTGGTTTCAGTTGTCCAGAGTTCAGAAGTGCCAAAGGCGGTGGTCATTATTTTGGAAATGTACCTACGCTGTGGGGCCATTTTTAAGGAATCGTTGCCCGCATTCCAAGATCAGAATTATCATGAATCCTCTATTTCTTCATTAAATCCAAGAGCTGGTAACATGGTGACGTTATCAAGTAGTGTCTATGTTCTATGATTGAAATGTTCATAAAACGCCATTCCTGGCACTAAAGCAAAGAGTTATGGGTGGGTACATTGTGGCATTAAGATGCTGTGTCTTTGATGAATCATCTCCCTGCAAAGACATTACAGCTGATAATTGAGGGCTGGCAAATATTCTGTGGGTACAGCTGAGTGTGGCATGTGGAGAAGGACTTTGCAATCTGGATGCAGGAGTTTGGGCCATGTTGCCTATACAAAGCATTGCCGAATGCAAAATCAGAACATAGGAAAAGTACATTTTGGAAGTATTTGTTGAGAAGTAGAGAACAGCAAGTGGGGAATTGTGTGGTGTATCATTTTGAAGAGGAATTGGAGGAGGATTTCCTGGTCCACCAGATGTTAACTGATGGTATGAGTTTGACCTAGAAAGGCAAAAAGCTTTATTCTTCTAGGATACTAAAGCAGAAGGCCAGCAAATCGTGCATCATTAGCCAGTTATAGAAAACCATAAGGAGCTGAGGACTGCAATGAATTTGAAAATGAAGTCAAGAAGCTGCAACGGCCCCTTGAAGATGAACCCAGTGGACTGGGGGAGACTTGGAGAGCGCTACCTATTATTTACCAGAAGCCAACTGCCCATGACACTTTTGAGGGATTTATTGTTTCTTTGAGAATGTTATGAACATCATGTGAATTTCAAGGACTATTGAATGGATATGTAGAGACCAACTGATGGCTCAATGCTACAATGAAATAATTCATGAATTGGCCGCGCTCTATCCTTGGGAAAACTTGCATTATTTCAAAGGGTGTTGAAAGATCTAAGGGGCAGATTTACAAGCCCCTTGCGCCACTTTTGCGTCATTTTTAACATGGGAAAAGTGACGCAAAAGTGGCACAAGGGGCTTGTAAATCTGCCCCTTAGGGGCAGATTTATGTTAACTGGCGCATCCCGAGGGATGCGCCAGTTAACATGCGCCACAGTGCGCCACAGCTACGCCACCCATGGTGCGCCGCAATTTTGATGCGGCGCACCATGGGGCAAAAACGGCACAGATGCGTCACGCATCTGTGCCGTAAAAGTGACGCATTGCTGGAGTTGCGTCGCAGCTCCAGCAATGCTCTGGGGGGGGCCTATTCTTTCAATGCTGCCTCAAGCCTTACGCCTGCTTCAAGCAGGCGCAGGGTTTTGACGCAGCATTGCCCTAAAAGTGACTGAGTGAAATCTCATAGATTTCACTCAGCCACTTTCAGGAGGCGTTCCTGCGCAGGAACGCCCCCCCCTGTGCAGGAACGCCTCCTCATGGCGCAGTGCTGTACAACGTGACGCATCTCCTAGATGCGTCACGTTGTAAATAGGGCGCAGGGATGCGCCACGTTTCCCCGCCGTTGCGTCACGCAACGGCGGCGTAAACGTGGCGCAAGCCCTTCATAAATCTGCCCCTAAGTATTTAAGAGTTAAACAAGCATGAAATATTTGTGCCCAGCATTGGTGCACGTGCAATGAATTAGTGTTTTTGTGAACATTTGGTACAACAAATAACAAACATGCAGAATGTCACTCAAGTGTCTTCAAGCACAATACAAGCATGTTCCATGACTGATCCCAGTCACACCCAAGTCAGGCCTTTTTGAAAGCAGCATCCTGGTAGTACAGTCTGTAGGCCAATAGTCTTCAATCCTTTTAATGCTGAATGCCCCCTATCAGTAAAAACAAAACAAAATCATATTTTCTCACAATTAATCTGTAAAATTGACAGCTCTGAGTCTGAACATGTTTACCAGGTCAAACATTACAGTTATGTTCAGTTGTCCCTCTTAAAAATGCAATTAAATATGATTGCAACATTCTACTGGCAGTCAAACCTTCCTAAACGTGGAGCAGTATTTATTAACTAAAGTGATCCAGAG
Source organism: Lissotriton vulgaris (assembly GCF_964263255.1). Classification (NCBI taxonomy): domain Eukaryota; kingdom Metazoa; phylum Chordata; class Amphibia; order Caudata; family Salamandridae; genus Lissotriton; species Lissotriton vulgaris. The sequence goes on along the minus strand of NC_141693.1, from coordinate 229,647,887 downwards.
ATTGCATTATATTCAATACGGCTCATGGGGACATGTATCGTGATTACTTTTTCCGCATGTTTTTAATGTAAGTTTCATCAAATTTGGTTTTATTGTTTTTTATGTTATACCATTGTTTTACCTCGCTTTTATGGCTTTAAGCGCAATAAAGCTTATTTGAATATGATGATGAGTATTAACAGTGATAGCCTTTCTCAGAAATAAGGGAGGGTTTTTCTTTTTCTTTCACTGTTTTCATAGTGTTTGTCTACGTTCCCCAGGTCCATGATAAATGCTTCTCTTGGCCAGTGCCTTGAGTACTGTCCCTGCACCCCGAAAACGATTGGTGCCTGCCCCACAGTTTGAAGACCCCTGCTGTAGGCACAGCTGGTAAGCGAGTATTGCCTGAAGCCAAAACTCACCAGCTGTCTTTGGTTAGAAGTCAGCAGAGTAGAGAGGAGTTCTGGCGGCAGGTCACTGACTGTGGTATCAGGTCATCCCTGCTATTAAACTAACTTCCATAATTGTTGATTGTAGATTTACCACTTAATCGCCCTGCGTCTCGAATAATAAATATGTTTTAAAAAATGGGCATAAAAACTCACTTTATGTACACATTCTTGAATTTATTTCCACAACTAAGTTAACAGCTAATACATACCAATGCATATAAACATTTTCAGTGCACTGTGTATTTTCTGGGGGCATACTGTCACAAAGGTTTCTTCTCCTTTTGACTTGGCTCCTTGTGATTATGATTTAGGCTCCATGTTTTCCGTTTTTACTGATTTTTACAGATGAATACTGACAGAAAACATTTATTTTCTTGTCTGTATTTATTTTTTAATGTGGGTAGAATCGGAAATTGGGTTGCTTTTTGAGTAATTCCAAATACTGTCTGCAATGACTGCCACACCAATAGCTGTATGGATTGATAGTTAAGGGGGCTAAAAAGGAAATTATCTTTAACAGCAGTAGATATGCACAGGGTTGATACTGAAATTTGAATATTTTCTTATAAGCGCATACATTTTTCTTCTATGGGTGTTTACAGCATTGAAACCTTGTAGGCATTCAAGCATGAGTGCATATTTACCGGTTAAATAAATGTTGAAATACACTGATTAAAGCTTAATTTCTCCATAAAAACCAAAATAAATATGGATAAATACAGATAAAATGAGCAAAAAATAAATATGGATAAGTATAGATGGAAATGTCAAAAAAAGAAATACCATAAAACTGGGAGCTCTAATTATGATTGACGCGTGTCTATCCTTGTCTTTGCGCCTGAGTAGGTAAGACATCATTCCATCGGCAACACGTTCATACTTGATATCTCAAAAATGCCTGTCAAATCTGCAATTGTTCTTTCCTGTAATTAAGAACTTTTAATTGCGGAAGAAAAAAGAAATATTTTCCAAATGGCGAACAGTGATGAAGCTGCCTGTGCGTGTTGTGCATTGGATTTCACAACCATAATATTTCATTGTTCTCATCAGAGAAGATGCTGTCTGACCTCTGTATTGACTTGCACTAGAGTGCAGCAGCTATCACTTTGTTGCTACATTTACCATCTCAGCAAACTGTTGCAAATGTACATACGTTCTTAATTTGGAACTTTTGCACCTCAGAAAATGTTTACTATGTTTTTTAGGTCTTGGATATAAACAGCTTTAGATACATTTGGAGCTCGTGTCTACACAACCTACAGAGAGAGGCTGTGGCCACCCCCCTTCAGCCATTGGCTTGATTATGTGAGCCACCTTAAGGCATTGACTCGAGGAGCTGTCCATCATGTTTTGGTATCATCCCTCTTCAATTTGTCGACAATTTCATTTTCAGCAGTTACAGTTTGCACTGGTGATGGGTTTAGAACAAGTGCTTGGCAGCTCTCCTTCTCATGCCCTCTGACTCTCATGATGCTTCTGCCTGACAATCATGTGCACTAAACAAAGAAACTCCTTATACAAGCAATTGATTAGATATTTAATTACCATCTTTATATAAACATTTTAGAAAAATACTATTTCCAGTATACATACAAATTTTACACATAAATGAACCAGTGTTATTTGTGTCCCAGTGAATTAGACCATAGAACCTACGCTACTCTTAGTGACATTACTGTGGTATATACGAAAAAACGGTTTCTATTTTACATTTGTATCATCATACAGAAGGCGACCATGTAATGTAATTCCTAACTCACAATGAGAATGCCAGCATGCCTATGTTGTTTATGATTATTCCACAGCTCCCGGCCGGGACCCTTGTGAGTCTTTCTTTTCCCTTAAATATCCCGGTGCCACAACTTCTCTGAATTGCTGGTATTTATTTACACACTACCCGCTACCTGACCAAACAAGTTTCTTGTAAACTGCTGTCTACATCAGATGGCCCCTAGCTAACACACACACAACATTACTCTCTACAGGTGTCCCCACATTGTTCTGTCCTGAAGAGACCCTCCATCCTTTTAGGGTCAAAACGTCGTCGACAATATAAAGAGGCAGACCATATAACAACAGTTTCCAACTGTTCAAATTGTTGTTGACCTAATTATATTACATTACATGGTCGCCTTCTGTATGATGATACAAATGTAAAATAGAAACCGTTTTTTCGTATATACCACAGTAATGTCACTAAGAGTAGCGTAGGTTCTATGGTCTAATTCACTGGGACACAAATAACACTGGTTCATTTATGTGTAAAATTTGTATGTGTACTGGAAACAGTATTTTTCTAAAATGTGTATATAAAGATAGTAATGAAATATCTAACCAATTGCGTGTATAAGGAGTTTCTTTGTTTAGCACCCAGCCTACCCCCCACATCACCATTGTGCGTTATTTCTAATATGAGTCTTTCTGTATGATTCCACAGGAGCCGTTGTTTTCGTTCTTCATCGTTACACCCAGGCTCCCAGTGAGTAGGGTCCCCCTGTTCCCTAGTCCAGTGACTATCATGTGCAGCAACATTCTACTCCCAAAATTAGACCTCCCAGCAACCCCACCACATGCTCGCAGTTGGGGGCTTTTCTGCTGCATCAGCCAGGCCCTCCTGTACAGGAGCCTTATGCTACTGTTGAATGTTTGTTTATACACCAGGTCGGGCAGTGCTTCTCCTACAGCTCTCATCTCTATTGCTGCCCCTTTCTATGAGGCTTTTGTGTGAAGGAGCTTTTGCTTCCACTGGACGCTTGTGCAACAATCTTCTCCTTCTTACAGCCATAATGTTCTGATGTTTTCGTGTGCAACAGTTTTCTTCTCCCTACTTTGTGATAAAATAAAGCCAGAAGATATTCCTGATGGCTGTGGACGCATCGTACTCCATACCTGCTCATGCTAAGCTCATTCTGAAGAAGGAAAGGCTGATGGTGGTCACTGAAAATCAGTATCACTGGGGAAAAGGCTTCCTATCTCTAGAGAATGCACCACACAATGACACCTAACAACGAAACTAGATTTCCCATGAACCCTTGAACTTACACATGGTTTGGAAATAGCAGCAGCCTTTTTGAATCATTGGGAATCGGTGTCTTTGTGTTACACAGCATTGGTGCTAGGCAATCAAGATACTATGTTGCCGCCTCCAGGTTCTTTCTACTTGCATTCGTCAATCTTTTGGAAAGCATGTATCCGTATTGCAAAAAGGCTATTGCGTTATCAATAGAGAACGTAACTGAGTCAAGAAGTATAATATAGTACTCCGATATTGTTTATGTTCTAGTTTCAGGAATACCAGCAGTCCATGAGAACACGTAGAACATGAAACATAGAGATACTGTTATGATAAACCCTTTTCACTCTCAGTATTAGATTAATAACCCTTTAAATCAATTAATGACGAATACTGAAATATATTCCCCTGTTCTTAGATATCCATGATGAGCCGTATATGTAAGAGCCCGCAGAGTGACAAGACATTGTGGTGATACCCAGTTTCTCTGCTGTCTCTCCTCCCAATCCCCTTTCCCTGATTCTACTATTAGCCAACATATTCCTTTTGTGTGTGGGTGGAAGTCAATAGGGTGAAGTGTGAGAAAGTCCAACGCTCCTGTGGGATCCATACTACAAGGTTAGTGTCGTCAGACAAAGACCTGGCAATGATTCAGTGATTCTGCTTAAATTGTCCTGTGCACCATTGAAAGGTACTCTGATAAAAGTGCGATTAACATGGCAGGAGACAGGACTTGCATGGGATAGCAAGCCATGTGTCACAAATTAACAAGGCCTATATATTCTAGACTTAAAAGTATACAATATGACCTTTGTGTTCCCTATTTTAATTGTATGATATGTATGCTTTCCGTTCCAATATAATAAGCTGTTAAGATAAACATATTTAGTTAATTTGAATCATATTCTAAAGTAATCAGTTAAAAGAACCGCTAAATTATTTCCTTATTTTCGGCGAAGTTGATTGGCATTTCGAAGAGCTGCATTCTTGTTAACGTTAGTTTTTGGTTTCAAACACTCAAGGGCGGAGGAGTTTTTTGCTTACTGACGCATAGGCGTGAAACGTCAGTGTCGGTTGCTTGTCGGAGGTTAGCTGCTGCCTCTTTTGCTTGTGTTTTTCACACTCAAGCAAGCCTGTGAGGGGCTTCTTCGTGCATCGCTGGTTGTCATGGCAGCATGTTCTCCCACAGGTGGATTTGATATGATTGTCGGGTGGTACGTCACTTTCTGCCATTTCAAAAAAGAAGAAACTTCACTCTGGGTATCCTCTTTCATTAACGTACTGTCTATTGTGAGAGAAAGTTATGTGAGAACTCTGTTCCACTTCCACATTCTTCGCCTAGAAGGCTCGTCAATCAATTGGCCGGGTTTTGAGCCGCTCTCATTTCTTCAGCGCCGACATCTTGTGGTTCACGGAGTCTTGCACTCTGCCAACGGTTCTTTCATGTACTTCTGGCAAGGGACTCTGGGGTAAGTGTCCACCTTTCCTCAAGCTCTCCTGCCTCTACTAAATAACTCATGCACACTAGCATCAAGGGAAGCTCTCAACATCAGCGCTAGAATTGGGGCACGTTTTTTGCCACTGGAGGATTGGGAATAGCCTATTGTTGTGGCTAAAGTGTGGGATTTAAGTGGGCCGGACCCTGCCGGTGCTCAGCACTGGCAGTTCTAGAAAGCATGTGCTGAGACGGGTCCCTTCCGAGCCCTCTATTTTTGCCCTCACCCTCTGAGTGGAAAACAAAATCTTAACTTGGCAGCAGTACCACCCTGTAATAAGTGAATGGAACTGAGGCCAGTTGGATTTCCATGTAGATTTATTGTAGATTTAGTAGATAGGAATCACAACATGGAGTAGTACAGAATTAGATGTAGAGTAGGACTTCTCTACAGAGCCCCACCAGGAGCAGCTTCCTTTCTGCTCAGCCCATACTCCCAACTGACACTCTCCACTCACAGGCAACCCAACATTCCACAGAACATCCACAATAGCTGAGCAGCAATGCAGAGAGGCATAAAAAGTGTATTACATTAAGGATCAGCATATTACACACCCTTCACTGCCTACGAAGTATCTTTAAATGGACTTGTTACATTTCTTTCACAGTCTTATCATTTCAGAACTGGAGCATTTTAACTATTTTATACAATGATGCCATTGTTATTGCCTATTTATATTATGCAACTAACAACGACTGACAAAGCCAATAGACCTGTCTGGCTGTAGGTGTGATGTTACTTTTATTATACAACTGGATGCAAACATAGAAAGAAGCAGCATAATACCAGCCGGGTGGCAGCACACATAGCTAAGCAGAGATTTCTAACTTAGAGAGACGACTCCCCCTCCTCCCAGTTTTTTCATCCCACTTAGCCCTGGCTACAGTGGCACTCTTTCAGTCAAAATCCAGGCCCAGCCAGTTGTAACACACACCAGTAAAGCCAATATGACTTCCTGTAATGCACTAACGCAGACAATATACAGATATGTTGCTTGCATATCTCACCAAAATAAAGCCACACGGTTTGGCTTTGCCAATGGCAGTTTTATTACAGCTCCTAATTTCCAAGTTAAAGCCCTTCATAGAGAAAGTGCAAGTCAAACTTGTGCTTGGAGAAAGTTGAAATGTACTCATGCATAAGGAATGCATAATTCACAGACAAATATTGTATTACTCCTACTGCATGGATGCATAATGTAATCAATAAATATGTTTACAAATGTTAGTTTAGAAAAGCAGGCCTAAATTGGCAATATGGGCGAATACCATACACTTACAAATATAATACTTTCTTATTGGCAATATGGGCGAACACCATACAATTACAAATATGCTTTTGATGCATAATTTATACATGAGTTCCTCTCATATATGGTTAAATAAATATTAATAGCTGAAATATGCACACTCGCATCATGTTATGTTTCGTGCACTTTACCACTTTTTTGGTAACCTTTATATCAAGCCTGCACAAATTTGAAAACTAGACAACTAGGATGGCCAGGATAGTGTGTTGTGTGGATCCCATGAGGTTTTTTTTACGCACCATGCAATGAAAACCTCAAACTTTCCCTGAAATGATGCGTTACATTTCTGTGATGGAAGCTTCCGGAATCCGCAGGAATACACAAAATTCCTACCACCCACCACTACCCCACTTGTGCCGATAAAGACGCTCCATTCCTGTTGCGGGCACAAGGCCCGACCGCAAAAACAGTTCAGCACTTTTATCGGCACAAGTGGGGGCTATGCTAGGTTTTAGGAATTTTGTGAATTCCTGAGGATTTTGGGAGTTACCATCACAGAAATGTAAGAGAAATATGTGATTTCAGGCAAAGTATGAGGTTATCTAGACATTGTGGGTAAGAAAACCTCATAGAATTCATGCAAGGCACACTACCCTGGAATCCCCTGGTTGTCTACTTTAAAAAAATGTCTGCTGTTGGAAGGATTCCATTGGTGTCAGGTGAGCACAGCCCCAAATCCCACAGCTACCCCTAATCACTGATCTCTCAACGTAGCACTTTAGGGCCCTTTGTGTCAAGGTCTCTTGGCCCACCCACACAAGTGAAGTACCATTTTTATCGGGAGGCTTGGGGTAATGCTATGTGGTAGGAAATTTGTGGCACCCTACAGATTACATAAAGTTTCCCCACAGAAATGTAAGGAAAATGTGTGTTTTTAGTCAACATTTCAGATTTGCAGGGCATTGAGGGAAAGAAAATGGTGTAGGATGCATGTGAAGCACACCACCCTGCACTTCCCCGGATATCTAGCTTTCAGACCTGTCTGGATTTTATAGGTTTTTCCAGTTGGCAGCCTCCCAAAGCCCAAAAATGCAGCTGTTCACCATTGCAAGTAGGACAATATTGTGAGTTTGCCATGCTCTCCCGGCCCATATGTAAAAACAACACCCAAAAAAATCAAATGTCCTCTTGCTTGCCATTGGGATGGGAGGATTTACTCAGCAGGAGAGCAAAAAGACTGTTAAGATTTTATGGGTGAGGGTGGGGCTGGATGTTAGGATGGGTAAGACTCGACCCATTGTTTTATTAAAAATATATATTTATGCCATGCAGTAGGCAGATCGGGGCAAAACCCCATATTTGCCACCAGGGGAGCAGAAAGCCTGTTGCCCCATATACTTGGGTGGGAGCATGGCCATGCACATGCCATCAGCTTCCACCCCACCCCAATATAAAAAAAGAATTCCCTGGTATCTAGTGGGCTTTCTGCCCTCCCTGGGGGCTAATCAGGGGTAAATACACAATTCTGCCCCCGGTGGGCAGAAAGACTGTTGCACCTCTTTTTTTGGGGTTGGGGCATGACCATGCCCATGGTGGGAAGTCCCCATTCCCATATATTATTTAAAAAAATATATCTTTCCCTGGAGTCTAGTGGGCTTTCTGCCCACCTATGGGGCAGATCATGGATAACTGCAACATGCCGATGCTGGGTAATCCCAACCCCTAAAAAAATAAAATAACATTCCTTGACTTCCAGTGGGCTTTCGATCAGTGGTAATTAATGCAATCTGCACCCAGTCAGTCAGTCAAAATCCTTTATTTCTAAGAAATAAATTCTTATAGAGATATTGAATAAGCTTCATTTAAAAAACATAATTACAAGCATCATAAAAACGTACAACACTTAATTTAAGTAATCAATCAACACTTAACACCAGTCTGTACTATAACGTGCACTATAAAATGTAAAACTTTTTCAAATTAGAAAAAAACTCAATCACAGATCACAATTTCATCTCATACCAATCACGAACATTTAAGGTGTCATTGTAACACAAGACGTTTAATTATTTTGAGAGGAGCAGATAGTCTGTAGTCCCATTTAGTTGGGATTGAGGCATGGCCGTGTCCATGGTGGGCAGCCCCCATCCTTGTGTTTTTTTAAAGATTTCTCTGGCATCTAGAGGGTTTTCAGCCCTGGGTGGGGGCAGATTGGTGCCCCCATATGCACTCCAGGGGGAACAGAAAGCCTGTTTCCCCATTTGTTTGGTATAGGGGCATAGCAATGCCCATGCTGGGCAGCCCCAACTTCTTTATTTCTATATATTTAAAGAACACCAGTGCCTATGGGGCTTTCTGTCCTAAGGGGACAGATCTTGAGTAATTGTCCCAATCTGCCCCCATGGGGGGCAACATGACTGTTGCCCCATTTTGGTTGGGGCGAGGGGCATGCCTGTGCCAATGGTAGGCAGCCCCAATCCTTCTATTTAAAAAATAAATAAAAATCCTGGCATCTAGTGAGCTCTCTGCCCACCCCCTTGGAAAGCAGATAAGAGGTAATTGCCCCCTCTTCCTCCCATGAGTGGCATGAATACTGTTTCACCATTTATTTTAAGTGGGGGCCATGCTGGGCAGTCCCCACCCCATTTATAGCTATTTAATTAAATAACTTAGTGGGCTTTTTGCTCCCTCGGGGGCAGATCAGGGGTAATTGCCCCCATCTACCCTCTGGGGGGGTTGGGATAAAGTGGAATAAAATAATTGCAGAAGAAGGAACACAAGCCCATGGAACCATAGGAAAGAGGAGATCCCCCCCTTTCCAATGATACTTCTCCCATTAGAATCAGTGTTCGAGTGGCAAAGATAGCCCTCCGTGCACTAATTCAGTGAAAGTAAAAATTGCCGATTGGCCTGTTACAGTCACTTTTACTGTAATGACATCAGCGCGTCCTGCGCGTTGTTCATCATTGTAGTCAAAAAAGAAATCAGGCTGCTCAGGAAGCTTTCCCTAAGCAACAGGTTGAAAATAAATAGAGGTCTCCTTCTGGTGCAGGGGCCTTTAAACGCCTTCCAACACCTGCACTGGTGAGGTAGTGCGGCTGTCTGCCATTGACTGCACATAAAAGTTTAAAGTTCAGTAGAGTAAGCAACACAGAGGGTGCAGGTGAGGAAAGAAGGTATTCCGAGGTCAAGCAGCATGAAGGCAGAAGCAACATAGAGGGTGGAGGGTAGAATCAACATGGAGGGTGCAGTTGAGGAAAGCAGTATGGAGGCTTGGGGAAGCAACACATGCAAGAGAGAAAAGTGGAGAACAAGGAAAAGAGAAGCACACAAGCTAGAGAAAGGAACATGGAGTTATTAGGTTGGAAGCACAGGAGCGAGAAAACAATACTGTGAAAAGAACGCAAGGGTGAGCACAACATGTAGGGATTAGTGGAAAAGCGCTTGGAAAAGAGAGCGCAACACAGTGTGGCAGAGGGGAGGAAGGAGAAATACACGAGGTAGACAGCTGGAAAATATGTGCATGTTTACAGAGTGCTTAAACAAAACAAAACAGAAATGGTGCTTCAAAGGAGAGCAGTGAAAGGACACAGGTAATGCGTCCATGCTCCAAGAAAGGGATAACCACAAGAAAAGTAGGCAAAGCTCACATAAATTGACAAATAAAACACATGCAAAACAGAGTGACAATAAAGCCAACTAATGGTAAGCAATAGGCCAGCTCTAAGCCCACTGTAAGCTGACAAAAGGTCTTTGCACAGCTAGGAAGTCCTCCCATTGCCTGATACTTCCAAAGAATATAAACTCCCTGCACAAACAAAACAAGCATTGAAAAAGCCAATAGGTTTTGCTATTTTAGGAATTATCTTATTCAAAGTTGGAACTGGACACAAAGAAGGCCTAGGCACCAAAACAAAAGTAGCCCCAGATAGCTATTCAAGTCACCCATATCTGCAAATCTGGGCAGTTTTGAACTTGTAAAGACCCACTTTAAAGCTGTTTTACAAGGTATGGGAGATTGCATGCATTGGTGCCAGCTACATGCACTGTTTGTGGTAATATATGGGATGGGAGAGGATGTGGCATAACGGCCAAAGCTGCCAACTTTGCAGGGCCGGACTGGCCATAGCGGGCACCGGGCAATCCCCTGGTGCGCCGCCAGGGTGGGGGCCGGTTTTGGGCCCCTATGGGCCGTTTTTCTTACAGGGCCGTTTTTGCAGCATAGCTGCAAAATCGGCCCTGTACGAAAATCGTCCGAAAACCGGCCCCGGCAAAGAGCTCGGTGGCACCTCCAACACCCCCGAGTGGGGAGGGGAGGACGGCCGAGCACTTTTCCGGGGCCGGTTGTGGTTCCCAGTCCGGCCCTGCAACTTTGGAACTGGGGAACCAGGTTCTAGTCTTGGTATCGGCTCAACATCATCTTATTCTGACTTTAAATCAGACCCAAAAACAGTCAATAACGCAGTCCAGAAAACTGAATAATATGCCACTTGGTCTAATACATCAATAAAGTGTTGAGGTATCCCTTTCTCAGGACGATTCCCCTCTCTCACTTGAGGGTGGCATGCTTCATCATAGGGGATCTCCTTGCACTGCGAACCTAGTCGCAGTGTGAGATTCAACCCCCTCACTGAGAGGGAGGAGCTCATGTATGTTTTGAGAGAGAGAATGAGGTAGACAAAACCTTTCGATGAGCAAGGTGTGCACACCTGTAAGCTGACAAAAGGTCTTTGCACCTTTAAACCTCTAGATGTGCACACCTTTTTCATCTAGATTATCATTGGATAATACAGTAGCCATTTTCTAACCACATATACGCCATCCCATTTCTACTCATCACACAAAGGCTCCCTGCACAACATCTTTTAGATCACAAAGGCAAACCAAGAAGACCTCCAACAAAGAGCCCCCCATGTGGGTCCATTGGGTATTACAGCACCGGCCCAACGAGAAGCTGCCCTATGATGAAGCATGACACCCCTCAGGATGTGTGAGGGCCCTTGCTCCTTATTGGAGCTATCCCTGTACAATCATGTATTGTCCTATCTAGCACCTATCAGTAACTGACACAACAATTTTGGCATGTCGCACTCCATAGGAACAGCGTATCTTCTTGTTTTATCAAATTCCCATGGGGCCTTATGCTGGACCTACTAAGCCTTTGTCCCTCCTCATGAGATTAATACTAAGTATGGTTTTTCAACCGTGGAACTCTAACCCAGGAGCTGTTAAGTGGCACCCATAGGATCAACGGAAACACTATCCGTGATCCCTATTACTACTATCGCAAACACCTCCGCGCCCTTTCTCCCCGCTGAGGTCTACCGGCTCGGACCAGCCGTGCTGCAGGATGTTTTGCGCATCTATCTGTACCCTGCACCAGTTTAGGGTTCCCCTTCTCCCCTCTCTCTCCACGCAATTCCAGAACATACCATGGAGAACCACCAAGTCTTGGCTTTTGATCACGATATGGTGTCAGTATTCTTTAGAGCCCCATCACTCTTGGGAGCTGAAGGATCCACATCAGGAGTCACACAACAAGAGGACTGGTCATCACTCACTGCCATGAAAAGACTACACATCAAGATCACACTACCTGGATTACTCATGACTGAATACCTACAAGCCAGCATTGCACCTAGTGGACTAATTGTGAAGAATGTACCACGCATCTTTCTGGAGAATATGGTCTTCAGGAGGGAATTGTCCCTGGTAGCCTGGAAGGGCACCAGGGATCTGCTTATCCTTATCATCAACACCGCTAAACATTTTGCAAATGATCTCTTGGTCAAGATCACCATGGCTGAGAATGCACTCAAGACGACCATACAAATAACAGCGTACAAGAATAAGCTGGCTGAAATCAACAATGAGGTGAATGAGAATAGGAAGTACCTACTGAAACAAAAGGTTAACAAACTGCAGAAGGACATAGAGAAATTTGATAAAGAGAAAATCTCCCCATATAAAGGAAGATTATATTGGAGGAAGCGACCTGTCCTCTGACGAAAGTACTTCATCAAAGACACGTTACTCATCCTCCTGCAGCAACTCAAGCACTGACAGCAGAAGCAATGAAGACACAAGGAGAACCCACCAGCCACCACCTTTGATGGGGTATGGGATACCACCTTACCAGAGCCACCAACCAGGTTGGCACCAGAACCTGATGCACCCTCCAGGACCACAGGCCTTCTCTCAACCATTCGATCAACACCCCCCTTTTTTAGGCAGAGGGAGAGGCAGAAGAAGTGCTGGGCAGCAGAAACACGTTCAGTGGCAGGAACTCCAAACCGGACCCTCCAGGCAAACAAGGAGCCAAACTGCGAGCAAGAAAAATGTATTGTCAACCTCCCCACAAGAGTCCTGATGGAAATTGAGAAAAACGTTTTATGTAGATGTCTGGGTTTTGTCCCCACACCCAAGGAGCATGACTGCAGGACAGCACAAGAATTACATTGCTTCTTTAGGAGGATTCGCCTTCACGTCTTCTTCCTTGACAAATCACCTATGGACACTGACAATTATGGTCTCCACAACCCCTCCACTTTCACACCATCATCGGGAATGGTCCTCCCAGAGGTACTTACATTTGAGCAGGCCGTCTTAAAGGAGGTGGGCAGTTGTCCGTGAAAGAATCCTTTTTTCAACATGTCCAAGATGGAGATTACGGCTATGCACACCCTCGGTTCCGACACTTCCATCACCATCAAACTAGCAGACAAGGGGGGAGCCATTGTCATTCAGAATGCTGCAGACTATAATCAGGAATGCAGACTACAACTGTCCAATAGCGATCGCTAGCCCAGATTAGGGACGATCCCACGACACACCTTCATAACCGCATAACATCTATGGTATTCACAGCAGAGACAGAGTTGGATCAGTAAAAAGAAGGCAGCTTTCTTGGACAGCGACCATGCCAAGTTAGCTTACTTTTACACCCTTCTAAACATTCATAAGGAACCTAGACCTCCCCCCCTTCCCCTCCAGGCAGGCCCAGTCTATCAGGGATCGGGTCTATACTAGAACCCCTGTCACAGTTCTGTGACCATTTCCTGCAACCACTGGTGATGAGGACACCATCTTTCTTGAAAGACATTACGGCAGTCCTCAATCTTTTGGAGGGACTAGATGAGGACTCCACTGTTAACCTACTAATCACTCTAGACGTGTAGGCCCTCTATACAAATATACCCCAGGATGCAACTTTGGAGGTGGTTGAAATCATCCTCAGAAATGAGGAATGAACCTCCCCCACTCCCATTAGCTTCATCATGGAGTGCGCTACTTTGGCTTTAAAAGAGAATTACTTCCAGTTTGAGGGCCAGTTACACCACCAAACACAGGGGACCTCAATGGGCAGCACTTTTGCCCTAAGTCTGGCATGTCTTTACATGGCAGACTTTGTGAGGAAGTATATAGAGGGCGATACTAACCCCCACAGGGACAAATAACCTGATCCGGCGGAGGTATATCGACGATATACTGATCCTATGGTAAGGTACCAGTGACGTCTCAATGTAAAAGACCCTCATGCACGTGATGGGTACGATGGTATTCAAGCGGTATATCTTGATTCTCCGCTGTGTATGTCACGTGTGTGCATAATCATTGGGTCAGTGAGTTATGCAGCCTCCACCTGGAGGATCTAACCCAAGGTTGTGCCAGTGGTGAGCCAGTGATAGGGGATCTAAAAAGGCCCGGAAAACCAGATAATTGACATTTATTAAAACTGGGTTCGGGTCTAGTAAGCTCTATAGATGTGCACCTTTTGGTGCGTTATGCGTCATAGATGCACCCAGAGTTATAAGTTAAAAACATTTTTTGTGAAGGGGAGGTAGGGGATGGTCAACATGTTTCTGCCCTCTCTGCCTTAATTAGGACTTACAGGCATTCGTCAGGACAGTTGTGCGACAGGAGTGAGGGAAAAATTAATCATAAAGTGCTCACAAGAAAGGGGTGATCAGAAAATAGGATCTGTTAACCTGTTTTCCTTGAATGAAGGTCTCAATGTACCTGGAAATAAAGTAACAAAGATGCTTATATAACATACATGGGGAAGGGGAAAACAATTACAAGGGGACACACATAAAGCAGTGTATCTGCTTAGTCAGTCTAATCACTTGTTAGACTGCATTCACAACTAAAAAATGGCAATACTTCAAAAACCAACAGTATATCATGGCAATGTCAACTCTCTCATCTCACACTCCACGCTAGTGCAGTGGTTTGTAGCATGCTCAGAGTTGGTGGATCATGCAAGTTTTTTCAAGTTCACTCGTGTTGAAGTTAAGCATGGGTTCACCAAAGTGGTGTTGGTGTAGGTGATACCCACATTGTACTATATCGTGTTTTTTATCCCTCACAAATGGTTCTCTCGATGTTTAAGTGACAGGGTCTGGCTAAATGGTTTGATATAGTGCCAACAAACATGTGATCAGTGGATCGTGAAAACAAACGTGGTAAATATATTTCATTACCTCGAGCGTCTATAGTATGCGCTCCTTTCGGATGCAGGGCTCGGGAAGGACTGGTGTGGGAAAACGGAATCTCGGGTTACTATTAGAAAAGCACAAAAATACTTGCAGTTGTGTTGTATAGTTCTGATTTCCCTCGATACCTGTTGCGTCCGTTCCTCGCGTCTACGTTGCAGACGCTGCTCGCTGTCACCCGGAAACAAAGAATTCTGTTTCCGGGTGGATCTTAAGAGCTTCCATTGAGGGGCGTGGTCTATGCGCGAAGGTTATGCCCGGTTGTTATGGGAACCCTGAGATCGAGGTGGTAATCGATCTCATTTGTTAATGTGCACGTTCTTATTTAAGAACAAGGTTGTTTAGATTTTTGATACAATAATCATTACTCGTTTGAGGAATATTTCGTGGCACAAATATTTCAATTTGTAGAGGGATATTTATTACAGGTTATATTACATAGTTATTATGCTTATGTGAAACACTAAGTGTTTTCTGGTAACGAATATATGGATTTTAATTCAGTAGATTCCATTGTTAGATTGAAACCAAGGGTAGTCCTTACTCATGTTTCATTGGTCCCTTATGTTTCTTATATAGTTTCTGGAACACATTAGGCAGGTTGTTTTCATAATTTTATTTGGCAATCAGGCTATCTCATCTTCTAGACAGACTGAGCCACGGAATATTGTCATTCAGTCCCTCGTGGTCAGTTCCCAATCTGTGCACCCATCTCTGCTCCTTTTCTAACAGAATTTTCTCAGCATTATTGTCTTTCCTTGATAAAGTTTCTAGGATAACCCAATTTAGATCAAATATTGTATGACCTTTTCATGCTTTTCTGCATGTCAGCCAAGCAGAGACTGTGCGAACACAGAAGTAATGTAAAATGTAAAAAGAGCACCACAAAAATGGCTACCCACTTTTTAGAAAAAGGTCATACAATATTTGATCTAAATTGGGTTATCCTAGAAACTTTATCAAGGAAAGACAATAATGCTGAGAAAATTCTCTTCGAAAAGGAGCAGAGATGGGTGCACAGATGTACCTGGAAATAAAGTAACAAAGATGCTTATATAACATACATGGGGAAGGGGAAAACAATTACAAGGGGACACACATAAAGCAGTGTATCTGCTTAGTCAGTCTAATCACTTGTTAGACTGCATTCAAAAGTAAAAAATGGCAATACTTCAAAAACCAACAGTATATCATGGCATTGTCAACTCTCTCATCTCACACTCCACGCTAGTGCAGTGGTTTGTAGCATGCTCAGAGTTGGTGGATCATGCAAGTTTTTTCAAGTTCACTCGTGTTGAAGTTAAGCATGGGTTCACCAAAGTGGTGTTGGTGTAGGTGATACCCACATTGTACTATATCGTGTTTTTTATCCCTCACAAATGGTTCTCTCGATGTTTAAGTGACAGGGTCTGGCTAAACGGTTTGATATAGTGCCAACAAACATGTGATCAGTGGATCGTGAAAACAAACGTGGTAAACATATTTCATTACCTCGAGCTTCTATAGTATGCGCTCCTTTCGGATGCAGGGCTCAGGAAGGACTGGTGTGGGAAAACGGAATCTCGGGTTACTATTAGAAAAGCACAAAAATACTTGCGGTTGTGTTGTATAGTTCTGATTTCCCTCGATACCTGTTGCGTCCGTTCCTCGCGTCTACGTTGCAGACGCTGCTCGCTGTCACCCGCAAACAAAGAATTCTGTTTCCGGGTGGATCTTAAGAGCTTCCATTGAGGGGCGTGGTCTATGCGCGAAGGTTATGCCCGGTTGTTATGGGAACCCTGAGATCGAGGTGGTAATCGATCTCATTTGTTAATGTGCACGTTCTTATTTAAGAACGAGGTTGTTTAGATTTTTGATACAATAATCATTACTCGTTTGAGGAATATTTCGTGGCACAAATATTTCAATTTGTAGAGGGATATTTATTACAGGTTATATTACATAGTTATTATGCTTATGTGAAACACTAAGTGTTTTCTGGTAACGAATATATGGATTTTAATTCAGTAGATTCCATTGTTAGATTGAAACCAAGGGTAGTCCTTACTCATGTTTCATTGGTCCCTTATGTTTCTTATATAGTTTCTGGAACACATTAGGCAGGTTGTTTTCATAATTTTATTTGACAATCAGGCTATCTCATCTTCTAGACAGACTGAGCCACGGAATATTGTCATTCAGTCCCTCGTGGTCAGTTCCCAATCTGTGCACCCATCTCTGCTCCTTTTCGAAGAGAATTTTCTCAGCATTATTGTCTTTCCTTGATAAAGTTTCTAGGATAACCCAATTTAGATCAAATATTGTATGACCTTTTCATGCTTTTCTGCATGTCAGCCAAGCAGAGACTGTGCGAACACAGAAGTAATGTAAAATGTAAAAAGAGCACCACAAAAATGGCTACCCACTTTTTAGAAAAAGGTCATACAATATTTGATCTAAATTGGGTTATCCTAGAAACTTTATCAAGGAAAGACAATAATGCTGAGAAAATTCTCTTCGAAAAGGAGCAGAGATGGGTGCACAGATGTACCTGGAAATAAAGTAACAAAGATGCTTATATAACATACATGGGGAAGGGGAAAACAATTACAAGGGGACACACATAAAGCAGTGTATCTGCTTAGTCAGTCTAATCACTTGTTAGACTGCATTCAAAACTAAAAAATGGCAATACTTCAAAAACCAACAGTATATCATGGCATTGTCAACTCTCTCATCTCACACTCCACGCTAGTGCAGTGGTTTGTAGCATGCTCAGAGTTGGTGGATCATGCAAGTTTTTTCAAGTTCACTCGTGTTGAAGTTAAGCATGGGTTCACCAAAGTGGTGTTGGTGTAGGTGATACCCACATTGTACTATATCATGTTTTTTATCCCTCACAAATGGTTCTCTCGATGTTAAAGTAACAGGGTCTGGCTAAACGGTTTGATATAGTGCCAACAAACATGTGATCAGTGGATCGTGAAAACAAACGTGGTAAACATATTTCATTACCTCGAGCGTCTATAGTATGCGCTCCTTTCGGATGCAGGGCTCGGGAAGGACTGGTGTGGGAAAACGGAATCTCGGATTACTATTAGAAAAGCACAAAAATACTTGCGGTTGTGTTGTATAGTTCTGATTTCCCTCGATACCTGTTGCGTCCGTTCCTCGCGTCTACGTTGCAGACGCTGCTCGCTGTCACCCGGAAACAAAGAATTCTGTTTCCGGGTGGATCTTAAGAGCTTCCATTGAGGGGCGTGGTCTATGCGCGAAGGTTATGCCCGGTTGTTATGGGAACCCTGAGATCGAGGTGGTAATCGATCTCATTTGTTAATGTGCACGTTCTTATTTAAGAACGAGGTTGTTTAGATTTTTGATACAATAATCATTACTCGTTTGAGGAATATTTCGTGGCACAAATATTTCAATTTGTAGAGGGATATTTATTACAGGTTATATTACATAGTTATTATGCTTATGTGAAACACTAAGTGTTTTCTGGTAACGAATATATGGATTTTAATTCAGTAGATTCCATTGTTAGATTGAAACCAAGGGTAGTCCTTACTCATGTTTCATTGGTCCCTTATGTTTCTTATATAGTTTCTGGAACACATTAGGCAGGTTGTTTTCATAATTTTATTTGACAATCAGGCTATCTCATCTTCTAGACAGACTGAGCCACGGAATATTGTCATTCAGTCCCTCGTGGTCAGTTCCCAATCTGTGCACCCATCTCTGCTCCTTTTCGAAGAGAATTTTCTCAGCATTATTGTCTTTCCTTGATAAAGTTTCTAGGATAACCCAATTTAGATCAAATATTGTATGACCTTTTCATGCTTTTCTGCATGTCAGCCAAGCAGAGACTGTGCGAACACAGAAGTAATGTAAAATGTAAAAAGAGCACCACAAAAATGGCTACCCACTTTTTAGAAAAAGGTCATACAATATTTGATCTAAATTGGGTTATCCTAGAAACTTTATCAAGGAAAGACAATAATGCTGAGAAAATTCTCTTCGAAAAGGAGCAGAGATGGGTGCACAGATGTACCTGGAAATAAAGTAACAAAGATGCTTATATAACATACATGGGGAAGGGGAAAACAATTACAAGGGGACACACATAAAGCAGTGTATCTGCTTAGTCAGTCTAATCACTTGTTAGACTGCATTCAAAACTAAAAAATGGCAATACTTCAAAAACCAACAGTATATCATGGCATTGTCAACTCTCTCATCTCACACTCCACGCTAGTGCAGTGGTTTGTAGCATGCTCAGAGTTGGTGGATCATGCAAGTTTTTTCAAGTTCACTCGTGTTGAAGTTAAGCATGGGTTCACCAAAGTGGTGTTGGTGTAGGTGATACCCACATTGTACTATATCATGTTTTTTATCCCTCACAAATGGTTCTCTCGATGTTAAAGTAACAGGGTCTGGCTAAACGGTTTGATATAGTGCCAACAAACATGTGATCAGTGGATCGTGAAAACAAACGTGGTAAACATATTTCATTACCTCGAGCGTCTATAGTATGCGCTCCTTTCGGATGCAGGGCTCGGGAAGGACTGGTGTGGGAAAACGGAATCTCGGATTACTATTAGAAAAGCACAAAAATACTTGCGGTTGTGTTGTATAGTTCTGATTTCCCTCGATACCTGTTGCGTCCGTTCCTCGCGTCTACGTTGCAGACGCTGCTCGCTGTCACCCGGAAACAAAGAATTCTGTTTCCGGGTGGATCTTAAGAGCTTCCATTGAGGGGCGTGGTCTATGCGCGAAGGTTATGCCCGGTTGTTATGGGAACCCTGAGATCGAGGTGGTAATCGATCTCATTTGTTAATGTGCACGTTCTTATTTAAGAACGAGGTTGTTTAGATTTTTGATACAATAATCATTACTCGTTTGAGGAATATTTCGTGGCACAAATATTTCAATTTGTAGAGGGATATTTATTACAGGTTATATTACATAGTTATTATGCTTATGTGAAACACTAAGTGTTTTCTGGTAACGAATATATGGATTTTAATTCAGTAGATTCCATTGTTAGATTGAAACCAAGGGTAGTCCTTACTCATGTTTCATTGGTCCCTTATGTTTCTTATATAGTTTCTGGAACACATTAGGCAGGTTGTTTTCATAATTTTATTTGACAATCAGGCTATCTCATCTTCTAGACAGACTGAGCCACGGAATATTGTCATTCAGTCCCTCGTGGTCAGTTCCCAATCTGTGCACCCATCTCTGCTCCTTTTCGAAGAGAATTTTCTCAGCATTATTGTCTTTCCTTGATAAAGTTTCTAGGATAACCCAATTTAGATCAAATATTGTATGACCTTTTCATGCTTTTCTGCATGTCAGCCAAGCAGAGACTGTGCGAACACAGAAGTAATGTAAAATGTAAAAAGAGCACCACAAAAATGGCTACCCACTTTTTAGAAAAAGGTCATACAATATTTGATCTAAATTGGGTTATCCTAGAAACTTTATCAAGGAAAGACAATAATGCTGAGAAAATTCTCTTCGAAAAGGAGCAGAGATGGGTGCACAGATGTACCTGGAAATAAAGTAACAAAGATGCTTATATAACATACATGGGGAAGGGGAAAACAATTACAAGGGGACACACATAAAGCAGTGTATCTGCTTAGTCAGTCTAATCACTTGTTAGACTGCATTCAAAACTAAAAAATGGCAATACTTCAAAAACCAACAGTATATCATGGCATTGTCAACTCTCTCATCTCACACTCCACGCTAGTGCAGTGGTTTGTAGCATGCTCAGAGTTGGTGGATCATGCAAGTTTTTTCAAGTTCACTCGTGTTGAAGTTAAGCATGGGTTCACCAAAGTGGTGTTGGTGTAGGTGATACCCACTGTGAGAAGTTGGCCCGATATGCAACGTTCGCTATTCTAGCGACCGCTATGTATCGTTCCAACGACCCTTATGGTGTTTGGTTGTAAGTCAACCTATAGACCAGCTATCCTAGTAGCGTGGATACGAGCAGTCTAAGGCTAAAGACTCGAGAGGGCGCGTTAAGCCAGCTGTTTACCACACATGTACCCCTTGAACACCCAGTGAAAGGACACCACACAAGTGTTATGAAAATAAACAGGATATTTATTAAGATTCACAACAGCCCTGGACTCTTTATGAGGACAGGGTACTAAGCACAAACCAAATCTCTTAGGAAAATACTTCAAGTGCACAATTAAAACAAGTGTCCGAGGACACGGAAAGTTTAAGGTCTCGGGCGGACCCGATAAGGCAAGTCGGAAGCGAGGGACTCAGGACCCTAGAGTAAAGAGGCTATGCAGGCACCGAAATGCCGAGTTACCTAGCCACGAGGGCTGCGGCTGCACAAGTCTTACAGGCGTCGGGGTCTTCGCTGACGAGCCAGGAGCCGGAAGAAAAGGAGTTGCTGGCCGGCGACCAGTGATGAATAGTTCGTAGAGATCCAAGCCTGGATCAGAGATTGTTGATACCTGAAAGCAGAGGGGACCAAGTTCGTACTACTAGCCAGTAGTCAGAGGGTACCAGGATGGCACCGGTTGGCCGTCACCTCGACCAGGTGAGTGGGCGACGCTAGGCTCTGCAGTCTCACGGACCAGGAGGCGTTGTCGGCGACCACGGCGGAGGTGCGAGCTGTCCCACGAAGGATGATGCTGTCGGCGTCGCTGGGCCCAGGATGGGGCAACAAGCTTTGGCAGATCTCAGGGCCACGTGGTGGGCCTAAGATGGCGTCTTGAGTGGACCAGGAGGGTCCGGGGTGCTTCTCACAAAGATGGAAGCAAGGGCCAGTCTGGAGCAACCAGACCAGCAGTGTTGATTGTCGTCACAGAAGGGCACAAGCCAGCGGCTAGTGACCAGACAACGTGCTGAGCAGCGAGCAGAAGGGCCCCACGCAGATCGTGGAGATGCTGGGAGACTGTACTTCGGTGCTGGAGCGGCTCAGGGTCGGGGCTTCTCGGACCCCAGAGCACTCACCAGGGAATCGCTTCGATGGTCGTGCTGGTTTAAGAGCGTGCAGGTTCTGATGATGGCCGGTCCCTCGAGGTCTCGTCGCACCCACAGATCACAGCTGAGCTGATGACGTGGGTAGAGGTCAGAGGTGCCAGGGAAGCCGGTTCTCGTCGAGCTGGGCCGTCGGATCCTTGAGGAAGGACTTGCAGCAAACCGCAGAGTTCTTAGATGGTGCCCACTGATGCAGGGTGACTACTCCTTAGTCACAAGGGAGAAATCTTGAGAAGAGTCTTGAAGTCCTTTCGTAGAAAGTATTCTTGATTCAAAGATGATCTAATTTGGAAGGGTCCCCGCTCCGGCCTTTATTCTAAAGAAAGGGGTGGGTACATGACTAGGTCCTGCCCTAAGGGTGGGACCAGGAAGGGAGGTAGTTACACCCCTCTCCCCTGCCGGACTTTCCCCAGGCCAGGGCTGGCGCCCCTGGAACTGGTTCTGACCGGCAGATGCGTAGTGAGCACCGGGGTGCCACTCCGCAGTCACCTTCTCGCAAAAGCCCTACCTACCCAGAATACACAAACCCTGTCTGGGACGGTGCGAACACCGCCCTTGGCAGGAAACCCTTTGTCCAAGCTCTCCTCGCTGGAAGGACTCCCAGCAGCAGGAGGTCAGACTCGTGTCTGTGGTGGCAGCATCCATTTTGTGGAGCTGAGGCTTTAGTTAACTTTAACCGGGGTTCACAGTTACGTACATGTCGTGTCCCTCTAGAAGGGCGGAATGCTAACCTCGTCGCCAGAATTGGTGAGGGGGCAGCATCCCGATTCGTATGACACCTTACTCGACATGTCTTGATAACGCGACACCGAAGTTACCGATGTGGTACGCGTTATCATGGAACAGCCATTGGGTCTTGATTCCGCAAGCTGCAACCGGGCTCGGCTCGGGCCAGAACCTAGTTCACACGAGCCCATGCACTCTGCCTTCAGGATTGTCAAGGCCTGCCATAGGAGTGACTGATAGGAACTCGGGTGTCCATTGTATGGTTAGATATAGAGCTACTATATCTAAAGCAAAGTGTGATTACACGACTTCGCCCCAGCTGTCATGCAGCCAGTTGTGTCAAATTTAGGAGGCCAGCCAGGGGTGGCATAATACATGCTGCAGCCCCTGGCGGCCCTGGGTACACCTATGCCCTGCGTTACGGGGTCTGATAAGGTGGCCCAGTACCAATTGGTAGATGCACCTAGGGTACATATCGTAATTTAGAAAGAGAACAGCCAGGCTGGGGGTCTGATTGGCAGGCCCACAGCCAGAGAAAGTCGTAAACCAGTGAAACAAAAGCAAAAAATCTGGGTGATCATAGGATTGCAGACCCTACTCTCCTACATGACCCCCCCCCCCCAAACGTCGGAACAATAAGCTAACCTTGACCAGGTGAGTCTTCTTGTTCTAAGTGGAAATATCTGGAGAGCCCATCGGCATTGCCATGATCAGTACCAGGTCTATGTTCCACTGTAAAGTCCATCCCCTGTAGGGAAATGGACCACCTAAGCAGTTTGGGGTTTTCACCCTTCATCTGATTTAGCCACAAGAGGGGCTTATGGTCGGTCTGAATCTTGAAGTGAGTGCCAAACAAGTATGGCCTCAGCTTCTTCAGGGCCCAAACCACAGCAAAGGCCTCCCTCTCAATAGCTGACCAATTCTTCTCTCTAGGGGTCAGCCTTCTGCTTATAAAAGCAATGGGCTGGTCTTGACCATCAAAATTCAGTTGAGAAAGAACAGCTCCCACACCCAACTCAGAAGCATCTGTTTGGACAATGAATGGTTTGGAGTAGTCCGGACTCTTGAGGATAGGCGCCGTGCACATGGCCTGCTTTAGGTCATCGAATGCTTTTTGACAGCTCGCTGTCCACTGAACCTTTTTTGGCATTTTCTTGCTTGTCAGTTCGTTTAATGGTGTCACGATGGAACCATAGTTCCTGACAAACTTCCGGTAGTATCCAGTCAGGCCCAAGAAAGCTCGAACCTGAGTCTGGGTGGTTGGAGGAGCCCAGTCCCTGATTGACTGTATCTTGCTCTCCAGTGGCTGAACCTGGCCTCCACCTACAAGGTGGCCCAGGTATACAACCTGTGTCTGCCCTATCTGGCACTTGGTGGCCTTGATAGTGAGGCCTGCGGCTTGCAGGGCCTCTAACACTTTCCGCAGGTGGACCAGGTGATCCTCCCAGGTGGAGCTAAAGACAGCGATATCGTCAAGATACGCCGCACAGAAGTCATCCAGCCCAGTAAGGACTTGATTCACCAACCTTTGGAAGGTGGCAGGTGCATTTTTCAGACCAAAGGGCATCACCACGAACTGATAATGCCCACCAGGGGTTGAAAATGCGGTTTTAGGCTTGGCGTCCTCAGCTAACCTGATTTGCCAATACCCAGCTGTCAGGTCAAACGTACTTAAGTAGTTGGCCGAAGCCAATCTATCGATAAGCTCGTCTGCCCTTGGTATTGGGTGGGCGTCAGTCTTAGTGACTGCATTGAGACCCCTGTAGTCTACGCAAAACCTCATCTCTCTCTTACCACCCTGGGTGTGAGGTTTCGGCACTAGAACTACGGGACTAGCCCAAGGGCTGTCCGAGGGTTCAATGACTCCCAGCTCCAACATTTTCTGCACTTCACTCTTGATGCAGTCTCTAACGTGATCAGGCTGCCGGTAGATTTTACTCTTAACGGGCAAGCTGTCACCAGTGTCAACCTCATGGGTGCACCAATCGGTCTGGCTGGGTGTTAGAGAAAACATATGTCTGAAAGACTGAAGAACCTGTTTACAGTCTCTCTGTTGATGTTCGGAGAGGCTGCCACAAAAGACAACACCATCTACCGATCCATCGTCAGGATTCTGAGTGAGCAGGTCGGGAAGAGGGTCACTCTCCTCCTCCTGTCCCTCATCTAGGGCCATGAGCAAACTCATGTCCTTCCTGTCGACATATGCCTTGAGCCTGTTGACATGAAGCACCCTGTGGGGGCTCCGGGGAGTTCCCAGGTCGACCAGGTAGGTGACCTCTCCCTTTTTCTCCAGGATGGTGTAGGGCCCGGACCATTTGTCCTTGAGTGCTGCTGGGGCCACTGGCTCCAACACCCACACCTTCTGTCCGGGCTGGTAAACAGTCAAGACAGCCTTTTGGTCATGCCAAGCTTTTTGGAGTTCTTGGCTGGCCTTAAGGTTTTCAGATGCCTTCTCCATGTATTCAGCCATCCGCGAGCGGAGGCCAAGCACATAGTCCACTATGTTGGCTGCAGGCTTTTTGAGAGGTCTCTCCCATCCTTCCTTCACCAAACACAGGGGTCCTCTTACAGGATGCCCGTACAAAAGTTCAAAAGGGCTGTAGCCAACCCCCTTCTGTGGGACTTCTCTGTAGGCGAACAAGAGGCAGGGGATCAGGACGTCCCATCTACGCCGAAGCTTTTCAGGTAGTCCATGAATCATCCCTTTAAGGGTCCTGTTGAATCTCTCAACAAGCCCATTGCATTGTGGATGATAGGGTGTAGTGAACTTGTAGTTGACACCACATTCCTTCCACATAGCAGTTAAGTAGCTCGACATAAAGTTTGCACCTCTGTCGGAGACGACCTCCTTAGGGAAACCCACTCTGGAGAATACTCCAACTAGGGCTCTTGCCACAACAGGTGCTGTAGTGGTCCTAAGGGGAATAGCTTCAGGATACCTGGTGGCATGATCCACTACCACCAGTATAAACTTGTGCCCTGATGCTGTTGGTGGTTCCATGGGACCGACGATGTCGATCCCCACCCGTTCAAAGGGCACCCCCACCACAGGCATTGGTATAAGGGGGGCCTTTGTCGTGCCACCTGACTTACCACTGGCTTGGCAAGTGACACAGGAGCGGCAAAACTCCTTGGTATCTTCGTTCATATGAGGCCAGTGAAAGTGTGAGACAAGTCTGTCCCACGTTTTCGTCTGGCCTAAGTGACCTGCTAAGGGAATCTCGTGGGCCAAGGTAAGTAGGAAACCACGCTGAGACAAGGGTACAACCAGCCTCCTGGTCATGCCAGGCTTGGGGTCTCTTGACTCAGTGTACAGGAGTCCATCTTCCCAGTATACCTTGTGGGTACCTGTGGCGTTCCCAGCAGCCTCAGCAGCAGCCTGCTGTCTGAGGGGTTCAAGAGAAGGGCAGTCTAACTGGTCCTTCCCCAGGTCTTCCCTTGAGGGTCCCCCTGAACCCAAGAATTCAACTTGATCAAGTTCGAACTCCCTAGGCTCAGTTTCCCTCAATTCCTGTAGGTCAGCCTCCTCTGAGACTTGATCCACGACCTGGGGCAAGGGGGAAGGCGCAGCCTTAACCCTACTGCTCTTTTTCTTGGGAGGTGTCTGGTCCGTTGTTCCAGGATCCAGCACCTGTTCAGTGGGGCATTTCCTGACCTGTGACCTGGTCACAGCGAACACATGTGCTGGCAAACCTAACATTTCCATGTGAGTCCGGTGCTCCACTTCTGACCATTGTGATGACTCCAAATCATTGCCCAACAAACAATCCACTGGGAGGTCTGGACTAACTACAACCTTCTTTTGGCCAGTTACCCCTCCCCAGGAGAAAGCTACAATTGCCATACTGTGATTGGTAGTGACATTGCTTGCATTGGTCACCAGGAATTCTGTACCTGGCATGATCTGTCCAGGGTCCACAAAGTTAGGCGTCACCATGGTGACGCTGGCACAAGTGTCCCTATAGGCCTGAGCCATCTTTCCATTTATGAAAGGCGTCTGTCTGTATTTGCCCAAGGTATTGGGACTTATGTCAGGGGACACGTCCGCGTCCCCTGTACTGACAAGGACAGCCTGAGTGAGTGTGCCAACTAAGTTGTCACGCCCCTCAGAACCCAGGGTTAACCCTACTAAACCCTTGGGAGGCGCACTACCACTGCTGACTGTACTAGGGGGCACAGGTGCCTTAGGGGCTGCAGTGGCAGGAGTCTGCCCTCCTCCTTTCTTGGTGCATTCACTAAACCAGTGAGATTTACTTTTACAGTACTGGCACCATCTTTTGGATTGGCCTTCTTTCTTCTTTTGGGGAGCCTGACCCCCTCCCACTTTGGGTTGTTGGGGACCTGTCGAAGACTTCTGGTCATATTGTTCCCCCTTAGAATCTTTACCCTTCTGGTCTGCTTTCTTCTGACCACCTTGATTCTGGCCCTGGTTCTGTTTAACTCTCGTGCGAACCCATCTGTCTGCCTTCTTTCCCAATTCTTGGGGAGAGGTCAGATCCGAGTCGACAAGATGCTGATGCAACAACTGGTTCTGACAATTGTTTAAAATTTGTTCTCTCATCATCAAATTATACAATCCTTTGTAATCATTAACCTTACTGCCCAGCAACCAGCCCTCAAAAGCCTTAGTGGCACAATCGACAAAGTCAGACCAATCTTGAGACTGCGTTTTCTGGGTATCCCTGAACAGCACCCTGTACTGCTCAGTGGTTAGGCCGAACCCTTCAACAAGTGTATTTTTCAAGACTTGGTAATCGTTCGCATCCTCCACCCTTGTGGTGAGGAGCTTGTCTCTTCCTTTACCTTCAAAGGAGAGCCACAAGATAGCTGCCCACTGACTCTGGGGAACACCTTGCACAGTGCAGGCCCTCTCCAAAGCAGTAATCCATTTGTGGATGTCGTCCCCTTGTTTAAAGGGGGGCACTATCTTCCCAAGGTGTTTCGTATCGAAACTCTTTTCCCTATTGCTAGGTACATTGCTGCCACCAGTGGGGACTACCCCACTTAACTGTTGCTCTCTCGCAAAGGCAAGCCTTTCTTTGGCCAGGGCAAGTTCTTCCCTTTCGATCCTCAGATTAGCTGCCCTTTCCTTAGCTTCGTACACTCTCCGCTGAGGGGACGTCATCCCTCTCTGAGAAGAGTTGCGAGAGCCATTGGTTTGAAGGGATCTGCCAGAGTCTCTTGACAGAGATCGGGCTCGTCCATTCCCAATGTTAAGCTGACCTGATAGTGGCCCCAGGGGTCCCCCAGTACCGCTATCATGTTTGCTTAAGTTGGACCTGCTTAGTCTGACGACTTCTACCTGTCCCTTATCTGCCTCATCCCCAGAGGGATCCTCATCCTCATCATCCTCCACATCTTCGTTCTCAGTTGCGAGGTGGATGAGGTCAGGATCGTCTCTGGTTCCCTCGAGGGGAGGCATGTCTCCTTCTGGATTAGAAGAGCTAAGACGGGTCTCAGCTTTTCTGGCATCATAAGTCTCCAAGAGACCAATCAGAAAGGACGTGGTGGGGTTAGACCCCTGCTTGATCTTCCGGGAGTGACACACCTGTCTTAACTCCTTGAAGCTCAGCACAGTATATCTTGAAGGGATGACCTGTGGAGGGTCAACTGACACAAGGGGAGACTCAGAGTTTCCTCCTTTGTCCGACATACTGTTTCTAGTGCGGTGTAAGTGATGCACCTACCTACACTACGTGTTTACCTACTGTTCCCTTGCTAAGAGTTGCAACCAAGGTGTGCTAAGCCTTGAGGAGCTGCAACAGCTGGTTCAGTAGAACTCAGAGTATTCTAAGCTTTGGTTATATGTACTAATAGTACTTATGCGATCTTTCAACAAGATATTCTTAGGATACGTGTGGTAAAACAACAGCAAGCTCAAATCCCAACCGCTGCTCACCAATGTGAGAAGTTGGCCCGATATGCAACGTTCGCTATTCTAGCGACCGCTATGTATCGTTCCAACGACCCTTATGGTGTTTGGTTGTAAGTCAACCTATAGACCAGCTATCCTAGTAGCGTGGATACGAGCAGTCTAAGGCTAAAGACTCGAGAGGGCGCGTTAAGCCAGCTGTTTACCACACATGTACCCCTTGAACACCCAGTGAAAGGACACCACACAAGTGTTATGAAAATAAACAGGATATTTATTAAGATTCACAACAGCCCTGGACTCTTTATGAGGACAGGGTACTAAGCACAAACCAAATCTCTTAGGAAAATACTTCAAGTGCACAATTAAAACAAGTGTCCGAGGACACGGAAAGTTTAAGGTCTTGGGCGGACCCGATAAGGCAAGTCGGAAGCGAGGGACTCGGGACCCTAGAGTAAAGAGGCTATGCAGGCACCGAAATGCCGAGTTACCTAGCCACGAGGGCTGCGGCTGCACAAGTCTTACAGGCGTCGGGGTCTTCGCTGACGAGCCAGGAGCCGGAAGAAAAGGAGTTGCTGGCCGGCGACCAGTGATGAATAGTTCGTAGAGATCCAAGCCTGGATCAGAGATTGTTGATACCTGAAAGCAGAGGGGACCAAGTTCGTACTACTAGCCAGTAGTCAGAGGGTACCAGGATGGCACCGGTTGGCCGTCACCTCGACCAGGTGAGTGGGCGACGCTAGGCTCTGCAGTCTCACGGACCAGGAGGCGTTGTCGGCGACCACGGCGGAGGTGCGAGCTGTCCCACGAAGGATGATGCTGTCGGCGTCGCTGGGCCCAGGATGGGGCAACAAGCCTTGGCAGATCTCAGGGCCACGTGGTGGGCCTAAGATGGCGTCTTGAGTGGACCAGGAGGGTCCGGGGTGCTTCTCGCAAAGATGGAAGCAAGGGCCAGTCTGGAGCAACCAGACCAGCAGTGTTGATTGTCGTCACAGAAGGGCACAAGCCAGCGGCTAGTAACCAGACAACGTGCTGAGCAGCGAGCAGAAGGGCCCCACGCAGATCGTGGAGATGCTGGGAGACTGCACTTCGGTGCTGGAGCGGCTCAGGGTCGGGGCTTCTCGGACCCCAGAGCACTCACCAGGGAATCGCTTCGATGGTCGTGCTGGTTTAAGAGCGTGCAGGTTCTGATGATGGCCGGTCCCTCGAGGTCTCGTCGCACCCACAGATCACAGCTGAGCTGATGAGGTGGGTAGAGGTCAGAGGTGCCAGGGAAGCCGGTTCTCGTCGAGCTGGGCCGTCGGATCCTTGAGGAAGGACTTGCAGCAAACCGCAGAGTTCTTAGATGGTGCCCGCTGATGCAGGGTGACTACTCCTTAGTCACAAGGGAGAAATCTTGAGAAGAGTCTTGAAGTCCTTTCGTAGAAAGTATTCTTGATTCAAAGATGATCTAATTTGGAAGGGTCCCCGCTCCGGCCTTTATTCTAAAGAAAGGGGTGGGTACATGACTAGGTCCTGCCCTAAGGGTGGGACCAGGAAGGGAGGTAGTTACACCCCTCCCCCCTGCCGGACTTTCCCCAGGCCAGGGCTGGCGCCCCTGGAACTGGTTCTGACCGGCAGATGCGTAGTGAGCACCGGGGTGCCACTCCGCAGTCACCTTCTCGCAAAAGCCCTACCTACACAGAATACACAAACCCTGTCTGGGACGGTGCGAACACCGCCCTTGGCAGGAAACCCTTTGTCCAAGCTCTCCTCGCTGGAAGGACTCCCAGCAGCAGGAGGTCAGACTCGTGTCTGTGGTGGCAGCATCCATTTTGTGGAGCTGAGGCTTTAGTTAACTTTAACCGGGGTTCACAGTTACGTACATGTCGTGTCCCTCTAGAAGGGCGGAATGCTAACCTCGTCGCCAGAATTGGTGAGGGGGCAGCATCCCGATTCGTATGACACCTTACTCGACATGTCTTGATAACGCGACACCGAAGTTACCGATGTGGTACGCGTTATCATGGAACAGCCATTGGGTCTTGATTCCGCAAGCTGCAACCGGGCTCGGCTCGGGCCAGAACCTAGTTCACACGAGCCCATGCACTCTGCCTTCAGGATTGTCAAGGCCTGCCATAGGAGTGACTGATAGGAACTCGGGTGTCCATTGTATGGTTAGATATAGAGCTACTATATCTAAAGCAAAGTGTGATTACACGACTTCGCCCCAGCTGTCATGCAGCCAGTTGTGTCAAATTTAGGAGGCCAGCCAGGGGTGGCATAATACATGCTGCAGCCCCTGGCGGCCCTGGGTACACCTATGCCCTGCGTTACGGGGTCTGATAAGGTGGCCCAGTACCAATTGGTAGATGCACCTAGGGTACATATCGTAATTTAGAAAGAGAACAGCCAGGCTGGGGGTCTGATTGGCAGGCCCACAGCCAGAGAAAGTCGTAAACCAGTGAAACAAAAGCAAAAAATCTGGGTGATCATAGGATTGCAGACCCTACTCTCCTACACCCACATTGTACTATATCATGTTTTTTATCCCTCACAAATGGTTCTCTCGATGTTAAAGTAACAGGGTCTGGCTAAACGGTTTGATATAGTGCCAACAAACATGTGATCAGTGGATCGTGAAAACAAACGTGGTAAACATATTTCATTACCTCGAGCGTCTATAGTATGCGCTCCTTTCGGATGCAGGGCTCGGGAAGGACTGGTGTGGGAAAACGGAATCTCGGATTACTATTAGAAAAGCACAAAAATACTTGCGGTTGTGTTGTATAGTTCTGATTTCCCTCGATACCTGTTGCGTCCGTTCCTCGCGTCTACGTTGCAGACGCTGCTCGCTGTCACCCGGAAACAAAGAATTCTGTTTCCGGGTGGATCTTAAGAGCTTCCATTGAGGGGCGTGGTCTATGCGCGAAGGTTATGCCCGGTTGTTATGGGAACCCTGAGATCGAGGTGGTAATCGATCTCATTTGTTAATGTGCACGTTCTTATTTAAGAACAAGGTTGTTTAGATTTTTGATACAATAATCATTACTCGTTTGAGGAATATTTCGTGGCACAAATATTTCAATTTGTAGAGGGATATTTATTACAGGTTATATTACATAGTTATTATGCTTATGTGAAACACTAAGTGTTTTCTGGTAACGAATATATGGATTTTAATTCAGTAGATTCCATTGTTAGATTGAAACCAAGGGTAGTCCTTACTCATGTTTCATTGGTCCCTTATGTTTCTTATATAGTTTCTGGAACACATTAGGCAGGTTGTTTTCATAATTTTATTTGACAATCAGGCTATCTCATCTTCTAGACAGACTGAGCCACGGAATATTGTCATTCAGTCCCTCGTGGTCAGTTCCCAATCTGTGCACCCATCTCTGCTCCTTTTCGAAGAGAATTTTCTCAGCATTATTGTCTTTCCTTGAAAAAGTTTCTAGGATAACCCAATTTAGATCAAATATTGTATGACCTTTTCATGCTTTTCTGCATGTCAGCCAAGCAGAGACTGTGCGAACACAGAAGTAATGTAAAATGTAAAAAGAGCACCACAAAAATGGCTACCCACTTTTTAGAAAAAGGTCATACAATATTTGATCTAAATTGGGTTATCCTAGAAACTGCATCCGAAAGGAGCCCATACTATAGACGCTCGAGGTAACGAAATATGTTTACCACGTTTGTTTTCACGATCCACTGATCACATGTTTGTTGGCACTATATCAAACCGTTTAGCCAGACCCTGTCACTTAAACATCGAGAGAACCATTTGTGAGGGATAAAAAACACGATATAGTACAATGTGGGTATCACCTACACCAACACCACTTTGGTGAACCCATGCTTAACTTCAACACGAGTGAACTTGAAAAAACTTGCATGATCCACCAACTCTGAGCATGCTACAAACCACTGCACTAGCGTGGAGTGTGAGATGAGAGAGTTGACATTGCCATGATATACTGTTGGTTTTTGAAGTATTGCCATTTTTTAGTTGTGAATGCTAACAAGTGATTAGACTGACTAAGCAGATACACTGCTTTATGTGTGTCCCCTTGTAATTGTTTTCCCCTTCCCCATGTATGTTATATAAGCATCTTTGTTACTTTATTTCCAGGTACATTGAGACCTTTATTCAAGGAAAACAGGTTAACAGATCCTATTTTCTGATCACCCCTTTCTTGTGAGCACTTTATGATTAATTTTTCCCTCACTCCTGTCGCACAACGGTCCTGACGAATGCCTGTAAGTCCTAATTAAGGCAGAGAGGGCAGAAACATGTTGACCATCCCCTACCTCCCCTTCACAAATTTTTTTTTTTAACTTATAACTCTGGGTGCATCTATGACGCATAACACACCAAAAGGTGCACACCTATAGAGCTTACTAGACCCGAACCCAGTTTTAATAAATGTCAATTATCTGGTTTTCCGGGCCTTTTTAGATCCCCTATCACTGGCTCACCACTGGCACAACCTTGGGTTAGATCCTCCAGGTGGAGGCTGCATAACTCACTGACCCAATGATTATGCACACACGTGACATACACAGCGGAGAATCAAGATATACCGCTTGAATACCATCGTACCCATCACGTGCATGAGGGTCTTTTACATTGGGACGCCACACCAACAGACTCCTGCAGACCCAAAGGTTGTACAGGACAAGTGATCCTTTCTCCTTTGATCAATGTATACTACTTTTGGAAACTGAAAGGATCCGCCTTTCCACCTCCCCCCTTCTGATCAGAAGAAGGTACCAGTGACACCTGCTTGGAATTCTGCCAATGGATCAATATGCTTGATCAGTTTCTTAGGTTCAGCAAGACTATCTCTACCACTGAGATACCATTCCTGGACTTATCGATTTTCCTAAATAAAGGCAAACTTACAACCAGGACATAAAACAACTCCACAGACAGTAATAGTCTGCTTAGGTACGACAGCCCCCACTCCAAATATCTGCGTGATAATCTTCCATTTGGACAATTTCTGCATCTATGCCCCAATTCCAGCAACGTTAAGGACTACAAACAACAAGCCATATCACTTTGTTCTAACCTTGTGGCTAGAAACTATATAAGGAATGTGGTACAAAAAGCTAATAAAAGGGCCAGGAACAACAAAAGGAAGGCTCTATTGGAACCGCGAGTATGAGCACCCAATGATGTCCTCACCTGTGTTACATCCTTTACCCCACAGTCTAACAATATTAAAAAGATCATTAATAAACATTGGCTTATTTTACACACAGGTAACATTTCACCAGCTACCCCTTGCTTTGCCTTTAAGCGAACTGCCAACATCAAAGATATGGTCGTATACACCAGACCCCTTCCTCCACCAACTATGTGACAGCAACAACTTTGGGAGCTCACCCCTGTTTTGGGTCACTACCCATATGGGTCATGTAGTGTATGCCCTTTCACACATCACTCAAAACAGGTCAATTTTTTGGACTACCTATACATGGGTCCTGAAGTCCCACACTAACTGTAACACTTGGAACTGGATGTACATGATCACATGCCCCTGCCAGAAACACTACATTGGGATGACTACACGGGCTGTAAAATTGACAATTACTGAACACCGCAGCAATATAAGATGCAAGAAAAGCATGACGAAAATGTCAACACACTACATAGAACAGGGTTATACACCAGATGGCATTGACTGGACGATTCTGGAATCACATGTCAACATAACCTCACAAGCACTCCTTATGAGGGAGCAAAAGTGGGTTTTCCACCTGAATACACATCAGATGGGTCTGAGCGGCGACATTCCTTGGCAAGAGGTCATCCGATGATACATTCTTTACTCCTGCAGTACAGCACAATGATACATTGTCCACTGCTTGCGTCCTTGTACATTATCCATCATGGCTGCCTCCTAATTTTATTCAAGCCAATCCCTACCATTGACCAGAAGTGTGGGATAATGTTTTTTCACCATTCAACCCACTTTTTTCTGTCCCCAGCACCATCAAGGATCATGACCGATTCACACCCATGTACATCATGCTCGCATGCAGCATCGACCTTAGTGTCCTTTGAACATGAGCCGCAGTAGACCCAAAACAAAGCACCTCCTCCCCCATTTGATTTCCCACTGGAACACCGTTCATAAATGGCATCCACCATGGACTACCGACTTGGTAGATCAAGATGGCCACCATAAAATCCTCTTTCCACACGTGAGCGAGCGCTCTAGGCTTCTCAGCCTTTATATGGCTTACTACTATCCTAACCCACACACCCCGGGGCCGGCAGGCCAAAGGGAGGTGCTGCACTAGGAGCAATCCGGACTAAGTAAGTACCTCATCGATACCACTGGTGTCCTGGGCACACGCCCTATTTTATACTTATCCAGCCATATTTCAGGGAATGTCACTGTACTTAGCAGCAAACCATTAAGGGTGTAAGTTCCTCATTGATTCTACTGGCATCCTAGGAAGCGGTTGTCAGCCATTACCCTAGTTTTAGCTGCACTCCATCAGTGGCGTGATAAATCACCACATCAACATCAATTTCCTAAACTTGCTCCTTCAGTGAACAGTACCCACCAATACACGGTCTGTAAAATGAGCTTGCCTGCATCTCCACCATCATGCCCCAGCTTTAATCAGCCACATCCTTATTGTCAGCAACACAGTCCACCATCAGCGGCGCGATCAGTAAGTGCGCTCGCTGCTTTTTACCATACTTGCTAATGCGGTGATCAGCATCTACCGCATTGATAGAAGAAACATGGTACTCTACTAGCGGCGCGCCTGTCT
Source organism: Lissotriton vulgaris (assembly GCF_964263255.1). NCBI lineage: Eukaryota > Metazoa > Chordata > Amphibia > Caudata > Salamandridae > Lissotriton > Lissotriton vulgaris. The sequence goes on along the minus strand of NC_141693.1, from coordinate 229,612,835 downwards.
ATATTTCTTAGAATCACCATGCTACTACATTCTTCTCATGCCCAGCGGCAAATGCCGCCCCTGAATGCACTAGTCACCCCAACTTTTAAAATAAACCACAGCGGTTCATTAAGTGAGCAGGAGCGGGTCATCACATGGACCTCGCACAGGTCAGGGACCTTTGTCCGCCCTCAGTGGCACAACCTTTTCTCGATTCCAACATCACAACACAAACCGCAAGTACCAACATGCCCCAGCGGTTAGCAGCTCCCTCCGGAGCTCAGGCAACAGGATCAGCCACCAATGGCACGGTTTGTCTTTGACTCTTCAAGTCACCGTGCTAACCGCCTCTCTTAATTTGCCCCAGCGGTCATCATCCATACACTACCAGCGGGTACCTGATACCCCCCTGCCGAATAACCATCAGAGTCATAGGCCACCTCTCAATCATGCCGTGAGAGGCCAGCATACTCTAGCCGCTTGCAATACTGGCTATTGTTGAGACTGGATTACATGTTCCCCTCCCCAGCCCCTTATGGTGGCTATCTAGTGGCCATGAATTATAGGCCTCACTCCACTCTTTATCACTTCCTCCATTACATAACAGGTTGGTCTCTCTCACAATGCCAGCGAGCAGCCCGGCCTGTCCCAGATGGGGCCGAACCCTTCCCTCATTTGGGTGAGTTTTTGTGATGGAGGACCCTGCATAGGATACACACATGGGAATACAATCACCGGGGCACACCACTCCTTCCCCATTGGACAACCCATCTAATAGGGAAACATCAGTACATGGCTCTTCCACACTTTCCCAGATGTAATGCATGTTTTGGGATATAGAATTGCTGAAATATGGAGTTTTTAATCCTCATGACCATTATATTTTTATATTCTATTCTTGGAAGATGACCGCTATCTTGATTTCCTAGCCCCTATAATCTCATGGTTTCTACACCACTGTGAACCAGGCCACTTTTTGATGCGTATTATTAATTTGTTGATTCATCTCTTACAGGTGCACTCTTTTCCAGAAGGTATAATATACCTCTTGTTCTCACCACACATTAGAACCACTATTGAGTCCTGACATGAGGGGATGTGACTTTTTCTTCTTTTTTTCTAAATCAGAAACACGCCGCCCCCATGAGTAGATGAGGATACTTAGGCCCTGAAGAATTGCCTAGATCCACTCGGACTGAATAAGGCATGAAAGATGTCGACCCCCTGCACAACTCACTCACTCAAAAACTGAAGCAGGTTTAACTTTCCCTCTCCAGTCTACGACTCTTTAGTCTGTGTTTTTACTTATGGTCCAGGTACTCCGTGAATACATTTTCATTGGAGAATCCAGTATACATTTGTAACCACACATACACCATCCCACTTCTACTCACCACACAAAGGCTCCCTCCACAACATCTTTTAGCTTCTTTTCCGAAAAGAGCTCTGGCAAAGAGCCCCCCAGCGGAGCCCGTTGGGCATGGCAGCGCCGACCCAACGAGGATGCCCTATGATGAAGCATGATACCCCTCGGGGTGGGTGAGGGCCCTTGCTCCTTATTGGAGCTATCTCTGCACAATCATGTATTGTGGTATCTAGAACCTGTCTGTAAATGACTCAACAATTTTGGCCTGTCGCACTCCCCCCTTCCCTCATAGGAACAGCGTACTTTCTTGTTTCATCATATTCCCATGGGGTCTGTACGCTGGACCTACTAAGCCTCTGTCCCTCCTTCTGAAATAGATACCTAAAACTAGCATGGAGATATGTAATAAGTCCTCTAGTGACATATGGCACAGCACACACCAAGGTGATGGGCACATGGTACACATTACCAAACAAACACACATAGATGAAACAAGAGGTTTAAATAGAAAGCACAATTTTAAAAAATATTGAATAAATCCTGTTAAAACAAGGCGCCCATTTTCACTCATACACAAGAAGAGGGAAGTAAACAACAAACATGGGCCGGAACTTTTAACATGAACCTGCGGAAAAATGGAGAAAGAGAGAGATGTTACAGTGAGCAGGGCTGCGGGCAGCCATGCACTCGGTGTACAGGACATGCTGCAGACAAAACGTTTCTCCCGGGGAAGGATAGGCGAATACGGCCCCTCCCTCGGCCACTACGACAACAATCCTTATTCAGGGTCGGACAAGGACAGAAAATAGACACAGGCACTGAAATAATGGTGGCCCCATTATTGAATCAGATAACTAAAAGAAAGTGACCCACATTTGAAAATAATTACTATTTTAAGCTTGTAAAGATACACTGAGGCATATTTACGAAAAAATGTCGGAGTGTGGAGCTGCGCCAAATTTGAAAATGCAGGGTTGTGCTGTATTCGCACCCCTGTGTTTCACCTAGCGCTAGCACCAAAAAAGTGCCAGTGCAGGCACCCTGCCGCCATGTTGCAAGGGTGCCTGAGCTGTAGGGAGCATTGTTTATGTGCAGGAAGGGACACCTACCTGCACATAAAAATTAATAATGGTGATTTGCTCTTTCCATGGTAAGAGCAAAAAATGAGGAGAAATTAATAATCTCTCGATGTATAGCCATTCTAATGCCTGGTATTCTATGGTGTTAGTTTTTTTTGCTGCCTCAACCTTGTAAATCTGGGGCAGCGTTAAAAAGCAATGGGTGGTGCTCTACAATACCCACAGCCACACCCATTGCATGCCAGGGTCATATTTACAAGATGGCGTTAAGCCACTCTAAGTGGCTTAGTGCACTTATAATGATTGAAAATAGCCCCATGCCACCGGAGAGTCAAATAAAGCGACGCTCCGGTAGTGATAGGAGCTTGTAAATATGCCCCACTGCATAGGTGATTTGTACGAGATGGGAGGATGCATGCATTTGTGCTTGCTGTAGGCTATGTTTGTGGTACTATCAGGGAAACCAACAATAAAAACAGGCTAGCCAGACCATAAAAGAAGACCATAACCAGGTACATTTTCAGACAGCTCACCTTGCACTGCTAGATTACCCTAAAAACCAGTGTGACTCTGGCCTCATTTTGTGAAAGTACAAAATTAAGTTACTGTGAATACAATAGTAAAAGAACAGGACGGCCGTACAGGCTCTGAATGAAATGAATATAAATTGAGGTCAAAACAATTTAGTCCTACCTGTCACATTCTGTTTTATTTGTGTTTTGTGTTGGGTTTAAAGCACTGCCAATGGTGGGATACCTTCATGGCTGGTCCTTCTTGAGGCATCCATTCTCTTTGATAAGAAATGAATACACAATATAAGAATATTGACAGTGCACTTTATGTTATTTATGTGATAAGGGACTGAGAGGACACAGCCAGGGACCACACCCTTGCTGGCAAGAATGGGATCCACAGTTATTGACAAAAGGTGTCTTTGACCACACCCATCACTGCGTTGCCTTTGAATTGTATGTTTTTGGTCTTTTGCATGTTATGTTGGCTTTGTTGTTTGTTTTTTTAAGCTTCATAGGACTGACAGCAAGGAAAACAATGACAGTAAAACAATGACGATTAGTGAGGGATCTCATTCGGCCAAGTATCAGTCTGTGGTAGTTCCTTTGGCTGGAAGTACAGAACAGGGGCTGTGTCCTGAGCAGGGGCAAGAGCCCAGTGCAGAGCTGAGCTCCTCCCATTTTTATGTGTTCGAGGAGACTGAGGGGCATATTATCAAGAACGGGCGTAACATTATCGCCGCTTTAGGGGTAGGAAACTACAGCTAAAGTGGTGATAATGGGCTTGATAATATGCCCTTGTGAATTCCCATAGAAGACCATGTTCTGGTGTGAACCTGGGCTGCTATGGGAATTCACAGGGGCATATTATCAAGCCCATTATCACCGCTTTAGCTGCAGTTTCCTGCCGCTAAAGCGGTGATAATTTTAACTCCGTTCTTGATAATATGCCCCTAACTTTTATATCCATAACTCTAAATTTTTCCCATTTTATGCATGAGCTTTAGACAAGACACGTCCGAAACTGTGGCCTTTTCAGTTTTTCACTTGTAAAGTTTGCATTTTATTCAATAATACAGATAAATTCCGAGTCATATGAATTAACTTTTGACACATCTAACGCATAAAAAACAGATGCTCAGCTCTGCGCTGAGCCAGTGCAGCTGTTGATGATATGGTCCTATTTAACTTTGCTTACATGGGGCCTCATCTACAAGAAAATGACATTGTACGGTGCCGCAAGCCATTTAGCTGCGCATTTGCTGCATCACTTTCAATGCACAGGGATGCATCCTATTAATAACAATACGAAGCATTCCTGTGCTTTCCCATGCACTGGCGTCATTTCTGAAGGGGCCCTCCACTGCAGGAATGATGTTTTTTGTGCAGGAAAGGACACCCTCCTACACAAAAACAATCATTAATGGCATTTTCCTCATTCTGCAGCACGCATAGAAAGAGGAAAAAACATGGAAAAATAAAAGTATTTCTCCTCGTTGCACAATTCCTACGCCTCCACTGAGGGAGGAGTAGGATTCTGACACATTCCCAGTTTTACAAAACGTTTTAAATTTGGGAATGTGCCAGGTTCCATGAATGGTGCCTGGGAACACCCACAGCAGCACCCATGGAATGCCCTTTTCACGCACAGTAATGCGTGAAAAGGGGCCATATTAACAAGGCCATGAAAAGTCACGGAGGGTGACCCTACGTGGCCTTGTAATTATGGGCAAGCCCATTGCACCGCCGGTGTGTAAAAAAGTGACGCACCGGCGGTGAAATAGGCTTGTAAATGAGCCCCATGATTTTTTCACTGTATGGTTTTGACAGAACTGATTTTTCATGTCACATTTAGTGGGAGTGAAAATATTCTGCCCAGAGCCCCAGCTGTGATTATTCGTAGACCAGACGCACGGACCACATCGGACACCGATTGAAACCTATAATTTCAGAAGCCACCAATACAACAATTCAGCCAGTGTTATGTGCCCAGTGATGTCAGGCGGTGGCTCTTTGCACAAGCACCTATCTCTGGAACTTTACCTGGGCTTGTTTTCAAAACAAAAGCTTGGGTTTGCTCCATATTTAAACCAGATCAAGTTTCAGGTGACAAGTGCTGGAGCCTGAGGGAGGAGGGCCAGGCTATTTTAAAATCACGCTTGGCATGTGACTCAGGGACAGAGAGACAGCTCTGCAGAGAAGCCACTAATTAAGAAGCACTAATTGAGCCCCAAACATTGAAATGTAAACATTTACTGGGAGGAGACCAGCACTTTACAGCTAGGCAGTCAATGAATCATCATTGCCTCTTCTCAGGCACAAAATCAATGGGCAGCATGTGCCAGCATTCACTGGAGAAGAGCCAGCATTTATCACTACACTTGCAAAAAGACAATATCATCATGTTTTAGTTGTACTTTTAATCAGAGGATAGAAACACTTTCTAGCTAGCTATATAATACAGGAATATCAACACCTTTTGTTTGTACATTTAATAAAACCCTCAAGAATCAAAAGAGGGAGGGAGAAGTTAAAGTTGCACTCAATTTCCTTTAAATGAACATGTAAAATCAAAAGGGGGTGAAGATTTGTGTTGAGATGGGGGGCGACACCACAATTGTTGTCAGACCCTCAAAATTGCTGTTCCGCCAAAGGCATGTCTTCCGTTGGCATACTTGGACACTGATCGTTACATCACTGGATCTTTTCCTCCACCAGGAGGGATTGTTTCTTGAATCTGAGACAATATGGGATCCACCATGGGAGGAAAAAAAGGTTTAAAAATACCTCCTACCTTTAGAAAGCACACATTTTATTAAGAAGATTAAAGGTAGTGGTATGATTAAAAAATGCAAGAGGTAAATAGAGAAGTATTAGGTGTCTCTCACATTTATCTCTGGAAGCACCAGGTCACTTTTGATCTTTGTAAGAAAAATGTGTCCTTTCTAAAGGTAGGAGGTATTTTTTAAACCTTTTTTTCCGTTTTAGAAGCATTCAATTTGAGATGGCTTCATGTCATCCAATGATCAACGGCTCTGAGGCAACTGAGAATTTGTGAGTTTCCAATTTCTTTGAGGCGTTCCAGTTTAGGGAGTATTTGTGTGTCATCTGCATAGTTATAGCATGTGAGGTGAAATTCATTGACCAGTGCCGGAAAAGACTTCATATAGATGTTGAAAAGCATGGGTGTGATGATAGAGCCTTGAAGTACCCCTGTTTTTCTGAAGTACGGTTTGGATGAGATTGGGGGGTATGGATGACATTAGTTCTGTTTTGAAGGTAGGGTGTGATCCAGTCGAGAGCAGTCCCCTCTATGCCAGCTTCATATTGTATTTGTATGAGAGAGTGGTGGTTCTGCTGTTGGTTGTATCACTTTTGCCCATCCATGCCTCTGCAAGGTTCCTTTGTCTCCTCCTTCCTGTCTGGGTCGTAATATATAAAATATTCTGTGCATCTGGTTCGAAAGCACAAACTCTTCAGTAGAGCACATAGTGACCCTTTGTGTTTGCACTGCTTACTTGGGAACATTGTAGCAGAACTCTCTGGGGTATGCAAGAAGCAACACCTACACAAAGAGCTAGCAAACTCTAAAGCCATTTGCTCTCATCTGTTGCACTAGAATAGTCATCCTGTCCATCCACGTATACTTCAGTCAACCTGGTCAAGAGAAGTAAAGCCCTACTCCTGCAAGCATTATGGGATATCCGCCATGGAAGCTAAGATGCTACAAGCATTGTGCAATGTGAGTTTACACGGGAATAAACTGTACAGCAAGAAACTTGGATATGGTTGGCTCCTTTATAAGTTTCAAGGAGGGCACAAAACTTGAGTGGGTGAATTGTGTGATGTCAACAGCATCTAATTATGGATATAAGACAGCTCTAAAATTCAGAATGTGAATCTACCTCTTTTACATCAAAAAGAACTCTGTGCATCTGTAAATAGAACACCCATGTGATCCAGGGTCTGAACTATGTTGCTGACCTCCTTTCTGGGTCAGGGATAGATTTTATCTCTGAGGATGAAATCCTGCACTTGCTGCAGCTTCAGAAGGAATTAGCCACACAGGATCAGAGTGCTATTGGCAGTGTCCAGCCTAAGCCAAAACACAATGCAGCATGAGGTAGACCATGTCTCTGAACATCTCTTCCTGTCTCCTCTGAGAGAAAACCATTGAGAGACTTAGATATCTCATTGTGAGGAACGACTGAGAAAAATAAAGAAGACCTGAAGAACTTACAGACCAAACCACTCCTTCTGCATTCCATGGGTTGCCTTCCAAGCAGCTTAGACTTCCTTCAGATGTGCGCTAGTCTGGCTGCAAAGGTCACATCACTTTGTGACACTTGCCTTGAGGAGATACAACCCCTCCTATGTTGCTACCCAAATCAGGGTGTCACTATGTTTTGTTAACATAAAAGCAAAGTGACTGAGGACCCACTAATTCTGATATGCCCCCAGTGCAAAAGCAACAAGGTTTCGCATATCATGCTTGAATTAATCTCAGCCTCTTGCAATTACTCAGGCTGTATCCCAATCCATCTATGAGCCCATAACGAGTGTGAAACCAGTCCTGGGTGCATGTGTTCCAGTTTAGGAAGTTCATGGCTTGGCAATTCAGGCTGGACTGTTCTGAGCAGGGTGAAGACTGATTTGAATATAGTTGGGTCCAAAGTGAGGTGATATTTTGTGCAGAATAACAATGAATTTGGATGCGACACATAGTAATTACCAGATGCTGAGATTAATTAATGCATTCAATCCAACACTGTTTTGTATACTGAGTGGGATGAGTGTGCCCATACGTGGGTCCTGTGCTCACTGTGTCACTGGAACCAAGCTGTACCGGGCTGATGAGCCCATAACTAGGGTGAACCCGGTCATCGGTTGCTTATGTTCTGTTTCAGGGAGGACCTGGCTTGGCAGTTTCTGCTAGACTGTTCGGATTGGAGCAGGGTCAAGACTGATTTGCATACAGCTGGTTCCAAACTAAGGTGACATGGTGTGCAAAATAATGATGGATTGGGATGCGGCCTGATTAATTACCAGTGGCTGAGATTCATTCAAGCATTCCATCCAGCACTTTTTTATATACTAAAGTGTGTCACCCTAAGGATATGTCCAAACGTGCATTCCAGGCAGACTGTGCCACTGGAACCAAGCTGTACCCATTGGGGTTTCACCGATCACCAGGGCGAAACCAGACCTGGGTTGCTTGGGTTCTGGAGCAAGGAGGACCTGGGTTGGCAGTTCAGGCAAGACTGTTCTGATTGGAGCAGGGTCAAGACTGATTTGCATATAGCTAGCTCCAAAATGAGGTGACATGGTGTGCAAAATAACAATGGACGGGGACACGGACCGAGTAATTACAATTGGCTGAGGTTAATTCAAGCATTCCATCACTATTTTGTATACTATAGTGTGTTTCCCCCAATTAGAGCATGTAAGACATGAAAAATTGCTCACAGAAAATTCTGAACTGATCCCAAGCCAAACACTCAGCATCCAAACTGCATCTAGCTACCTTCACCATTCAAGTCTCTATTTACCCTTTCTAGTCATGTATGATATGGTTTCTTAGAGAAATCAGAATGTGACCTGATTAAGTAATTAGCTGAAATAAGTTGTGATCCTATGGCAGTTTACTTTGCTATTGGCACTTGATTTAGAGATTGGTGGGTGGCCTGCCATTTTTCAGGGTGTTGGAGGACATTATTGAATGAGAACAAGAAGAGGTATCCCAAAATTCTAGACACCTCTAAATTTACCTCAGGGTTCACACTTTTACTGGATAGGAGGCAGTGTTAAATCTCAATTTCATGAGGCAACGTGTCCCTAGGTTATGTACCCTCCCAAAGCATCAAAAATCTGAATATATGATTTTTTGTGAATGGGTACACTTAATAATTAATTACTAAATCAAATAAAAGTCAAAAGGTTTTATTACAGATTTCAAAAATAAAATAAAGTGGTACAAAGCCAATGGCACGAAGGCTCTCAATGAAATTTAAACAGAGAATGCAAAAATCAGAAATTATTCAAAGTCCCAAGTGAATAGCAAAATCAAAAGAGTAATGGTTAGTATCCATCTTAAAAAAGAAAAGTCTTCTTCAAATTGAGCGTTTTTATACATTATTTTCACATAAAAAAATTACAGAATGTGCGTACTCATTGTGATTTAAGCAAATGTAGCATTTCTTCGGCAAATCTGGGCACATGAATAATAAATGTCACATTGTCTTAACATCTAAACACTACTTGACACCATTCTGGGACATTCACTCAACAATGTCCATGATGCAATGGAGGGAAAGTGGATGCATATTAGCAGGCTCCCTCTTCTCCGGTGAGATCTTTATTACATTTCAGGAGGGAAGGGATGCACTTGAACTAGGTGCCAGACAATGCCCCAAGGTTGCAAAACGGGCCGGCACAGTAAGGGAAATTTGGACATATTTTTTGAATTCTCCCACTCAGTCTAGCGTCTCGGACATATTTATGTACAAAGCCCTAAAAACGGTCAAAAAACGGCCATCACCGAAGGTCAGGACAGTGTGGGTGGTGGACTTTGGTGATCACCTCTCAGATGACAACTGGTCTCGGACATGCCAACTCATGAAAAAAGTCTTGAGCAATTTAAGATTCAAACTCATTCATTTCAACTTCCTTCATCATGCTTACCTCACACCAACCACACTTACCAAAATCTACTCAACAGAATCAGCAGATTGCACCAGGTGTCACAGCGCAGTGACACCTGGTGCAATCATTGGGTGCACCCATTTACTTAAAATTGTATGGTCTCATTTTTGATGCTTTGGGGGGTGCCTTATTGCCTGATTGCCTCATTAAATGGAGTTTTACCACCGTTGCCGACCCAGAAAATATGGGAACTCTGAGGTAAAATTTGGGGTGTCTTAAAGTTTGTGGGTACCCATTCTTGCTCCCACACAATAATGTCCTCCGACACCCTGAAGGATAGTAGGCCACCCACCGATCTCTATATCAAGTCCAAAAGTTTTTCATGTTCAGACTTTAAGAAGGCGTCTTCATCTTTAAAGTCAGGCTTTCAACAGAAATGGTGTGTGATGGAAAGTCTGATGCTGGCTCTTCCCAGTTCCACAATCTTCTTTTCCAATCTGCCACCCGCCTACATTCGAGGGAGTGCTGTAGGAAAGGGAATGAGTAGGAGGGGAGATAATTCTTGTGCTAGAGCAGCCTGCACAAGTAAGTAGGGTGTGTGAGAGAACTACAGGCCTTATTGGATAGACAGGAGGAATCAAAGTATTACATTAACAAAGCACAAAAGAATCCAACTTACATGTTTCTAAATCTACTGTAATTACTTGGGGATTTAGTGACATGGAAACTTTGCCTAACATTTTCTATAATCCCTTTGATGTCTAAAGTTAGACAATACTGGTTAGAGGTGTGCCATATGATAGGCACCATTCAGTCATAGATTATATAAGCATGTTATAGTAACAGATGCTCGTATCGCTGTTAATTATGTCCACACTACGAGCACACACATTGAAAAGATTCTATTCTATAACGATACTGAGGAACACATTTACTTTTTTAATTAAATTTGATTCATTCTTCAATATATGATCATTGATTCGAGGCCAACATCACGACTTATAAAGGAAAACACTTTGTGGACGGTTATATCAGCTGAGAAATCAGCAGCATGAATTTAGGTTACTCTGAAAGGAAACCTTGGAAGAAGGGGACGTTTATACATTTGGCATGGACTTGTAGTGCAGTAGGGTTTTTTTGGGAGATGGATGTGAACCGACTGAAGCTTACTGGGATATGGCTGTAACATTTGCCACAACACTGTCTACGCGGTGTAATAGCTAAACCCAAGGAAAAAAGAACTACAAGTTCCTGCAATTAGCGTTGGTACTAGCTAAGCATTGCCCGGCTATAAGCTGGATGGGGGTAGTAGACCCCAGTGGGGAAGTGTGAGTACGGGACGCTCTAGAAGGGGCATTGGCAGAGGAAAGACATCTCAGACATTGCAGGAGGGATGCTAAGCTCATGGAGGACCTCAAGATGTGGGCTACTGTGATGGACAACTTCCTTGTTCAATGGAGAGAAACAATAGAATAAGAGCGATCAAATCACTGCGCGAAAAAAATCATCTAAGCACTATCCCACTACATGAATAATTACTCAGTACCCTCTTGCTAATGTCTGCCGCAGAAGCTAAAACAAAACTAGATACATAAACAAAAATGTTTTCAAAGAATTAATAGGCATTGTGAACTAATAGAAGGACCTTTGTAAATGTACCAAGTTGTGACTGTAAGTTTATCAAGAGCAGAATAACAATAACAATGGAAATAAACAAATACATTACAACTTGTCTGTGTGCTGCAGAATTTGTGAGGAGAAGGGGAGCACGGTGGAAGCATGAGCAACAGGGGTGGCTTCCATTTTGAACAAGATGGCGTTTGATTCTAAACTGTGGCCTAGGGGCGTGGCCAAGATGGCGGGCTGAGAGGACGCACCGTCCGTGGGCCGACCGTACCTCAGACGACCCGCCACGCGGTCGTGGCAAGCCTTGACCGCCGGTGTCACACAGCCTTGCCCCTCGACTCAGTGCACTACTATTGCGACCAACGCTGGAGGTGGACCTCGATCGCCCCCCTCAGATCAGGGCTCTTGGTGTGACCTGGGGGCCCGCAAGCAGGAGTGAGAGCTAGCTGTGACACTCGTTGGTGTGACATAGGACTCGGGTCCCGCAAGTGGTTTCACCCGCCAGACAGGGGATACCCCTGGACCAGTACCAAGTCGCACAGCTCCCGCCAGAGTGCTACATCATTTGGTGCGCTTTCCCACATTCACGATGTCCTGTAACAGAGAGAGTAAGAAGGGAGACCGCACATTGCCGGAAATGCTGGGTAGGGGTACCCCGAGACAGGATAACAGTCAGCAAGCCCCAGGCCCCTCGAGAAGCTCCCGAGGAGCGGAAGGAGGGGAACCTCCGGTAACCAGATCCTTCCTGGAATCGCTATTCAGCTCCCTCAGGGGTGATTTCCAAGCACTAAAGCAAGAGGTGGCCGGAGAGGTTCGGGAGGTGCAGAGAGAGGTCGACTCCCTTGGCAAAAGAGTGGCTACTGTGGAGGACGCCGGCCACTCTCGAGATGAAGAGATCGCGCAGCTACAGCAGGAGGTGTTACGACTACGGGATCAGCAGCTTGACCTCCAAGCACACAATGAGGATCTCGAGAATAGGTCTCGGCGCAATAACATTCGGGTCTGGGGAATTCCATCTAAGGAGGAGGGCGGCGACGCCGCTGAATACCTGAGAGACCTGTTTAGGGAGATACTGGGCGAACCAGGGGACTTCCCTATAAGAATTGACAGGGCGCACAGAGTGGGCCTGCCGCGCCGGACCTCGGCGCCGCCCCCTGATATCTTGGCCTTCCTACTGGACTTCCCTTTGAAGGAACGGATTCTTCGTGAGGCACGGAAGCTGCAGTCCCTGCGTTTCCGGGGACACCAGGTGGCCCTTTTTCAGGATTTATCAGCAATCACGCTGCAAAAACGCAAAGCATTTAAAATAGCTACGGATTTCCTGAGGGAACACGATACGCAGTACTCCTGGGGCCACCCTTTCCGGCTCATCTTTCGGTGGAACGGGACTTTGCACCAACTCCGGTCCCTTCAGGACACCTGTGGAGTACTGGGGATCACCGCGACGGACGAGGATGCACCTACCCCCCGCCGTCGGCGCGGCACTAGAGATGGCTGGCAGACGCTCCAGGGACGGCGATCTCCTTCTACGCCCATGCGACCAGACTCACCCACTATCCGGGAAGAAATGGACAGTGCAGTGCGGGAGGTGACCAGAGACACGGCGTTTAGTGATGAGGCCCTAACGGCCTGAGTGCACTCCCGGGGGAGATCGACATGGTTTCTTCATCAATGCAGGTTCGAGGGTTCAGGGGAGGGGGGCGGTGGGGGTGTGTGTTGTGGCTGGACGTCCACTTGAATAACTTTCCACTGACTTGTCCACTAGGGACCGGACTTGGACAATGGGGTTTTTTGAGCAGTTGACCGAGGGGGATGTGGGGGAGGGGGGCAGTTGGGGAAGTTTCGGGTTTGGAGGGAAGGGGGGACGGGTTGAGGAGGGGGGAAGGAGGAAGGGGAGGGGGAGAGGGGGGAAGGGAGGTTGGTTGTTTGCATGAAGGGACTGTTGGGAAGGAGAGGAGGGAGGGGAAGGGGGTGGGGAGGGAAGGGCAGTTTGAGGGACGCTCATGGGGAGTTGAGGGGGCAGGGACGGGGACCGTACAGTACTTTTGATGCATTCGCTCTGACCTTACACTACTCCTACACACTACTTGCACCAGAGCCGCCCGTCCCGGGCCGTGACTCACTGGTTGGGCTATACTTTTACCCACATCGATGACAGCCCTTAAGGTCGTTACTCTTAATGTGAAAGGGCTGAATAACCCTGTAAAGAGGAGAGCAATGCTGTCCTTGCTAGAAAACACACAAGCTGATATTTGTCTTTTGCAAGAGACCCACCTCCTGGCCCGAGATTGTCAAAGGATGCGGTCTCAAAAATTCCCAACGCAATTTTTCACCTCCAACACTACCAAGACGGCAGGGGTAGCAATCCTAGTGTCCAGAACATTTAAAGGAGAGGTCCTACATAAACTGACAGAACAGAAAGGGACGCTCCTAGCATATAGAGTAAAGTCGGGAGGTCTGGTGTTTACCATTGGGTCGATATACAGCCCCAGCGAACACCAGGAACGATTCCTTCGCTCGGCCTTGGTGGACATCACGGCCACCCCGGATAGGCACATAATCATAGGGGGGGACCTGAACATGGTCTTCGACTCGTCTTTGGATAGATCGGCGCAGAGGCACCCACAGACAGGGGAGATCTCGCAGATAGGCAGGTCCCAACTGGACGAACTAGATCTCCACAATCTCCTATTACTCACACGCACATAAGACCTATGCGAGACTGGACCACCTTCTGGTCACGGGACCGGTCTGTGACCTGGCCATAGCCTCTGAAATAGGGGTTCTCTCACTATCGGACCACGCCCCCGTCGCGGGCATATTCCGACTACCACCGATGTCTCCCTCACGCGGGGTATGGCGCCTCAGGGACACTCTTCTGCATAAGAAGGCGGTGGTGAAGCACATACAGGACTCGAATCATGATTACCAGACTCACAATGATAATGCTGATACCACCCAGGCGACACAGTGGGCAGCGCTGAAGGCGGTGCTCCGAGGAGAATTCATTGCTATCTCCTCGGCGGAGAATAGGGCGCGGCAGCAAAAGCGGGACGAACTCACCCGTAAGGTGCGTGAGTTGGAACAGGTACATCAGAGAACGGGAGCCCCCAGAGTTTGGAAGCAACTTAAAGCATCGAGGAAACTCCTGTCAGCATTGGATAAGGACAGGACGGAATACGCTGCGTTACGCTTGAAACACGCGTACTACACGGGCGGCGATAAGTGCGGCCGGCTCCTGGCGAACAAGCTCCAAGTGGCGCATCAAAGACACTTGGTGAAGGAGCTATCGATCTCCGCTGGGGAGACCGTCACAGAGGATAGCCAGATAGCGGAGGGTTTCCGTCGGTTCTACGCCGAACTGTACGCAAGCAAGCCCCCATCGGCGCAGGCGGACGTAGAGTATCTGGACTCGGTTGACCTTCCCTCCCTCACCACGGAACAAGTGGAACATCTGGAAAGAGACATTCGGGTTGAGGAGGTGATTACAGCCATTTCCAAGCTCAAACACGGGAAGGCTCCGGGCCCGGACGGTTACACGTCCCTTTTTTATAAAACATTTTGCCCCGCGCTGGCCCCTATCCTTACACGCCTCTTTAATTAATTCTCCGCCCCTGGAGCTATCCCTCCGGATTTACTCCAAGCGACGGTGTTGGTCATCCCCAAACTGGGATACGCCAAAACCCGAATGCGACCGGCATACGGATGGGGAGGTATACGCACACCATTAGCCTCTACGCAGATGACATTATATTAACGCTGGCAGATCCAAAGAGGGCACTCCCTGCATGTATCGCTGAGCTAGAGGATTTCGCTGCTGTAGCAGGCTTCAAGATGAATATGGGGAAGTCGGCGGCCCTCGACGTTTCGTTGTCTGCTGCCACAAGAACCGATTTACAGGACCTCTTCCCCATGCACTGGTCTAAAGACCTGGTGCCATACCTGAGCACACTATATGCGCCTACCCTACCCGCTATGGTGACCGCCAATTACGCAGCCTTGGGAAAGAAAATTAAGGAGGAGCTGGGCCGGTGGAGCAGGGGAACACTGTCTTGGCTAGGCAGAATAGCCGCAGTGAAGATGACTCTCCTGCCGTAGGTGCTAGGACAGGAGGCTTCGGCCTTATGAGAAGTGGCTTGTGACGCGCACCTCGGACACAAAACTCATTTCAGATCTATATAAGTTCTTGCAGCCTTCCTCCTCTCATATTTATAGCCCGGGTAGGGAACGCTGGGAACGGGAATTGGGGAGGGCCCTAAGTCACACAGAGTGGGACCACATTTCCTACCGGGCACGACACTCCGCGTACCACACGGGACTCATGGAAATGTCCACTAAGGTATCCACATATTGGTATTACACACCGGAGAGACTGCATGAAATGAATTGTAACATCGAGAACACTTGTTGGCGGGCTTGTGGGCAGATAGGCACACTTACACATGTTTTATGGGACCTCCCCCTGCTGTGCCCCTATTGGAGAGAAGTCTTAGACGAGATTGATTCACGCTTTGACATTGAACTGCCTCGCTTCCCCGCGTATGTCCTGTTGGGCTTGCCCAACGGGCTGATGTACCCTCTGAAGTCTCGTAGGGGTAGGCAGATTGCGATTGCACTGGGTTCTGCTGTTCAAAACATACGCATTCACTGGCGTACCACCACACTCCCCTCCACTACGGGTTGGCTGCACAGATTGTGGCATGTCCTGGGGATGGAGAAGTTGTCGCTCATGGTGGCGGGAGAGGTGGAGCAGTTTAATGACCTGTGGCAGCCGTTTCACTCACTACTTGTAACGGAATTTAATGAACTTACATGCCCCCGATATCTCCGATTGTTGAGATTAACATCACCAGCGGATCCAGCTAACCAGTGAGTCTAGAGTTGCGGTCAGTTGGGAGGGGAGGGCGGCCTGAGGGAGGTGACGCGGGAGGGCGAATTTAGCACTGTACGGGGGGAGTGCGGGTGGGGGTTCGAGGGGATGGGAAGGGAGGGGGGAGTTCTGGAAGGGGTTGTTTATTCTTGAAGTTGTTGTTGCTGCAGGCGCACCAGGCACCACGCTCAGATGGACACTACGATTGCAGAGCCTTTGCGCGCTGGTTGCGCTCCTGTATGGTTGTACCATTGCACTGATTCTTGGCGACGACTGTTTCTATTTCTTTTTTGTAAATGTCTTAATAAAATGCTTTAAATATAAACTGTGGCCTAGTTAACATACATCAGAAAAACATGCGTCTACTCATCAAAATAAATGTATTTAAAAAGTTTCAATACTGTATCAATGAAATCCTGTGTGAAAATGCATTCAGAACCTTGTCAACGATGCACAAAAATATAAATATGTAAAAATCTATATTTGCCACCTTGATGAACTACCACCTGCCATATCTCGAAATCATTCCCAGCGCTGTAGTGACCTCTGCGCCTTTACTCTCCAACTCCAGCCTGACCCTGTCCCCTTCTTCCAAGGTTTCCTTTCAGAGTACCCTAAATTCATGCTGCTGATTTCTCAGCTGATATAACCGTCCACAAAGTGTTTTCCTTTATCAGTTGTGATGTTGGCCTCGAATCAATGATCATATATTGAAGAATGAATCAAATTTAATTAAAAAAGTAAATGTGTTCTTCAGTATCGTTATAGAATAGAATCTGTTCAATGTGTGTGCCCGTAGTGTGGACACAATTAACAGCTATACGAGCATCTGTTACTATAACATGCTTATATAATCTATGACTGAATGATGCCTGCATATGGCACACCTCTAACCAGTATTGTCTAACTTAAGACATCAAAAGGATTATAGAAAATGTTAGGCAAAGTTTCCATATCACTAAATCCCCAAGTAATTACAGTAGATTTAGAAACATGTAAGTTGGATTCTTTTGTGCTTTGTTAATGTAATACTTTGATCCCTCCTGTCTATCCAATAAGGCCCGTAGTTCTCTCACACACCCTACTTACTTGTGCAGGCTGCTCCAGCACAAGAATGATCTCCCCTCCTACTCATTCCCTTTCCTGCAGCACTCCTTCGAATGTAGGCGGGTGGCAGATTGGAAAAGAAGATTGTGGAACTCGGAAGAGCCAGCATCAGACTTTCCATCACACACCATTTCTGTTGAAAGCCTGTCTTTAAAGATGAAGACCCCTTCTTAAATTCTGAACATGAAAAACCTTTGGACTTGACACCCCAAATTTTACCTCAGAGTTCCCATATTTTCTGGGTCGGCAACAGTGGTAAAACTCCATTTAATCAGGCAATAAGGCACCCCCAAAGCATCAAAAATGAGACCATACAATTTTAAGTAAAAGGGTGCACCCAATGATCCAGGGGCATATGTATCAAGCTAAATTGTGATCGCAAACGCTGAAATTCACAGAATTTCAGTGTTTGCGATCGCAGTTTTGCTGTGTGCAATATATGGAAAAAAACACTTGCAAAATAAGGAATCGAAAAGTTTGTGATTCCTTATTTTGCAAATTCATTTAAGGAATCACAAATTGCTATTCCTTAAATGCAATGTAGGAAGCACAGAAAAATTGCGATTTGGCCTTAAGGAATCGCAAATTACCACCAACTTCAAGTCTGTGGTAATTTGCGATTTCTTTAAAAAATGCATTTTTTGCATTTTTCAAAGTGCCATGTGGTGCACGTACATTCCCTTAGGGCATGTATGTGCGCCACATGTGCACACATACATATCTCAGGGGTGCAATAGAGTGTCCTTTTGGCACCCTTACAACCTTGAAATTGCATTCTCAATTTGCGATTCTCAAATTGGAAATCACAAATTGAGAATGTCTTCCCATTAATTCCTATGGGCCTCCTAGCCCACAGGAATGAATGCGAAGGTATTCCTTATTTGCGAATCTCAATTTGCGATTCGCAAGTAAGGAATATGTAGGATTCGCAAATATGTTAGCAAATCCTACATACATTGCGTTTTGCGATTCTCTAATTGCAATTCTCTAAAAATCGCAATTTGAGAATTGCAAAACTCTTTTTTGATACATATGCCAGAAGTCAAAAGGTGTTACTACAGAGCTAAAGAATAAAGAGGTACACAGTAAATGCATGAATACTCTCAATGAAAATTATTCAGAGAACACAAATCACTCGAAGTTCAAAGTGGACAGCAAAATAAAAGTGTTCTCCAAAACGTCTGCAAATCATGCGGTTTTATATATTATTTTTGCATAGGAAATTGCAGAATGTGCAGACTCATTGTGGTGTGAGCAAATGTAGCATTTCGTCAGAAAACCTGAGAACATGAACAATAAATTTCACCTTGCCTTGACATCTAAGCACTGTCCCATTACATGAATAATTATTCATCTTCCTCTATACTGATGTCTTCTGTAGATGCTTGAACTAAACTATATGTTTATGTTTAAGGCTTTTATAAAGCGCATAGCTGCCCAGGGGCTTCCTAGCACTGAGGAGTGGGCGATGAGAAAGTGGATCAGAGGGTTATCGGGGGAACAGCCAAGTTTTAATTTTTTTTCTGAAACTTAGTTCATCCCTTAGCAATCTGATTTCTTTGGGAATAGAAATCCACAGCCTTGGCACTAGGTGTGAAAACGATCTTCCTCCCCATCTGGATCTCTTTATCCTTGTAGTCTTGATGAGGCGATATGAGGAAGATCTCAGAGACCTTTTGGGTGCATATGGCGTGATGAGTGTTCTAAGAAGGGCTGGGCCCTTGCAGTTCATGGCTTTATGGGCGATACATATAGATTTGAATTGGATCCTGGCATGAATAGGCAGCCAGTGGAGTATTTTAAGTGCTGCTTTCCCTGAATCTTGCCTAGGTATACCTCTGCGTATCCTGGCTGCTGCTATTTGAACCACCCGAAGTTTGTTCAACACGTATTTGGGTGATCCCAGATGAAGGGAGTTCCCGTAGTCCAGTCATGAGACAACAAAGAACTATATAATTGTTCTCTGTGTCTGTTCAGGGATAAGAGCTAGAATGTTTCTAAGCATGCATAATATTCCAAAGTAAGTGGCAGCTAGTTTCCTTGCTTGTGTTTCCAAAGAGAGATTGTGGTCCAGCCACATTCCCAGGTTCTTTATACGGTTTACATGAAAAAATAATGTTTTCTATAACTGAATATGCACTGAGAATCAACTTGTCTGTGGGCTACAGATATAGGCTAGAAGAGTAGGTGGGCATGGGGGAAGCATGAGTGGCAGTGATGACTTCCATCCTTAACAAGCAGGAGTTTGTGTCTAAACTTTGGCCTAGATAACATACATCAGAAAAATTCATTTCTACACATCGTAGGAAATTTGTTTCAAAGGCCACAGCACTGTAGCAGTGTATACATATGAAATCAAATGTGAACATGCATTCTGCACATTGTTAATGATGTACAAAAATATAACTGCATAAAAATCTTCTACATGTGCCACCTTGACAATCTATATCTAGAGATCACGGCCAGCGTTGGGCAGACCTCTGTATATTCGCTGGAGACGCCGCAGTTCTGGAAGTTTGATGAGTGACTGCCATGTTTCTGGTGGCAGTTCACCAAACCTTTTTGGTTTTCAAAGCCAAACTTCCAAACCGGGAGCTTGTTTTTGAATAACAAATTTCCTTTTTTTTTTTTTAAATATCTTTTTATTTTTCCAATCTGTGCACATTGTACATTTAAACATTTCATATCAATCATAAATTACAAAATAAAGAAGTAAATCATCATATTATATATATACAGTACAGCTTTTATCTCTGTATTACAAAAAAAAGTCTTAATCTTAATGCGAACCCATACTCTCTTTCCATCTGGCTATAGGTTCCCAAATTCTCAATCCTCTCATCTGACCCCTCACACCTTTCCGAGCATATATAGGTTTTTCCAAGTTATAAGCCGCTATTAAATTAGCCAGCCAGTTTTGCATAGCAGGTGGATTTCTATCGAGCCATGCCCTGGCTATGGTCAATCTATACACTGCAGCGGCCACAAAGATAAATTCTCTCTGCGTATTTCCCCCATCTGAGCCTATCCCCAATAACAACAATGAGGGGGTTAGAGTTATTTGAATACCCAATGTTCTATTTAAAAAGCACTCTATATTTCCAATCAGGGTGTGCAATTGGGGGCAAGTAGCAAATACATGCACAATATCTGCCTCCATGGAGTTACATCTTGGGCAGGTGATACCAGTAGTACCTCCCAATTTGGCTATTCTTGCTGGGGTAAAATATAATAGATACAGAGTTTTGCAGTGCTGTGATTGAAGGGGAGCAGAGCACAATACCGTGCGTGCCAATTCAAGTGACTCCTGGAATATTTCATTCGGAATGCTCAGTTTATCTACCCATTTACTACAGTACTTTTCCATATCATCTGCTTTCCCTTTCATCAGACATGCATACAATGATCTAATTGTACAGTCCGCAGATACCTGTATTTTCTCCATAATTTCGTTTCTTTGATACCCTGCAGGCCCTCCTTGTTTACTGCTCAAGAAGCTCCTAACCTGCAGGTATTTAAAAAACGACCTTCTATCAATACCATATTTCGCCGTAAGGTCTGTAAACTGTACTATCTCTCCCGTATCCCTCAAATCCCCGATCTGTACTATTCCCCTTTCAGCCCAGCTAGCCATTGTACCATCAGCAAAAACTGCCTCCGGGAATGACCTGTTCTTATATAGCCTGGTATATCTATTAAATCTTCCAAGACCTGTCTTTTTTAGGAAAGCATTCCAAATCCTAGCTGAATAACAAATTTCCAATGAGTTTTCTCCCAGAGTGTTGGGTCATTAGTAACTCTTTTCTTTTTTGGACTGCCAGGTTTTCACATGCGGACCGGGACAGAAAAAAAAGACAAGTCCACTGTACATAGGGCCTTATTATGAGTTTGGCAGTCTGTGGACTAGTGCCTGTGGTAGTGCTCTGACATTCATGAGCTCGGCGGTCCGATTGCCGAATTACGAGAGGGTAGTATGGCTATTGCAAAGACTGTGGGTGAACCACTGACACCACAAGCACACTGCCGACCGCCAGGGTTGCAGTCAGGGGAAATCAGCTGCCATACGGAGGTACAAATAAGCAGCACTGCCGCCCGTATTACTAGTTTACCAGTTGGCTATCCGATGAGCCGACCGCGGGCGGTCGGGCGGCATCTAAAGATTTGCAGAACCAAAGGATTTATGGTACAAACTCACCCCTTACCTGTTCTTCCCATAACAGTTCGAGTTGGATCCCTTTTCACCAGGTCCTTCCCTCACAGCAGAATCTTCCCTCCAAGAAATATGAGCCTGTTTGTGGTGATACACAGGTAAGTGCTCTTTGTACCATAAACTGTTTGCCTTGACTGCCAAAATATGTTTGGACACCGGCAATGGGTAGGTAGTGTTTTACCATATGTATCATGCATTTGTGTGCATTCGACACTTGTGCATTCGAAATGTACTCACAGACATCAATAGATATGGAAAACCATTGCCCACCGCCCTAAGACTGCAGCAACCCCACCGCCGGCCCCATGGTCAACTCTTAATACGACAGTCGGAAGACCGCCAGCTCTGCTGTCTTCTCTCAGTTGTGGCCGTGATGTTTGGGCAGTCAGATCACCAAACTCGTAAGGAGGCCCTTAGTGTGGGTGGTCTTATGTTTTTACCTTTAGTCCATCAGTTTGTTGGTCTATGTTTACATCAGCAGAGTCAGCGGGGGGGGGGGGGGGGGCAGGCACCCCTGTTGTAAACCTAATGGGTTGTCTGACTCAGGTGGACCAAGGTTTTGACAAACAGGCTACTCGGCCACATTCGAAAAAATTTCAATCTTGCCCTTTGATCTTTTTTGGACCCGGATGGACAAGCAGAGTCATGACTTCCATCACTCTAGTGCCCTTTTTAGAGCTCCATGCCTGCCCATTAGGGATCTGTGCACTCTAAATTAAGGTAAGACCACAGCGGCTCCCTTTGCAGCCATGAACATTTTCCAATGAGGCATCATGTTTAAAGCATCAATTCACTAAACTTTTATGTTCAGAAAAACAAACTTTGAGTCCCGGAATGGCAGTTTGTTTTCACAAAATACAAAACAAATGGCCTGACGTGCAGTGTTTTTTCTCACTGCACGTGAGGCCAATTGAACATTTCCCCTGCCTCGTGGCAGATGAGCCGCTGGGTGAGGGGAAGCTATTGACTAGCCCAGAAGAGGCACTTTCTGAATGTAGCCCAGCAGTTCCTCTGACTCTAAATAGAGTGGGTGAATGGCAGGTTTGGTGGTGTGGAAAGCCCACTGGTTTACAGTGTTTCGCCTACCCCTCCAAACGTTAAATGAGGCCCTTTGTTTTTGTGCTTAATAAACTTAAGATTGTTACTTAAAAATATTAGACAATATGTCTTCAAGACCTGCACTTTACATTTGTTGCCAGCGAAATTAGGAATGTTGGTCACTCTGTGATGTGCCTTTTTGACACAATATAAGTCAATGTCACCTCAGCCCCCTACTTATAGCTGACTAGCTCTTTTAGAAAAACATGTGGTCATGATGAGTTATTTTAATTTGCCTATTATTTTCACAACTCTGGATAGTGATGTGGGGTAGTGGGCTAAACTTATCACCAGACTGCAACCATAGTGGCTTCCACACTTTTTTATTTAAAGTCTGTTTTTATTTCACCCCCGAAGAAGGGAGTACGCAAAAAAAGGGTGACATGTACACGGCGATAAGCCTACAACCCCAAAGGGGCTGGCCGCGTCAGAAAAGATGCAGTAAAACAATATGCCTGCAATTCGTGTTTCCTTCTAAACATTATACACAGCTTTCTGCCTACAACCCAACAGGGCCAGCCGCGTCAGAAAATAGAAATAGCAGCCTGTCATGCCTAATAGTTACTGCTACTGAAACCTAGCCCCTAGGACCAGGTATAAACCAGAGATCAGAACTAACAAAACTACCGGACCAGAGTGGTCCAACTTACAACCAGGTGCCTAGAGAGAGGCATTCGAACAGCAACGACAGCAGAGGAGAAGAAAAGAAAAGAGTCAGGAAAGCAAGAGTCAAGAAAGAGGAGAGGAAGGACCTAGAGAACAGCGAAGGGACCAGCGGAAAAGGAGCCTTCATAGATCCCCCCAGCAACAGGGACATCCGCCACATGCCGCAGTGTGGGCTCCAGAGCAATCATACCAAGGGTCTACGTGAGGTAGGAGGGAGCACAGCATCGTCTACTAGGTGCAGCGCCCTCAGTCTAGGGGGCATATTTCTCGCATGTTCGGTTTTGCACAAATAGGTCACCAGGGGTTGCCATACTGCCTTGAAGCGTGTATTGCGAGACTGCAGTCTAGCAGAGAGTAACTCCATAGTAATGACATGCCAGAGTCGCACAAACCACGCCGCAATAGGGGGCGACTCCATCTTCTTCCAGTACAGGGCAATGAGTTGTCTGGCAGAGCCCAGCATTTGTAGCGCTATAGTCCAATCGCTCCGGGTCAGAGCTAACAGATTCGCAGGTTTGATTCCCAGCAACAATGTACTAGCGGCATCAGGCAAAGGAAACCCCAGGACCCCTCTAATGTGACTCAAGACCTCCTTCCAGAAGACAGTGATCAAGGGGCAGGTCCACCAAATGTGTATGAAATCCCCAGGCGCAGCTTGACATCTCCAGCAGTCGGGGGAGGAGGTTGGGAACATTTTATGTAAGCGCTGGGGCGTATAATACCACTGGGTCATCATTTTATATGCGTTTTCTTGTTGCGGTACACTACGGTATACTTTAGGGATATCTCGCCACAAACGAAGCCACTGTGTCTGTGTATTATCGGCCCCTAACATTGTATGCCACCGTTGTTGATAGGCCTGCGAAGGCGGCGCCTGAGGATGCTGCAGTATCTGATATATCTTGGAGATCAAGCCCTTCGTTTCAGTACAAGAACGGGCTAGGCGCTCGAACGGGGTAAAGTCTTGGGTAGCCCCCGGGTACATTGCATCCGTCAGGACCCAGTGGCACAGCTGGAGATATTGCATCTCAGCCTCAGGCGGGAGCCGAAATTCCTCCCTGCAGTGGGCAAAAGACTTAAGGGTGCCCCCATCGAAGAGGTCCGTAAGGACCCTACAATCGCACTGAGACCATCTACGAAAGGCTCTAGTACGGAGAGCTGGCGGAAACCACGGGTTGCCCTCGATAGGGGTGTGCGGGGAGGGAAAAGTCGTGAGACCTCTACGTACTGCTATTCGGTCCCATATTTCCAAAACTGTCTTTGTGGAACCGCCAAATAGGCGCTCGGGGAACGCCCTGCTTTATGGTTCCATGCCAGGTCCCAGATGGTATGGCCGGTTACAGCCCTGTCCATGTGGAGCCACCCCTTTTCACTTTCTCTGGTGCCCCATTCAACTACGAAGCGCAAATGAGCAGCCCAGTAATAGTCCACCAAATTAGGACACGCCAGCCCTCCACGGTCTCTTGGTGCCATAAGAAGCGCTTGGGAGAAGCGTGGCCTCTTTTCCCCCCAGATGTAGTTGGTTAAGTCCTTCTGCAAATTCCGAATATTATGTAAGGGGATGGGTGTAGGTAGACACTGAAACAGGTAAAGGAGTTTGGGTAAGATGGACATTTTTATTGCATTGAGTCTACCCAACCATGATGGAATTAGTGACTTCCATCTCCGTAGATCCTCGAGGACCGATCTGCGGCAGTCCCTCCAGTTAAGTGGTGACCAGCCATCTAGTGAAGGGGTCAGGTGTAGGCCAAGATACCGAATGTGACGATACGGGCACATCTGCTCCAGCGGGGGGATGTCGGATTTAGGGATAGTAAGGTTGAGTGCCCAGGATTTGCCGTGGTTGATTTTCAAACCAGAGACGCGTTCAAAGGTGCATAGTGTAGAATGGAGTGCTGGTAAAGACTCTCGGGGCTCACTGAGGGTGAGGATGAGATCGTCTGCATAAAGCGCCACTTTATGGTCCTGTCCACCCATCGGGATGCCGTGGATGTCTGAAGCTCGACGAATCAAATCCGCCAGAGGCTCAATCGCTATGGCGAACAGTAAAGGCGAGAGAGGGCAGCCCTGTCTGGTCCCTCTCCCTATGTTGATCGGGTCCATTAGCTGTCCATTCACCCGGACCCTGGCCTGTGGTGCAACGTAAGGCGCCATGATTCTAGTGACCATCTTCGGACCAAACCCAACTTTGCAGAGGACCGCCCGGAGGAATGACCAGTCCACCCGGTCGAACGCTTTTTCAACGTCCAACGAGAGGAGGCAGTGGTGCACCTTCCCCACCAGGTGAGCCACCTTCCGCACTTTATCAGCCCCCTGACGGCCGCGTATAAATCCCGCCTTGTCTGGGTCAACCAGGTCAGGCATATGGGGGTCCAGCCGCTTCGCCAGCACCTTGGTGTAGATTTTAAAATCGGTATTTAGTAGAGCTATCGGACGGTATGACGAGCAAAGTGTGGGGTCTTTTCCAGGCTTTAGGATTAAGGCGATTTCCGCCATTCCCATATCCGGAGAGGGACCCTGTTCGTCAGTGAAAGAGTTGAAAAGCCGGAGCAAGTAAGGTCCCAGCTGAGCCTGAAACAGGCGATAGAAGGAGAGCGGTAGCCCATCAGGGCCCGGCGTTTTCCCCAGGTGGAGCTCACTAAGAGCCGAGGCTACTTCTTCCTGCGATATTGACTCCTCCAGGAGCTCCGCAGAGTGGGGGCACAATGTCGTCCCACCATATTGCTCCAAGACTTCTTCCACCAAGTCAGGAGATGGCGGCTCCGCAGTGTATAATGAAGCATAGTAATCCCGGAACGCCTGACATTTATCCTTAGCCGCCGCTGCTCTGGATCCATTAGGCAGTACTACGTTCGCTATATGGGACTTGGCAGCCCTGACCCGCAGTCTCCTCGCTAAGAGTCGCCAAACCTTATCCCCCCTCAAAATGTAACTGTTTTAGAGCCAAAAGGGAGCCTTCAGCCCTGTTCGTACGCAACAGTCGCAGTTGGCCTTGAAGATTCACCAAGCGGCGTCTCGTTTGGAGGGTAGAGCCACCCCGATCTTGCGCCTCCGCCTCCTTCAGGTCTTTCACCAGGCCATCCTCCACTGCTCTCACCTCCCGCCACCTCGCGATCACAAGAGACGTAATATGACCCCGGATTGTGGCCTTAAATGCGTCCCAGACCACCGAAAAAGGCGTCTCGGGCAAGTCATTTTCCGCAAAGTAGGAGGTAATGGCCCCACGGATGTCCTCCACATTCGCCGCATCTCGAAGGATGTTTGGCGGTAAATACCATTTTCTCTCGCGAGGGGGACACTCACCCGGGTCTCGAAAGAGCAGTTCCACGTGGGCATGATCGGAGATTGATATGTCAGACATCTGTACTCCTGTTACATCCCGGAGAAGGTCGTGGGACAAAAACATATAATCAATGCGAGAGTAGGATCGGTAAACACTCGAATAAAAGGAGTACTCGCATTTATCCGGGGAGAGATACCGCCACGCATCAAACAATCCTAGGTCACCGATCAGCTTGCAAAGCGCCAACCACATTGCTCCAGCCCCATTAAAGGAGCCCTCACTCCGATCCATCTTTGGGCACCACACCAAGTTTAAATCCCCCCCTAGAATTAGCGAGGGGCCACCTTGAGGTATCTGAAGCGATCCTGCGCCTGATTGGGGGCATATACATTGCATAATGTTAAGCAGCGACGTTCCACCTCGACATGCACCCTGAGAAAGCGGCCATCGCCACCTCAGAAGGGCCTTTCTTTCCCCCGCCTGATGCCAGCCCTGCACATAATCGCCACTCCTGCTGTTTTCGTGTCCGCCGCTGCCCAGAACTGAAGAGGGTATCTAGGGTGAGCCATGCGCCCAGTGTCAGCCTGTAGGAGGTGGGTCGCTTGTAAGAAAATGATATCTGGGCTGTGTCGTAGGAGATAGCGCCAGACCTGCTTGCGCTTGTTGGGCGAGTTAAGGCCCTTAACATTGAGGGACAGAATTTTTAGGGGGCCATTCACACTACCAGCCATACCAGGAACCGTCAGGAGTCGCTAATGTGACCGTCATCACCGATCTGCACACAACCCTCACACCCCAGCCTGAGGCCCAACTTCCATCCCTCCTCCCCGCCACCCACAGTCCCCTCCCAGGTCCCACACAGAAGAGAAGAGAAACAGCAAGGAAGATAGAAGGGAAAAGAGAAATAGAGGAGAAAAGAAAACAAAAATCAGTCAGCCGGATAGGCTGGAGGATCGAACCATTTAAACACGGCCAACAGGGCCAGAGTTCTCTGTCCCCAGTATAGGGCATCCTACACCCGTAGGTTTGGATGCTCTCCGGGATGTCACTCCCCAGGGGGCAGTTCAAGGGGGTCGTAATGGACGTATCAAAAAAAAAAAAAACACGGGGGGGGAGCCTGGCTCGCAACCATGATGGCCGCCTGATTCCTCGGCTCCGCCGACCCTCTCGCCTCTCTCCCGTTATCCGCCCTATCCTGTTGTCTATCCTGTTACCGACTGGCGGTAGCGGAACCGGGAGGCGAACCCGGATCTACTGCTGTGCTTCCCTGCTCGATCCCGGCAGCGAGAGTGCCAAGACGCCCCCGCCTCCTCCTGGCGCTGCGCGGCTGTGACCGGGTCTTTGTTCTCCGACTGGCCGGCCCTGCTCACAACAACAGCGGCCATTACAGGCGGATCGGAATCGGCCGAATACGCGTGGCAGGCGCGTCTTGTATCCGGCATCCTGCTTCACCGCTTCGCAGGCTTTGGGCACCGCCGCTGAGGGGGAAACATTGTATTGTATCCTCAGCCCGGGGACGGCTTGCTTGCTACTTTGTTTCCTAGCGAGCAGTGCTGGGCGCCATCTTACAGCCTGCGTTTATCTCCTGTGACAGTGGACCCTGGGCTGCTACTGAAGACGCGGGCGTCTGCCCACGCTACATAGACACTGTGTGGCCATGGAGTGTGCTTCCCTTGTGCCCCCGGTCTGGCTGTGCCATGGTGTATATCGGCGTGGTGACCAGCTGACTGCGGAGGGTGATGGCGGCCGACTTCCGGGACGGTGCTGCATTTGTTCGCCTTGTGTGCAGAGGAATGCTGTGTCCTCTCTCCCAGATACACCAGTGCTGATTGGTGACATTTTGGGCGCCCTAGGTATTCTGAGAGCGGCTTTCTGTACTACTGCCCGTGAATTGGGGGACCGGCTAGATGGGATTTTATCTACAACACCCTTGCCTGACCACGGACGCCTCTGGGAGCAGGACACTGTGCCATACCATGCTTCTGCCTTCTGTAGTTCCTCCTCCCCGGTTGCTATCGACACACTGGGGGTGCAAGACCCTACTACTGCTGAGGTGCCGGCTGTTACATCCTTGGGGAGGCTTGAAGTTTCTGAAGTTGCGATGTGGCTGGGGAAAAGTGGCCGGGCGCCATGTTTAGCGACTCCTCCCGGGGTTGCTGGCATGACTTGCTCCCCTATCCTGGAGTGGTTCCTATTGACTGGGCTCGCCGATTTTGGAGGATCACTGATGTGCGTTGCCTCTTCCTGTACCACTGTTATCTACATGACTGTGTGTCGGATGAACTTTGATGGACATCCCCCCACTCGGATGCGGTCACTTTGCTCGCTCGCCTCTTCCAAGATGTCTTCCATTTTTTTATTTTTTATTTGTTTTTATTGCAGAATTAGAAACCATTGCATACAATAAATCAACCAGCACACTCATGGCGTCCCCCTGCATGGATTGAGTAAACATAGCTTATACACAGCCATTCAGCCCGTATCCCGGGGGCCGGGCGGCATAATGTTCCAGTTGCCAGCAAGACATCATAGTGAGCATCCCTGAGGGACAATTGGTCGAAATCTCTTCATGTATCTGCATTTTACCCCCCCAACACCTAACTCATCCCCAACACCGTCCAGCATAGTCTAACAGCCCGGTCTGATTACAATACTGCGCTCCCGCCCCCCAGTCCCAGTGATGCCTAACAGAACATTGCTACGTGCTCCTTCCCCTGTTCACCATCTATCCATACTCTGCAGGCCCGCAAGGACAGTCATAGGCCCGGAAGTACCTCCGCTCCCCAACCTGGATCCCGTTGCCCAGCCCACCCCTTAACAACTCTATAGCAACACCCTTCCCCCCTCCCCAGCAACCGCTAATGATGTGTGCCGTGTTCCTGATGCCAGTATGGGTCCCGCTACAGATCTACGCATGTCCCCATACGCGTAAGCCCCGTGACGCCCTCCTGCTCTATCCATTCAGTCCTCATCGTCCACCAGAGAGTCACGCAGAGCTTGCACTATCAACTCCCACGCACGCGCTGATTCCAGGCTCTTCTCATTATCCAGCTTAACTGCTTGTCTCATACGGAGCACACTCTCGCATTCGGACCACCGAAGCAATTCATTCGTCCATCTCCTTACTGACGGCCCTTCCCTAGATTTCCAGTGCCAGGTGATCTCCCTCTGCGCCAGTATCAGCCCCAGGTCAATAAATTTACTTGTCACCCTAGTGTTTTTTGTGTGTGGGAACCAGAGCAACAAGCACGCCGCCATATCAAACTCCACCTCCCTGTCAGTCACTACTTTGAGGAGTTCCCCAACCTCCGCCCAGTAGCCCTCCAGATTCGGGCAGCCCCATAACAGATGATCCAGATCCGCCTCCAACGCCAAGCACCTCGGACACCGCGCCTCCTGTACCTGAAAGTACCGTTTAATCTTCTCCGGGGTCAAGTAAGCCCTATGCAGCACATAAAAATGCACCTGCTGGAAGCGTGCGTTCCTCGTGCCCTTCCACGTACGTTTGAGGACATAACCCCACACCGTGTCCCGAATGGGCCTGCCTATGCTCACCTCCCATTTCGCTTTCAAGCCCAGGAGCGGTTCCAGCCCCTCATGCAACATCCTATTGTGGAGGCAGGTCACCGCTTTAAAGGTGCCGGCGGCCATCACTACATACTGGCAAGCCATAGTCGTTTCCGGTTCAATGAGCCCCCCTTTCGAATGCTTTTGCATGGCCGCCACCACAGCCGCATGCAAGAGGAAGCTCCCCTCCGGCAGCCCAAACTGCTCTTGTAGCGTTTGGAAGGGCACCAACGTCCCATCAATATATAAATCCCCCACCACTTGCAGTCCCAGCTCCTCCCAAGCCAATAATGGAGACCAATCGCCCCCATGCGGCAGCGCAGTCAGCATACCAATCGGTATTTCCGGGGCATACGGCCGGGACGCCCTCGCCCTCCTCAGACTCCTCTGCCAGCACAACCTGAGCGTCCTTTCCTCCATGGTAAGGCCTCGCAGCTCCAGTCTCTGCTGCATGACGATATAGGCCAGGACATGGCATTGTATCCCCCGATCTCGATCGTGTTCCGGCCCTCTAAACACCCTAGCCACATGCTGTGTAAGAACCTGAAGTTGCGCGGCCAAATAGTACAACTCAAAGTCAGGGACCGCCATCCCCCCCTCAAGCTTGGGACGAAGCAACGTGTTCAGTGCCACCCTGCGGCGGCCGTGCCCCCAAAGGAAGTCGATGACCATCGTCCGCAAGTCCCTAAAAATCCTCTGAGGAATCCAGACGGGCAGCGTGCGAAAATAGTACAAGAGCCGCAGGAGCGCCACCATCTTCAGCAGAGCAACCCTACCCAGCACCGATAGGGGGAGGGAGGCCCAGAAAGACATGCAACCCCTCAGCGCCCGAACGCACCGCCCAATATTGCCATCTAACAAGTCCACGACCTCGTGGTAGATTCGGACTCCCAGATAAGTAAAGCAAGATGGCTCCCAGACCACCCCTACATCACGAGTGGGGCAGGGCGCATCCGCCCTAAGCGGAAAGACACAAGTCTTCGTCCTGTTAACCCTGAGACCCGACAACCGACCAAATTCAGACAACATTTCCATCGCCCCTTCCAGAGCCCGTTCCGTATCCTCCATGTATAGTAGCAGATCGTCCGCATACAATGATATGTAGTGCAACTGCCCTCCTCTATCGATCCCTGCATACATGTCTCCCGACCTGGCGCGCACCGCTAGAGGTTCCATCGCCAGTGCAAACAGAAGAGGGGAGAGGGAGCACCCCTGTCTCGTCCCCCTACCGACAGGATAAGCCGTAGATACCAGAGCGCCCAGACGTACCCGCGCCGTTGCCGAGGAATACAACACCTTCGTCCATCTGCGAAACCCTTCACCAATGCCAAACCTCACTAGGACTTCATCCAGATAGACCCATTCCAAACTATCAAAAGCCTTCTCGATGTCCACAGACAACACCGCCTGGACACCATCCTTACCCGCTGCGCCATCCAATATTCCAATCAGGCGACGAATATTCAGCGCCGTGCTCCTCGTGGGGATAAACCCGCTTGGTCCCTGTGCACCAGGCTGGTCATGTGTGGGGCCAACCTCGTGGCTAAGATCCGGCTCAAAATCTTATAGTCCACCGTCAACATGGACAGTGGCCTGTAAGACCTCACATCAGTCGCTTCCCTGCCGGGCTTCAGCAATGGTACTATCAGTGCTTCCCTCATTGATCCAGGCAGACCCCCCAGCCTGTGAGCCTCCTCATACACCACCAGCAGTCTGGGCGCCAAGCTATCAACATACTTTTGGTAAAATTCTATCGGCAGGCCATCCACCCCGTGTGATTTATTCCTCGCCATATGTTTAATGGCCGCCCTCCAAGATGTCTTCCATGAGGATGGACTATGTCGTTGCTTCGCATCGCAGGGGGCAAGGTTGAGGGTGTCTCCGCTCATGTCAGGACTGTTTTCGCTTGTACTGCTGGGATGCTGATGGACTGCCGGGGATATTGAACATGGGTATTGTATTGGTGGCGGGGTCTGGGAACGGGCGGCCAGAGTGATATATGCTGGTTTTGGGTGTATCCGTATGGCCCTCCTCCGGCCTTATGTGTATTACGTTACTTCTTTTTCTTTTCTTCTTCATTTTTCTGTTCTAAATTTCGGGTTCGATTTATGGGCGACAGGCACACTGCTGGGGGGGGGGGGTAGGCCGTAGCCTCCGCACGCGTGCGGGTGGGGGGTTGGGGGTGGGGACTTTGTTTAGTTTCAGTTTCTATGGGCCTTTCTCTTGTCTTTTCTTGGTTTCTCTTATTTTTCCCTTTTTCCTTTGGGTCAGTCAGGTGTTTAGGGGTAGCGCTACGTATTCTCTCCTCTGCTGATACTGTTATTTTCGTGGATTTGGGTGTACTGAGTCCGTGGGGCGGGCGATGGCCAGCATGTACTGTTTGACTGTGCTACTATCCTGATGAATATTATTTTCTGCTGCTTATTCAATTATTCTCCCTCGTATTGTTGCTAATTCGCTGGTTCGTTGCCTGCCATGTGCTTTCGGTGGATTGACTGCGTCTGATCCTTCTTATCTACAAACTTTAAAATTAACCTAACTCCTCCTGTACCCGGCGGTCCCTCTTTCCATATGCCATGTCCTGGACACTTTCCGCATCTCGTTGTTTGGGACTGCTGGGCTGCTCTATCCTTACTTTTTGTGCTACCAATTGTTTTCGAGGCTGGCCCCTGTGGTTGTGGGCCCGTACCTGTATGCTTATGTTGCACAATAAAGGTTTCAAAAATTAAAAAAAAAAAAAAAAAAACACGGGGCTCCCACTGCCCCGGTTCCGGCCAACTGAGTCCGGGTGCGTGGTGGACTCACTCCCCTCAACCCGACACATAGGCCAGTAAAAGGAGATACGTGGTCAGCACATCAGGAGGAATGCAGCACAGTAAATTCTGTCGTCAGGGCGCGAGGTGGGCCCCCTCAACTTCGGTCTTGTCTCCTTCCAAGGATCGGATGTGAGCTATGATGTCTTGTTTGACCAGACTGTGAGTGGATTCTGCAGCTGAGGGAGCGCGCTGCCGTATCTGTACCGTCGTCCAGTCTGGACCCGCCGGCGTCCGCTTACGCGCAGGTGGCCGGGTCGGGCTCGCCGGGGGGGATGTCGACAGTCGGAGGAGCTGACCCGCCTCGGTGTAGGATCGCAGGGCCCTGCGTCTCCCCTCCCATTGGAAGATCAATGCGAAGGGGTGCCCCCATTGATAGGGAATGTTCATGCTCTGCAGCTTCTCCGCCACCGGCCGGAACGCCCGTCTCCTCTTCAGCGTGTTAGGTGCCAGGTCTTGAAAAATTTGGATCTTGTGGCCTCTGTACTGGAGGTCAGGTTGGTCGCGCGCACGTTTCCATATCACCTCCTTCTCCACAAAGAAGTGCACCCTGATCAAAATGTCTGGTAAGAGGCCCGGTTTACCCGCTGGAGCCGCTACACGATGCGCCCTGTCCAGGGTGGGGGGCGACACGTCATCATCTCCCCGGATCTCGTGAAGGAGTTGCGCCACATATTCCATCATGTCCTCCCCCTCTTCTCCGAGCGGAACTCCCCGGATACGGAGGTTGTTTCTTCGGCCCCTGTTTTCCAAATCCTCCTGCTTGATCTGGAGTTCAATATTCTGCTCCTCAAGGGTCAACAGGCGCTGCCACAGTTGCTCCTGATCTTCCGTGCGCGCGTCCATGGTCTTCTCCATGCTATCGACCCGGTCTCCAAGCTCTGTTACCGCCCTCCGAAGTTCTGTGACACAGGAGTGCACCTCTGAATGCAGGGAGCCAATCTACGCCTTCAGTTCAGCCATAAAAGTCGCCATGAAGGCCTGGGTGACCGGCGGAGATTCCGTCGCCGCCTGTGACGGGCCTTCCACGGCCGCCGGCGCCCCAGCCTTACCCCACATGGCCACCACAGTGTTATCTTTAGGGGCCCCCGCTGAGTCACCCTTGGCGCCTTTGTTAGAGCGCGTCATCTCCTCTTGGGCCGTATAAACCAGGGGGATAGGCCCACCTCCCGGTCACGGAGGCGAGTCGGGCCGACCCACCACTTCTTCCACTCAGCCGCGGACAATCAACGATGGCAGGAGGGGGGGGTGATGAGGGAGGCCCACCAGGAGAGTCGCACCAGGCAGATCGCAGAGCAGGGAGCAGGCACACCCAAGCCCCTCAAGGGCTTGGGTGTGCCTGCTCCCTGCGCTGTGCTGGGTAACAATAATGGGCCCCCTCACCCCCCAAACAGTCAAAGCAGCTCACCTCCTGTCCTGATGCACTGTGCAGCCACGCAAAGGTACCTGAGGGCTTCCTCCGGGCACCACTCTCCGTCCAGCCACCAGGCTCTCCCTCAAAGGTCAGTAACGATCACTCCGGAGCCAGACGCCTGAGGGCTCAGGGGGGCCAGTTGCCGTCAATCGCCCCCTCACCACGTGTCGCCTACCCACAGTAGTGCACTGTCACCGGGTGTTGCAGCCCCTCCGTGTTCACAAGATGGAGGTCGCCTCGGCCCTCAGCTCACAAGATGGCGGTCACCACACACACCACAGGTCCTCACTGCTTCCGTCGCCTCCTATAGCCAGACCAAGGCCAGCACCGGTGATCTCCCGACAGCTCGTCCCCGCTCCTGCACACCTCTTCGGGGGACACGCCAACGCCTCCAGCATAGGCCGAAGGCTGAACCGCCACCGCAGGGGTCCGGGGTCCAAATACGTCTGGCCCCCAGGCCTCAGTCCTCCCCGGCTGTCGCAGTGCTCCCTAGCATGGAGCGAAGTGTGTCGAGTGCTCCCGAGAGCCCGTCAGGGCAGGCCGCCATGCGGGGCACACAGGGGGGTCAAGGCTCCCTCCTCGGTGGGGCAGGGCGGGCAAGCTATCCCGACCATCGGCTTCCCAGCGCTCAAAGGCGGCGGGCCCCGGTCCCAGGCCCCGGCCGCAGGTCTCCGCGTCCTCAGCGCCCACACTCCCTCAGGGCTGCGATGAAGATCCCCCGGCGCCCCTCGGTAGCAACCGCCGCTCAGGGGACCAGTAATTCCGCCTTCGGTTGCCACAGTAAGCCGCACTCGGCTGGCGGCAGAGGCCGCGTCCGCCGACACCAGTCTCCCAAAATGGAGGGCGCCGCCGCCGAGGGTCTGACCGGCCTGCTCCCAACGGCGCCCTGCAACCGTCGTCCACACTGGCCGTTCGCCGGGCACTCAAGCACAGTGTGCCCACACCTCCAGGGCACTCAGGTGTGAGAGTAGAGAGCCCCGGAACCGCAGGAAATAGCAAATTAAGGCCGGCGGGAGCCCCCCGAGAGCACGTCCGCTCACATCGCCGCTTAAGCCACGCCCCCTCGGCTTCCACACTTTTTACCATTCTGCATGAAAGCTGGAATCTATGGGTTTGATCTGCTCACATGTTACCTTCCCCTGCCCTAATACCCTGCTCCTTGGAACAGGCACCCTAAAGCAAAGCCTGTTAGAACGGCAGGAGATCCTGAAACTAAATAGATTGGGTGCTAAGCGTCCAAACAGAAATGAAATTTAATTTCGATCCATACGATTGATAGCTAGACAACATTCACAGAATGACTTTGAGGACCAGAAAGTTGACTAAGCGTTGGCTGGTGGTACGTTTGTGGAATTCCAATGAACAGAGGTTTCTACACTAGCAACATATCCCCATCTCCCGAATTCTCGGAATGCCAATTTGATAGCTGTAATGGGATGGAGAACGTACTGATCATCACTCTTGTTTGTTCCCTTAAGCTCAAACCTCTGTGGAAAAGAAAGATTAAAAGACGGAAGGACAAAGGCCAAAGACAGAAGAAGAAAAGATAGGCAGAGAAAAAAGACTTCCTTTCTCTCTTCAGGATTTGAACCCAAAAGTAGAAGACAGAAGGGAGCCCGGGAAATGAACATATTTCAAGCTTACTTGTGAAGAATTTTCAATTCTATTAAAGACATGGAGGCTAGGATTATGCTTCTCTTTTCTTTACTGCAAAATTACAGCAGCCAATTACTCCAAAAGGATACAAAACTAACCCAAGTAACTGTCTACGTCACATATCACCAGTGGGGTAACGAAAGTTGAGGGGGCCCCCCTGCAAGGTACACTGAGGTGCCCCCGCTCCGGATTTAATTCGGGGCTCTCAGGCCGGAGTACTGTGCTGAGTGGGCCACCTGCAGCTCGGGCCCCCCTGCACCACGGGGGCTGCGGGGGCCTGTGTTATGCCCCTGCATATCACATTCCCCATACACAGTAGGACCACCCATATAAGTACAGATGCCACCATTTTCTGCTCTCTTTCTTTTGCAAGGTAGAGTCATAGTTACAGATCCCTCTAATGGGAAAACTAAGTAATAGTCATCAAAGCCCAAGGCATCCAAACAGGAATTTAATAGCTTTCAGACGATTCAACAGGAATGTCGAATATTCAAACTGTGCAAGTGGCGGCCCTCCATTCTGGACCTCCGGGAATGAAGAAGGGACAACAAGCCACACACTGTTCCTTCTCATAAGGACACAGCGAGCAAAACCAGAATTAGCTTCTCAACCATTCTTATGCTCATTTCCTGAAATGCAAAAAATATACTGAAAATTATACAGGGGGGGAAAAGGAACCATCAAAATTTTACATAAAACATTGTTATGAAAATCAATTGAATTCGCATAAATACATTAAAATGCCTATACCGAGCGTGATAATCCTCGCCTCTCTGTCCTTAATATAACAGAAAAATATTGATGGGTAAGCTAGAAAAATGTTCATTCTATGTCTTGTT
The DNA here is from genome assembly GCF_964263255.1 of Lissotriton vulgaris. Classification (NCBI taxonomy): domain Eukaryota; kingdom Metazoa; phylum Chordata; class Amphibia; order Caudata; family Salamandridae; genus Lissotriton; species Lissotriton vulgaris. The sequence continues at coordinate 229,576,108 of NC_141693.1, read as the reverse complement.
CAAAGCTGAATTCCCACCACAGACGCAACATTCACAATAGCCTTGTAGTAAAACCTTTAAAATGCAGATTTGGAAGACCAATCTGCAGCCCTTATAATCTCCTCCATGTGATAACCTAAAGCATGCGATTTTGATGCTATGTCTTGTTCAAAGCTGAATTCCCACCACAGACGCAACATTCACAATAGTCTTGTAGTAAAACCTTTAAAATGCAGATTTGGAAGACCAATCTGCAGCCCTTATAATCTCCTCCATGTGATAACCTAAAGCATGCGATTTTGATGCTATGGCACCTCCAGGTGAATGAGCTCTAAAAGCGGAAATGTCAATGCCTTCTTCCAACAGCAGCCATCTCATCGATTTGGCCAACAAAGCTGGAGACACTGGTCTGAATATTTTTTGCAAAGCCATGAGCAGTTACCCACCAGAATTCTGTTGGACATCACAAGTAGATGCAGCATAGTCTTTTTAACACTGCACAACATACAACAGAATATTATCTGGAAATGTTGATTAGGATACCAACCTGGAATTTGATTTGGTATGATGATTAATGCTGAATGTAACACCTTTAGGGGAAAAACCCTGCCTGACAAATCCAATGCCCTAACATCAGATACCGTTTTACATTATATTAGACATAACAGCATAGTGAGTTTATCCGATAGCTGCTGGCGCAACAAATATTTGTTCACCAGCCAATGCTCCAGAAATCTGAGCACAACGTTCACATCCCAAAGAGATGAGTTTTTGGGTGTTGGAGGATTAGACATACAAATGTCCCTCATGAACTTCCAGACCAAAGGGTGTTAACCTACCGGTTTACCATCAACCGAGAAGTGGCCTTCAGAAATGGCAGATCTAAAGTTATTTACCATCCTGTATGCCAAACAAGAAGATGCCAAATCCAAAAGGAAATTTAAGACCATGCAAAACTCTGCCCACATGGGATCAACATCCTACTCGTTGCACGAAGCACACCGTGTGCTCCAATTGGCTATAGTGTTTCTCTTGCCTGGGAGATATTCCGCGGTGATCGAAATGAGATGGCGGAGGCAAAAGTGTCAGAATTCCTTGGTAATCTCTGCTAGGAGACTGGACTCCATCCCTCTCAGTTTGCTGACATATCAAACTGCTGAGATTTTGTCCATCCTCAGCAATATGCAAGAATCTGTCTTTGAGGGAGAGAGACTCCAGATGGTAAAGGATCCTGCCAGGAGTTCCAGGCAATTGATGTGGAGACTCAGCTCAGTTTCCGACCAATGACCCCAGTTGAGCGGGAGCCGTATCTTGCTCCCCAACCCTAGTGACTGGCATCACATTCTATCACCACTTCTGGGGAGGTGCTGAAAATGGGTCTTGCCATTCCAGGATTCCATGTGTTCCAACCACCATGTCATCTCTGTTCGGGCTTCGTCCGAAAAGGAGAGACCCTTCCTCAAATGTTGGATATTTAATTTCTGAAGGGCTCTGTAGTAGAAGTGACCTGGAAAAATGGCTTGAATGGATGAAGCTAGAAGGCCCACAATCCTGACAATCGCCCTCAACGATACAGTCTGGCTGGCTGCTCAATGCAGATCTCAATTCCCTCTTGATGTTGCGAATCTTCTGAGAGAGAATGATCAACTGTGCTCGGACCGAATCTATCTGAAATCCCAGAAATTCCATCTGTTGTGCAGGAAACAATACTGATTTCAGTAAGTTGACTATAAAGCCCAAACTCTGCAGAAGCTGAATGGTTCATGAAAGGTGAGTCTTGACGTCCAAGGATCTTGAGCCATCAAAAGAAGGTCATCTTGATCAGACAGACTCCCCGTGCTCTCAGCGACTCCACCACCACTCTTATCAGTTTGGTGGAGCACCAGGGGGCTGATGAGAGGCTGAAGGGAATGGACGTGATTTCCAGACATTGACCCCGCCACAGGAATTGCAGGAATCTCCTGAGAGCAAAAAGATGGGAACAGAAAGGTAGGGATCCTTCTGGTCCAATTGGACCATCCAATCACCTTCCTGAAGCAAGTAAATGCCCTCCATTTTCAAATGTCTGTGCACAATCCAGATGTTGAAATCTTTCAGATTGAGGACTAAATGGTACCCGCCCCCTTCTTTTCAACCAGAAAAATTTGACTTATGAACCCCTTGGGATGAGGTACCAAAAAACAGATTGCTGCCTTGTCCAAAAGTTTGGATTTCTATGTATATAAAATACTGCTCTTTCTGGGAAAAATACTTTTGTTTTGGCGGGTAAGATTGGATAGAAGTCTTATAAAATTCTACTTTAAAGCCTAGGATGGTCTCTAGGACCCATCGGTCTAGGGTAACTTGCCTCCAATTGTCTGGGAACAACCCCACTCTTCTCTGGATCACCTCTGAATAAGGAATAATTCTCACCAGTATATCCTGCATCTTTGACTGCCTTGTGTTGTCCATAATGATTGCCTCGGCAGACACGTGGGCGGCCTCCACGGGGTATGGTGGGTAGAAGGTGGGTTCAGTTGGCTCTCCATACCGACCACCTCTGCCTCTCGAGAAGTATGCTTGCTGGGAGCTTTGCAAAGACCCCTGACCTGATGCATGGACTCCATAGCGCCTGACCCTGCCAAAAAGGTTTCTTCTGAACACTCTTGTATGGGACGTTTGGCCTTGTCAATAGAGTACTAAGTGGAGCAAAATCTGACCAGTTCCTTAACAAAGGGTTCCCCAAATAAAAGTCCTTTGGCAAATGGGCCGGCTTTGTATGTGGCCAGATTGTTAATCTTTGGGTCTATCCACATGGGAATAGATCTCCTGCATTCTGTGGAACTAGTGCAGTTGGTATTCCCTAACTGGCTAATTTCTCTCTACGCCCAGCCCACTGTGACATCAGGACAGAATGGGGAGTCAGAATCTTTGGCCTGGTATGCCAACTCCAGTATCTTGGACCGGACATATCCAGGAGCTTGTCGTGGCAATTCCTCTATGCTTGGTCAAGGCACTTCTTAGGGTCCTTCGTATGCTTCTGCATGAAGGTGGTCATGGTGTGGTCCATCTCCGGTGTATCTGCAGCTTTACCCACCGGATCTGGTCGAGGACATTCCAATCGAAGGAGAGTATTGACTTCCTTGTTAGAACCTTGGCGTACGTGCGATTGGACAAAATTCACAACCTCTATAGCAGGGGCCCAATTCGAAGACTTGGGGTGAATGATTTCTTTGGATTCAAAGGAAGTACTCTAGGGGGCTTGGAGGAAGAGTGCTTTTTCTTCTTACTGGGACTAGGTTTATTCACCTAATTGCTGTCATCAGAATGTCTGGAGGAGAAATCCGACCCCTGGGTATCGGGTTATTGAGAGGTCTCTCCCGGGTGGGTGCAATATAGTCATGTTCCATATCACCCTTACTTTGCAGTTTTTCGAATGCGTCTGCATGCACATATGCCTGGGTCTTTGCTTTAGCCTTGCCCTCATGTGTAGAAGCAGTATCACCTACAGCTGGAGGGATCAAGGGTTCTTAGCCCTGCTGACGTGCATAGTCACGTAAATACCCAGTAAAAGTACCCAAAGCCCAAACAACTGCCTTATTCACGGACTGCTACCCACTGCAGTCGAGAACGTCAACCAAATTGAGCTTTAGCTGGTCACCAGCATCATCAGGGAAGTATCCCATATCTGCCTCTTTATGCTCCCACGGAGCCCATCTCTTGTGGTGATAATAACAATAGGAAGATCAAGGGAGAAAAGGGAAATGCAACCCCAGCCAGGCAATACAAAGCCTCAAATAAGACTTGGAGGGAGCTTTCTGGAAACACTCTAGGCCAAGCCTGCGTCAATTCGAACAACCCTGTGCTATTTGCAATCAACAGGGCATAGAGGGAACAATTAATCTGCCACCACACTATCAAACAGGGACACACTGCAGGAAAACTGAATGCGAACGCTCCGTAAATCCTTTTCAAGCATCGTGGAAACCTGCACATGCGAGTTGAGGTGCTGCTGTTGGCTATAGATAGAGGACTCACAGAGATGGCCGTAGACCCCCGCGCTGCCCCTCCACAGAGGCCAGACCCAGTGTCAGTGACAGCCAGGAGACAGACAAACCTTCACGCAGCAGGGCACACAACAAAAGCCAACAATTAAAGCAAGCAATAATATGAAACACTGCAATGGACATTTGCAATTGACACTGCAATGTTTCCGTAACAAGTGTAAAAAATCACAAGGTGTCACGAGTCGTTGAACAGCACGGCGATCAGCAATATCACGCACATAACTTTCAATAAAAACAATGTATAAAGGCAATAAGTGCACTTAACTGGCTGCAAAGCAGCAAAGAAAGAGGACACAAAATGGTGGCATCTGTACTATTATGGATGGTCCTACTGTGATTGGGGAATGTGATATGTGACGTATACGTTTATGTAGGTAATGTAGTTTCTTTTGCTTTTAAGTGATTGGCTGCTGTAATTTTGCACTAGAAAAGAGAAACATAAGCAGAGACTCTGGTCCTGACATAGAATCAGAAATTGTGCAGAGGAGAGGGAAGGTTTCCGCCCTACATCTTAATGAGGCCCTTATTTGTATTAATTAAATGTTCTTTTTATGTATTTACTTTCACATGTTCTCTTTTAAAGGGGAGAGAATTGCAAGAATGACTAAACTTGCTTCCCTACCTCAAAGGTAAAGTAACTGAGGAAGGAGCAGGCGGGAAAAAAGAGAGAAGAAAGAGTAACACGAAAGACAGCACAGGCCAGACATAGGAATGAAATGACAGGGCTTATTTAGAATCCCCTTGCGGCTCTGATGCATACCTTTTTTTACTGCACCGGTGACGCTGTGTGCTGGTCCATGTTTACAAGGCAATGCAAAGATACCCTGCGTGGCTTTTCATGGCCTTGTACATACAGATGCACATGAGGAAAGCCGTTGCACACCTGTTAAGCAATTTTCTCTTGTTTTGCATTATTATTTCTTTTTATGCGTGCAGTCTGGGACCGTGCCTCGCTTCATTGCACGAACAATGATTCGTATCAGCAAATTGCAGCATAACTATGCTGCATATCCATTCGCACAGCTTCAGAAAAATAAGCTGAAATGTTTTTAACTTTTGATTCATTTTTTTCTGGACTATTGGCATGTAATCTAACTTGACTTTATTCGTACACGATAAAACTGTCCAAATATCCTTATGCTTCACGTAAAATAGTTGTGCCAATCCAGGCCTCTTACTACTTCATGTCAGGACATTTAATTCATGAATTGCATCACACATCATACTCCAAATGAATTTCGGGTATCTTTTTGGCAGGTTTAACAGCGAGGTTGGAGAGGTTACCGCGTCGAGTAAACTCTTGACTTAGGGGCCCATTATGATCGCGGACGGACTTGAGTCCGTCCGCGACCATAGAGGATGAGGGAACCTCCGCATGGCCTGCGGAGTTCCCTCCTGTCCAATTAGGATGTGACCACCACCCTGGCAGTCACATCCTCTATTTTTACCATTGCGGCGGGTGCGGCTTTAAGCGGCACCAGCCGCAATGGTAAAAATGCATACATTGCATTTGTATGCAGAAAGCGGCAGGCACCGTGCCGTGCCTGACGATTTCCGCATACAAATGCAGGGGGGTACCCTAGGTACCCCCATGTGCACCCCCCACCCCCTTCACCCAGGGGGCCCACAACGGGCCCCGGCAGTGAAGTTCCACATGCTTTTCCACGGCGGGAAACCCACTGCGGAAAAGCATTTTTTAAAGCCCATCCTAATATGGCTGGCGGTGTCTGAGAGACACCGCCACCATATTAGAGCTTTTCCGCCACGGTTGTAAGCCAACCGTGGCGGAAAAGCTGCGGACGGAAACCAGGACCCACCAGCCATCCTAATGTGGCGGTGGGTCTTTGGTGGGTCCGCTGCGGTTTTTCCGCATCCTCCGGTCCGGTGGTGGCTTCCGCCGGCCCGGAGGATGCGGAAAAACCGCAATCGTAATAGGCCCCCTAGTTAGTAGGGTTTCGAGGGTTAGTGATTCGGTTAGTTGTTTAAAAGGGCATTTCACGCAGATTATGGTTACAGCATGTAAGTTTTAACTAACATCATGGAGCAGAAATGTGGAAGAGTAACATGGGCTTTATTTTATTTAAACAGCTTCCCCTGACGAAAGATGCCCGAAATGCATTGGGAGTATGATGTGTGCTGCAATTCATGAATTAAATGTCCTGACATGAAGTAGTAAGAGGCCTGAAATGGCACAAATATTTTACGTGAAGCATAAGGATATTTGGAAAGTTTTAGCGTGTACGAATAAAGTCAAATTGGATTACATGCGTATATCCCAGAATAAAATGAATCAAAAGTTGAAAAGCTTGTAAATACAGAGCCTTATCACGCATCACTTTACATGAAAGGGGTGTGCCATGCATGGGTGTTGTTGTGGGTGTTCCCATGCAAAGCCCATGGATTCTGTGGCATTCCCAGATTTACAACACTTTGTAAACCTGGGAATGCATCATAATCCTACACCTCCCAGGGGGGTGTAAGGAGGCGCAATGAGGAGACATACTTTTATTTTTCCTCATTTTTCCCTCGTTCTATGCAGCACGCATAGAAAGAGGAAAACAACATCAATTATTTTTTTGGTGCCGGAAGGTGTGGCTTCCTGCGCAACAACAATCACCCCCGCAACCCAGACTTCTTTACACTATGGTGCAAGGATGCCTCCGTTAGCGCATGGAAGCCAATTGCGTGCCAGCGCAGGGGAAAGCACAGGGATGCGTCATATTGTAAATATGACGCATCCCTGTAGGTTTAAAATGACGCAGCTTAGCACAGCAAAATGGCTTGTAACACTATGCTATTTTGTTGTAAATGAGCCCTGACCAGCTTAGTTAAAGTTCAACATGTACCTGTGAATCTTTTCGGTTTCCCCCGAGGAGCTTGTGTATAGGGATAGACTAAAAGGGAGAACTCTATGAGAAGGACATTGGGAATTTTCAAAAAAGGCAACCTCCTGATCTCGAGCAGTTACGAACTGTCCAAATTAAGGGGCATATTACCAAGCAATAGCGATAATTATCGCTATTGCTTGGTTAGAGACAAAAATTTACCGCTGAGCTGCGGCGATTTTTAACGCAAATAAACCTTGGTATTACCAAGGTTTATCGCAAATGCGATAAAAATCGCCGCAATGCATGAATATCGCTGAAAAGTCCGCGATATTCATGCATTACCGAGCTAATGCTCTTAGCCATGTTATCCACCTCCCATTGGATAACATGGCTAAGAACTGCTCAGGGCACGTGTTAGCTTTTGGAGATATTCCCGCTTAGCGCGAATATCTCCAAAAGTTGGTAATAGGAGATAGCGATGTTAGCGACTGTTTTCAGTCGCTAACATTTTGGCACGCCCACTTTGCATGTCATTAGTGATAAATATCACTGACATGCAAAGTGGGGCCCAAGATGGTCGCTATCTCCTACTAGCTGTCGCTAACTGGTGTTAGCGACAGCTAGGTAATAGGGAGATAATTTTATCTCCGCTTTCTTGGCTTTTAAAGCCAAAAAAGCGGAGATAAACCCCCTTGATAATATGCCCCCATAACTCTGCAATAAAACATTATAAGAATGACCTCAAGCTCTGTAGCATTGTTCATTCATTCAACTCCACCTCAAAGCACCTACGCCCATCTAGCAAGTACATAGCTCCATCTAAAAGTGTAATGACTGGTCACTCGGCTGATGGTTTTATGTACGATTCACAACTCTGCACTTCTAAATCCATCTCATATCACAACATTTAGATTTATTTATTAATGTACGTTTTAAAAGAAATCTTCCTTTGTAATGCTGCAATTTTACAAGTGTGGGTCATGAAATATTTACTATGGCTGTGAACTGATTTCAAAATGGGTGGGAGGCAATGTACCTGCTCTGAGTCCCATTAAATAATCTTGTTAATATTATATGATTCCGTTCATCAATACATGTATTTCACATTTTAAATGGAAGCCTGCAGTTAATTCCACACACGGAGGGGCATCTGCAGCATTTCCTTATCCTATGATCATCCCAGGTGCCATCCATGTGAAGGTGAGAGCGCCTTCATACAGCTATCGATTGGGAAAAATATTTTATGAGAGAAGCATTTAACTGAGAAAAAAGCATGGTTTGTAAAAGGTGGTGCTCGCTATTGTGCTAAGGAAACATTTAGAGGAATTTATATTCAGATATATAAAGTAATTGATTATTTTTCTAATTGCTCTTCTTTTTGACTGAACAAGGATTTGAGGCATGGGAAGCGAGACACTGGAAGATGAGATGATGCCCACTAAAGTAATGCAATAGGAAGCTTAGATTTACAGCACAGTTTTTCTGAGTTCACATTCTGCAGCTAACCACTGGACCCCGGAGCCTCCTCTAACATGGAAAAGTGTCAATCGTTAAAAGTAGCTAAGATGAGTCTTCATGTCAGACATGGTCTTTCATATTTACCAAAATTAAGCATTGTGCGCGTCCAGCGGCCAGCACAGAAGCTGCCAACTACACCGTCTTTGCCAAGACTTATGTATATACGTCAATGTCTATTGTAGAGCTTTAGGGGAACTAAAAAGTGTCTTAGAGCTAACAAACAAGGACACCTGTCTATGTCCATTACACTGCAAGCCATTACTTGCTTGTAATTGTTATTACTAGTACATGGTAAGGTTAAGCCAAACGACAAACTCCACAGAAGTAAAAGGAGCTCCAGATACTCTCATCATTATAGTGTACTCTTTGGAATAAGTTAGGATGTGGCCTAATGGCTAGGGCATTCGATTTCAAATCTGGGGAACTGGGTTCGAGTCTTGGGAATGGCGCTCAGCGTTCTGTGATTCTGCGCAAATCACTTCATCTCCCCGTGCTTAACAAAACAAATGAATGTGTCCTTGTGGACCGCAACTGGTGCACATGTAAAGTGCTCTGATACCTTCGGGTCAAGTTTGTGCTATATAAAAACGCTAGAAAATAAAAAAATAACACAACAGCTTGATTTTAATTTCCAGAGAAACAACAAGGAGTCTGCCCTTCACATCGACTGGGACCACAATAACTGAAGCCACCAGTATTCTGGACAGAACATTTGCTCCTTCTCTTATAGATCCTTTTTACAATTGCAATAAGCCTCTCCCTGGCCACTGTAAACCTTCTACATGTATTTTATTTTACTTCTGTTGGGTAGAGATGAGTCTCCAGGTGAATTATTATCAGATAACAAAAAATATTTAGACACAGGAGACTAGGAACTTGGAAGAGATTGTACATAGAACAGAGGAAAAGATGCACTTGTATCCAACATTCTATAATCCCCAGACTCACACACAGCCATTAATATAATATCCATCTTATTATAGATGTAACATTGGAACAACTTACCCCCAGATTCATCAAGAACACATTTTAAGATTCCTTAATAGCGAAAAATACTGATTCGCTATTAAGGAATAGCATAATGCAAGTCATCAAGAAATCCATTCAAAAAATAGCGATTTCTAATAATTCCTTAATTGCGACTCGCAAATTGTGAGTTGCAATTAAGGAATATCTCCCCATTCATTCCTATGGGCCTATAGGCCCATAGGAATGAATGGGAAGACCATCTCAATTTGCTAATCGCAATTAGCGATTCGCAAATTGAGATTGCGATTTCAAGGGGGCAGGGGTGTCCAAAGGACACCCTGTTGCACCCCTGAAATTGATCTGTGCACATATGTTGGGCACACACATGCCCTTAGGGCATGTGTGTGCGCAACATGAAACTTTGAAAAATGCACTTTAGTGCATTTTTCAAAGTTTTTGCTATTTACCACGTAGTTAGACTTCGCGGTAAAAAGCTACCCTGGATTGCGAATTCGCAATTTTTAAATGGTTCATGAATTGCATTTAAGGAATCTCAAATTGAGATTCCTTAAATGCAATTAATCGCAATTTAGCGATTTCTAGGATTGCGATTTTTGCATTTGGGATGATGAATCCCAAATGCAAAAATAGCGCTCGCAAAGGGCCAGATTCTCAGAATCTGGCCCTTTGCGAGCCGATTTCGGCTTCATGAATCTACCTGTTAGTTTATTGTACTCCGAGATAATAGAATCGGGACTCTTCCGCAAATCTTGGAAGACTGCATCAGTACGGCCTTTGATTAAAAAACCAAATCTGGACCCAACAGAACCCGGAAACTATCACCCAATTTCCAGATTGCCCTTCCTCTCTAAAGTACTGGACAGAATACTTAACAAACAAATCTCTAAGTATATCCTACAGAACAATTTCCTTGACCATTCGCAGTATGGCTTTAGAGATGGACATGGAACAGAAACTGCACTAATTACAGTCACAGAGGAACTTAGAAATTCCCTAGATGCTGGAAAGAAGGCCGCCTTGATATTATTAGATCTATCGGCGGCCTTCGATACCATAAGCCACAAAATCTTAGCAGACTGACTAAAGAATCTAGGATTCCATGGTGCCTCTATCCGCCTTATGCAGTCATACCTGAGCAATAGGACATTTGTAGTCGAACTGGAAGGATCCACCTCCAAATCTTTTGACTTGCCATGTGGGGTACCTCAGGGCTCCTCCCTGAGTCCCACACTTTTTAACATCTATGTGACCCCACTGGCATAGATCATCAGACAAGGAGGTTTCTCAGCCATATCATATGCCGATGGCACACAAATAGTGGTCTCAGTCTCAGATAACATCGATGAAACTGCTGACCGCTTTAATGCCTGCATGACGAACATCAGTAGGTGGATGCAAACTACCTGCTTAAAACTGAACGGGCAAAAAACGAAAGTCCTCCTCCTGGGTGCAAAGACCTCTTTCTGGTCCCCGAGATGGTGGCCCACTGAAATGGGAGATTGTCTCGAACCAGTAAAAAAAGTTAAGAACTTAGGGGTAATTTTTGATGACAGATTAACCTTTGAGCATCAAATTAACAAATTTACATCGACCTTTTGGGGAATCTTTAAAATGATTTTAAAAATTCAGCATTTTATTCCACCCTATTACGTGAAAACAGCTGTCACAGCTTTGGCCCTTTCACGACTCGATTATTGCAATACCTTATATGTCGGCATACAATCCCAACTGTTGACCAAGCTTCAAAGGATGCAGAACGCAGCCGTAAGACTGATCCTCAATATACCAAAACATCAATCAGTATCACATCGGCTGAAGGAACTCCACTGGCTCTCTGTGGATAAGAGGATAGCGTTCAAATCCCAGTGTCTAGCATTCTAAGCAGGACAGGGACTAGGTCCCCTCTATTTGAGAACCCAACTAAAAATACACCCCTGCCAGAAACTTGAGATCTTCCCAGGCACTTTTACTGAGCACCCCCAGACACAGGCAGGTCCGCTGCGGAGGCAGGAGTTTCATATTAGGGGCAACGAGAATCTGGAACTCTCTGCCGCTAAAACTAAAAAACTGCAAATCACTACTCGAATTTAGGAAACAGCTAAAAACATGGCTATTCAAATAAATAGAAGAAATCATACATTAACAAAGCAATCGCGGTGTTCTTTTCATCAGCTGGACATTAGTGCCAAGACACCTTCGGGTAATCGAGCGCTTAACAAGTCTCAAATCCAATCTCAAATCCAATTAAAGGACCAGCACAATCAGACACACTTCTGTGTCAATGGCTATTCTGAGCAAATCACTACACTACACACTCGACTTGTTGCGGGCCTTCTGCTTTGTTATTTTCTCCCTTGTTTGGCTCTCTAGTTCCTTACCTACTGTTTGTCATTTACTCCCTTGTTACCCTCTTGTCAGTTTGTCTCCTTGTCTGGGCCTTCTCACTCCCGGTGCAGCTTGGGTATTTCATCTTCAACTCCTGAGTGGGGTCTGTGGTACACCCAGGGCTAGTTACAGCATCCCCTATGCTTTCACCATGTACGTACAGCCCTTTGTAAACTATAAGGCTAATACCTATGCTCTTGTGCTAACCCATTGTGTTCTCTCACCAGTAGGGGAGATCATCTATTACAGGTTTTTCTAACACCAGTGTGCAGGAGTGTGTGTCTCTCTCTCCCTCCTTATCCCTTTATCCTCTTAGCATGGGTCGTTGTTCACATCCTTGTCCCAGTGAAAGGGGTTTAATGACCTCTCGGGGCAGACGGCGGACATTGCCTCACCATCTGCTCTCTCGAATTATAGTGTTCATGACAATTACCATATGATCTTTCTTAACTGTCAATCACTGATTAATGATATCCCTTTAAACCGACCAACACAATTCTAGCAGTATGTTTGAGTTGAACCTGCTTTTCTTCAAAATTAAATGAAAGAGCTCTGCACCCAAATCATTATTATTTTTCGATTTTGATATGGATTTATAACACTCTAAGCCAATTCTCTACTCCTATGGTGTCCATGATTGGCTTCAAGACACTGGAATCAGACAGCCATCATGCAAGAAAACCCCCCAAAAAAACAGTCCTAAACAAAACTATGCATTTGCACAGGCTGTGAGTTCCCCGTTTCACATCTCTGCCATTCATCACCCAGTTTACCTCCCATAAGGAGTCGTACCCCAGCATGGTACCTTGAGGCACTTACTTGTGCTCCGCCTCTCCTGTCCTGTAGGTCACCAGGTGAAACAGTACTCCCTGCAGAAAGTTTGGAGCAACTTCCCAATCCCTCAACTGCTTAAGAAATTTCTTGGCTGGTTCCATCATCTTTCTCTACAAAACCTCAAGTGTTGCTTGAAATTGTAGGCAAACCACTACTCGTATAGCGCTTTAGGGCTGAAACATCTTCTGCATCTCACATCTTTAGTTACAGATTTTTCGCACCAATGGTTTTAGCATAAGTTAAGCCAGTAAAATAAATTATCTATTAGAATAACTGAGCAAATTCACCCTAATCACCATAAATGTGGGATTCTGGAAATGACGATTGGAACACAGCATTCCCTTTTGATAGCTCTCTAACAATGGCATCACAAATGACGTACAGTCCACCTAGCAAATGAAATGTATTCTTTGCGGCTCGATTTGTTTTTATGTTGATAATTATTTCAAGTCTTATAAAAAATGAGACATCAACATTTTAAACTACAAACAGGTGTAAAGTAGAATTAAGGATAGACATACCATCCAATGCACACTAAATAAATCCCTATCTAAAATTAAAAACAATATACACATATAATGCCTAATAGGAGGCAAGGAAAAAGTGAAATTCATCACTGGAAACCCTAGAAAAAACATACTAGGACCCTGAAGAACAAATGTATTTTGCAGATGCAAAGTATCCAAAATCTCAACTGTTTGCAAACACAAAGTACCTTTTTACCATCCACAAAAATCCTTTTACAACACAGAAAAATCTTTCTGACTCGCATACGAGATTGATACACGCACAAATAAGAGGAAACGTGAAAGAGACACCCCTCTGCTATCTCTGATTTGGAAAGGGGTGTAGTAATATGTTGTGACTGCAACTGTGGTTGTAAACCATTGATCAGATACCAACACCTCAGACAGGAAGGCATCTGAATTAGAAAGGGGAACCTTCGCACTGGTTCATCTTCCCTTTCAGGAATGAGGTCTGTGCCCTAAGGGTGAAGCACGCAGTGTGGCAAAAGACCACTGCCTGTTCCCTCCGGTGTCTACCCAAAAAGAAAGATTTTTATTTAAAACATCAACGGTCCCATTATTTATTGCTTAATTTGAGACGGTGGTTTCCGGTGCTTAGCACCGGAACTTAATCATCAACACCAGCTCTGGAGCACCAGTTAAGGACACAATCATTTTTGACAGGCAGAGGGAGAATCACAGGATGCTGCCGACACAGAGACTAGAACCTAGTTCCCCAGCTCCGAGGTTTGCAACTCTGGCCATCACACCACATCCTCTACCCACGAGTTGGTTTTCATGGCTTCTGTTTTAGGCAACACTAACAGGGAAAATGGGCTAGTAGAGGATGCCAACCAATGATTACTTATTTTTTTTACAAACTAACCACTGCCTTTATTCCTAATGGACCCAGGCTGCTATCACAAATGTTTCTCATCTGGGAATGATAATGTGGGACGAATGTCTATTGCTGGCCTCCATCCATACATTCAAAGTTAATCACAAAGGCATCAAATAGTGATCTGTCTAATTCATATTCATTAAGCAGGTCCTTTTGTGACCGCCTGCAAGTGTATTGTTTTGTACTGTATGGTAATTGCATTTATATAGCACTCAGTACTCCTGACAAGGCGTGGGCAATGTGCGAGATATTCATACATAGGGCACATTGCAGATTACATTCCCATTAGAAAACCTGCTGGTGTGAAAATTGTGCAAGCCTGGATTGTGAATGGGAATAGTACGTCAGGCGCTTAGACTAATCCAAATAAATCAGATGCATAAATGTCACGAAGAAGAGCTTATAAGACATGGAATTTTTAAACAGCATATGCCATTTAATGCGCAGACTTTCCATCAGGGCTAAACAAGATAGATCTTGCAGCCACAAAGAAAATCTTTCCTCTGTTTATTTTTCCACTTTAACCAAATGTGCTTTGTCCCTATCAATAAAATCAAGCACCTCTCCCAACCTGATGTCAGTGATGAAAATCATCTATTTATCTGTGCTGCCATGCAGCTTAAGCAATTACATTAATCCTATAGAAGATGTAATCCTAAAACTGACAGACCTTAAACCTTAGACCATGTGATAAAAGAGTGAGTGAGATCATTATAATGAGCAGAGCATCTTCAGCTGCATTCATCGGTTGGTCCTCTGTCTCACTTTAAACATCTTCACTTTTGTTTCTTCTTTTTTTAAAGTTGTATATAGCGCAAACTAGACACAAGAAACCGGGTATCAGATCGCTTTACATGAGCACTAGTTTTGTTACAGATGTGCACATTCATTTTTTGTCAGGCGCGGGAGATTTATTGATTTGGCCATAATCACAGGATGTTGACACTTGGGACTCACATGTCCTCCATAAAACTATTTTCTGCACCAACCAAATATTTTGGCCTGCACCCAATGTATTCACCTCAGGACAGTAAGCCAACCGGGTATATCATAACCAATCTCTATTGACCTGTTTGTTCACCAGTGTTTCATGCAAAATATCTTCTACGTGAAATATGGCCAGTTTGTATGTATTGTGGAAGCACTTGGAAATTTGCCATTAAACCCACCAACATGTCTGTCCTCCAGCAGAACAAGGAAGAGAGAAGCACTATTGTCTACAGGCCTGATTCACAAAGGACCTCTGCCGTCGTGGCAGAGACCCCGTAGTCGCGAGGGAGTCTCCGTACTTGGGGCAGAATCTTCACAATGAGAATTCTCAATGGAATGACCATGGCAAGAAAGGTGCAAGCAAATTGGCTCATTTGAAGTATTTCTCTACTTTAGACTATTTTAAGTTAAATTCTGATATTTCTACCAATTAATACACCTTTCCTTTACTCTACGCATGATTCATACTCCAGACTTCTGCAGCCAACCTGGTTCTCTATTTGAATACGTTTCATTAGTGCCAAGAATGAGAGGGTAATGGAGACCCTTTGGAAGCTCAAAGGAAGGAGCTGTGTTCTGAAAAGCTGTGCTAATTGCTTGACTGAGTGTCCATGCTGCCAGGACCACCCTGGTGTCTCCACGTGTGCAGCTGCCTGGAGAGGTGCTGCACAGATGTCTGTGGTCAGGGCAAGAATGACAGCAGTGGTTGATGGAATGTTTAGCTGGGTGGAATATGTGAAATATAGGCGTTTTTTTCACGTGGAAAGTGAACATCATGAATACCAGAATCAGGCCACTGTTAAGCCTTATAACATGCTCTGTCAGAGATGGGGGTGTTTTTATAGGATGTTATCTGGGGATCAAAAACCAAAGAATGTGGGCCAATGGCTAGAGCGGTTGACCTCGAAGCTGGGGAACCGGGTTCAAATCTCAGCAGGGATGCTCAACATCCTGTGTTTCTGGGCAAATCACCTAATCTACCCTTGCCTAACAAAAAATAAATGTGTCTGCCTGTAACGCATCTGGTGCTCATCTAAAGCACTCTGATACCTTCAGGTCTAATACGCACTAAAAGAAACTTCCAAAAAAATGATGATAATTCTAAGAGATGGATGCATCACAACACATTCAATCTCTTATTTTTCAATGCACTTTCATCGCCTTGCTTCTACTTTTGTTTGTGGTTATGAGAAGTTGGCCTGATATATGATGTCTCCAATTCTGGGGGAACCTTGTATCAGTCCAAACAACCCTTATGGTGTCTGGTTGTAAGTCAACCTTATTAGACAAGCTATCCTAATGGTAGCATGGACTACTAAGCAGCCTTAAAGGCTTAACTCAAGAGGTCGTGTTAAGCGAGCTGTTTTACCAATCACAATCCTGTAATATCAAATGAAAGGACACCACACAAGTTATATATTTTAAAAATATATGTATTTATTACTAAAATAATCCTCTATACTCTTTATGAGTCTAGAGGCACAAGCGTTTAAACAAAAGCACAGTTAAACATATGAAAGTTGCACAATTATGGATGAGGCCGGGTGGCCACTCAAACCATATATTAAAAAAAAGTGGTATAAGAGATACCAATCGAACAGTGGTTAGGCTTAGGGCATAGGGAATCGCTGGGACCAATCGGGACTAGCAATGCTGAAGTCGGGAAAAGCCCGCGGGACTCGGGTGCAGCGCTTAAAGCACACGCATGCACCAATGCAAAGTTAATGGTGCGTAAAAGTTATAAAGTTAATGAAAAAGGAGACTTCCGATTAACCTAGAAGGATGAAACTTTAGACACATGCACTAGAGGTGTGTACCAGTGTAAGAACACCGGCGTTGCTGAGTTATCTCACCCACAGGAAGCGGGTGCACAGGTGCGTAGTAGTGTCGGGGTTTCGTCACGCAGGTCGATGGTGCCTGAAGATGAAGATGCTGCAGGCGTCGTGAAGGGAAGTGTCTGGTGTGATCCAAGGGTGGATCGAAGATAAAGATGATCTGAAAGCAGAAGGGACAGAGTCTGGGTCACTCAGCAGTGACCTGGGTGGAACCAGGAAGGAACCAGGTAATGTTGGGCGCTTTCAGGTCGCTGTCATGAAGCTTCTCTCTGCTGCCACGTGGACTCTGGGGCACCGAGGATGTCCAGGAGTGGATCACGAGCTGTCCCATGCAATCTCTCGCTGTCGGCGGTGTCGGCTTCCGGATTGGAGCAAACAACCCTTGGCAAGCGCAACCCACGCAGGATTAGAAGATGGCTTACTACTCGGACCAGGAGGGTCAGAGCGGGTGCTCCTTTTCAGGGGAGCGAGTGCAAGTCTGGAGCAACCAGATTCACAAGTTAGATTTCAAAGTTCGTCGGCACAGGGGCCACAAGCCAACGGGCAAGTGTAGAGGGGTGAGCTTCGGTGCAAGAGAGGCTCAGGGCTGGGGCTTCTCAAACCCCAATGCACATCTTCGAGGGTCACTCGTGGGCTGCACAGTCAGCGTCTCGTGGTCTTTCCAAGATGGTGGGCCTCACACTTCAGGTCGCCTCCACGGGTCTCAGCTCTGCAGGGACTGTGGATCGGGCTGTTAGAAGGCAGGCACGCTTGGTCTTGTCGAACTCTGTTGCTCGAGTTCTGGCAGGAACTGCAACAAAGCAAACGTCGAGGTGCTGGATGGTGCCTGTTTGCACAGGGTGGTCACTCCTTGACCACAAGGAAGATTCTTCAGTCTTCTACGTCGAGTAGGATGTTGAAGGGTCCAGAGTTTCGTTTCATAAGTTTCAGTCAGGATAATCTGAATGCTTGGGCATTGCTCCCACTCTTATACCAATCTGGTGGGCTGGATTACCTGCTAGGTCCCTCCTAAGGGTGGGACCCAGGAAGGGGGTGGTTACACCCCTTTCCCTTTGTCCAGGGTCGCGCTGGTACTGGGGCTGGTGAGCCCCAGAACCGGTTTGACCGGATTATGCAAGGGGAAGCCTCGTGCTCCCCAGGCACTGTCTGGTTTCTTTCAAACCTCCCTGCTACAATACACTATCTCCTGTCTGGGGTGGTGTGACACCTCCCGCGACAGGAAAGCCTTTGTCCAGGCCTCCTCAGCTTCGTTTCGGTCAGCAGCAGGAGGTCAGACTTGTGTCTGTGGCAGAAGCGTCCATTTTGTGATGCTGAGGCTCTTTTAAAATTAACCGCGTTTTAGCAAAGTAACATGTCTTCTCCCTCTAGAGGGGTGGAATGCTATCCCCGTCAACAGGACTGTCGAGGGGATAGTATTCCAAATCGTATGACACCTTACACGACATGTTTTGATAAAGCCAAACCAAAGTTAACATATAACCACAAAGGATTATAATGCACTTAATAGTATATGTTATGGTATTATCTCGGAACAGCTAAGGGAATTGGTCCTGACAGCTGCAGACAGGCTCAGCTCATGCTAGAGCACCATCTCACATAAAATCAAGCACTCTGCCTCCAGGATTGTTAAGGCCTGCCATAGGAGTGACTTATAGGTATATATGTTTCCAGTTTAAGTTTAGATATAGCAATACTATATCTAAGCAAGGGGTGATTACACCAACTTGCCCCAGCTGAGCGATAAGCCACTTGTGTCAATTTAAGTACCAGCCAGGGGTGGCAAAAGATATGCTGCAGCCCCTGGTAGGCCTTGTTGGCACCTATGCCCTGAGCACCTATAGTGCATGGTACAGGGGCTGACAAGGAGTCCAGTTCCAATTGGGTTATGTGCCTATAGTACATGCATGTGAATTTAGAGAAAGAACAGCAGGCTGGGGGTCTGATTAGCAGGCCCACAGCCTCATTAAGTCGAAAACAAGTGAAGCAAAAATCAAACATTTGGGGTGACCATAGGATAGCAGACCCTACTCTCCTACAGTGGTTTTGCTCCTTGAAATCGAACCTTTCCACTGGACTTTACTTCTAGAATTTGGCTGTTCTTTTCTCCTTTCTGTTCCTTCAAGAGGCATTCTGGGGCCTTTCTGTTCTCTTCCTTTCAATACCTCATTTTCACTTGTGTTGCATAAGATTGCCAAATAATTGTTTCCCCATTTTGGAGCTTTCCTCATATTTGGGCACACCTACTGCCAGAGTGTTTTGAGCAAACAATAGGCATTTAATGATTGTCTTTCTGTCCTGATTTACCATCCGAGCCATGAGAAGACTACCTGGTTCCTAAAGCACACTAGCATTCTTGATTGTCTTTCTCCATATTTCTTTCATTGAGTTTTGCAATCAGAAAACAGTACACAAGATAATAACACCCCCATCCCACCAACCCCTCACAGATACAGAGAGAGAGGTAATTATTCTCTAAAAGCCAGGACATGACACTCAAGCAACATAAATAGGCTGTGTGCAGTACGCCCAGGCATCGCACCCCTGGTCTTGTTGTAATTGGACCTCAACCGGGTCCCACTCCATTCTACTACCTTGGTCAGTCCCACTATATACCAATCTGTCTCTAACCCTGCATTCCGCTCCTACCCATAGCGCTAGTTGTCACAACCCCTGTTTCTTAGTAGGTGATTGGTTAGTCATCCATCTTAATGCTATACATTTCTTCGCACAGCCAGAACCAGCTCCACTACATTCTCTGCATATTTAGTGTGTTGAGATCGGGTCACCAGACCCGAAATGCAGAGCTGCATCGTTGAGAGCAGTGATAGCTTATTTTGATTTGATTATTCAATTTATAGAGCGCAACGAATGCCTGGAGGCGTCTTGGCGCCAAGGACTCAGGGAGCACGAAGCTAGTGTGTGATGAACTAGATATCAGTTTGGAACAACCAAGTTTTTTCTTTTTTCCTAAATGCTGGAAGATCCAAGCTGTTTTTGATTGTGAGAGGAAGACGATTCCATAACTTGGTGGCTCCCATCAGGAAGCTCCTTCCTCCCCATCGAACCTGTTTAATCCTGGGCAGTTGCAGCAGTCTATGATGTGCAGATCTGAGATTCCTGGATGGTGCATAGTATTTTATACGCGAGGTTAGGTAGGCAGGACCCCTTCCATGAAGTGCCTTGAATGTGATACAAAGAGTCTTAAAAATAATCCTCTTCTTGACCGGGAGCCAATGCAGTGCTCCCAACTGTTGAGCAACTGATTCGTGCTTGGGGATGTTCAATATTAATCTGGCTGCTGCATTCTGTAGGCGTTGCATCTTTTTAAGGAATTGGGTTTGAATCCCCGCATACGGTGCATTACCGTAATCTAGTCTGGAAAACGCCAGCGCAGTCACCAACGTCTTTAGTGCCTCCAAAGGCACAAAAGGGCGCACCTTCCGAATCATTTTAAGGATTGACCAGAAGCTGGAAGTAAGGCCATTAATTTGACTGTTGAAGGTCAACCTACAGTCAAACGTGACACCAAGATTTTTTGCCTTAGAAACCGGTGTTGGGCAGTCCCCCAAAACTACAGGCCACCACCTCTTGAGACCAAGTCAATGGATTAGCACCCAAGAGTAGAACTTTGGTCTTAGTACCTTTGAGTTTAAGGCAATTGGATGGCATCCAAGAATTGACATGGGTCATGCAGCTCAGTCAAGACCTTCGGCACCTGAATCCCCACGCCCCTAAAAGCTCCCACACTCTGGCATGTCCATTACTGTGAATATATGTCCATAGCGCTGACTGTCTTGTAGAACAGTGATCCTTTATTGGCTGGATCCAATCTGTGCAGCCATTGCTGTGTGACATAATCCATGGGTACACATTTATAATGTATCTATTTCAAATGTGCATTACGAGTCACTCTTCTGCAGTTACCCAACACAGAAGCCCATTTACGCTCAATCAGCTCCTCACCCATATCCCCCTCCTATTGTGTTTTCAGTGTCATTATGTGGGTAGCTGTACATGGTACAAGCATTCCATACAAGCTAAATAAGTTTTCGTTCTGACTACTAGTCTGGTATGTTTGATTTAGTACACACGTCTCTGGCTCCTGTGGGAACCCTAGCCAGGCTTCCTTATTGCTGCCGCCAGACCAGCATACGCAAGGAAGAAGATACCTATAACGTTTCATTTGGTGCAGAACTCTGCATACCCCACCTTCGAGCCATTTGCATATAAGTCCCCCAAGCAGTGTGGGCCACTTCCTTCCCCTCTTGTCCTATGAATGCAGGTATCATAGGGCTAATCCCAGTTCACCAGGGTACCAATTGTTGTATGTAAATATGTTCCCCATTTTCCCGCCTTGTTGTGAGTTTCCAGATATTCAACAGTGTCTTAATTTGTTCTGGTAGGGCCATTGTACACTTGCACATTGCCAGTGGTAGCGGCAGAAGCTTCAGGGACCGGGCCAGGTGAGCCAGTATTCCTGTAACAGGATCTGCATCAACTCCCCCTCCTTGGAACCATGATATTGTGTGTGCCAGGCTTGCATGGCTTGCAGGCAGTGTATATGGGGTCATGTTAGAGGTGGAGCACTTAGGCTATAAAGCTGCACATTGCACAACAGGAAGTTGCTCGCTGTTCTAGTTCTCGTTGGTTGCAACTTCCTGTTTTCGAGGCCTACCTTAACATCGCATCCTGACTTCCTCTGTCTTGGCGCCTTTGACGGTGTTCAGGACCTGGCCTCTCCTGCAGCATTCGCTTGGCGTCCTTCGTGTTTGTTTGGTGTCCTATTGGAATTTGAGCTGCAAAGGAACAGACGGACACAATGAGGTACAAGAAGGTGTGAAAAAGGCCACTTTATTGAAGACAGGTGCAACTACAAGAAACCTAACCTCGGCCTTGCCGTACAAAACTTAACCTAACTATACATTGCTTCATATACTTATCCTCCTCCCCTACCCCTAATATTTCCACAGCCTTCTCCTTTATTTGCAACTATTTAACAACCCCAACTGTCATTGACTGTTGAACCTTTAAACCCTGTAACTTCTTCGCTACTTCTCTAAATATCTAACTTACTAAGTATCTCCTATCTTAACTTTATTACCTGCTCCTGTAGTAACTTGTTCCCAACCCTGAAGTAAACTGTAAACCTGTACATAACTAGTAACCAGACACCACTCAGAACAATCCTCATACTTTTCTGACCCCCCTTTTAGGATACTCTGGGGTACCTATGAATATCTAATGTCCTGTCCAATATTTCCTGTATAGGATTAGATACAATTCCATACTGTAGCGTACCGTAGGCGACTCCATCCCCTCTGAAAAAATATATCGCCATATATTTCAATTCCGGGTGCTCCACCCTCCCAAAACCTGCTTCATTACAAAAGGCTCTCATGTCCCTATTTATGTTCCTCCTGGCTTTGTCAATGGTGGCGGGTCTTTCGCCCCCCCCCCCCTCCACTGCCTTCTAGGTATGAATTCGGTCCAGATTACATGGCAACCTGACCAGCTCTGCTTAATCTCCAACAAATCTCTTTTCATTTGCTTTATTAATGCCAAACTTTTGGAAACCACTAAGTCATTCTCCTCCAGGTGTATTAATAAGACATCAGGACAAACATGGTAATGCAACAACAAATTTACACTTGGAGTAAGTTTGTGCCAATGCATGCCACCCTTTCCATGCCAACATATTGTAAACAGCGCTGGGTCCAATCCAATCTTTACACCTTTCCCTTTTTGAATCTCATGCTTTCCTGCCCATTTCACGAAAGAGTGCCCAACTATCCAAATTGTTAGTGACGCCCACTCCAGCCCCACTACTGCACCTGAAAAGATATATGCATGAGAAAAGAAAACTACGGAGCAGATTTATCCCCTGCCTCCATTTTTGATGTAGTGCTTACAGCAATCCGACGACCAGCGCTCCAGCCGCCTTAATTTCTCTGGACCCCACCCCGAATGTGCCGCATCTGAGGTCACCCCTATTGTGAAAGTATACGTGCCAAACTGCCAAGGAACTTCTCCCAACTGTTGCAGATTCCTTCTCATGACCCCCAGTAGCTGAGCCGCTGCCGCCTTTCATCCTGATCTTCTACGGAAAACGTCCCCTGACCCCCGTACCTTCCCTTCAAAATGTCCCCCCACAGCACCAGGCATACCCTCGGGTGCTTGCTGCCCCATCACTACCCATTTCCCAACACCTCTCTGGTCCGTCTTCCAGCCCTTGAGGAGGATATGTACTGTCCTGCTTCCAATGTCCTGCACCTCAACTTCTTCCCAAAGGTGCCCTGGGCCCGTTTTCTCCCCAACAATTCTCATACTCTGAAAGCCCTAACATACAACCACGAAATTAAGGCTGAAAATAAGACAGCTTCCTCCTGGCAGTAGCATGTACCCGGAAGAACTGCCAATATCTTGGCTAACAGCCCAATGGACAGCGGCCCCCTGACTCTCTGTCCCTTACCCGACTGCCTGGCCCAGATCTCGAGTATGCGCTTCCCCAATTCCCCTGCCGACGGCACATAACACCACCACAGCCTGCCCATGAATGCAATCCCAGATAACTTTGGCGCAATGGTGACTCTCGATGAACCTTTATCTATCATGGACATGATGAATTGGATAATGTCTTCCTCCCTTGCCCAGACTCCTGTCCTTGTCTGTGACCCTCTCTGCAGAAACCCCAGCCAAGCTTGGCCGTACGCCTTTCTCGTGGACACTGCTAATGACCCTACCACCAATTGCAGCATCTTTTGTTTCCTACAGACCACATTCCTGCCGGCACTGGAGTCTTGAGGATGTTTCCTTCCATGTTCAGCCCATGGAACCTCTCCCACTGCGAGCGAGACAAAGTATCTGCAATGTCATTGCCACGCCAGGGACGTGTCTCGTTCGAAACTGAATGTCGTGCTTCAAACAATTCAATATGAACACACTCAACAACTTCAAGCCCTGCTCATCCCTGGCTGCCTGTCTGTTCACCACCTGCACCGCTGACATGTTATCCACTCTGAAAATGACATTCTTGTGCCCCAGGCTCCTCCCCATACTATAACGGCCACGACCAATGGGACAATACTCCTCCCTCCATTCTTCCACTGTTATGGCCACTCCTCTGCACACCCCCTGCCATGCTAATACAGCCCAAACCCACA
Source organism: Lissotriton vulgaris (assembly GCF_964263255.1). Taxonomy (NCBI): domain Eukaryota; kingdom Metazoa; phylum Chordata; class Amphibia; order Caudata; family Salamandridae; genus Lissotriton; species Lissotriton vulgaris. The sequence goes on along the minus strand of NC_141693.1, from coordinate 229,552,136 downwards.
GCCTCCTGCTGTGTCCAAACATAGCTGTACGTCCTACTCCCAATCTGTCAGGTTGGCCATAGGAATCCCATTGAATTCATTCAAAAATCTGCCCCACATTTGTAGATCCTCTTTTGTCCCTGCTGTCTCATGTGATGATGTGGCAAAGTCAGTCCCACCAGTGACCAGCCCAATCTCCTGCAAAAGGTTCTGCCTGATCTGACCACCCATCAGAAAGCACTGTTACTCTCACTTTTTTCCTGGCCACTAGGAAAACGTCATTAAGGTAGTGTGTCACCGTCTCTTTCCTCTTTTTTCAGGAGAAAACCCTTTGTAAGAACAAACTGAACTTTTCAAATAGGGCACATGATATTGAACATCCAATGGGCAAGGCCTTATCCACAAAGACCTTCCCGTCCAGCTGGATGCCCAGCAGCTGAAAGTCCTCAGGGTGTACTGGCAGCAGCTGGAATGCAGCCTTAATGTCGCACTTTGCCATCTTGGACCCTCTGCCAACCCTTTCCACCAGTACCCTGGCTACGTCCACTGACGAGTATGACACGGATGTTAGTTCCTCAGCTATGAAATCATTCACTGACCCCCCTATGGCCATGACAAATGCTGAATCAAGCAATACCGGCCTGGCTCTTTTTGGGGGACCACCTCCACCGGGGAAATGATCAAGTTCTTCATAGGACATTCCTCAAACGGGCCCTCTATGCACCCCTCCACAACTTCTTCCATCAATATGTCCCAAACTATTACCTTGTGTACAGCTACAGACTTCAAGTTTTCTGCCCAACGTGCTGACCGGGGTCCCTCGTAGCCCAACCTAAAACCTTCTATAAAAATGTTACTCAGAATTCGTGCATCCTGCTCCTATGGGTAATGTGTCAGCCAGGCATCCAAACACTCCAGATTAATGGGTGTATGACCCTTTTCCCATATATCCCTGTGCTCCTCTTCCGCCTCTGCCTTCGCCCCGTGTTGGCCCTGTGGACTCTTCTAGCTACCGTGCTGCTGTGCGCTCTGTCCCCCTTGTTGACCCTGTCCTGTGCATCCTGCTCCAAAGCTCTGCACCAGGGAGTGCTTTCCTGAGCATTTTGAGCATTCGTGCCTGAATCTACAAAAGTCCCTGGAGCAAGTCCCTCTTTGGTGTAGTCCTAGCATGCTCCAGGCCCACTGCCCACGGATTTTGCTGTGTACCACCCTAACCCCCCGGGTGGGGCTATTCTGAAAGGGCCGGTAAACTGAGGAAAGCCCACTGGCTGTATAAGTTGTTTTCCCGTATTTCACTGGCCCATGCTTTGCTGGTATAAGTCAGAGTCAATTTCCTCCCACTTTGCCTCTGGGTCCCATGCTAGCCTGCCTCTAAATTCCTCAGCATAATGCGACCATGAATATCCCCCATAAGTTAAATGTGCTCTCCTGTCCATGTACTTGAACAAGGACACACACCTGTCGGGGTACTTCTCACAGTACACACTCGCAAATATCAGAAACGCTGCCGTCCAGTTTTCTATTTTCAACTGTACCCTGGGCCTTTTTGACAATTCCTCTTTTGATCTCTCTTTGGACCTCAATTCCCTCTATTCCATTTCAACATACTCTCCCTTCCATATTTTCTCTTTTGTTTTCAGCATGAGGTGGGCTCCCAACGGCTTTGTCACCCCCATGTAGGGCATTTTTGGCAGCTTGACCTCGCTACTCCCTTTTCCTGCCACATCACCTGTCTTACCCTCCTTGGCGGTGTCAGTCTCTGTTACGTCCTTCTGCGCTTCTTCACCTACATTCTCTGTGGCCTTACCTGTCTCCTCCTTCCCCTCTGCCTTCTGCCCTTCTGCCCCCACTCTTGTGTCCCGCACATATCGCCCTTTTTGCAATTTCCACTTCTTCCCTGCTCGCATTAGTCCCTGTGGACACTTTCCGCTTATTCCCAGCTTGCCGAACATACTCGCCCCCTTTCTTACCAGGCATCAAGGTCGGTGTCTGCACCGGATCCAGCCACCTAACCAGTCATGCAGTGGGTTGAGTTGCATGAGCCTGAGCCGGGCAAACCCCTCCTTTTCCTTGTAAAAAACTAGACACATTGTTACTCCTCTCCATCCCCTCACCCCTTGTGCCCTCTCTTCTTCTTCATCCACTATCTCCACTTCTTCTATACTGTCCTCATCATAATCCAGTTGTATGTCTTCCCACACTCCCCCCTTGCTCAAATTGCCCTCCTCTGTGCGCCTCCATACTCTCCTGCCTGCTGCGGATAAGTTCTTCAATATCCAGCACTGCTGCTCCTCCGCCCCAAGGTACTGTATGGGCCATTGCGCCAATGATCCAGAGGCTTCATCGACCCAACCTGGCTGTCGCCCCGGTATGACCCTCTCAAAACTCTGCTTAGGCATGTTACCTCCATCCCTCGTCATAGTCCGACCGGCTGCCTAGACCCTGCCTTCTCTTCCACCCGGTATCGTGGAGCTGCATGGGACTCACCTCAGTTTGTTGCCTCTTGCCCCTGTTGTCCCTGTAAAGAAAAGGCAAGGTTGGCGAACCGTGGTTAGTACCCCTACCTTTCCCTGCCTGTAAAAAACTCCACCGCCAATATCCCCCCGCACGGGGCCAGATTTGCTAGCTGGTCTCCACGTCTTCGTTGTCCCCTTGCTCACCCTCTGACCTTACGAAACTTCCCCTCCTGCAGCATGCTGCCCATGTGTGCCCGGCCACCCCCGGACATTGCCCTCTTATGCCGGGGCCCCTGCTCCCCAAAACCCTTGTCTACCCCGCCTGCATCATCCTTCCCCTTCCCCCCCCTCGCTCCACTCCAGCAGTTTATGCCAAGCGCCTTCCCGTTAATCCCTGCCCCAATTTCCCTGCATCAGACCCTGCCCCCCCTCCCCGTGGACCCCCTCTCTCCTCTAAGGGCCTCAGGGCCTCTTTTGCCCCTCTTGGTTCCACCCCACTCCTCAGACCACCTGTCCCTCAATCCCCACGGGGCCCTCTTTAACCACCCCTTCACCTCCTATCTAATGAAACTTGGACCCCCCCCCCCCCCCCCAGCCCCCTGCACATTGCCCCCCTTTTCACTTCCCAAGTGACCCCTTCCATCTGTGGCACCAGCAGCTCTCATGGCTGCTGGGACCTCATATACTTTCCTCCCCTGTGTGGCTCCACCCTTCCCTTGTTCAAGTTCCAGGTCCGGGTGCCAAGCAGTGCTCCGCTCTGCCCTCCCTCCTCCTCTTTTGCCTGGAGCCGCAATGGTCCCACGGTCCCGGCCCCTTACACATAACTTGCTTTTTTCTGCCCTGTCCGCTTTCTGCTGCAGCGGGGAAATTGCCCAAACCGCCTCAGCCACACCCCCAGCCAAACGTCGATGCGGACACACTGCCTCCGGTTTCCTCGCGTGGTCCTTGCGGCCTGCCTCTGCCAAAAGCTGCATGGCCTCCTGCACTTTCCTCTCAGCCTGCATGCTCTCGATATTGCGACCTCTTACTGCCGCTTGCGCCGCAACCTGCACCACATTTTTTTCACTTTAATGGAAAATCGGAAAAAAACAACAAACCCAACAACTGGCTCTAAGCCGTGCCGGCTGCTGTGTCAACTTCCTAAAATGGTGCCACAGCGCCCAAAATGGCTGGCTATAAACCCCTCGCCCTCCATCCCAAAAGTAGCCCAACGCCAGCCCAATTGTCCCCGGGCTGCAACAAGCGGTCCAAAAACCCTGGGGTGCGAGCCTCATTTTCGTTTGCCACCCCCCCAAAGCCCCATTCGGCATTCCTGGCTTTGTTGCAACGGTGTCAGTGAGGGTTCCTTCAGAGGTGCATTGAGTCATGAAAACCTGATAAAGATAAAGTTAAAAGGAGAAAGAGAGTGAGATATCCCCACATTGGGTAATGCCCTGCATGCATAAGTTTTTGTATACTTATCTTGTTTATTTTGTGAATCCAGAGACAAGTAGCTATTTCCTTGGAGACTGTTATTTATGACAAATCTGCAATATAAGAGACATTGTAAGAGTGTGAATTAAGGGGAAAGCATTATATTAGGCACATACAAAATCAAGCATATGGAATATCAAGGACCTTAATTTTATAGCATATAGCATATGGAATATTAAGGACCTTAATTCTATACTCTGGGATACCAAGGCATATGACTCAGGTGGCTAATGACTAATGCACTAATTTGTATGATTTTGAATATTACTTCCAGTATTTTTCTATGTACTAGTTTTCTTTATTTTGTTGTTAATATGTGTGCCTGTATAATCTGCTGTTTATCTTTCCAGGCATATTACAAGTCGTTGTGGGGTCCATGAGTAGGATGTAGGCTTGTGTTCCTTATCAATGCTATTGTTTTTAAGCAAGTGTAATTGAATAGCTATCATCTGTATTCTCTTGTGGGCATAATCAACCAACAAGGTTCTACTCCTGTTCACAAGAGGTTCCACAGTGTATTCTTCACTCACTATGCACAATAGGCAGGAGAAGGGAATACTCAGAAAGATATTATGAACATCAGGGGCTATAGAGGATTGCCTATCAGGGTGAATAGGATATATTAATAATGCCCTTTACTTGTGTTTTAGGCATTAACTTCAAAGACGCTTCTGAGTAGCAGAGTCCTTCACAAAGCTGTCATCATCTAAATCAGTGTTTGTTTCTCTTCCATTCCACTCTCCCCATTGGACAGGAGTAGCTTTGACCATTTTGGTCTCTCTTGTCTTTTGGAGAAGTTGGGACTAAGTTTTGCATTGTTCTCTCACTCCTGCAGAAAATCCAGGTGCGATCATGGCAGTGTGTTGAAGATGTGCTTCTCAACACAAACTCCTGAAGTTCAGGGCCTGTAGTCCTGGCATTCATGATTTTATGGAGAATTATAGACTTGTGGTGCTTTTCCTTGGCTGTCATGTCAAGATTCCTCCGAGTCTACTTGAACCATAGACAGTGAAAAGGTAATCTTGTTATTTATCCCATTCAGGGAAGAGGTCAAGAGGTGATTCATTTGTTTGTATCTTCTTTAAAAAAAAACGTAACGGTAAGTTCTAGAACAGGTACATGAATTTGTAAAACCTTACCTGATGGTGGTATTACAGCTGTCCTAAATGCACTTGGGGTTATTAACAAGGCCTTTGCACCACTATGGTGTCACTTTTTGTGCACATGTGCGTTTTTTTACACCATATTTACAAAGTGACGCATCTAGGGAGAGGCGTCACGCATGAGAGCCCTGCATCTGAATGGATCTGCATCGAAAATTGCTGTGCCATGTAAGTTTAAATATATGCAAGGAACATTTACCGCAATACTAACTGAGGGATATTTACAAGTATTCCATGAGCAGACGCATCCTCGGGCTGTGTCACACAGATTGAAAATTGCATTTGAATCCCCGCACCTCACAAACCCATGCATAGGAAATGACGTATGTGCTGTAGCAATGAAAGAGAAGCCTGGCAGAACAGTCTGCCATCAAATCTGACAACATGGACCTCCTAATCTTGCATCTGGGAGTTGGACAGAAAAGACCACAACTACAACCAGCCCAAATACAACAACAGACCTCACCTCCACCACCACAAAAACAGTGCAAGAGATGGGAACGCATCTATCGCCAGAGGACCACCCTCATTGGGCTCGGGGAGGACGATATCTTAAGATATCACCGCCTCAGGAGGGTGTCCATTGTGAGCTTGCTGCATGAGATCTCACCACGGCTACAGCCACAACTGCCACATCCCACCGAATTCAAAGCTCCGGGCCGTTTTACACATGCTCGCCTCAGGCTCATTCCAGACCACAGCAGCATGATTGGCAGGTGTCCCATCTATACCGAAACAGGAAGCACACTCACTCAATACATGTCCAGGCCATTGTGGACCATCAGGGACTACATTTCCAGGTAGTGTGCATGATGCATATATATTCCGCAACAGCATCATCAATGACTGATTCAAAATGGGCAATATGACAATGATCTTCTTGCAGGTAAGAAACATTTAACAACTCTACATACTAATTATCTGTTAGAATTGCTGGACATCTGGCAAATCTCAGGGCCTCGTTTGTGAGGTTTTGGCACAGGGCAGTGCAGCAAGGGATCTTGCAGCACTGCCCTATGTCAAAACAAAAGGGCAGGAATGCACTGTATTCTTGAGATCCGGTGCATTCCTGTCCTTTCACCCTGTGGCAACACACACGCCTGGCATCCATGTATTCACCAACGCAGGGGAGAGCTCAGGGATATGTCATATTGATGTGAATATGACGCATCCCTGTGCTTTTGAAGTAAAATGGAGTGGCCCAGCCAAATGCCTTGTCGTGCTGCGCTGCATTGCTTTCTTGTAAAGGCGGACCTTGTATTCAGATACTTGTAGATTTGGTTAATCATGTTGCACATTCAACAGAAGGCAGTAGGCCAAGTGGGACGTGGACTGGTGAAAAACTTTAGACATTGCAGGTAGGAACATGATGAACCTTAATTGGCCTGTGCATTGTGTGAGGGCCTGTGTCAGTTACTTTATGTGAGGTTACATGGAACAAGAACCAGACCCCAAAACATCAACCTGCATACAGCACACTGGGGCACAGGAACATAGCTAGCTGTAATCCACAACATGACCTATAACACACATATTGCCACTTGTTGTGACTTACTCAATGTTTCTTTCTGGTTCTCATGGGCTGCACTGTCCTGTCCTGAGATCCCAGTCACCAACTCCTCTGGGATGACAGATGCCACCCACTTCTCCAGGACATCCAACACCTCCTGGTCTGCTGGACTTCCTCCCCAGGTCTGCAATGCTGCTTTGAAGTTTGGTACTAATTTAACATTTGTTCTGCTCTAATCGTGCTAGCGCTTGTTGCAGTTGGTAACTGTCCTCTTTGCTTGACCAACACAGTTTATGTTCTGCACGTTTGACTGCATTATCGCCTCTTTTGTTCCACAGTGGCAACTTGGAGCTCACAAACAGCTGATATTGATGATTGGTGACCTCTATGACCAGTATCTCGTTCTCCTCCTCACTGAAGTTTGACTTCCTCTTCCCCTTTCTCTGGCTGTCTGCATGGTCTTCTGGATTGGTATTGCGGTTGTTTGGTTGGCTCTCCTGATTACTGCAGTGTGCTCCCTCCTCCATTGCAGACTTCTGGATGGTTTCCCAAATGGTTTTGGGTGAAATGCGTCGCTTTTTGCAATGATTTCCCCACTTGACACAGTTGAAACTGTTGTGGGGTGTTCGTACTCGCGTTACGTGACACAGGTCTGCCTTCCTTCACTATTCCGACAGTTGCGTCAGTTTGACTTGCAGTTATTTTGCAGCACCTTTGTCATTTTATGTGATGCAGGCTACCCCCTTATGCCACGATCTGCCAAATTGTAAATATGCTGGAACTGTGGTGTTTTGCGTTGTTGCCTGGCGGTGCATTCCATTTTGACCCATCGCTGCATTGCGCTAGCGATGTGTCAAATCTTGTAAATAAGGCCCACAGTTTCCATTTTTACCACCTGTCAAAATTAACTTCAGTCCGAATTGATCTTTCAAAGGGTTCAGATTCCTCTAAAACAATGTGTAGATGTGAGTGGATGGTAATTCGTAGATAATAATTTGATCGTTCTTCCAAATCAGATGTTTTATCGAATCTTAAACGTTTATCTAAACAAAAAATAGATGGTGGATTTTCTCCGGGGGCGTAGCTTTCATTTGTGCAGCAGGTGCAGTGGCACCATGGCCCAGACCCTTGAGGGCCCACCAAATCCTGATGATTGCTGCATTTTGCAATCCAAACAGTAGTCTTTCCTTACACTAGAGTCTAAGACACACTGAATACGCCCTTGACACTCTCCATGTTTTCTGTATCAAGCTGAGTTGCCAATGCAGGCTTTAAAATCAGTGGCATATCGTCCATTATGTCCTTAGCTAGAGGTTCCAGAGCCAGGGAAAAGAGACGATTGGCCAGAAAGGAGAAGATTAAAGAGATGAGCATGTTTTACTTAAGTACTGTTGCTTATGTGATAGTTAACTCAATTTACCCCCTTCACCCCCACTACCATAAGAGGTTGCCTTTGCATGTCTACCTGTCCTGGTAACAAAAGTATCTAGTTACATAGTTTCATGGTTTGGCCCGGGGGCGAGGGGAGGAGGGGGAGGGGTGCCATCTACCTAGGGCTCAAAGCTCTATCAAATACATGTTGATGAACTCGAACAATCTTAATCATAATGTCTTTTAATGCTATGCTGCTCATATATTAGAAAGGGCCCTCCTATTTTTTCTGTCAAACTGCCTAGTTGATTCAACTTTGCATTAATTAAACCAAAATCATCTCCACCAACAAATCTCTCATTGCTGCAAAATGCGTTTGAACAATAAAAGTGGATTGTGCATATAACTCATACTTTTTGTGGGCTTAACGAATTTAAGCAGAATAATTTAGTTTGGTCTCAACCTGAAAGGCTTTTAAAGATGGTACTTATTTCCCATTTTTGCTAAACTTTCTAGCAAATTTCTACACGTTTACTTAGATGCTCTAAAGGTATTGTTGATGCTCTAAAGGTATTGTTGATGATTTGTGTATGCTAAATGTTATAAATGTTTTCTAATGGATGTAATTATCCCTGAAGGTTTAATAAAAGTTCTCAAGATTTTTTAAAACCCTCCTATATTGATGTTAAATTTGTTTCCTAAAGCCCATCAGGGGTCAGTGAGTCACAATTTTTTTTCTAAACATTTACTAAAGTTGACAGATGTCAACTATCTAAAGGATTTACATATCTCAAAGGATTTTAACGTCCTTTGGTTTTTTCAAGATTTTGAGGGCCGTCCATAGAATCAACTGCGGCGAAATGGTACTGTTTTCCACATTCCTGTGCTGTATCTCAGTGCACCACTATACGAATGACTCAGCAGATTCAACAAAAGAAACATCTTAATTTAGATGAAGTTTTCTTAGTGCCAAATTGTAATTTGCATAGAATGTGCTGTCGCAATTTGGGAAAATAAAATAGAACTGCAGAAGAGTCCTGACCTCATTTATAATTGTGTCTTAATCACATCACGTGCAGTACCAGCCCCACATTAGGACGGTTGCTAATGTTAACTGGTCCGAGCGGAATTGGGGAGAATACGACATTCTTAATGGGTTGCATTTCCAGCCTGATGAAATGAAAACCAGAATATAATGCTAAGAGCTCTCCTTCCATGTGATAAGCATGACCCTTTCTCTCTGTCGTCTGTTTCCAATCACGATGCACGAACCGAAGTGATCACTTATGAATGCATAATTTACTGCATGCCGTGCTGATGGTTTTCAATGGCATCTGCGCTGTAATATATATGTAGCTCTGCATCTTCGTGAATTATGCTCTTTCCCAGAAATAACAATGACCTACTAATATCGAGTCTTTTGTAATATAATGTATGCTATTTATGTTAAGTTACAAGTGCTTCAACCATGATCTGTTATAATAAAAATGGTTGCCCATGTATGTAGCACATTGCAACCTTCTGATTTACCGCTTCACACATTTCCAACTATGTTACCTTGATGAAGAAAGTACATCTTCTGCATGTCTCTGGCCAACAAAGTACTCGAAAGCAGTTCACGAGTCTTTGTTACCCGAGTGAAAGCATGCGCCCACCGACTCACCAGAGCATGATCACAGTCATGCATAGGTTTTATTTTAAGTAACCCACATAAACAGGATGCACTTTTAATTGTGGAATTGTGTATCTTAAACAGACTTCATGGGGCTCTCACAACTATAGATCCACTTTGCTGGAAAACATCATCAAACTCCACCTTAAATCTGACTTTGGGATTTCCTTATTTGATTGACAAGTACATTTTGTATTCGGTTATCTGCGTGTGTCTCTTCTCGCTTCAGAGTCAGTCCCGGGCACCTTTTGGGTAGCACTTTATAATATTTATGAACATAATATAACAACCTATTAAACCTTAACAGAGGCATGTAATATTATGTAATTGCAAGCCCTGAGTTTGTCACGTGCCAGTAACATTCTCAACTGTGTGATCAACATTGATTCTTTCTGCCACTTGAGTCATATCAATTGCTCCCCTTGCGTGTGGGAAACCACCAAGCTTTATATGTCATCTGTGTCGTCATCCGTGCAGATATTTCTCGTTTTGGAGCATTGCCCATTGATGAGCAACCATCAATCTCAGCTACCTGTGCCCTGCTCCACCTGGCAGTCCACACCTCTGTGATTTAATGGCAGATTCAAGTTGCAATACCTGTATGTTAAGTAGGTCAATGAACTGAAATAGGCTGCCAATATAACAAGCATTGGAAAAGCCAATAGGCCTATCCTCTGCAAGAGCTATTGGCTTTGCTAATATGTTTTAGCCATGTCCTACACCAGCATGGCTGCGATTCAGTTTGGCTAAAAGTTAGTGGTTAAAGGAGAGTGTGGTGCACTGGAGTAAAGTGGAGTGTCATGGAGTAGAGTGGAATGTTATGGAGTGGTGTAGAGCTGCACGGAATGGCCAAGAAGGGCATGGAAAACGTGGACGGCTGGGTGAACGTTTGCCTTGATAGAGAGGGAAACCTTATGTACATGGAATATTTGGATAGGACGAGACGCAAATAGTCTATTAGATATGTCTATGAAGAGCCCATATAAGAGATAACTTTAATATTGGTGAGACACAGTGAATACAGCAGAGCAGCTACTTGCAAGGCTATTCATTGGACTGAGACGTAAAGAGAAACTAATTGTAAAACAATTTGGACCTGACCGGCCAGACTTAAAACTACAACGAAGATACCAAGACCGAGTGAAGTGTGGAGAGGCACAGGGGTGGAGTAGAATGGGTAGGGTGTAGAGGTGCAGAGTAGAGTGGCATAGAGTGCATTGGAGTGCAGTGGTGCAGAGTAGATTAGAATGAGTGTAATGATGCAGAGTAGAGTAGCATAGATTGGTGGCTTAGAGTGCTTTGGTGTAGAGTGCAGTTGAGTGGCGTAGAGTTGAGTGGTATAGAGTAGAGTGTAGTGTCATAGAGTACAGTGGTGCAGAGTAGAGTGGGGTAGAGTTCAGTGGCAGACAGTGCAGTCTTGCAGAGTAGAGTGCTGCAGAGTGAAGTGGTGTATAGTGCATTGGCATAGAGTGCAGTGGTGGAGAGTAGAGTTGTGCAGAGTAAAATGGTGTAGAGAGCAACAGCATAGAATACAGCAGTGCAGAGAAGAATAGAGTAGTGTAGATGGCAGTGGAGTAGAGTACAGCATTTTAGAGCATAGTGGCATAGAGTTTAAGGATGCAGAGTAGTTGGTGTACAATGCAGTGGCATAGAGTGCTCTGTTTTAGAGTAGAGTGGTGTAGAGTGTACTGGTGGTGGGTAGAATGGTGCAAAGTAGAGTAGAGTAGAGTGGAGCAGCATAGAGTGCATTGGAGTAGAGTGCAGTGGCATATAGTATATTGTTCAGAGTACAGTGAATTGGCATGGCATGGAGTGGTGCAGAGTAGAGTGTAGTGGCATAGAGTAAACTGATGTGGAGTGGTGCAGAGTAAAGTGCATTGGCATAGAGTGCTGTGGCAGAGTGTAGTGTTGCAGCGTGTAGTGGCATAGAGTGGGGTGGTGTAGAGTAAAGTGGAGTGGCCTAGACTGGAGCCAGAATCAGCCACATACTCACCACCTTGTTACACAGCTCAATCGCCATGGCCACCTTCCCCAAGAATTGGAAGCACACCAAAGTCTATGCCCTACTAAACAAACCATCGGCAGCCCTCAGCGAACTCAACAACTACTGCCTGATCTCCCTGCACACGTTCCCGCCTAATGTATGAGAAAAAGCCATCAACTAACAACTTTGCTCACATCTGGAAGAGAACCTTCTCCTTGACTCAACTGAATCCAGATTCCATAGCAACCACAGTTTGAGGCAGCCCTCATCGTGGCTACCAACGGGATCCGAGCCCTACTCGACTGAGGAGAGACTCAACATAATATCCTACACCTACGACACACAATTTATCCTCTCCCCAGTGCTTAATTTGTAAAAATAATAATAATAATGATAAGTACAAGGGATCAATAATTCTTTAGCAGGCCAGTGGCTAGCGCTGCTGATTTCCAAGGTTGCTGAATGTCAAGGCAGCATAGTTCTAATTCCATCTAATTTCTCGTCCATCAATCAGCCTACACTTCCTCCCTCTCTGCCTCACTCTTGCAGTTTTTTCATCCCTGCTTTCTCATCTTGTCACTGTTTGCCTACCTTCATCTTCCTCCCCTTTTCTCTCTCTAGCTATGGCCCAAAGTCTAATGCTGAAAAGTAAGATCCACTCCACAAAAATATTCAAACACTCTCACAAATTAAGGACTGCCTCTCCCTCTCAGAGGGCGTCATCAACTCCAAGACCATCTTCCACAACTGTATGACAGATGTTGCTAACTGGGTGAGGGACAACTACCTGAAGCTCAACACAGATAAGACAGAGGTATTGATTTTCGTAAGCAAAAGCTCCCCAATGGGTTGCATCCTGGTGGCCCTCAGAACTACTTCTACCCCCACTGACCACGCTAGGAACCTAGGCTTCATTTTGGACAAAAAGCTAACCATAATGACTCAGATCAACTCTATCTTCTCCTTCTGTTCATATTCTTGCTGAGTCTCTTGAATACAAAAAAAAGCTGGGGCTTGAGTGTCATGAGTTCCTCCTTGAAATATCAACACTTTGCAACCCCCGTTAGGCAGCTGACATTTCAGCTCAATAAATGTATATCCTGGATACCACTACGAGCACTATTGGCCACAGATAAGTATCAAGAGCAGAGCATTCTGTATGACAATGTATTTAAGCACACCCTTTGATTCTTTCTCTTTTTCTCCTGCCAACATAACATACGCCAAAAGAATACAATTGAGACCACCTTAAAGAGGCTTATTACCTTTGACATTGGCCCTGACTCTCTGGCTTCTCCTTGCTCCCTAGACCCCACCCCATCACCCACACCTATCCAGGTTTCCAGCAGGTAACAAGGATCTTCTGTTTGCCCCACACCATCACCCCAGGACTATTTTCAGGTCAGTACCCATACCCGGAGGAGTCCCCAGTCTGTCCCACCAATGCATCTATAGTAGAACTACAGTGCCAGACCAGAGGAGGGCTAAGAATAGTCCTAAGGTAGTCATTAAAATACAATACGAGTGCTGTCGGCCGCAGTATACACACAATAGTTAAGAGATGCGAGTATGCCATGCCCAGGACACAGGTAGCAGGTCCGAGACGTGTTTTCTCCAGGTTCAAAGATGAAGTAAAACTGAGCACTTGTATTGGACTACAGTTAATAATACTGAGGTGGAAACCTGACATCTTACAAGCCTATTATTGCACTTCATACTTATCATTGCAAGCAGAGAGGGCGACTTGAGTCCTGACAAATACCACTGACACCTCCTTTTAGGGTCAATATGAGCAGAAACATTTATTTATTTATTTATATGTTGACCGCATTACGGGGATAGAATTATGACACTAGGGGATCCATTAAACTGCATTTCTCCTCCTGGTAGGTAGTTTTCCTTTTCTTTTTCTCCCTATCACAAATATTCTCCTCTGCACACCCTCACGCCCTTGCAGACTAGGCAAGTGGTTTATCTTGCCAACCACATACTATCCCTCCATGCTCTCCTATACTCTGAAGGATAGTAGCTTTAATCTATTCCTTCAGAGAGATGTCGGGAGGGGCCCAATGATGAAGCATGCCACCCAATGGCTGGATGAGGGCCTTTGTCCTTAACCAGGAAGGGCTTCCCACTATACCAAGCTAGAATTTGGAGCCCGTTCTCTGATGTGGCAGCTTATTCTTTCTCTGGTTATTTGAATGCATCTGAGGTTGAACCGACTGCTTTGCTAATCCTCCCGCCCCTAATGTGTGTTATGAGCAATAAGGTTATACTCATGGCCACTGGAATTATGCAGCCCTGGAGGAACAGAATATGTGACAGGATTGACTAAATGATGTGGCAAAAAAGGCAAATCATGCGCAATGAAGTATTACTTGCTTATTTTGTCATTTGTACACATACTAACACTGTCTGGTCATACCTTTCACTGAAATAGTACCAGATTTACACCCACATGCAGTAATAACCACTCCACAAAAATATGCAAACACCATCACAAATTAAGGACTGCCTCTTCCTCTCAGAAGACGCCAAAAACCACAAGAACATCTTCCACAACTCCATGACAGACGTCGCCAACACACACTACTGATTGGCTGGGAGCAGCATCTGTCCTAAGATTTTCGCCACCCTAGGAAAGTGAGTTATTTCTAACTTCCTCGCAGTTGCACCCTGGCAAAACAGAATATGACTTGCATGTTGGGACTCATGCATGATGATGCCGCAGTCAGGCGCTATATTTTCTAATGCACCAGTCTGGCAACGAGTCACTAGCTTGAAGAATAGTGGTGCGGAAAGTTGCAAAGTGTTTCTCTTGCAAATTTTGTTCACCAAGTTTTCTAGATGGAAGATTCATGTTAAAATCGAAAATTGCTCATCCCTTTTAAGATGTTTAGACCAAAAAAAGATTACCAAGATCATCCAGATTTAATGTTGCAAGGAAAACGTTTAAAGTTAATTTACAAGTAAATGAGAACCCCATTTTTAGCTCCAACCAACACTCACAAGGGAGTATTGCCAGTTTGCATGAAGAAAACTACACTAGAGCATACATGTAGGGCAAATGGGGACGTCTGCAAACTATGAGTAGCCCGATGATAGGATCTACACGAGACTCTGCTTGTCCCTTGTTCAGAATTATATTTGTGGGCAATTTCCTGTCTCCCTGGCATAGATGTAGGCAGAACTAGCTCTTTGCACATCCTATAGAATTGTTGGTCTGAAAACGCATTAGCGCTGTGTCTCATCTTCGACTGCACAGGTTGTATCAATCTTTCACACATTGTGACTGAACATGCTTCGTTCTTCTGAATAAACACCTTTATCACATTCACCAGTATCAGACAGTTTGCACCTGATTGCATTCAGCCACTGGCTTCTCCATCACAAACGTCAGAGCCCTAGAAGAATCCTACTGTTCTTCTAGAGACAAATGACTGTTAAAAATGCATCCAAATTCACAAACCACCTGCACCCCTTCCAATCCTTTACCACTGTATCCACCTTGTTTAGAGCATGCCTTTGAGCTACAAGAACCTCCCCCAACAACCCCTTGGAGGTTTAACTTGAAGCAACTGATCACCCATGCTGTAAGATGCTGCAGTGGCGGCTCCTCAGCTAAGGCAGAGGAGCGTCGCCCCACTGCTTTATGCAGTGGAAAAAAAAGGAAAAATCAAATAATAATAACTTGCTGTTATTATCATTTTATGTTTTCCTGTTATGGCATCTTTGTGAGGGCGGGGCTGCTCTCAGAGCAGGGAGAGGAGAGGTTTGCACTCCCTATGTTAGCATGAGTGATTGGCCGGCCCTCTTGGGCTGGGCAAACAGTCATGCACACATAGCATGTTCTCCATTCAGTCTGCATTACAGGCTGCGTGGAGAATATGCCCACCCCTCCAGCCCCTGGCCAGCACTCAGAACAATCACAACTCTGCATTGCCTAATTGTGGTTGGCTGCGGGGAGCGTGGGAGCTCTGGTGCTTCCTGTTTCCCCAAAGAAGCCAGGAAGAGGACGCAAGAGAGGCGGCGGCGACCGGCCAGCTGGCCGGCCGGCTGGGGGGTAAGTGATTACTTTTTTGTAACCCAACCCCCTCCACCCCTTCCCCCCCATCCTGCCCCACGGCTGCTTCCATTTAGCTGCTACCACTGAGATTCTGTGCACTTCACTGCCTTGTCAGGGTCAGAAGTACTATGCAAATTCTACAATGCAATCTAATGCACTTTCCCACCGGTATGATAATTGCCCCTTTAAATTGTGAACATGTGTGCCACTTGGCATTAGACATCTACATGACCTCTACAGCCATGGGCTAACAGTACTGAAATGTGTCTAAATTAGTGGTGGGCGTAACTGACGTAATTCTCTCTAGTGTGATTTATCATAATTGCTGCGAAAGTTATCACAACTATCTGAAAATTGAAGTCCAGTATTTTGCGCTATTTTTTAAGGGCACACAACAAAATGGCCCGAGGATGCTTTTTGTGCAAAGAAAATAGCACAAAATGATACAGGACACAAACAGCAGTAGCCATCAGCTGCTTGCTCTCTCTTAGTTTGTTGTTCTGGTGCTCCTGCCGTAGTTCTTTTTCTCCAAATTACTCCTAATTACTTAAGCTGGCGTAATCGCGTCATTTCAGCAATTTCGCATCACAACAGTAATGTGAAATTACTCCGATGTAATTAAAATTGGGCCCTGGCCTAGCCTGAATGTGTAGAGGGCCAGAGTCAATATCAGGCCCGCTCAATGAAGGGATCAAGTTGTTGATTTTATTGATTCAGACTTGTAGCAGGGTGAGTGACACACCCATGAATTAAACTATTCAATGCATGAAGAACCCTCACCAGCACAAAAGGACGGCCCACTTTGGGAACTCCAACTATATTTATGCCAAAGGAGGCTATTGTGAATTAGGCAAACGGATGGTGGGGTACCTGGTTAGTGAGTGTGGTCATGATACACATTAAGGGCCCGATGTAGTTTATTAGTATTTACCAATTCGTAAATACTGAATTTTACCGATTCGGTATTTACAAACCAGCAAATGCTATGTAGGTATTTTTACCGAATTATTTAACGAATCTGTTACATTCGGTAATTACCGAATCAGTATTTACCGATTCGGTAATTGCCATTGATTCCTATGGGCCTTGAGGCCCATAGGAACCAATGGCAATTACCGAATCGGTAAATACCGATTTGGTAAAATTACCGAATTGACAAGGGGGACAGGGTGTCACTTTGACACCCTGTTGCACCCCTGATTCAGGCTTGTGTGCCATGTGACACACATAAATGCCCTTAGGGCATGTATGTGTGCCACATGGCACAGGTGTACATGCACAGATGTGCATGTACTCAGGAATTTGTTATTTACCATCAAATAGTATTTGATGGTAAATAACGAATTCTGAAGGGTCAGTGGCACTGTTTTCAGTGCCACCTACATCACAAATTACCGATTCGGTAAATTTACTGATTCGGTAATTTACAGAATCGGTAAATTTACCGAATCTGTACATTTACCGATTTGGTAATTTTAAGGCCCCCTACATCTGAAACTCCAAATATTGGTCGGTAACGGCCGAAATCGGCCGTTACCGACCGGTATTTGGCCACCTACATCTGGCCCTTAGTGGCCTATTTACTAGCCGGTTTGTGTCGTGTTTGCTCCACGCAATGTGGTACATGCACCACGCAAACCTTAAGTGAGATTTATGAAGCCACGCAGGGCTACTATGTGTATCCCTGATAGGCTATGATCTAGAGTAAACAATGCACTGCAAATTGTTACGTTGCCTTTACACAAGGGAGGTGTTTCATGGGAGCTGTGTGGGTATTCCCAAGCAACTCCCATGGATTATGGCGCTTTCCCAGATTCAGCAGAACGAGTAAACCTGGGAATGTGCCACAAAGATACATCTTCCCTGAGAGGAGTAACAAGGAAAAATATCTTTATCTCTCCTCGTGTGTTCCTCTTTCTATGTGTACTGCATGCTGCAGCACACATAGACAGAGGAATGTGTCTCTCAGGGTTGTTTTTTGTGCAGGAAAGTGTCCCTTTGGCACAAAAGCAACCCTGCATGCAACACAGGCACCCTTGCTCCATAGTGCAAGGGCGCCTGAGTTGGTGCTATGCTGCCAAAAGGGCGCCAGGACAGAGGAAAAGGCAGAAATGCACTGTATTGCCTGGTGCATTTCTGCCCTTTCCCTGTCACGCAGCGCTGCAAGGTGACTTGCTGCGCTGCTCTGCGTGACATTCTCGTAAACAGGCCCCTGAGTTTCATTGCACAGCTATGGAAATGAATTATTAAGGTGCAATGGAATTGGTCTCTGGAAAAGGTATCATGACCACAAAGCCACCATAAATGGTATTAACATGTAAAGTAGGCCATCTAAGGCCTGCAATTAGCAGAGGGCGGTAATGAGACATCTGACAAATAAATGCGGATGCGTCACCTGCCTCAATTGGAACTGCAAGTTCTAGCATAGGAACCTGTAGTGGGTTTGTATTGTATAGAATTGTCTTTATGCTTCGTTCTATTTTGCCCCGTGCTTGGAGTGTGCACGGTTCGGGGTTCGATCGGCAGCTGTCAGTTGCAGATCGAACTTCTGATGGTGTGCTGCTCCTTGCCGTGGCTGAAGCTGTATTGGAATAAACTTACCTTCCTAGAAAAAAGAACGACTTCTTCGTTGTATTACTTTACTTACCATATTTGGTGACAATTGGGAACTGCTTCAGCCACCCAAAGAACTCCACACAGTGGGGTCAACTCGTTGATGGCAGTTTGCGGGCTGCCAGAATCTTCTCACTAGCAACCGGAACTGGGTCGTTTCCCCAGGTGTCAATCAGGGACTGGTAGGATCCTTTTTTTGTTAATTTTCCTCAGTTTACTGAAGATTTCGTGTGGTTGGCCGTTGGCGGCTCGCGCCGGATTCGCGCGCTGATCTGGAGGTTCTGTAAATGACGCGCGCATGGAAGGCAGAAACCCTCTGCAGCAATCCCAGCTCCATTGGGAACAGGGGCCTATCTAATACCGCTTGTCGCAGTGTTCTTTCTGTCTGAGACTGCCAAGCAAACCATGGTGGTGCCTGCATAAAACATCCAATGCACATGGAGAGGTTTATTATCTTATTACCGAACTGGGCCAACGCGTTGGACGTCTATTTTTAGGTGTAATTTTAGTGCCAACAGGTCCACCATGTCAACATCACATTATATGTGGTAAGCTACTTTAGAGTTGGCAGCCCAGCTGTCATCGGTATGCACCCCCCCCCCCTCCCCCCCACACACAGTGCAGGCTCGGTGGCCATGCCGTCAAGACGTAAATAATTCCAGACGCCTGTGGGCACCATTAAGACCTGGTCTCTCCTACACGTTGGGTCTGGCTGTCAGTGTTCATAATCCCCAGCCCTCATGATTTCCATCTCAGCTGAGATTACACGTGATGGCTTGGTGTCTGCTGTGTGTAGGTGGCATTTTACAACTTAAAGTGAGGGTGCAAGAGAAAATGCAGTGACACGTCGCTGACAAATCCGCACACTTAAGTAAGGATGGCAAATACCTGAGAATTACAGCAGCAGCAAAGAAGCACTGGAAACATAAGAAGCGAACCAATATATTAATCCCTCAAGCCGCAAAATTCTAAACCATTGCTTATCGCAGAATTATCTTTAGCAAACAAGGATATTGCGTGGTCTGTGAAAGAAAGTTAAACCCACCCAGAGACGAAGCTTCAGATTTGACAGAGCTAGTTTGGGACCTGCCCACTTGCAGCCCTGAGGCCAGGGTTTATCTGTAACCCCAAACAAAAGCATAGCCCTCGTGAAGCAACGCAACGTGGGCAGTCCCCAGAGACCTGTCTGAGGTCATCATATTCCACAGACAGGTATGCTCTTCTTGCCAGCCAATCAGATCACTCCTCGGATGACTTCACTTCACTGGGAGAAACAGTATTTATAGCACAAGACAAACATCAGGAATTAAATCAGAGATCAGGTACGAGCAGTTGCCAGATTCCTGCAGAGCATCGGTTGCATCGAGGGTGAGAGGAAGGCACTCTGCATTCCCAAGGGCTGATCTATCTGGCCACCTACTTCACAAGTGGCACAGCAGTGCTCGTACCACCAA
The DNA here is from genome assembly GCF_964263255.1 of Lissotriton vulgaris. Classification (NCBI taxonomy): domain Eukaryota; kingdom Metazoa; phylum Chordata; class Amphibia; order Caudata; family Salamandridae; genus Lissotriton; species Lissotriton vulgaris. Next base: position 229,532,395 of record NC_141693.1, on the reverse strand, counting down.
AGCAAACAATTACCACCTTCTTCGCAAGTGGCACAGCAGTGGTCGTACCACCAAAGAAGACCATCACCACCTTCTTCGCAAGTGGCACAGCAGTGGTCGTACCACCAAAGAAGACAATCACCACCGTCTTCACAAGTGGCACAACAGAGGTCGTACCACCAAAGAAGACAATCTCCACCGTCTTCACAAGTGGCACAACAGTGGTCATACCACCAAAGCCGACAATCACCACCTTCTTCGCAAGTGGCACAGCAGCGGTCGTACCACCAAAGAAGACCATCACCACCTTCTTCGCAAGTGGCACAGCAGTGGTCGTACCACCAAAGCAGACAATCTCCACCTTCTTAACAAGTGGCACCGAAGTGTCTCTATTACCAAATCAGAGAGTTAGCAAGCAATACTTTTCAAAGCAAACTCTGGTAGAAGCAATGTGTGTGAACTCTGCTCAGGGGATGATGTTGTTTGACATCAGAGAAGACACCATTGGAAATGGTTCAGAGATGGGCCAACAAACCAAAAGCAAGCCTCTGCCTCTTCTTACTGCGGGAAAGCTCCACCTCCCAGCCGGGAGAAGGAGAAAGCCCAGGAGAGTGCTCTACCCAGCGCAGGTGAGGAAATACCTGCCGCGTGAAGAGACGGATCGTGCTAGGAGGTGGCTCTTCTTCTTTGGGGCCATCATCCTCCTGCAGGTCTGCATGGAGGAGGCTGGGCAGCAAGAGCTCCACCTGGGTGATGCTTTGCAGGGTCCTGAGCCGGACAACCTCTTGTCTGCATCGGCTGAGAAGAGCATTGTGCAGATGACCGACTCCAAGAGTTCTTTGGAGATAATTTATCAAGGACACAGGGTAAAAGAGCAATTTCCATCTCCTTCAGACACCTATTACACATGCTTCTCTAACAGTACTGGGGAGCCAGCGTGCACCGCCAACAAAACTGTGTACCACGTAACAAAATACACCAACTCCGCTGGAGGCATCTTCAGGAGGGTTGAACGTTCATTTCTCAAAAGTGCAACCATACCTGCATTGAAGTCAGAATGTGTCCCTTGAACACCATCACCTTGAACCAGCGGAGAGATACGCTCCTCTGATGGAGCAGAAAAGATCTTGGTGTTTGGACCAGGACAATCTAAAGGACTGGCAGGATGCAAGCTCTCACAAGAGTACCTGAGGACTGGGCTTCACGTCCATGGCGAAAAAGCATCCCACCTCCTTATCAGAAAGACGTAAGTCAAAGGAGGATGGTGAGACCTGCAAAACTGGGCTGAGGACTTTGCAGCCAGGGTGCTCAAGACACATCCTTGGCGCCCTAGGGAAAGACTGGGTTTCATGACAAAGGACTTCATTGTTGTACAGTAACTTGAAACTGGCTCTCATGCAAGACATTCCTCCGAGGTAATGCATAGGAACAATGCACGGTATTTTTAGAAACTCGTCTTAAGTATCCGATGCGGATATGCTGAGATCCTGATGACCTATGTAGCTCTGCTTGCTTACCCTGTGTCCCGCATTGTGTTTGTGAAATACTCTTGTGTGCCTGTTTTGAGTCATACTGTGTTTGTTTGTACTGTTCCCTGTTTACCGAGGGATGGGATTTGACAATGAAGAGCGGTCACTCTTTCTCTGTTACCAGCTGATGCTCACAGTCCAATGGGTGCATGAGGCAGACCAAATAAATCAACTTTTGCTGGAACATCCATGGTTTTCATTGTTTAATTTTGTTTTACTCTTTCACCTGAATATTCATGAATTTGTTTTAGATGGAAATAAGTCTAAAGGTTGATTTCTGGAAAACCATATTTACTTGAAACTCGTCAATATTGATAAAATCACTTTACGAACCAGTTCATTGGTCCATGGCTGAAATGGTGATGCTCACAACTTAGCCCAGAACCAATCTGACATAAATTTAACAGGCTGGTGGCTTTTCACAACACAGACGCATAATAGCATGATTGACACACATGAAAACAAGCAAGGAGGTATACACAAACACTCAAACACAATTGCATACATCCCATCATATCTACTTTCACAAGCAATGGCCACATACACACACAGATAAATATATACAAAAGTGCATGAAAGGATGCACTCAAACCCACACATCTACTTTGGCAAGGAACAGCCTTTCACACACATATGAATGTACACGCACACACTCACACACCCATCAGGCACACACTCACACATTCATGCGCACACATAAACCGGCACACACTATAACATCAATATTAATCAATTCTCACTTGGATCGGATCCCTGATTTTTAAGTAGGACACTTTCGGGAGTTGTCTAGAGTAGTAAGTCAGTTGTGTCCTTGGAGCTCAGTCGCTTTCCTGGTGACCTACATTTGTTCTGTAGCTCATAAGAAGGAAAACTCGACTCTCTTCTGCTGGGCTGGGAACTAAAAGAACATTGAAGAAAGAAATGTGCATATTCTGTTTCGTAAGCCATGCCAAGGTGTTAGATATGCGGGCTGTGACATTCAAATCATCCTACAATTGCTACAGATTACATTTAGGGCGACAGTGTTTAAATACATGGATTATTGTAAGCATTTAGTGCAATTAGAAAAAGCTGTTTTTAGACTGGCGGCACCTGAGATCACAGAGAAATGTAAGTGCCCAGCACCAAAGGTTCTGATATGACATGCATTTAAAGCAACCCTCAGGAAAACATTACCGGTAAGTACACTCCATGGTCCAGTCGAGCTCCAGCAATGTCCGGGGAATCACCTGCCAGAGGATCTGGCCCTTGAGGTTCAGGCACCAGGAACCAATGGACCCGAGCACAGCCTTCACCCGCAGATTCAGAACCACAGACTCATCCAAACATCCTCCCAGTGACTCAGCGATTAGCACTAAAGCATCATGGTGAACCCATGACCAGCCCTCATCTGCGCCACAGGGCAGTCTGTCAACAGTATCCATTGAGCAACCTAAAGAGGGGAGCCTGAGTGTCTGAACTGTACAAATGAACACCACACATCTGCAAATGCGCACTAACCGGGGAAGGATTAGACAAACCAGGAACATATTGGCACAAAACGTCATTTAACCCCTCCCATGCTGGTGACGGAACCGCTCCGTCACCAGCCACAGACGCGCTGTGCTGATGACGGAGCGGTTCCGTCACGGCCCGCTCGGTGCAACTGCGCGGCGCGGATTCCGTGCCTGCGCTGGACGTTCTGTTGAGCGGGCGGGGCCGTGACGGAACCGCTCCGTCATCAGCACAGCGCACCCGAGGCTCGTGACGGAGCGGTTCCGTCATGAGAATGGGAGCACCGCGTGGCCCCCCCTAGCGCTGTGGCAGAATTGCCGCCGCAGCGAAGGGGTTAAAATAGTCATGAGGGCACCAGCAGCCCACCCACACAAAAGAAATGGCAAAACCAATGGCACTGGAAAAAAAAACATGGGCCCTCATTTATGAGGCCCAACCGGCACTTTTCGCACCCCAGGAATGTCACTTTTTTGACATTCCGGTGCCTCAATGTGCAACCGCATATTTATAAGACCGCGTAAAGCCACTTTACGTGGGTTTTCATGGCCTTATAAATATGTGGCCCTTTTACGCAGTTTTCTGTTTGAAAGGGGCGTTCCATGGGTGTTGCTGTGGGTGTTCCCACTCAGCACCCATGGAACCTGGCTCATTCCCAGATTCACGAGCAATCGTAAACCTGGGACTGTGCAGAACACCATCCCAGGGGTGGCGTTAGGGAGGCGCACCAAAGAGAAATGAAAACATTCTGCAGCACACATAGAAAAAGTAAATCGCCTGAATTGAATGATTTTCTGCACAAAATAAATCAGTCCCGCAACGCAGGCATCCTTGTGCAAAGGTGCCTGCGTTGGCGCACAGCAGCCAATTGTGCGCTGGCGCAGGGGACAAGGTCAGGAATGCGCGCATCACATAGATTCCTGCCCTTTTGTTTTGCCATATGGCAGCACAGCAGGGAGCCCTGTGGCACTGCCCTACGGCAAAAGCCCATAAATTAGGCCTATAGAGTGGGGGGTGCTGACCGTTGGCATGATCTTGGCTTGGTTAACAAACAATTTATTATAGAGTCGTAAGAGAAGCCCAGCAATTCCGCAAGCTGGTCACCAAACTGAGGGGCATATTATCAAGAAAGCTCAATACATTATCGCCGCTTTTATCGGCAGGAAACTGCAGATAAAGCGGCGATAATGGGCTTGATAATATGCTCTATTTAATTCCAATTGAAGCTCATATTAGATGGGAAGACATCTAACATGGGCTTCAATTGGAATTCCATAGAGCATTTTATCAAGCCCATTATCGCCGCTTTATCGGCAGTTTCCTGCCGATAAAAGCGGCGATAATGTATCGAGCTTTCTTGATAATATGCCCCTTTGTTTTTCTCTTTCCAAGAAATGGAAATCATTTCTTAATGCAAGGTTTCTTGTTCTCACCCCTTCATGATTGGCACACTTTCACACAATTTCCTTCATCTTTTGATTTTCAGCTAAATGATTAGAGAATAACTTTTGTTTTAATTGCCCCATTTTTGCCCATTTTACTTCAACATTTTGCAAGGAAATGGTTATGCAAGAGAATGAAGAAAGAGATGTTTCAAATGTTTAATTAACTAACCCACATACAGAGGGTTAGAAAATTAGAGACATTTAAAAATATATCTATTGTTCCATTTTTCTTTTCATGCCAAATTATGTTCCATTCTCTATTAACACTCTAAAATTTACACCTTTATGCACCCACTGAATTACTCATTTCTAATGAAATTAGGTGGAGGTGCAGACGGGCAGATAAGTATGAAAGAGACAAAGGAAATGTTCGTAAATAACTGTAAAGTTGTACGTGTGTGGGTACTTGTCATGTTTGAAAGAGCTGCTTCCCTTACATTGTCCTGGGAACACATATTAGGTGTTACTCGTGACTGCTGAATTTACATATACATGTAGGAAGTTCCACAGTCGTAATTGATATCTCTGGACCTAACATTTTATAAATCATAAACTTGCAAGTGGTGATTTTACTTTTTAACATGTATTAGTTTGACTTATAGGTTTACATTTCTTTTGATTTACTCCTAACTCTATATTACTGAAACATGTCGTATACCAACTCAAGGAGCCTATTCACTAATTCATTTTTAGGTTGCAGCCTAGAGACAGTTTCACTGTGTCACCAGCCATATGCTATTAAAAGTTCATAAATGAAAAAGGCAGACATATACACACACAAAGAGATCACCGTTTTGTATCCACTAGCCTGTACAATACTTTGCATCTGCCTACCACAGCATAACACATGCAGCAGTGGATTAGCCCACTTCAGTCATTGGCTCTCTTGCAATGTGAGTGATGGCAATGTACTTGCTCACATGTCTATGTCTGCCTTAAAAGATGTACCCTTCAGTTTCAGGACTAGTGAGACAATACTTTACTTTGCCAATTTTTTTTTCCTTCAATTCTTTAACCTTTTTATTTTTAGTCATTCTTGTTTGTTTATATAGTATCTAAACAACTAATTGATGACATTGAAGCATGTTGAGAAAGGTAGACAATACTGCACTGAGTGATGTCATATTGATACTTGGTAGGTTGGCTGAATTTTGGAGCTACTTTATTTCACCTTGAGCTTGACACTTAAAGCTCGTAGATAACAAATGCTCACCATACTTAGTGCAATTAACCTAGATTAACAAAAAATATCAATAGAAAGGCTTCAAAAAGGACGTAGAAAGGCAGAGAAAAACAAATGAAGTGAGAGATGGAATAGGGAACAGTAATGTGGATACAGTTTAAAGAATTGCACACCTCCAATAGTGTGGCCTTTCACCTCAATGTTGTCATCTCAACAATTTGAAAAGGAGCATCCACTATATTGTTTTGTTTCTGGCCCAAATGAGGCAATCCAATGTTAAGAAATATAACAATGATGAACAAAAAGTGAGATTCAATTGTCAGATATCTTAGGAATGTGTCCAGTATCCAACTTTTATTGATTTTTCAATACATTATATTTTTCAGTTAGCCCAGCTATTGTGTTACGTCCTCAATGGACTTCATCAGGGCTCTAAATCAAATTAAATGATATATACATCACACATATATAATGTCTATTTGACATTATTACAAAAACATTTATGCATATCTATAAAATCATCCATTGTGCCTTCCGCACCCCAAGACTCTATGTATATTAATGACATCTATCTTTTTAACAGAAAAACTATTTTTCATTTTCTACTGTTGCCATCATTATTGCAATATGTACATAGCCCTACACACCACTGTTCCCTCCCTATTTACAAACTTCTTTAAAAAGAATTATATTAAACCTTACAAGGATTTTTGGGCATTTTTTCACAATTTAAATTATATTACAGAAATACCCTAACTAAATTTGTCAAATCTAAATATCAGTCTGTTATCAAACATTTCCCATTAAAAAATTTTACCCAACAGAAAACTATTGTACATAACCATTACTGAATTTTAACTCACTTGTGCTTTCCAAACTTGCTTGACTTTTAAGTAGGAAGAGGTATGACCTCCTGTTTCAGTGTCTTCATGGGTAATACACCCCTTTTGGGGTGTTCTAGTACCCCCTGAATCCTCTATAATTACAACATGGCAATAATTAGCATAATATAAATTAGATTCCTCCCAAAATCACATTTAATTGTCTGTATCCCAGTGAAAAGTAGGTGTTAGTCCCCCTAAGGTTCCCATATCCAGGTCTTTAATCAACGAATTTCTCATGCTCCATTTCAGTCCACTATTGCACTAAGACTCAAAGGGGTACATTTACTAAAACATACTGCAACGAGGCATTGGTGTGCTCCATTGCGCTAGGATGAGAGAGCATCGCACAGCTATATCTACTTAGATATGGGACAGCTGGCTCTTCCACAGCTCTGGGGCACAAAAAGGGTGCCTAATGCCATGTAGGAAAACGTGAGTGTGTGATGCCTAGCATAGGTTTTGTAATGGAAAGGCATCCTTCCTATGCAAAATACTATGTTTTGACAAACTTAACAACTTTTCAAACATTGCATGTGTGTTGCTGGTGCAGCAGACATACAATGGGTGAAAGGTTAGGGGAAATGAAAATTTTTCAACTTCTTAACGCCTTCCTAAAGGAAGCACTATTTTTTTGGCAGAAAACTCTCTCTGACACATTTAGTAGATAGAGCTTTGTGTCAGAAGCCGTGGGTGCTACTATGGGAACTGCCATGAACATCCATGGGACGAACGCCCTTTTGGTGGAAGGTAATACCAAACAGTGCAAAAAAACAATTTTCGCACTTTTAGGGTAACTTTCTGGAAAGCAAATGCTTTATTGAGACTTTGTACCAGTTTGCAATACTTTGCACCAGTGTAAAGTCTTGGTAAATCTGCCCTAAAATCTCTACTGCATCCCCACCACAATGGATATGGCCTAATGGCTAGAGCGGTCAACGTCGAAGCTGAGGAACCAGGCTTGAGCCTCAGCAGGGACGCTCAACATCTTGCGGGTTTGGGCAAATCATTTAATCTCCCCGTGCCTAACAAAATTGAATGTGTCATCTCTAACACAACTGGTTCTCATGTCAAGCGCTCTGATACCTTTGGGTCAAGTTTGCGCTATATAAACCCCCACCTCCCCCAAAAAAAACACTACCACCACAATTGGGCAATTCTTCACACCTGAGTGCTTCTAAAATTGTGTTCTCAGCAGTGAAGTACTACAGGCTTAAAATGCATTATAAAAAGATAAAAGCACCCAGACTGGAAAATTAAGTTATGCTTCTAATATTATTAAGGACATTAGAGCTTTAAGGTTTTTGGTAGCCTAGCAAAAATGTGGGTGTGGGCTAAACCAGTGCTTAACTTGTAAAAAAAAAAAAAAAAAAAAAGCTCCCAGGACCCTTATTCGGAGGCCACTGCAGCTTCCAATACGCATTGCCGCTGCCAGGACTGCCAAAGTCAGTACAGAAACAAATACTAACCATCTCTTACAAGAGTGACAACTGTGAGTATTCCAGACCCTCAAAGCTGTAAGAATGGCTCGGGTGGCAGGTGTCAGTCGATGTCAATCCCTATTGAATTAATAATCAGCTGTTATGCTCAACCCAAAATTAGACAAACAGTGCTACCATGAGGCAAACTGTCATAAGTAAAACACTGAAAGTGAGAGAGCACTCCTTCCCTTTATTCGTTCTTTAATTTAAGATTGAAATTGAGTGCTTGTAGTGCGTGCGAACAGTGGCTGAGAACCGTCCCGATCTCAGCTAATATCACATTTCTCCATAAACGGGCACATCACTCGCACACCCAACTGTCGCACTGCTGAATGGGAAATAATCCCTCATGGTAAGTCACTTCATCCAAAGGTCGCCATTATTTATCACTATATACCAAAACCTTTTACCAATTTTTGTGACATCAGTCTTTCTTCATATTTTTCCACGGAGACAGAATGGTTGTGCTTGAATGCTTTTTTCAACATTTTCAAATGCCTCCGGCTGCCCATCCAGGCTTTCATCAGTAGCACGTAAATACAACCATACATCAGAGAAGGCTCTTTGGGCCCGATTCACAGAACTAACTTAAGACAAAATCCTAATCTTATTACCATATTGGTATTCACATGGGCTGCAATGTTTAAAATGATCTCACTGCCTCAGTTCCTATATGCACTGCAGAACTCTTACCACCCTCTCCCGCAGACAATATTTCGCGAGCTTGAGACCAAGCTGCGCTCGCTATTATGGTTGGGGAAACACCCACGGACTGCGTTACGCACACTGCAATGGAACCCATACAATGGGGGCCTAGCAGTAGCCTATATTGAAACTTACTACTGGGGAGAACACCTAACACCAATAAACGATCGGATGCATGTAGGGGGAGATCACCCCACATACAGACTAGAAAGAGAAACGCTACTACCACACACATTTGCCCACTACCTATATGGGAGGTCAGGGAAACACCACCTCCTCTGGGCCACGCAAACTACCTTAGAAGCATGGGAAATTGAACTGGCTGAGGGAAATAGCAAAACTGAAAGATTTTGCCCAATGGGACACTGTATGAATCTCAACAGTGGGAGACATCACCGACAAAGGCACCCTAAAAACCTTTTAGATTGAGTGTAGGCAGATGCACAGCCTGATTTCTTAAGTTCTTATGTCTTTGGTTAGTTGAGATCAGTTTAGTTTAGTTGTGCTCAATAAGGAAACGTCGAGGGCCCACGACGTTAAATAACAACTTTATCAGTGAAACCAGAGGAACTCTGGTGTCATCCCTTGTCGGCACACACTTTTTCGTGTTTCCTTGTGTGAAGAAAACACTTTCAAACCATTTTCATAGTATCTTCTTTTTATTTCATGATTTTCATTATTGTTTATCAGATTTCATTGTGTTTAGTCATTCATACATCAAGCGATATCAAAAAGCATATCCAATGCATTTCGGGCATTCAAGTGGCATGCCCTTCATCAGGGATTGACACTCCCGCCAGTAGATCATAAAAAATCCGATCGCCTCTGCTTTGCTTCCGACTCTAACCAACAACCAAGTTGGTTAGAGTCGGAAGCAAAGCAGAGGCGATCGGATTTTTTATGATCTACTGGCGGGAGTGTCAATCCCTGATGAAGGGCATGCCACTTGAATGCCCGAAATGCATTGGATATGCTTTTTGATATCGCTTGATGTATGAATGACTAAACACAATGAAATCTGATAAACAATAATGAAAATCATGAAATAAAAAGAAGATACTATGAAAATGGTTTGAAAGTGTTTTCTTCACACAAGGAAACACGAAAAAGTGTGTGCCGACAAGGGATGACACCAGAGTTCCTCTGGTTTCACTGATAAAACCCTAAAAACCTTTGCCATTCTACGCACTGAATACCAACTCCACAGCACTCTATTCTTTAAGTACGCACAAATAAGACATGCATGGGCAGCGGAAACACTGAACACAGAGGGATTTCCAGAGTATGCGCCACTAGAACGCTTGTTGCAAGAGCCACTCACACACAAAGCAGTAGCCCTCACATATAAATCGTTGAATAATAGCATGCCGGAGAACCTGGGTAATCTCTGAGATAAATGGAAACCTGAGGTGGGTGAAATGGAAGACATTGATTGGGAGGCTGCTCTTATGCACCTCAGAGAGGTGGCGATTAGGGCACAACTACACCTTATCCAATATACACAGCATAGGTCGGGCTGGAAATCCAAATTGTCTGAGATGCCAGTGTGAGAGGGGAGATTTCTACAACACACTATGGGGCTGCCCCAAGATACAGACTTACTGGGAAAAGATCACACGAGAACTAAGTGGGGTGATCCAGGCCTCCCTCCTTCTAGATTCAATATTCCTTTTATTAGGGATAAATAGCGAGGTAGGCATACCAGGAGGACAACTACTCTTTAGTGCCTTGGTTATAGTAGTTGCGAAAAGAGATATAGCACGACGCTGGGGCGCACAGGACAAACGTACACTAAAGGAATAGAAGACAGGAATGGATCAGTGCATGTCAGCAGAAAGGGTAACAAACAAGAGTACAGGCTGCCCGGGGCAAGTACCGAAAAGTTTAGGGAAACTGGATGCGACCTTATGGACTGGACCTACTAGACAAGCCCACACAAGCCAAAAACGTGAATGATATATGGATACTGGATGGCAGGGAAAGAGGAAGGTGGGATTGATATTGAACGACAGTGGGTAAAGGAGCAAAGGTTTTAAGTGATACCTGATGAGTGAAGATGTGAAGGGATTGACCTGATTGAGAGGTTTACCAGATGAATGTCCAAGGGATGTGCAAAATGGTGTGCTGTTACCATCATAAAACCAATAAAAATATTAATAAAACAAAATAAATAAGTATCCAGGAGACCATTAACAATCCAGCATCAGGGCAGGGGGGTCATCTGACAAGCTCCCCAATACCAAAACAGTTCAACAGTGTGCTAAATGTGAGATGGTTCCCAAGGTGAAACAGAAACAAACTATCTGACGGACAAACCTCCTGTTTGTCAAAATATACCATACAGATGAAGCCTCGATATTGATGAGGACGAGGGATAACGCAATTCAAATCAATTGTGTCTACATAAAAAACCTTTCAAGGTAGATTACACAGGAACACACATTTGACAATGTAATCTGTCTGATATTCTAATCGTTTGCACATGAAAAGTATGGCCACACTCATTCTCAGACTACCAGTGAGCAGTCCATAGTTTCTGAAATTGCGACTGCCTCTTTAAAGAATTGCAGCCAAATGCATCAAGCTAAAAACCGGTCGCAAAGGGGCAGATTCTCAGAAACTGCCCCTTTGCGACCGGTATTTTTGCATTTGGGATGCATCATCCCAAATGCAAAAATCACAAATTGAGAACTCGCTAAATTGCGATTATTTGCATTTAAGGAATCTCAAATTGAGATTCCTTAAATGCAAATCATGGAAGTTTCAAAAATAGCGAATTCGCTAATAGGATACGCAAATTACCACGAAGTACTACTTCATGGTAATTTGCAAAAACTTTGAAAAATGCACTAAAGTGCATTTTTCAAAGTTTCATGTTCCGCACACACATGCCCTAAGGGCATGTGTGTGCGTAACATATGTGTATAGATCAATTTCAAGGGTGCATCAGGGTGTCCTTTGGACACCCCTGCACCCTTGAAATCGCAATCTCAATTTGCGAATCGCTAATTGCGATTTGCAAATTGAGATTGTCTTCCCATTCATTGCTATGGGCCTCTTGGCCCATAGGAATGAATGGGGAGGTATTCCTTAATTGCGACTCGCAATTTGTGAGTCGCAATTAAGGAATTCTAAGAAATCGCTATTTTTTATGCGATTTCTTCATGCATTGCATTTTGCTATTCCTTATTAGCGAATCCTTATTTTTCGCTAATAAGGAATCGCAAAATGGATGCTTGATGCATCTGCTGCAAGTTGCCTGACTGATCTGGCATCCTAACCTTCTGTCGCGGAAGTCTTGCAACCTGATCTTCCATCCAGGGGCGTAATACTGGCCCCTGAGCCCCTACTGTGCCTGGGGCACCTAATCCTACGGGGGCCATGTTTCGTCCATGGCCAATAAACATATGTGAGATATGAGAAACTCTGGGCCCCTTTTCACATACTGCAGGGGGCCCATCATCACTTTATGTTACTGCACCCCTCTTGTAAAATCTAAGATTGCATATAAGAATATTTTAAAAGAAGGTGCACTTCCTTTTCCTGTTGAAATCATTCAGCCCACATGTCGGTGGAGCTGACCATGTGTGTGCGTAATTCTGCCAGCCACTGGAATCAGTTTTGGATCTGTACTCTACTTTTTTTTCGAGCCACATATTTACAACGCTTAAGCTTTTAATTAACTTTCAGGGATGTCATAAGGAACATACAAGTAAACTTGTTTATAAAACAAATAAATGTTTTTATATTATATTAATCAATGTTTCCTTGCAAAATAGTGATGATAAAATGCATTTTGCAGCCTAGACCGTGTAGTGTTATTTATGGAGGCAAAAGCTAGTAGAGGTCCTAGAGGGAGTGAGAAACGCCGACAAAATCATCTTTGCTTTGACCTTGACAGTTCTACACACAACTGTTAATGTTACACATGATATCCATCTGAAAATATCATCCACCGCAATCTTAAAAATCAGCTTTAATGCGTTACAATTGAAGGCTGTATTGTTTTCCCCTTAAACTGTGTTCCTGATTGAATATTTTAAAATGGAGGCGGTAAGAAGTGCCAAAGAGCATGGGTAGTTTAGGAATACAGAGGGGGAAATGAGATGATGCTTGAATGTGGATACATTGCGTATTCAATATTTTAGCCGTTTAAAATATTATAAGGCTACAGCTAATTAACATGCACTTTCCCTCTTTTCATGCAATGGGTTTCAAATCTGCAGTAGGATTCAAAGACAGATATTGATACTTTCTTCCAGCATGTTTCATAGGAAATTCTCTCAACTTCACAGTAGCATTTGCAACAGCATGGCATCTGATGGGACCAAAAAGTCTCATGCAGACGAGTTCCCCTGCCCTGGCAGCTCCAGCTACAAGATGTGTGGATGGCTGGTGCTGAATTTTTGTCGCCATCTGCGAACACAGATCATGCGTGTGCACTGTGACAGAGGCCTGTCTCACCAATTCCAGCCTCGTTGGACAGGGTGGGGCACCCAAAGTTCTAACCTCATAGGGGTCGATTACGATGCCATCCGGAAAGGCTTGTTAGTTTATAGCTCTGTGCAGTGCATGTGTGCTGTATTTATGTGTTGGGTGTATGTGTGGTGTGAGTGGTTCAAAACATGGAAGAATCTGGTTTCCACTTTGGGAAACCATCGGCTGCCTGCAGGAGCATGAGTAGGACGAGGAATCCCCCAGACAGATTTGTGGATTGCTGCATTCCTGTGAGCAACTGGGGACAGAGTGGAGGAAAAGAGAGGCAGGCGCTTCAGCATACCTCAAAAGGTGCTCTTTGATTTATGGAGAGATCACTGGAAGGGGCCTGAGCAAATCTCAGGAAAGAGATGGAGCTAGAAAGAGAATCATAAAGAGAAGGGATGGGCCCTGGGATAATCTTTTGGTGCACATATCACTGTGGCCGACATACAGATGTGAACATCTAGTCACTCCCATGGCATGTGTGTCAGATTTGGAGTCGCTCCTGCTGTAACAGGAGGCTCTCTGGAGAAAGGGGAGTGCAGAGGAGTGTGCACTTTACAAGTAAGCAGACCACCAACAGGAACTTCAAAGACTAGGCCCTAAATCACATTTGGTGTCTGGAAAAGGACTATAAGAAGGGGAGCTCAACGCTCAGAATACTGTCAAGCAGCCAGTTGGGCTGTGCAAGGAGGAAAAGATCTGCTAGACTTCTGCCTGTAAACGGGGCTGAGGACTAAGGCCTGCCAGTATGCCAGCTTGGTGAGGGGACAACACACAGGGATATTTATTTATTTACTGACATTTACAGAGCGCGAACAATTACCCGTGGGCGTCTCGGCGCTAGACTGCACTAATGTCCCTCCCCAGGCTGAAGAGTATGTGGACTCGTATGCTATATTTATTGGTTGAATAGCCACGTCTTCAGTCTTTTCCGGAACTGAAGGAGTGAGGGGCTTGTTTTTATGTGGTGTGGCAGAGTATTGCAGATTTTAGGAGCCGCAACTAGGAAGCGGCGGTCGCCCCAGGAGACTGTTCTGCTTCGTGGGACCACTAGTTGGTTAAGTGATGAGGATCGGAGTTTTCTGACCGGGTTATAAAGTATTAGTTGATCTTTAAGGAAGCGAGGTCCTTGATCCTGCAGTATTTTGTAGACTGTGCACAGTGATTTGAACTTTATCCTGTTTTGGATGATCAGCCAATGGTAGGTCTTCAAGGTGTCTGAGATGGGCACGAATTTAGGTTTTTTAGACAGCAAGCGTGCAGCCAAAACCACTTGCCCCTAGAGCCTGGATCACCATTCCCTGTCTGCTTACCAAGATCTGTCTGTGAAGAAGAGTAGATCATTGGGGGGAATGTTTCAAGTGGGGGCTCCTGGCAAAGGGGATCCATATAGCGAGGTGTGGGGAGATGGCTAAAACATCAATATGGTCATGATCATCTGCAGGTTCAAGTCAATGGCCCGTATGCCCGAGGGGGGAATAGAGAGACTAGCCGTGGTCACCTGATCGGGCTGTAGCCCATGTGTGGAATGAAGTCAGTGACCCGTATGCTAGAGGGGGTCGCCGTGAAGAATATTGCTGTGCCAAAGGCCTGTATGCGGAAATAAGTTGGCAACTCCATATGCCAGAGGGGGCAACAATGAAGATTACTGCCAAATTGGTCGGGCTGTAGCCCATGTGAGAAGTGAAGTTGGCATTCCTGCATGCCAGAGGGGGCAGCAGTACAGATTACTGCTGTGCCGATCAGGCCATAGCCCGTGTGAGCAATAGGGCCGGGGTTCCTATATACCTGGTGAGCAGTGGAAGAGTCAAAGACCGTTGCCTAGTTCAAGACATTGTCGAGAGGAAAGGCCACTGTGGTGACCTGTGTGGGAGAGCCCCACCTGAGGATCAGACCCAGAGCAACCTGCCCCCCACCTGTGGGAAGGATCTGGGGAACTTACCATCTCACCAGAGGAAGTGCCATGGATGATGCCCAAGAGCTGTCCCTGAGGAGCTGCAAGTGCTACTCACCAACATCAGACTTGCAGCTCCTTGCAGAAACTCTGGTTACGCAGTCCTTGCAGGAGTGGGTAAAACTCATCAGTGAGCCAAAAGGACCTGGGGATCTTTTTCTGCCCCATAGAGCTTCAGGCGCTGGAACACTTTTGATTTTTATCAGAGTCAGAGTGGGACTCCTGAGACTCAGAATACTAGTGAAATTTAACCTGAATGTTGATATAATTAATGTGGAATAACCATTACCACTAGACTCACAGACCGGCCAATTGAATAATTGAGCCCTGACCCCATGGGCTGTGTGCATGCAAGCCTGTTTGTCCAATTTTTGCATTTGAATGATACAACTGTTGTCTTTTTCTTCTGGAGTTTTTTGCCAATAATTTTCAACAGGTTTGATTTACAAAAATCTGGCAGGTATCACAGAAATGGAACTTCAGATCCCTGGGCTAACTCTTGTAGGATCAGAATATAAACCCAGTCAGTAACCAGGTAGAGTGAATTGGTGTTGTGTGCAGTTTCGCAAAGCGGAGTGGTGCAGAGTGGAGAAGCCTAGACTGGAGTGGTGTAGAGAGCAGAGGGGAAGAGTGCTGTGGCGCACAGTAGAGTGAGGCAGGGCTCACTGACATAGAGGAGAGTAGTGTGGAGTAGAGTAGAGAGGCAAGGACTGAAGTGGAATAGAGTGTATTGGCATAGAGTGCAGTAGAGTGGCATAGAGTGATGCAGAGTAGAATGACGCAGAGTAGAGTGGCATAGAGTTCTAAGACAGAGAGTGCAGGGCTGCAGACTAGAGTGTTGTAGAGAGCAGTGGTGTAGAGTAGAGTGGCATTGTGTGCATTGGTGTGGAGTTCAGTGGTGTACAGGGGTGCAGAGTAAAGTGACATAGAGTCCAATGTTGGCAATAACATAGAGTAGAGTATAGTGGTGTACAGTGCAGTGGTACTGAATAGGTTGGCATAGAGTGCAATGGCATAGAGTGTATTGGCTTTGAGTGAAGTGGTACAGAGTGTAGTGGCGCAGTGTGGACTGGCACAGAGTGGAGTGGCACAGAGTGGAATAGAGTGGCATGGACTGCTGTGTCATGGAGTAGATTGTTTCAGAGTAGAGTGAAGTGCGGTAGAGTGCAGGACTAAAGAGTAGAGTGTTGTACAGTTCAGTGGTACAGAGTAGAGTGGACTGGTGTAGAGTTCAGTGGTGTAGAGTTTAGTTGTGCAGAGTTCAGTGGCTTAGAATTCAGTGGTGTAGAGTTCGGTGACATAGAGGTCAGCGGCATAGAGTGGCATAAAGTAGAGTTCTGTGGTGTAGGGTGGCATACAGTAGAGTGGCAGAGAGTGCAGTGTTGCAGAGTAGACTGCCATTGAGTGCAGTTGTGTATAGTAGGGTGGCATTGAATACACTGTCTTAGAAAGTAGTGGCTCCCAGTAGAGTGGCATAGAGTGCGCTGGTGTAGATTAGAGTGGTGTAGCGCGCAGTGGGGCAAAGTAGAGTGGTATAGAATACAGTGGTGCAGAGTAGAATAGAGTAGCGTAGAGTGCCGTGATGTAGAGTACAATACAGTGGTGTAGAGTGCAGTGACAGAGTGCATTGGTTTGAGTAAAGTGGTGTCGGGCAGACTTATGACAAAACAATTCTAGTGTTGAATTTGAAAAATCTAGATGTCTTGGTAGGTTCCCAGTGTAGACAACCCAAGTGTTAACCTTCTCAAATCGAGGCAGGTGTCAAGAGCCATCAAAAAACCACTTAATATGTTTTCAAAGTTAGGGCAGTGTTTTCGTCGGTGTGCTGGATTCCCGGGCATTTGACTGGATTCCTCTTTCATGTGCATATGGGTAGACCATTTCATGAGAAGTCAAACGACCGAGTCAATGAGAAAGTGCCTAGTACCAGCAGACGGCGTTCTGAATGCATCCCTTAAAAGCATGCATGAGTTTGAGTGTGAGGGTGCCCTACGGGCACTGCTTGGCTCTGTTTATAGTTTTCCCAGGTGTTTGTCTTGAGCACTGAATTGAAATGCAGCTCACGCACACGTTCACCACATGGTGGCAGTCCAGAAGATGGTGCTAGCGTTTACCTTGAGTTGCAATTCATTCCTCACAACATGTCTGATAGTATGAGTCTTTATCACCATTTTAACTTCTGGGTGATTGCATTTATTGTCCCTCACTGCAGCCTATTGGCCAGAGGACACCATGGATTTAATGAGCGAGCGGTCTGTTTAAAGTTATCCTTTCCATAAAGTTAAGCTAAGTGCTTAGATGGAAGCTGTTGCTAGCACTGTAGTGACTTCATTACATTAACATGTTCCCTTCATCAGAGGAAGAACTATATGTTGCATTGTTGTGGAAAACCGAACAATTGTACTTAGCAGAGCATGGTAGGTTGATGCACCTGCTGTGGAGATCAGTGTCTTATCTTCGGGTCTCTGTTTTGCATCATGCTCAACTGACTCGACCTTTCATCATCCCAAAGAAAACATTGTTATCATGAGTTGTGTATCCGGATCCTCTCTGAATGATCATACTACGAAAAAGGAGAGCAATAAAAAAGTAGTCTTGTGTAACAATGTTGGAATAGTATGATTATGGATTATGATATCTGGGTTATTAAGATTCATATGCACAGGAACATGCTTTTTAATCAGTAGTTATTAAGTTATATATATATATATGACCAAGAGGTAGGCTTACCTCGAAACGCGTTGGGGCTGTTTATCTTTTTGCCAAATAAACCTTGAGCACTGAGAACACAATTGGGGCCTCGACTCTGGTTTCTACAAATAGGATTATACCAGTTTTCTGACTTATTTAAGGATTGGCGATCCTGTCGAGCGCCCGCCGTGCAAGAGGCAGAAGCACGCCGCTTTTTCGTGTTGTATATATATATATATATATATATATATATATATATATATATATATTTTTTTTTTGCTTTCTTGGATGCGAGCGAGCGTGCAGCGATATATATATATATATATATAATCTGATATCTGATGCAGCCCTGACCTTGGTGAATCAATATGACTCATGTTTCCATTAAATATAGAGGGGCTTATTTACAAGCCTCTTGCGCCGTCGGTGCGCCACATTTAATATCGAACAAAGTGATGTACCGGCGGCGCAAGGGGCTTGTAAATAACCCCATCGTTTTTTTTCCTTCCGGCACTAGCTGTTAAAGCTCAATTTTTGGTAATGCTCGCGCTAGGGAGACACAGAGAAGAAACCTCTCTGCTGCCATAAAAAAAAAAAATCTATGTTGACTTTGCCAAATCCCCAAATCACGGTGACACAGCTGCTTACAAATTAAAAGAATAATAGGAGGCTTTGAAGTCACTGAGTGCAGGTGGGTGTTAGCGCAAAGCTTGATCCACCTGTAAAACGGAAAATCCCGGGAAAGTTTCCAGTGAGGCTAGAGGCAAGCATCAGAGAGAGCTTTCTGAGTTATAAGGATCAGAGATGCTGAAAGCTTCTCCTGAAAGCTTCAAATCCTGCTACTTTCACAAATTCTTGAGGACAAAACATGCTGAAATGAGCGCTTCATTCATCTTGATAAATTCCTTACGACAACACATCAGGATTGAGACGTCGTGGGAAGCAGTGTTAGGATGGAAGGCATTGAAAGACTGAGGATTAGTTCCCTTCTCTTACTGAAATAAGTCAGTCGATCTGTGGAAATCCCCCAAAGAGCATTGGCCTGCTCCGGTCGTAGCGCCCGCCTCAAGGAAGTACTTTGTTCTGGTAGGAAGCTGGCTCTGTATATAGTATGACACTCAGTGCTTATACCATGCACAGAGTCCAGGGGTTCCCCAAAAGTGGATAGGGCTCAATGTAAAACCCAAGGTTCTCTATTAGTGTGGGTGAGCAGCCTTTGGCCTAACACAGAGGAGTGTAAGACATTTATTGCACATCATTGATCAATAATGGACACACGACTCAAAAGGAGACCTACACCAATCTTCAAACAATAAGCTTTGTACTTTATTTCAAAACCCAAATCTTCGCAATAAGGTAAGTACATTTTTAATTAAAAGTGCTTTTCACTTACAAAAGTTTACATTGCAATTTCTGAACGATTCAATGTTATCCTATGAAGGAAAACAATAATGTGGTAAACGCGTAAGTACGCAACTTACAGTTCCATTCTTCAGGGCCAAAGCTTAGCAAGGGTCAGTTGGGTATCAAAACTGCACCACCAGTGGCACAGGGACTGCCGGGTGCAGAGGTCAAAATCAGAGTTTGACCCAAAGCGTTTCAGTGGAGACTGGGGATGCTCAAAGCCACACTGCTTGCAGGTAAGCAGATTGGTTTCAGAGGCCAAGCTTTGGGGGTTAGGAACAGCACGGGGGCACAAAACAGCACCAAACATACACCACAAGTGACACAGAGGCGACCAGGCACAGAGTGTGATTTCAGTATTGGGCACCCAACTGGAGGGTGCAGGCAGAAAACTAGCAACTGCACAGATAAGGTAATATTGAGGATCACAGGGGCCCTGCTAGTCGAGCTCCCCAAAGTCCAGGACCTGCGAGTGGAGAGGTGCCTATAGACATCAGATTTAACCTTACTGGCGGTTGCAGTTGGAGGGACCCTTCAGATTCACACTGGAGACACTGTAATGGAGGTCAGCCCATGCTGGATTCAAGGTCCAGATCTCTGGGGAGACTTCATTGGACAGGTGAGCCACTCAGACTCAGACTGTGGTTGTCAGGTGCAGAGTGGGTAGGCCTCGCGGTTTTAGATAGCACAGGAGTCCTTGGAGTAGATTTCTTCTGGACAGGTCGCCTGTCCACAGGAGATGGAAGTCTCAAAGGCAGCAGTCCTCCCAGAGTTTTCAGAGGTCGCTGGCTGCAAGGGGAGTGGGCATAGACCAGCCACGGCCGGCAGTGACAGTACCTGCAGGGCAGTGACGTGGGGAGGGGTAGGGGCAGGGTGGGGGGTAGTAACGTATGGATTACGGAGTTTTAGAGGTAAGTAAACATTTAAATAAATAAAATGAATTTCATTGCGCGCTCTGCATTGCATTTGGGAATGCAGTGCACTCAACGAAATTCGTTTTATTTATTTAAATGTTTACTTAACTGTGAAGCTCCGTAATCCATACATTACTACCCGCCACCTGCCCCTCCCCACGTCACCGCCCTGCAGGTACTCCCACTGCCGGCCGTGGCTGGCATAGACCTTTTCCTGAGTGGGGTAGTCCTCTCATCTTCAAAATAGAGGGGACTGAAAACTGTGCTTAACTTCTCCTCCTCCACCAGAGGGATGGAGTTGGCAAAGGTGGCACACCATCTAGCCTTTCCAAGTTTTCCAGCCGATTTTCCACCCAAAGTGGGGATTTAAACTGGGGGCTGTCATCTGTGCTAGCAGCAGAGGCTGGGGGTCGCATTACAATGGCAGCAGGCCTTTAAAGATGCCCCTTGGAGCACTGGGAGGGGATGTGACACCAATGCTCAGGATGGGCAATATTTTAGGTCCCAGAGTGCAGAGGCTCCCCACCCAGTGGTCCAGAACCATGTCTGTGTGTGGCAGGCTGCCTAAAGCCAGTCAGTGACCACACCAGGGTCGGTAGGTTTTATGGGGACACCTCTGAGGTGCCCTCTGAGTACATGGTTTAAAAAAACTGACACTGCCATCAGTGGGGCTTTATTAAACGGAGCTGTTTGGTACCAAACATTCTTTGGTTCAGGAAAGCCATCATGGTGCTGTGGAACTCGAGTTGTCAAGTTCCCAGCCAATGTTTCCTCAATGGCCTCCATGCCCTTACAGTATTAAAGAATAGACCCTAATACTGCAGGGACATATCTGTTCATGCAGATATGCCCACAGCTGTGATATAGTGCACCCTGCCTTAGGGCTTGTAAGGTCTGCTGGAGGGGCGACTTACCTATATCTTAGGGAAGGCTCGTTGGCATGCCACAAAGGCAGTGTGCCATTTTGACTTTTCAGTTTTGTCTGCATCAGGCCATCCCTAGGGGACCCTCTTCAGTCCGAATGCCCTAGGTACCCAGGGACATTCTACTAGGGACTTACAGAGGGCCTGAAGGGCCAATTGTGGATCAGTTGTAGGGAAATAACAATGGTCCTGAGAACCTGGACAGCAGGGACCCAATACTCTACAGTCAAAGTTGCATCAAAAGCCAGGCAAAAAGTGTGGGGGGGATACTGCAACAGAACTCCATTTTATCACAGTTCAAAACATCATCCAAGAATCCTTACCACTAAAAGAGGACAATTCTGGCTGCTGGTGCAGTGTCTGTTACCAAAGAAAGTCAAGTCTAGTGCTAAAGTGCCAACATGCCTTTGGATGAGCTGTATTTGCCAATGTGTAACATGGAAAATGGCAAAGCAATTGGTGAAAGGACATAATTGTAAGATCC
This sequence comes from Lissotriton vulgaris, assembly GCF_964263255.1. Taxonomy (NCBI): domain Eukaryota; kingdom Metazoa; phylum Chordata; class Amphibia; order Caudata; family Salamandridae; genus Lissotriton; species Lissotriton vulgaris. The sequence continues at coordinate 229,510,849 of NC_141693.1, read as the reverse complement.
AGATGAGCTGTACAAAGACTTGGCATATTCTCACAGCAGGATTTGTGCCCATGTGCTTAAGCTACTGAGTGGTGAGTATAAGCTGTCGCTTTGTCATTAGACACTCCTTGAATTTGCTTTTATTTGGGTAATTATGAGGCAGTTTAAGTCATAAGTCTTCAATGTATGAAGTAATAATTCAATAACTGATAGTTTAATACTCATACCCCAAAAATAGCCATGCACAGTAAAACTGTAGGTGCAAATTTCAGGGTATAGTGTGAATTGTAATTAAATAAAAAACAGAAGTTCTAAAATTACGTACAGAAAAACAAAACAGTGTTAATAATTATGAATGTAAAACTGTGTTCTTTCTTCAATTCAGAGCCTTCACTGGTCAGATTGTGAATGGTCAAAGCTGGGAAGCCAATTTGAAGTTACAAGGCAGCCCAGGAGTGATTGAAGTTGGACAATTATTGGCATGGTGTTGGGATGAAAACTTCCGTCCAGTCAAGGTGATGTAGGGTGTGTGAGCTCACAAGCAAAAGAGCACACAGTGGCACCTCTCAGGTCCTTCTCTATCCAGCTAGGCATGCAGTCCAAACGGGTGCTGCACAGCTGCACTAAAAGACAGGATGTGTTGGCAGAAATATTGTAAAAGGTGGTATAGAGAGGAAGAGAGAGTGTGTAGACATCAGTAAGCTCCTTAGCTCTCCTGCTCTCTGTTGTTGACTCTTGATTTTGTCCTTCTTTGAACTCTGGTGAGGGGACTCCAGTTTCTGTGCAAGCACAATCTGAAGGGGCCCACTCTGGTATTCAATCTGTTGTTTCTCTGTGGGCAACAACCAGCCTTCATTTTGCATTGTAAAAAAGTCTGTTCACGATCATCCCAGGGTAACCCTAGACAGCTAGAAGTCAGGCCCAGTTCACTAAAGGTACAAGTGATACTATTCAATTAGTACTACTGGCAAACTAGGCTCACAGTCACACACACACACACACAGCCTTGAAGTTAATCACACATCAGATAGGCTACTCATTAAAAATACAAGGGAAACAAACAGAAACCGATAGAATCAATAACGGATACTACCATGATGATGTATGGGAGAACAGCTCACACATACCCACATAAGCACCATCCAAAAAGCAACGCGCTAGAGAGTAACACAAATTATAAGAATGACACTGAAAGCATATGACATAAAAAAGGTCTACACATTTCAACAGGTGCCTTTCCACTAAAACACAAATAAAACAATCAGTTGCTACAATCAGTTGATACATGTGAATGTACATGCACATACATGCCATTTTGAGTGGCCTCATTGGTAACATCTGCCTACGACCTCCTTGCTGCTCTCCCTGAAACCTACTTTTGGCTTACTTAGTGTGACATAATTGTGTTGAACATGTGTGATATTTTCCTCGTCCCATTAGACTTGTGTGGAATGTTACTCCAACTGTGCGAATACATACATCTGCTATGTACATCTCTTACCAATGGTAGTCAGTAGATGTGAAAGGCATAGCAAGCTCTCAAATGTGTATATCATCCCTAGTGACTCCTCTAGGCTTCAAGGAATATTGTCTTCTTTTCTCACCATTGTGCCAATGGTTTTGCCTTTTCATGTTCTAATGATTGTGAGCCCATGCACGAAAGGTGCATGGGCCCACAATCAGGTTCATGTGAATCTGGAATTGATCAATTCAGAAGTATTAAATTGGCCATTGATGAGTCATCTAGAGGATATACCAGAATCCATCATCTTTCTGCTGTTGCTCCATCCTGAATTACCCCCACAATGGATACGAAGAGAGCGGAGGCGAAGACGTCAAGCTTGTGGATGGGAAGTGGGGCCACTGCAGGTCCCCTCAGCTGTGTCGGGGGTCCGCACTGCTGCAGAGCAATCTGGCAATCTATTGCCAGGAAGTGCACTGCAGTGGACGTTGACACTGGTAAAGTTTGTGAAGTCAAATAGAGATGAAAGGATCTTTTCCACTGGTCCTGGAAAGTGCCTCACAAACACCATTCCTGGTTCATCCACTGAAACTCTCTTACTTGAACACTTTCAAAAGTACCCACCCAGAAAGGGAATTTACTCCAGCCCTTTGCTGGATCTCCAACATTTTACAGGGAGGGAAATGGTTGGAGAGATGCTGAAAGTCCACAAACTCACATGTTTGTGGGTGTTAAAGCGTTTTTAAAATTATGCAAAATTTGAACATTTTGTCTGAAAATTATTTCTTATAATTAGTCATTTTAATGATGCGTAGAGTTGTAATCAATGGATTAAAGATGTAGCATTTGGTACAAGATGATAAGGTAATTTAGAAGAGTAGATAAGGAGATAAATAGATTTGCCACATTTTCGTGCAAGCTGCCATTATTGCCATCATTTTTTAATATGGATGTCATTGCTGATGTTCTGTACAATGTGCTCCATCTCATTCCCCGTCACAATCAGTGTCTCGCTGCAAGTCATCTCCCCCATGTCTCTGTGAAACAGCAAGTGAATGGCGTAAACATGATGCAGTGTACAACATTGTTAGAAAGCCTGTATTGTGAATGAAGCTTGCAGCCTGTGCCCAAAGTATCATTTTCAAGGACTTCCACTGGAAATTCTTTGAACCACTTTTAGAGGGATGTTTCATCTCTGGAGGGCAGTTGCTGAGAGAGAAGATGGAAGATTTCGCTTAGGTTAAGAAATGAGTTAATGCTAAGAAGACTATGTAGTTGTTTCTGATTTGCCAATGCAACCTTAACCATGATCATACTATGCTGAATTTGCAGAATCTTTTAACAGACACGTGATTTGTGTATTAAAACTTTGGGATTTTAGCTATTCAGGCTCATTTTCTGTAGTTCTTTTGGACTGCTGTTGCTGGAGACCTGAGTTTTCTATGTCCATTTGACTTGGATTCTTTATGGGATGTGTCAGCACTCTTTATAAGATTGACAATTCGAATTCTGCTCAGATTCTGATTCAACTAAGGATTAATTAGTTTATGATTTCACATTATTTGTAGTTCTGTATGTCAGCCTTCACGACAAATTAATGTATTTTTCTCTTTAACACATTTTCACTATTCTGTATTAAAATTCACCTTTTTCCCTATTTTGGCTTAAAACTCGGTCCTTTACATTTCTAATATTTTGTTTATTGTTATTAAATTTTACTCTGAAAATGTGTGTTATACCACTGAGGAGTGTCATCGCCAAGTGCTAGATGAGCTGGAGAGACTGGAAATTCAGGGGCGTATTACCAAGGGTGGCGATAGGCAATTATCGCTGGTTTAGCGGCCGTTTTCGGCCGCTAAGCAGCGATAATTCTATAGCTCTATTAGCAAGCTGTCGCTAACTGATGTTAGCGACAGCTTTTAGGCGATAGCGAGCGGTTTGGGGCCCGCTTTGCATGTCAGCGATATTTATGGCTAATGACATGCAAAGTGGGCGTACCCAACCTGTTAGTGACTGAAAGCAGTCGCTAACGTCGCTATCGCCTATTAGCAAGGCAGACGTAGCGATGGAAATATTCCCGCTATCGCCAAAAAACATTGCCTGTTCAGACCAGTTCTTAGCCATGTTATCCAATGGGAGGTGGATAACATGGCTAAGAGCATTTTGTCGCTAATGCGTGAATATCGCTGTATTCTCAGGGGTATTCACGCATTTCGCCGCTATCGCTGGATATTTTTGCACAATGGAGAAAAACGTTGCTAATAGCATGTTTTCTCCGCTAACATATCCAGAGATAGGCAGCGATAAAAAATCGTCGCTAAGCCTATTTAGCAATAAATATCGCTACTTGTTGGTAATATGCCCCAAAGTCCTTTGGTAAACTTTAGGGTGTTCAAAATATTGGGATTGAGATAAGTTTTTATGTTTGTCTCCTATAGTGTTTAAACCAACTCTCAACATGTGAGATAAACTACTCTGTGATTTTAAGCAGTCTTGGCATACAATGAAGTAGTAGTAAATGCATTCATATCTGCTAGGCCTTTTTAGGTCTCAGGACCGTTAAGCTGCGAAGCAGCTTCCGGTCAGGAGAATTAATGTCTCTCAGTAGCTCAGTAGATCCCGCCTCCTTACCCCGTCTCTTCTCCATTGGCTGGCTTCCTAAACGGAGGCCAGCCATTGGAGGAGAGATCCATCACTCCGATGTAGCCTCGTCCTTTTCGGATTTGGGGGCGTAATTTTTGCTGTTCTTTAGACAGTGATGTCGTCCGTCACTCAGCACAGCAAAACACGCCCCCAAATCCGAAAATGTCGCAAGCTTTGTTGCCGCCATTGTTGCCCAGCCGGCGCCGAGTAAGGAGGCCTCCGTTGGAGGCCCTTAAGTATACTTTTTGTTTTTTCTTATTTACAGGTTTTTTGCCCACGCATCCTTTCGTCCCATATTTCTACCTTTGACTGCAGGTTCCATTCTAGGCGTAAGGGATGGTTTCCACCACCGATGCGCTTCTATGCGGGGATCGGCTCTGGAACATGGTTACGACCGGCGAGTCACGAGCATTCGAGCACCGTCGAAGGCTCACATCGATTTCAGCTAAGTGTGGGGGCAGAGTGAATTTTGGCTGGGGAAGTGCGCATTTTACAACTGAGTGAGGTTGTGTCGCCCGTTTTTATTGATCGTTGGCAGCTCGCAGGGTTCGAGTTCCTGGGAATTGCCATTGACAGCATTTGGCCCGCATTTTATATATGCGCAAGGTTTGGCGTGTTGTGGCCATTAAGTGCGAATGTTATCTTAAGCAGCCACTTCAGCAAGCTACAGTTTGCCTTTGAAACGTATAGCACATTTTTAGCCGTGGGCATCGCATCGGACTGGGACAAAAAGAGGCGGTGGCGTAGCGATTATCTTCAAAGAGCATCTAGCATTAACATCCTCGTCTGCCACAACTATACAAGGAATTGAAGGTCTTCACTTCTGCTTCCAAGTAAGCCCTCAGCTCTCACTAGCAGGTCTAGTGATATATCGCCCCCCGGTCAGCGCGGACTCCTCTCTCACTACCTTATTAGACACGATAGTACAGAGCTCACTCCTTCACCCCCTTTTCTTAGTGGTAGGTGATTTTAATATCCACATGGATAAAACAGACAGCGCCATGGCAGAGACACTCCGAACAACGCTAGACGCGGCCGGCCTCAGACTGTTCAATGAGGGCCCCACACATACTGGGGGACATACGATTGATCTTATCTTTTCCAATATCAAGGATGTGCGGTCCGAGGAACCTCTCCCTCTGATATGGTCAGATCATTCCCTTGTCCCATTCACTCTGAACATTCGAAGCGATACTAAGGCGCTTAGTAAATGCTACTTTATGAAAAGACAATGGAAAAAACTGACCCCCGAGGCTATGTCCCCGGCTCTGGCCCGAACCACCCCCCCCTTGACAAATAATCCCAACAGGGATGCTGTTCTACTCAATGAATGGATAGGAGGGATGGTTTCTTCTATTGCCCCTGCCTCTCGGGCTCTATCAAAAAGAGAATCTCCATCAGCTCCCTGGTTCACGCAGGAACTTAGAGAGGAGAAAGCGGCTTGTAAAAAACTGGAGAGACTCTGGAGAGAAAATTACGAGCTAGAAGAAAAAACTAGATACAAAGAAGCACTGAAAAAATTCCGGAAAGCCATTAGGAACAATAAAAAACGATTCTATGCAGACTCGATTAAGCAGGCAGAACAATCCAGCAAACAAGTCTTCAAAGTAGTACAGGCCTTCTTCAAACCCCAATGCATTGAAAGAGAGGTCACCCCCACACCATTACTTTGCGAGCAAATTTCAGAATACTTTGATCAAAAAATCAAGAAAGTATATGACTCCTTTGGTCCAGTAATAAACACTATAAAACAGGACACAACGACCAAAGGCGAGACAGAAGACACCCTCACCCAGTTCGCATATATCCCGCTGAACGAGGTGTTGCAAGAACTCAGTCGCTGTAAATCTGGCTCCCCGGATGACCCCTGTCCGGCAAAAATATGGAGCACCATAGCGGACTCTATAGCGCCCACACTCCAAAGTATCTGGAATTCTTCCATCACGTCAGGAATTTTCCCTGACGTCTGGAAGCATGCCACGCTCCTCCCCCTAAAGAAAAAACCAAATGGGGACCCAGATGACCTTACGAACCTTCGCCCAATATCCCTTCTAGCCGCACCGGGAAAAATGCTGGAAAAAGCGATACAACGCCAATTGAGTAAATTTGTGGAAACAAGCAACATTCTCCATGAAACTCAATCTGGCTTTCGGCCCGGTTTCAGTACAGAAACAGCGCTCCTAGAGGTAGCCGAGTCAGTGAGGTGGTCGATGGATGCAGGAAGTTCAGCTATGCTGGTACTCCTGGATCTGTCGGCCGCCTTTGATACAGTGGACCACGCCAGATTACTCAGCCGGCTGGCAGAGATAGGCATACAAGACAACGCGCTGAAGTGGATTAATTCCTATCTATCTCAGAGAACGCAGAAGGTGGCACTCGGGACGATTTCCTCCACACCCAAAACCCTCAACTGTGGAGTCCCGCAGGGCTCGGCCCTCAGCCCTCTCTTATTTAATATCTACCTGGCCCCCCTCTTTACGTTAATTGCCAACTGGGGTGTTAAGGCAATTTCTTATGCCGATGACACCCAGTTGGTATTCCCTTACTCTGAGATGACACAGGAATCCTTCGCAAACTTTAAAGGCTGTCTCCAGGACATCGCTCACTGGATGAATACCAACAAACTAAAGCTAAATGCCAATAAAACCGAAGTCATCTTCTTCGGTAAAGGTCCTGCCCCCGCCCCAGAGCTATGGTGGCCGGTGGAGATGGGCCCCCCACCCATGCCCAGCCATTCGGCAAAAAACCTTGGAGTGAGATGGGACGATAAAATGTCTTTTACTTCCCATATCCAGCAAGTGGCCGGCTGCTGTCTAAGTAAATTAAGAAATCTCCGAAAATTTCTTAAACTTCTACCCGAGAGCTGCAGGAAATCGGTTGTCCATGCAACTGTCACTTCACGGTTGGACTACGCCAATGGTCTATACCTGGGACTCCCAAAATTCTTAACCCATAAACTACAGGTAGTTCAAAATGCGGCTGCGAGGCTACTACTGAGAATTCCTTTCAAGCAGTCAGTCTCTCCGCATCTTCGAACCCTGCATTGGCTCCCTGTGGCCAACCGGATAAAATTCAAAGCCTTGACGCTTGCGTTTAGATCTTTGCATGGCTCCTGTCCACTCTACCTAAAAAAACGCCTTCCAAGGTACTCTCAAAGCCGGTCACTTCGGTCAAACGACCGTACCCAACTGGTTGTCCCACGAGCTAAGAAGGCACGCCTTGGCGGTCGTACCTTCTCTGCTAATGTTTCTGCTTTGTGGAACTCCCTACCTCAAGCAATCCAGCAGGCTCCGTCTGAACCTTGCTTTAAGAAGTTGCTAAAGACCTGGCTCTTTGCCCAGCCCCGCTAGGTTTCCCACTTTTTGCCCTGGACCTCTGTGGTTTTTTTTTTCTAGCGCCGGGACACCTCCTCGCGAGGTAGCTGTTCGCGCTCTATAAAACACAGTATTATTATTATTATTATTATTATTATCGGCGGCAGTGTGTCTCTGTGTGGACACTATCCCACCTCTTCGGAGGGCATTAATGGGAGCATATGTGTGTGTGTAACTCTCCAGTCGGTACTTCTATAGGGGTGGAGTAGTGTAAGAACACTTCGTCAGGGGACGTCACTTCCCCTACTGTTCAGCGCGCTTCTGTACTCCGTGAAGCTCCAGTCGGGCCGAGAGGGACGTGCTGCAGTCATGGTGAGTAGGGATACAAGGGTTCTGGGTGGGAGGGCGTGAAGGTGTAGTGGGCCTTTGAATGCCCGACTGTGTGAGCACGTGTAAGTGCGTGAGACTGTTTTCATTAGTATGGCTGTGTTCGTGTGTGGGCTAGCGTGTGAGAGTTGGAGTGCATGTGACCGGTGTTGTAGAAATGACCCCCCTCCCGCAGCTGGGCAACAGGGGTGCCGACCTCCAGGGTCCCCCCTATCGGCACTGTATACGGGCGGTGCTGAGATGGAAGCCCTTACCCCCCCCCCCCTCCTCCCCCCATGTATCTTGTAGGCAGGACCCCTCAAGATTCCTTTCCTCAGCTTATGACTGAATGAAAATGATAGGGGGTGAGCGAACCTGTGAGAGCATGCTTGTTTTTAGACAGTGTCTGTGAGTTATGTGCAAACATGGAGGAGCGTAAGTGTGCGTGTGGTGGCGTGTTTAACTTTAGTAACTAGGGGCCCGATTCACAGAATGAACTTACTACTTTTGGCATTCACAGAATGCACTTACTACTTTTGGTATTCACAGAATGAACTTACTCATTTCGGTATTCACAGAAGTTAGGACTACTAACTTTAGGACTCCTAAATGCCTTCTGTGAATACCGAAAGTCTTAAAATTAGGATTTTTCTCAATTTAGTAGTAGTAAAGTTAGGACTACTAACTTTAGGACGCCTTAATGCCTTCTGTGAATATCGAAAGTCTTAAAATAAGGATTTTTCTCAATTTATTAGTAGTAAAGTTAGGACTCCTAACTTTACTACTACTAAATTGAGAAAAATCGTAATTTTAAGACTTACGGTATTCACAGAAGGCATTTAGGCGTCCTAAAGTTAGTAGTCCTAACTTTACTACTACTAAATTGAGAAAGATCCTAATTTTAAGACTTACGGTATTCACAGAAGGCATTTAGGCGTCCTAAAGTTAGTAGTCCTAACTTTACTACAACTAAATTGAGAAAAATCCTAATTTTAAGACTTTTGGTATTCACAGAAGGCATTTAGGCGTCCTAAAGTTAGTAGTCCTAACTTTACTACTACTAAATTGAGAAAAATCCTAATTTTAAGACTTTCGGTATTCACAGAAGGCATTTAGGAGTCCTAAAGTTAGTAGTCCTAACTTCTGTGAATACCGAAATGAGTAAGTTCATTCTGTGAATACCAAAAGTAGTAAGTGCATTCTGTGAATGCCAAAAGTAGTAAGTTCATTCTGTGAATCGGGCCCTAGGCCTGTATCCACGTGAGTGCGCATTTGAGTAAAACTGGACGGTGTGCTTATGAAACTTTGTGCATGCGTGTATGTGCCTTTGTTTATACAACATGAACACATGAATACGCTTTGTGCTGAGGCTGTCTGTTCCTTTCTGTTAGTGTATGTGTGCTGTTTGTTTCTGCTTGTGCGTGTCCGAGAGGCAGGAAGGGTGTGTGCGCGCGCACGCATGGGCTTGCGTTTGTGTTTAAAAATGTGTCAGTGTTTGGATGAGTGTTTGTGTGCATATGTGGCTGTTATTTGTAATCGAGAGTTCATTTATCGGGAAATCAACCATTAAATGTCACATAAGCATTTTGATTGAAGCTATTTTTTCATTTTTGCAATAATGTCTATAGCACATTTATGAAATGTCTAAATGATCTTGGCTACCCTTTATCAGAAATATGCTATTTGTAAATGGTTGTTATTGTGTGCGCATTGATGTGCAACAGACATGTTTTCTTCTCTACAGTTAGAGGCTTCATAACATTAAAACGGATGTATGTCATGTGGTAAGTGCACGTCGGCGTGTTTGTGCGATTGTGCACTGAGCGCGACCCTGTGTGGGTTAAGAAGGTCTGTCATGCCTGCAAAATTCACTGGAGTCAAAAAGGGGTATAGGAAAGTGTCACATTTTTGTCTTTATTTTACAGCGCTTCCAGCTTCGCACGTGTAACAGAGGACTCGCCAGGAGTAGCGTGGGCGTGACGTCACTTCCCCTACTGTTCAGCGCACTTCTGTACTCCGTGAAGCTCCAGTCGGGCCGAGAGGGACGTGCTGCAGTCATGGTGAGTAGGGATACAAGGGTTCTGGGTGGGAGGGCGTGAAGGTGTAGTGGGCCTTTGAATTCCCGACCGTGTGAGCATGTGTAAGTGCGTGAGACTGTTTTCATTAGTATGGCTGTGTTCCTGTGTGGGCTAGCGTGTGAGTGTTGGAGTGCATGTGACCGGTGCTGTAGAAATAACCCCCCTCCCGGAGCTGGGCGACAGGGGCGCCGACCTCCAGGGTCCCACCTATCGGCACTGTATACGGGCGGCGGCGGGCCTCTGGCCTGAGCGCTCCTGACTGAGTGCTGAGATGGAAGCCCTTACCCCCCCCCCATGTATCTTGTAGGCAGGACCCCTCAAGATTCCTTTCCTCAGCTTATGACTGAATGAAAATGATAGGGGGTGAGCGAGCCTGTGAGAGCATGCTTGTTTTTAGACAGTGTCTGCGAGTTATGTGCAAACATGGAGGAGCGTGAGTGTGCGTGTGGTGGCGTGTTTAACTTTAGTAACTATGCCTGTATCCACGTGAGTGCGCATTTGAGTAAAACTGGCCTGTGTCGCCAAGACTTGATTCCACCACATGCCTCTTTCTTCCACCACCCTACATTTTCTTCTGGCAGTTCTTTTTCATCCACGCTTTCTCTGTTTGACACTTAATTCACATTTTCCTCTTGCCTGCTCCTTCGCTCTCTCATTTCTGTTGTCTTTGTTGCTCTGGATCAAAATCAGATGATGAAAAACAAGTGAGAGCTGGTCAGGATCAACTGCAAACACCGGCAGAAGTTAAGCTCTGGGAGTGAATGCGGAAGGCTGAAAAGAGCGTCAATCACAGTCTAAGGTAGGTAGGAGGTTGCACTCAGGTGTTTACTTAGCAGTGAGGCGAGGAAGGGGGTAAGTCAGGGGCCTATTAAATGTGTCGTTGTTTGTGGTGAGGCGGGCAGAGAATACAAATGTTGTACGGTCACGGCAAAGGTGTGCGGAGGTGAAGGGATTCACACAAGACCGCCGTTAAATGGGAGAAAGGCGAAGGGGGTCTTTTGCGGGAGGAGGTGTTTCCGTGCTGCCGTTCTGTTACCAAAGGCTAATTAACTAATGACTTTCTTAAACGAAGACGTCCTTGCGTATTCTGTGAGTTTACCTAACATGGGCCCAGCAATCATTAAACTCATTCTCCTACTTAACAATCGCCCATCACTGTATTCTACTAACATTCCACCCGCTAGTTATTGTGCGTGTCACACTGGTGTTTTGTACCGTGCCCTGGTACATTAAAGTAAAAAAAACAAGCTAATAGTATTGCTTTACTACAGAAGTTAAAGACCAAGGCTATCAAAGGAAACCTAGTCCATTCTCTAATCAAATTTAGAGTGCGGTCATTCCCAAATTTACAGTGCGGTCATTGCCAGTAACTGTTACTGATGTATCTCTCTCCTTTTGTTTTAAGACTGAACCTGAAGTGAACCCCAAGGCCTATCCTTTAGGAGATGCCCAGCTCACCAAGACGCTTCTGGACCTGGTACAACAGGCAGCCAACTACAAGCAGTTGCGCAAGGGCGCCAACGAAGGTACTTTTAATGGGTTTTGTTTGTTAGTATTTATCAACATCTTGCAGAGCTATTGTACTTGAATTGTGTTTTACTTAGGAAGCCATTTCAATGATGCTTAGTACTACAGCTTCTAGTCTTGAGTTTGGGGGGGGTCATGACTCTTGCCACACCTGCACGGGGCCACTGGAGCGCAGATGTGGAAATATCGTTTTTGTGCTCTTTAATTCGGTCCACTTTACCCAGGTTGTTTTTGACAATCACCGGATGTCAAGTTTTGAACATGAGTTTGACTCCCAATTCTGATTCTGCGGATTGCAAGCTGGTGGGATGTTTGGGTGAAGCTCGTACTGTCCAGGGTTTGTAATATCAGTGTTCATCATCACACAGTATGACGTGTTAACTGTTTATAAAAATAAACTGTACTTTGCAGTGCAATTGTTTTGGTAGCACTTGCACTGTGAAGAGAACCACTGCTAGGTATTTTGGAAATTAAGTGTGGGTTTAGGAAGGGATCTGAATTTTGAGTATTAAGACCTCAAGAAGGGAGTGATTCTGGTGCGAGGTGGATGTTTGGGAAGACATCTGAAGATCTGTCCATGCCTTAGTTTCCAATTAATAATAAGATGCTTTAACGATGGCATGCTCTGTCCAGTTTTTTAGGCCGAAGGCAGAACCGCACTCTCTTCCCTCACACCACTCTCTTCCCCCACACCACTCTCTTCCCCCACACCACTCTCTTCCCCCACACCTCTCACTACGTCACTCTCTCTCTCTCCTTAACACTCTCCCTAACACTCTCACTCCATCTCTATCTCTCACTACCTCACTATCTCTCACTACCTCACTATCACTCACTATACTACACTCTCTCACTAACTCTCTAACTCACTACTCAACTCTTTCTCACAGCAACACAATATCACTACAACAGTAACTATCTCTCACTCTAACACACTACTCAAAATTCACTCTCTCTCTATCTCACTACCTCTCTATCACTACATCACTCTATTTCTATCTCACTCTCACTCTCACTACCTCACTATGGGGCAGATGTATCAAGATACCATTTTGCACTTCTCAAATAGCGATTGTTAAGGAATCGCTATTTGAGAAGTGCAAAATGGTATGTATGTAGAATTTCGCTATTTATTAGCGATTCCTTAGAATTCCTTAATTGCGATTAGCAAATTGCTAATCGCAATTAAGGAATAATTTCCCATTCATTTCTATGGGCCAGGAGGCCCATAGGAATGAATGTAAAATTATACTCAATTTGCGATTAGCAATTAGCTAATCGCAAATTGAGAATAATTTCAAGGGTGCAAGGGTGTCTTAAGGACACCCTGCTGCACCCCTGAATTTGATATGTGTACGCATATGGCGCACATACATGCCCTAAGGGCATGTATGAGCGTCATATGGCACCTTTAGAATTTAAAAAAAGTGCTTTTTGAAAAGAATTCGCAAGTTACCACCAACTACAAGTTGATGGTAATTTGCGAATTCTTAGTCAAAAATCGCAACACTGAAATGCTTGATACATTTCAAATCTTAAATCGCTATTTGCTATTTCTTAAAAGCCTCGCAATATTAAGGAATCGCTAAATTAGCGATTCCTTAATATTGCGAGGCTTTTTGCATGATACATTCCAAAACCCGTTTTTTTTGTCGCAAACGCTGCTATTTTCCGAATCGCAGCGTTTGCGACAAAAAAAACGGATGATACATCTGCCCCTATATCACCACACACTCTCAAAAAATAACTACATCACTCTCTCACTACCTCACAACTTCACTCTCTCTTTCTAAATTACTAATTCACTCTCACTACCTCACTCTCAAATACACTAAGTCACTTACACTCTCTCTTTCACTACCTCACTACATCACTCTGTTTCTATACCTCACAACATCACTAACACTCACTACTTCACTCTCTCTTTCAATACATCAATCTATCACTATCCCACTACCTCACAACATCACTCTCCATCACTACCTCACTCTCTACCTACCTCACTCTCTCACTACATCATTCACTCTCTATTTCAATACTATCTCGCTACTTCACTCTCTCTCTGCTAATGCAATATGTCTAATGCAATATGTAACACATATGCAAACACTTAAGCTATTGACAATAGAAATGACAATAACATTTACTTAGGGATTAAAAAAAAATAATAATAATAAGCAATGCCAATAGCTCTACCTATAATATTGCCGAGACCATTGCATTGTAAATGCTTGTTTTGTGAGTACCTGACTGGAGTAAATGGAGCCATTTTCACCTGTAAATATAAAATGGGTTTGTGATTCATGCTCATGATTTTTAGTCAATATATTAGCTTGAAGTTCCCTTTGATATTGAATATGTTTGTAGACATCCATGGCTCTAATAGGCTCAGAAGCCATAGGGCTCAGTGTAGCATCTCTCAAATTTTCAAACCGCATAACCTTGTTTTCAAAACTGGCGAGGAAAGGTGGATTTTGAGGAAATAATAGGGCTAGTAGTGTGTACATTAAGTTATCTTCTCCCTAAAGGACGTTTTTTGCTTTCTTGAGGGGAATATCCTAACACCCAGGCACGGCCCGTGAAGGGTGGTATACTGGGGCAGTATCGTCAGGCAGAGGAGGGTCAGGGTGGGGGGTTGTAAAATGCGGGATATGGACCATTAGACGCCCTGCACGGGCCCTGCCTGCTAACACCTGCACATTATATACGTTTTCATTGAGAGTAACAATTTTCTGTCATTTGATGATGTTTCATCGACTTGTAACAAGAGAAAATGTAGGCATACTACTTTGATTTCACATACTTTTTAGCTCTTAACTCCACAGGTTACCTCGGAGAGACCTGGTCAGTTGAGAAAATGATTGCCTTTGATCTTTGTGCTTTGCTGCCTGGTATTTTGCATTAAACACTAATTGAACTTTAGACTTCTGATTTGCTGTGTTTCATTTTTAACATGCTCACATGCAGGACATGCATGAATGGAACTGGTGCATGCCCTGTGTCAACAGAGAAACTTCCATTCACAAATAGGAGCATGTGTATTTGGCACATTTTTCATCTTGGATTGAACCACTGCACGTACGAAATGTAAAACATTTGTATAAATCTTGACCCATACATGGATCTAGATATATCGGGAGATGTGTACTAATATTTCAGTACCAATGGAAACTAACCATTAAATGGTAATATCACATTGCAAGACATACTAATTTACTCTGCTCTGCACTAGAAGCTTCCACGCCTTTCACTGATAGGCACCCCCTCAATTATCTATGTAATAAAAAGCTTCTTGGCACCACCAACATCATGGTTATCTAAAGCTTTAAGTTTAAGAATGGGGGGTCTTGGTACACAAAATAACTCACATAAAGAAAGGATTTTAAAAATCTGAACATTTCAGTAATACCTACATACCCCAGACTATTTACATTCAAAAGAAAATCTCCTATCTCTACGAAACCTTAAGAAACTATGATTGATGTAGACAAAAAACAAGTTGTGGCGCTATCATCACATACTTTGATGACACATGAATAAGTGTGAATCAAAAAATGTCCTTCTTGTTTGCCTATGCTTGGAATCATACTATGGAAGACACCTAACATGTGCCTTCCATTTTTTCTCTCCTCAAGATGCTCAAACATAGACTCCTTGAAAATGTCCCCCTTGAGTTCACTGTTTCATTGAGTAATATGGTTGACATTACACCACTGCTACAATGTATTATCTGCTGTTCTTTTCTCAAGCATCCCATTGCCTCGACAACACTCCATCCACCAAAAGAGCACTGAGTCACCGTAGATGTATTTAAGTACTATAGTATTGGGGCAATTTTAGAGCACATTAAAACTGCATGGGATTTTACAATTTACATGCTGTAACATAACCCCAGTACTATGGAATTAGTATTAAAACCTCATGGAGAAGTGCACCATGGGTCTGTTTTTTCCAGCTAAAAGCACACTGAATCTTATTTTCCGTGTGGTGTTCCAACACACTTTTACCTTTTGTTTCCAGCAGGGAGGTAAGGGTATGCATGGGGTGGGGCCAAGAAGGTGGGGATAAGAATTTGAAGGGGAAGTTTCTTTTTATAATTGCATACTTACTCCACTTAAAAAGTAAGTGGCATGAGACAGATTTACTGTGGCAGTCAAAGTCTCATGTTATTTATCCAGCTGTGTTTTCTGCCAGAAAAATCAGATTAGTTATTTCCGCACCTGGTACATCTGGGTGCAGAAATGAACGTATGCAAGCATGCATCAATTTCGTTCCACCTAACTTCAGGCGTGCAACGCCCATAGGGCTAAAATTGCTTCACCCCAGTCGTATCTCTGAGCCCGTGCTTCGGCAGAACGAGCTGCTATGGGCTCGGCTGGGCAGTGTCTAGAGTCTTATCTCTGGCACGCCCGAGTTTTTCACAGGTCTTTGAAGACAATTTGCATATTTACATACCTTTGTAAACTAGTTAACATGGCTTAGTTTTTGTCTGGCTCCAGCACCCCTTGGGCCCCCAATCTGTCTATTCTTTACATTTGTATTTACCAT
Source organism: Lissotriton vulgaris (assembly GCF_964263255.1). Lineage (NCBI taxonomy): Eukaryota > Metazoa > Chordata > Amphibia > Caudata > Salamandridae > Lissotriton > Lissotriton vulgaris. The sequence continues at coordinate 229,494,932 of NC_141693.1, read as the reverse complement.
TTACTGCTGTAGTGTGAAAATGCATTTCATGAAAAGGAATATAAAGTAGGGTTGTCAAAAGAAAAATGCCAGCTATGTGTTGTTTACAGATCCTGCAAAGGCCTCCTGTCGACACTAAATAGGGTTATAAATAAAAAAAGTATGTATTTATTTGCAATGTGACTTTTCTGTCTTTCTTCCCTTTAAATATCAGTCATGCATCTTTCTGGCAGCCCTAGAACGCTATTAAAGTGCTTACTATTTACATTTTCTGTTCGTAGTATGTACAGATAAGTGCGGAAAATACGGCTTTAGGTGACTGTTTATTTTTGTACTGTCTGGGACATCAAAATAATGAGCTCGCAACCCTAATCATAAGACTGGAAGTTTGTTGCAGAATCAACATAATATTTATTTCCTCCACCCTCGATCCCTGATTAATGCCAAAAATAGCAATAGTTTAACATATTTGAAACCCTATGCCGCTGCCAATAACATGCTGAGTTACTTCAAGTGTCTGGGAATGCGCCCTGCATTCAGACACCTCCTTCTTCATTCTCACCCTTCACTTTCATGCTCACCCTGAACTCACAGCGATCACAATGCCTTCACACTGATCACCACACACTCACACCATTCACCCGCTCACCCTGCACTCACAGTGATCACTTTGCACTCATAATGCTCTTGTGCTGTTTGTTCCGTAGCTCACCCTGCAGTCACACTAGCACACTACTCACCCTGCACTCATGTGACACTTCACTCACCTGTCCCCCTCACTGCTCAATCTGCAACCTCACTCAAACAAGCCCATACCTAACCATGCATTCATTTGTCACACCCTGCACTTACATCCGCACCCAAATTCATATGGTCACCTCACTCATCCTGCAGTCACTCCTCTTACCCTACTCTCAGAATGTCGAATCACTCACCATGCACTCACATGGGCACCCCTGCCATACACACAAGCCAGAGGGTTAATGTGCCTGCTACAAAGAATGTGTACCAAGCAGATCACAGAACTGAGTATGAGTAAACTATGAGTAGCGCTATAAAAAAATGAAATGTTTGTCAGAAAGGTGCTATAGAGAGATGAGGAGCATTATTGGTAAGTGGTAGTGAGGGAATTCATGGAGAAGGAGGAAATGGAGGATGGGGCACCAAAAAAGACTGTTGCTCCGTGCACGACCAGTGTTAGGGTCAGCCCTAGCTGGGAGTGGTAGGGTGTTTAAATATCGATTACAAAAATATAGTTGACAAAAATATAGTTGTATAAATATCGTTTACAAAAATATCAACTACCTATACCTAAACAGGTAAGTACATAAATATCTACTCAAAAATATCGATGTAATAAATATAGATGTTAAAAATATTGAATTTTTAAATTAATTAAAATTACATTAAATAATTAAAAAATATAAGTACTATTAACAAAATACATTACATTACTTTTATATTTTAACTATTTATAACAAATTAACTAAATTTGTTCATTATAAACTTAAAAAATGTGTACATATACATATATTTAACACATAAAATTATATAACAACAATAATACATACATTTAATAAAAATATAAAAAATATTATTAGTTAAAACATTTGATAGCGAAGGGGTAAAAATTACTATTCCCACTCCACTGAGTGCAACAGTAGGGAAAGCGCTGGATAGCGTAGGGGTAAAAATTACTGTTCCCACTCCAGAGGGTGCAACAGTAGGGAAAGCGTTGGATAGCGTAGGGGTAAAAATTACTATTCCCACTCCAAAGGGTGCAACAGTGGGGAAAACTTTGGACAGCGTAGGGGTAAAAATTACTATTCCCACTCCAGAGGGTGCAACAGTAGGGAAAGCGTTGGATAGCGTAGGGGTAAAAATTACTATTCCCACTCCAAAGGGTGCAACAGTAGGGAAAGCACTGGATAGCGTAGGGGTAAAAATTACTATTCCCACTCAGAGGGTGCAACAGTAGGGAAAGCGTTGGATGGCGTAGGGGTAAAAATTACTATTCAAAAAAATTTATAAACCATCTGTCAAATTTAGTATAAAATTTAATGTAGATTATAAACATATTTAATATATACATTTAAATATATTATTATTAACAAACACCTACACACCTAAAATTAATTACTCAATTACATTTAATATTTACTAATTAATTATTGATTAGTATTGTATTTTCAAAATATTTACTTAATTAATTAATTGACAGCTTTCACACCATATACACTTATAAACACCACAACACAAACTAAAATTTATTTACTCGTTTAAAAATAAAAATTGTTTAATTATAATTAATTAATCATTAATTAATTATTGATTCAATAAATATGTAATTACTTCACTATATTTTCACTTAAAAATTCCAGTACACACACCTAAAATTAATTAAACAATTAACATAATTAATTAACATAATTAATTATCAATTAACTAATTGAAATTAATTAACTAATAATTATTAAACTATTTATATTAAATTAACACATTAATTAATCAATTATTTTAATATATTTAAATTACTTCCCACCCTATTCCCCTATAAACCCACAACCCGCTACAGAACTATTAACACTAAATTCTACATAAAATACATTATTAACTATTAAAATGCTACAACATATACTAAATTGACAAACAATACTCATTAAAAACACTAAATTACTTATAATTATTAAAAAATCAATATTTTTGTAAACTATGTTTTTGTAAACGATATTTATTAGAACTATATTATTGTTATCGATATTACTTACCTGTCTGTCGATATTCTGGTCAAACTATATTTTCGAAATAGATATTTCTTCTTGTAGATATTTCTGCGGCGATATTAATGTAACTCGATATTTTCCCGTTGATATTCCCGCTCTACACCGCTGAGAGTGTTAGCCCCCGAAGTTCAGGTCTAGTTGTGCCCCTGCCTAACTTGTAATCAGACCATTAGTGTGTGGCGACCAACCAGTGCTTAAATGGAGCCTCTGGAGGCACTTATTTCTGAGGTTATTTTTCCTGAAAAGTCTTTGATCAGCCATGAGAGAGAAAAATGCAAAAGGGGGAAAGAAGGAGGAAGAGATAGTCTGAAATACAGCCATGAAGGGAGAAAACAGGAATGAAGAGGAACTTGTACTGGTGCGATAAAAAGGATGGAGGGAGTATCTTGTGGTGGATGAATAGAGGTATGAGGTGGAATCACAGGTATATTGCCTTGATTTTTGGCAGCTTGATAGCACCAAATGGAGGCTTATGAGGAAATATTTAGTTATCCGCTCTTGTCCTTTTACAAATGAAGCACTGCAACCATCCCTGCATTTCTTTGCCTGGCATCGCAATGGTGTGCTTTGTGTTGCTAGTTACAAACACACTCCTGCTATATGAGTTTCTTTGTGAATTACAAAGAATGAATGATATGCAAGTGAAAACAAAATGGCGCCCCCGCACCATATGCACTCAAAGAGGATCTCCGCAATACAGGTCTCCTGTCTCCTACAAACCATCAGGATAGTGAGCATCATGAGATCCGAAGCAAAGTTCTGATTTTCTGCAGTCTGGCAGATTGCCCGTCAAACGATGGACAGGTATTGAGGCTTTTTAACTTAGGCATGTCCTTGTGTTTTAAATCGCAGAAAATTGAAAGAATGGGTTGTATGCAAGCAAGGTGCTTTGGGATTTTGAAACCAAAACTATGTATTAGTGTGTTGGTTAAAAAAATCTCGAATGACAGTGGGTCGCGAGTCGACCTAGCTCATTGAAATACATCAGGTAAGTTGAACATTGTGTCCCAATGCGATTGTCTGGAGCCACAGGTATAGTGGCATGCTGGGGTCAGAAAACCACCATGTACTTGATTGCACTTAAATAATAAAGCAATTCATTTTATTTTTCAATGTAGCCCATTTTCCTCAAAGAAAAACAGGATGAGTATAAAAAAACAATTACAACCATGTTTAGGAGTAGGCAGTGGTCCCATTGACTACTGCCTGCTCCTTAAATGTTTTTTGCCCACATATTTGCCTCCCAAAATCAACTATTTCCTCAGGGAGGTTTCCGTCCTGTTTATTGGGGTTCATACAATTTCTGCATATCGTTGAAGTGACAATTAGACTCTTTAATTGCCAAAAAAAGTATACATATTCAATATTGAAATGCAAACAATGCTAAAATATGTCAAGAATCCTCAATCTGTTGCATTTCTTTGGTTTGCTCTCACATAAAAGTGCATCATGTTGATTTCACACAGATGCATACACAGGCACATTCTATCGACATGCAGGTCTTCACACTACATGTAGAGTACCATGTGTAAAACGGTTTTGTACCAATTTCAATTAAAAACATTTTTTTTCTGGCTTGCAGTACTCGTTTCCCACTAATCTGGATGGCTCAGTTAATTGAGCGCACTAAGCTGACCAATACATTGATTGGAATTTCATAGGATCAAATCTACCAAGACAAACTGGTCATTCCATTTTTGGGACCAAGTTCTCTCTCCATGGAAAGACCATTCTGTCAGGGCTGGAGACGGCAACAGTGGTTTTCTTGATCTATGTTGCATTTAGATGATCTTCATTTGGCTGGATGTCCTTAGCAGGCCCCGGACGTGCCATTACCTCCCTCTGATGCATTATTGCCTGACCTCTGTGCTTCCTGTACAATTGGAGTCATGCAGAGTCTTGGAAGCAATGCCTGACCTTGAGAACATCATAACCAGTGTCATCATGATGCCTTCCATCTGCCTTAACAGTTCCGTCAGCACGCTGTCATGGTAAGGTCTAGCTCGTCAATGAATCTCTAAGCTGAAACATCAGCAACTTCCCCATACCAGGTGTGCTTTTACCAGCGTCTTTAAGCCACAGCATGATGGTTCAAATAAGCCTGCTTTGAGTAGCTGGCCTCTGATGAACTTCATCAGGGACACGCATGCCAGCACTTTGTACTTTTAGTCAGCACATCACTGCCAAGAGAGGAAACATGAGCATGCATATTAAGGCTCCACCAGAATTACAGCAGCATTTGTACTATGTGTGTCAGTGAGATCGGTTATACTCACACAAAAAGAATTTTACAATCACAGAAACTAGTGACGTGCACACCGATAATTACTTTTCTGCAGAGACTGGTACTGTTTATTTACAACTCAATATTGAGAACCTTGAGTGATTCATTTTTTTTAAAGGAATGCGTCATTCGTTTTCTAACATCTATATGATGAATAGCTGATCTTTAGTTACTTGAGAGTACACTCATATTGTAATGCAAATACGCAGAAAGTTTCAGATACATCTTTTTTCCCTGTTTTCCAGTACCCCATAATATGGGCAAAGTTGACAAAGATTTTTGTTCACTATGCCAATGTTTGTGGCAGCATTGTGTTTGTTGAAAGGAAGACCTCCCTCTTGATGCATTGCCTGGGTCAAGAGATCTTTGACCAGAGTAAGGATCAAGAATCCACAGTCTCAAATGGTTTTGATTTTTATATAGAGCATTTACATGCCCATTTCAAACCTAAAACGAGGATAGTGTTGGAACACTATTAAGTTGATATGCAAGTCCAACATGGCGGGGATATGATAGAGAATTTTGTAATAAGTTAAGAAAGTCAGTAGCTACTAGCAATGTTGGTTCATCTCTTTATGAACATAAAACAGATCAATTTATGCTGCATTGTCATTTGGACAAATTCTATTAGCAGGTATGACTAAAAGATGACCATTCACTATTTGAAGTAATTGAGATAGCAAAAAAGAGTTGAACACTATTTCAAATGTGCAGATAAACATAAAAGGACCCCTCTTGGGTCTTTTGATCTCCCTTAGGTAGAAGTAAAACAAAATCTCAAAAATAGTGAAGGCAGTGAAAGGAAAGGTAATTGTTACAGAAGTGGAAATTCAGGACATTATGCAAATTACAGGGATTGTCCTGTACTAACAGTAATTTGCAAAATCTGCAAAAAAGGGGCACTTGTGGAGCTGCTGTTCATCTTGCAGATCTGCTAGTAAAGAGTCCTAGGTCTCTGAGACAGCTGAAAAGAATGACATCAAAGTACCTTCTATTTGGGATAGTGGGAAGAAATCTCATTCCATAAATGTTTTTAAATTCAATGGCGGAGGTCTGGAAGTTTTAATGGATTTAAGAACCTGAGTAACATTGATTTTCATGACATGCAGTTTGAAGTAGTTGTGCTGATTTTAAATCCTGACTTGAAGCCTAAAGGTTATGGTGTTAAACCTATTGTTCTTTTGGTTTACCTTTACACTAAAATTGAATTTTGTAGACATTCTTGCCTGGGGAAGGTGTATGTGCCCAAAGTAGGTGACAGTGTGCTTAATTGGTTGCAACAGGGTGGCCTGGGTATTCTACTTGATCAAGGCTCATCTAATCCTAACAATTTGAAGGATGATGAGCGGGTCATATATGTGTACTATCCAGGCGCGCAACACCCATTGGACTCACCGGGCTTCAGCACCCCCATCATGTGTGGCAGCCCGGTATGACACAGATCCCGGGCACACACAGAGCCGCACCCGAAGTTTCACAGGTCTTTAAAAGACCATTTAAATGTTAATTAGGCCTTGCTGTTGTTTCACCCCTTGTTGGAGCCATGCAGCTCCACTCTGCCTACTGATTAAAGGTTCAGCCCCCCGAATGTTTTCTTAGCCCCCCTCCCCCGCGAACTTTGGCTCTAGTTGCGCCTCTGGTACTATCCCGGATAGATAAGCAGGTCTTGAAAGTTTCTTTAAAAGGAAAAAGAGAGGTGGGGGAATTTCATTACGTTTTTAATGTTAAACCGGGATGCTCTAAAAGTTGCATCCGAAAAATTCATATCAAGACCAGTTCTGTCCCAATCGTAAGCATAACAACTGGTTAAGGATTATTTTCCTTTGTTTATTATGTTAGAGTTAGTGTCATCCTTGAAGGATGAAAGGTTCTTCACAATGCTTGACCTCACATCAGCCTGTCATCAAATTACTTTGCATGGTGAATCACATTTCTTTACTGCTTTTATCAAGCCATATAGCCTGTTCAACTTTCCAAAATGCAATCTGGATTTGTGTCTGTCTCCTCTGTCTTCCAATGGGCTATGTATAATTTGTTAGAGGGCATTTTGAGGGTATTCTTCTGACTTTATGATTTATGATTTGTGATAAAAACGCGTCTGAACATGATGATTGAGTTAAGCAGGTATTGGAGATGACTGTTGAAAAAGAATGTCTTGACACTGCAAAAGAAAAAATGGAAATTAGATGGATTAGAAACAGGATATTTGGGAGACTGCCGATGAAGGGAAATCCAAACCAGATTTGGTCAAAGCTAAAAGTGAATAAAGATGATATAATTTTCTTCTACATTTATTTGTGAGTTGACAGCTAAAAAGGGGGTACGCTTTTGAAAAAAAAAGGTTGACTATATATGGTCACGGGTTTGTTGAGATGCAAATCTTGTGTTGAAACGAGCTTTAGAGAATTCCAGTGATACAATGTTTTACCCTGAAGTGTCTTGTTTAGTGATCAGTACACATGAAAGGTTAAATGGTCACGGTGCAGTAGGTGATTCAAGACAATTTATTTTGCCTCAAGGAACTTAAAAGATTCTTAAAAACATGAAGGTGTTGCAGTGTTTTAGAATAACCAGAAGTTAAAAAATGTCCTTTGGGCCAAACATTTTCATATAAGGTCTGATCATAATCCTTTGATAGAGGTTTTTGAGGAAAAGGGTTTCATCTCTATTTCTGCAACGCATTACTAAGTGTGCAGTAACATTGCAGGAGTATTCTAATAATGTAAAGTACATTGAAGGTGTTTATATTGAAACAGCAGACTATTTGTTTAATTTATTCAAAGGTGTTGATGGTAGTGTCATTGATGATAAGGAGAAGAAAGCGTTTGTGAAAGTGTGTTTAGTGGATGTTCAGGCTGTCACTTGTGTGTATTGGGTGCAGACGATGCTGTTCTAAGACGGGTGAAAAATACCATTGCCACCAGAACAGGCCCATAAACTTAGTAATGATTGCGAGTGATGGTCAAAGATGAGCTGGCTTTGGAGGGTAACATGGTAGTGAGTGGAACATGGCTGATTCCACCTATATTGTTTCAAGGTAGGTTGCTGCACATGATGTATGATGGCCATCAAGGCATTACCAAGACTAAAGATGTGATCTCTGGTGACCTAGTATGAATGCCCAGGTTGAAAGACTAGTCAGAAAGTGCACAGAATGTAGTGTAAGCAACAAGGTTATTAAGGGTAGGACCCCTTTTATGACCATAAAGAGAGATTTTCTCTAGACTGTGGGATTAACTTGTGATAGACATTGTCAGACTGATACAAATTAAAATGATTAGTTTATGTTTTAGATCTTGTTGATGTGTACTCCTGGTCGCGTGGCCTGTGATAAAATTGGTGAGCAATATGGAAACTATGGGCCAGATGTATCAAGCCAAATTGTGATCGCAAACACCGTTTGCGATTGCAAAATCATAGTGTGCAATGTAGCAAAGAAAAAAACCACTTGCAAAATAAGGAATCGTCAAATTTCCGATATCCTATTTTGCGCTCGCATTGAGAGGATTGCAATTTGAGATCCCCTAAATGCTATTCTAGTAGCTATCGCAAATTGCGATATTGCTTTAAGGAATAACAAATTACCACCAACTCCAAGTTGGTGGTAATTAGCTATTTCCTTAAAAAAATCACTTTTTGGCATTTTTCAAAGTGTCATGTGGCTCACATACATGTCCCTTAAGGCATGTATGTGCGCCACATATGCACACATGCACGTTTCAGGGGTGAAACAGGGTGCCCTTTTAGAACACTTGCATCCTTGAAATTTCATGCGCAATTTGCGAGTACCTACTGAATTTGAATTTGAATTTAAAAACATTTGTACAGCGCTCGCATACCCAGCGGTTTCATGGCGCTAGTGGTGATCAGTGGATGGCAGCAACAGGAAGATTTAAGGGTAGGCTTGCGTGAACAGAAAAGTTTAAAGATTTTTTCGGAACAGGGGGTAAGAGAGTGAGGTGCGCAGAGCAATCGGGAGGGAGTTCCAAAAAGTTGGAGCCAGGACAGCGAATCTCGCTCCGCCCGCCCTCTGTTTTTTAAAGCGAGGGATGGTAAGGAGGGCCAAATGGGCCGAGCGAAGTTCTCTGCCTGGGCTGTATGGTTTGATGAGGGAACAGATGAACTCGGTAGCAGTGCCCGCTCTGGCTTGATAAGTGAGACAGCCGAGTTTAAACAGGGCACGCTCTCTTATGGGGAGCCAATGCAGAGTTTTGAGTAATGGGGTGACCCGATGATATCTGGGAAGGCCATGGATCAGGCGGGCCGCCTGATTCTGCACCAGTTGTAATCGGTGGATCATGTATGCAGGGGCTCCGTTATAGACTATGTTACCGTAGTCTATACGGGACAGTACCATGGCCAGCATGATGATTTTTAAAGCTGGGGGGGAAAAGAAACGGGAAACTTTCCTAATTACTCTGAGAGAGAAGAAAGATGAGGAGACAACGGAGTTGACTTGTGGGAGAACAGTAAGCTGGGGATTAAGAAAGATTCCCAGGGTTTTCACTTTAGGGACCGGGAGTGGAGGGGCACCAAGGGAGGGGGGCCAGAAGGAAGAAGACCAGGGACTGCAGCCACCTCCGGTCAGGACCAGCTCGGTCTTGTCCGGATTGAGTTTGAGGTGGCTGCAGTTCATCCAATCTTGAATGAGGGTCATAATGGTTTGGACATTCAGGGCAGATGAAGGTGAGTGGGACAAATTGAAGATTAGCTGGAGGTCATCCGCGTAATTGAACACGGTGACCTCCAGTTGCTGTAACATAAAAATGAGGGGGGAGATGGAGAGGTTAAACAAAAGAGGGGAAAGTGATGAACCCTGGGGGACCCCGCATTCTACCTTACGAGAGGCCGCCGCAAAACCAGCCAAATGGACACCTTGTGTTCTCCCAGCAAGAAAGGACTCCAGCCAAGAGAGGGCTAGGCCCTCTATACCCGCCGCCTTGACACGGTTAAGGAGGATGGTATGATCCACCGTGTCAAAAGCGGCGGATAAGTCAAGGAGAATCAGGGCTTGCGGAAGGTTGATGTCAATGCCTTCACGCAGCTTGTCCATGACTGAGATGACCACTTTTTCGGTAGAATGCAGGGAACGGAAACCAGCTTGGCAAGGGGAGAGGCAATGATTTGCCTCAATGTGAGTGCTCAGCGTGGAAGTGATGTGGGTTTCGAGAACCTTTGCAAGGTAGGGAAGAAGTGAAATGGGGCGGTAATTCGAAGCAGAGGAGGGATCGGCGTCCAATTTTTTTAAGATAGGGATGACAATCGCCGATTTGTGTGAAATGGGAACATGACCATGAATAAGTGAATCGTTGAGGAGGGTCAGAGGGGGAATGGGGCAGGCTGAGTAGACTTCCCTGAGTATGCGGGCAGGGGCAAAGTCCTGGGGTGAGCCTGATTTGACCCGTTGGAGCAGAGGACGAAGGGAGTCAATAGTTAGGAGTGGGAAGTTGGTCAGTTTAACAGTGGAGGGGGGAGGGGAGGGGTCCACAAAGGTGGGAGAGGGTGGGGGAATGTTGTGTTTGATTTTTACAACTTTGTCTATGAAGAACTCGTTGAGCGAGTCACAGAGGGATTGGGACGGGGGAATGGCAGATGTGGCTCTGGTGGATGAGGCAAGCTCATGAACGGTGGAGAAGATTTCTTTCGATTGTGACTCCGCAACCAATATCCTGTGGGTGTAATATTCAGCCTTAGCTTCCAGGATGCTCTTTTTATAGGTTTGCAGAGTGGCCAGGTAAATTGTTTTTAAGGCAGGATCGTAAGTTCTTCGCCAGGCTCTTTCAGCCCTTCTTGCAGCAAGTTTTTTCTCTTTAAGGTCGGAGGTAAACCAACAATTGGCTGCATGGGCCCGTTTTACTGAGAGGCGCTTGAGGGGGGCGAATTCGTCGCCTGCCCTTGTGAGCCAGTTGTTAATTGCGGCCAGTTGGGGGGCAGCTGTCAAACCAGTAAGATCCGGGCAGGTCGTGGCCAGGGCCGAGCATAAGGAGGGCATGTTTACCTTACCCCATTTCCGAACCCAGGTGTTTTTGGGAAGGGGGGTTTGACCGGGGGTGCTAGGGCAAGGGAAAACGTAATGGTGGAGTGATCTGACCATGGGCAAGGGGAAATAATGGGAGGAGTGGATGAAACATTCAGTGTCCAGATTTGGTCCAGCATGTGGCCATGTAGGTGGGTTGGACTATGGATGAGCGGTACGAAATTCAAATTTTTCATGAGGCTGGTGAATTCCTTGGATTGGGGGCTTTCAGCCGGGTCATTGGGCCAGAAATTGAGGTCCCCTAGAACTAATACAGAAGAATGATTAACTGCCAAGTTGGCCAAAAGGGTCTGGATATCAGGGAGGAACGAGGGAGTCGGCTGGGGAGGATGGTAAATAAGAACAAAAGTGAAAGGGGCTTGATGGGAGGTAGAACGGGCTACGAGGAGGTCGACATCGGTGATAAGTGGGGAAGGAAGGATTTGAAAGTTGAAATCAGTACGAGCTATTAAAGCCACTCCACCACCCCGCTTGCCATCGGGGTGATCCGCACGAATGGCGGAATATGTAGATGGTAAGGCGGCAAGCACGTTGGGCAGGGAGTCGGACTTGAACCAGGTCTCAGTTAAGAACAGGAGATCTGGTTCATTGGTGTCAAGGTAGTCAAATAGCTCTATTGGGTATTCGCAAATTGCGCAACAATTCCCATTCATTCCTATGGGCCTCTTGGCCCATAGAAATGAATGGGAATCCATTCCATATTTACGACTCACAAATTGTGAGTCGTAAATAAGGAATGTGTAGGAATCGCAAAATATTTGGCAGATTCCTACAAAAATTGCATTTTGCGAGTCTATCATAGCGAATCTGTAAAATTCACTATTATAGACTAGCAAAATGTAATGCTGATACATGGCCCTAAACCAGTAAACGTTTTTTTCAATTAGGTGTTTAGCATAGAAGGCTTTCTATGTAGCTTACATTCGGACAATGGGCCTCCAATAGTTTCATACAACAAGAGAGGAATTTTGCATAAGAAATATGCAATATCTCCCAGAGGGTAATGGTATAGTAGACCATCTGAATAATAATATTAAAGAGGCTATTCAGTTAGGTAGGTATTCTGGTGAAGTGTCACTGGAAGAGAACACAAAGAGGTTAGTGGTGTATAGAATGTCTCCACATGTCACTACTGGGAAGGTTCCTTTTGAATTGCTTAAAAGAAAAAAGGCCAACACCTACCTCTCCCCTGGATGGTGGAAGGCAAAAAAGACAAAAAGTGCTGGTGATGTGAGAACTCCGGAAAAAGGTAGGACCCGATTCAAAAACATAAATGTACACTTTTCTGTTAAGTTTACTTCTTTTCGGTATGCACAAAGTTAAACTTAGACCAAAAGTCTAACTTTACTAGTAGTAACTCACCTTTGTGAATACCATAAGGTAGTAAAGTTAGACTTTTGGTCTAAGTTTATTTTTAGGAATCCTGAAAAGTAGTAAACTTACACAAAAGTGTAAGTTTGCCTTTGTGGATCAGGCCCGTAGAGAGGAAATCCAATTATGACTTACACTAAGCTGTGTGTGAGCCTCGAGAGGTGGTGGGGGATTTGGCAGTTGTCAAGGATCCGACTGTGCAAGTAGTTTTTAAATTCTTTGTACCCATGAGAATGGTTAGGTTGTTCTAAAAGTTATTCAAAGGGCCATTGAAGAACAAAATCGGCTCATGTGGAACAATAATTGTGTGTTATTCAGTGGTTAACATTGTACTTACCATGGTCCTTTATTCTCTTTGAATTATTTCACTCTAATCTTGGTTTTCTTATTTTCAAATGTTTCCATGTAAATGATGTTGTTTATTGTTCTTGGGGTTTGTTGTGTTTGGTAAGGGGCATGTGTGTGGTATCCAGCCTGTTCAACAGCCTCAGTGGAGCCTTGCCAGAGTTCAGCAGCTGGACATGCCTTGAAGATTTCGGCTGTGTGCCCGATTCACGAAGGGCCTCCGCCGCAGTCGAGGCAGAGGCTCTGCAGCCGTGGTGGGGGCCTCACACTCATGTCAGGAGCTTTGAATGAGAAACCCCAATGCAGGGATCCCGCCACGAGTGCGGACCCCCACAACAACCGCAGGGCCTCCGCCATGAGTGTGTAGGCCCTTTGTAAATCGGGACTTTAACGTTCTAAAATCCTGAAAGTGTTGCTTGTTTGTAAATTTCAGTCAGGGCCAGCATGACTCGTGGGTGGTGGGGCGGGGGAGTCGTGCAGGGGGTGAGTATAATTTATTTAAAAATATATATATAATTAAACTTACCATTCCGCCAGCTTGGTCCTGCGTCTTCTCCGCTCTCCTGCTCTCCAGTAACAGGATGCAGAAGCAGACAGTCAGGCTCCTTCCCTCCCCTAAGCCAATTAGAATGCTGCAAGCAGCGTTGTGATTGGTCGGGATGTCGCCCAGCCAGGGGCTTACAGGGCGGCCATTTTCTCCATGTAGCTGCATTGCAGCCTGCATGGAGAACGACAGAGTGTGCATGACTGGATTGGAGAGCCCTAGGGGGTCGACCAAACAGTCTTGGCACACTCGGAGTGGGCAGGAACACAACTCCTTCCCTGCCCTGCTCTCAGGGCAGCCCTGCCCACCCGCCCACCTGCAACCAAACATAAACAAACATAAAATGGTAATAACTGAAAGTTATTACCATTTTATGTTGCTGCCTCTCTCACTGCGAGAAAGCAGTGTGGCGACGCTCCTCTGCCCTAGTGGAGGAACTGCCCCTGGTAAATTTTGACTATTGAATGAAGACTGTGGTTGAGGTGATGAATCAATGTGTTACTGAACTTGTACCTGATTCCGGCGATTGAGTCTTTACCAGAACTACGCTCTTGTGATCTGGTTCATCAAGGAAGGCCATGTAATAATCATAGACTGTTATTGCACACTAATTACTGCAACTGAGGTGGGTTGGTAATCTTTCCATTCGGTACTGATACCCATGTGGACAGTGATTCCATAATGGGATCCATTTCTGTCAGGCGACCAAGTGGCTTGTTGTACTGCTTACCAGACTCTTATTTTACCATGGGAGCAAGTAATGTAACATAAATGTGATTTGTACAGCACACTGCTACCTGGAAGGTGTCTTGGTTCTGTGGGACTAAGGATCAACAGAGGTCAATGATGACAGGACAAGCACAATTAGCAGGATAGAAGCCATGTTTTTATAAAAAGGCATCAGCTGATCAATGGCTGAAGATGAACAGGAAGAGAATTCCAAATCTTGTCTCCTGACTAGGCGAGTCTGAGAAAACATAAAAGACGGGCTTCTGTAGAGCTAACGTTTTAATATGGACAGGAGTGCTCAAATTATGTTGCCTGTATATGGAACCAAAATTATGGCAGGCTCAAAATAAAATTTACATTGCCTTAAAGCTAACCCATTTAGCAACTGGCAGCCAGTGCAGAGATTTCAGGGAGGATGGTGCAGGTGAATGTCTGAGAAGCAGAAGAAGCACAAAGCAAGCTGCTAAGTTTAAAATATGCTGAAGACATTGCAGGATGCAAGCAGAGAAACCTAAGAAAAGAGGATTACAGTAGTCCAGAAGACTGAGTATAGCAGAAAGGCCACTAAAGGATAGGCAAGTGCAGGAAGGCAACAAAGAAGTTTTAACAAGAGGACACGGGTTAGGAAATGTTGTTAAACTGAGAAGAAATATATCAATCAATCAATCAGGAGTTTGTTAAAGCGCGACTACTCACCCGTAAGGGTCTCAAGGCGCTAGGGGTGGGGGGGGGTGCAGGTTCCATTCCATCAAGGAGGGGGTCTGTCGAAGAGCCAGGTTTTGAGGTTTCTTGCGAAGATGGGGAGCGATGTTGTCTGTCTGAGGTGGAGCGGAAGGGCGTTCCATGCTTTGGCCGCGAGGAAGGAGAAGGAGCGGCCTCCCGATCTTGTCTTTCTGGTGCGGGGGACCACGGCGTAGGAAAGCTGGGCTGATCGTAGGGTCCTTTGGGGTGCGTGGAATTTGAGTCGGCTGTTCAGGTATGCTGGTCCGATGCCGTGGAGGGCCTTTATAAAAATGGAAGCCAAGATTCCAAACATAAGATCGTGCTGAAACGGGGCCTAATTAGGTTGGTCAAAAATCATCAGGTATTACACCAGTAGAATTTCGGTAAGAGACTAATAGGACCTTAGTCTTGTCTGTAATTAATTTAAGTGGCTGGCTACTCATCCATCAAAACATTACTATCACGCAGTCATAAAGACTGTGGGTGGGGTTCTAGATATTAGATGAGTTGGATCATTTTAAGGGAAAATGGATCATTTGGGTGAAGGTGGGTGTTGGGTTGTTTGCTTTATGGAATGTTGGGATTCCAGGGAAATAGAATGGAAATGTGGAGAGAAGTTCGTTGGAGCTTACATGAGAGGTTACTTGCTGATTCTCTCCTCCTGTTGTAGCTTGAATCTTAAAATGTGAATAAATCTTGAACACACACACTGAAGGAAAGCTCAGCCTAATACCAAGAAAGCGCAGCTAAATACAAACAATGCCTCGATGTATGCAGTACTTGCGGAAAGAGGGATACACAAACTCCACTTCACAAACACTCTCACAAATAAATCAAGGGTACGAAGGAACAAGGGTATCCGAGCATGCGCGATGACTACGTCCTGTTGCACTCCTTGTCGCCACTAAAAAAGATGCAGTGCTACAGAAGTAGGGAGATTAACATGCAGTTGTATCATTAGTTGCACCTCTGTGTTGGGCGCCATCTTGACTTGGGTGTATCTTCCGTTTTGATGCAGTGGTGTCATTTCAAGCCACCATTTGGAAATGTATTCATCATCAGTAACTCGTCACAGGTGGTATTTTGATTTGGGATATCGACATTGTTCAGTTCATCCGCTGCACGTCCTTCGTGAAACATACCAGCCGTTAAATTAGTGAGATCTTCAGTGACCCCATTTTTAGTTGGTCAGTACTTAATTTTTATCTGGCCATATTGCCTTGGGACTTTTTTTTTTTTAAGGACTTGCCTCGGTCCTGGAACATGAATAGTTGACTCGTTAAACTTTCTTACTTATTTATTTATTGCATACTGTGCTCGCCTATTTTTACAGCTTGGTGTTACAAAATAATTTTATCAATGCTCTTCTGTGAACATACAGTAATCCATTGTTCCTCCATCTAAATTTTCACCTGATCTTGTGGCACCTGAATCTTTAGATGTAAGGTTTAAAGAATGGAAACAAATTACTATGGGATGGCACAATTTTTACAAGAGAGGTCAAACTGCTGAAGAATCTGTGGCTAGCTTTGTGGGAGCATCGAGGATTCTTGACATAGTTTGTGAATAGAAGTACTTTGAGGAAGAGATGACCAGTGATGGGAAACATCCTTTACAACGAAACTTTTACAACACAGTGCTATTACAACGCAGGTTTTACAACAAAAACCATTACAACGCATTGCGCTGGGGGGCGCTCTAGGATAGGGAATAGATTTAATTTACTATCCAACACCTTCCCTAGTGTCCACGGGGACTGGAGTTGGAATAGTAAATTAAACTATTCACTATCCAGCACCCCAAAGCACTATGCGTTCTAAAGGTTTGCGTTGTAAAACTGGTGTTGTAACAGCATGCGTGGTAAAAGCATGCGTTGTAACGTCATACATCCACCAGTGATCAATCAGTAAAAAAACAAATAATAAAAAGGTTCAGGAAGCTTTATTGTCAACTCCCAATTTGACTTTAGAGAAAGCCATAGAAATTGCAGCTAGAATGGAAAGCATCGTTTATGGAACAAATGACTTTAATGGAGAGTAAATCACATACTCAAAGTGTTTTATCAGTGAAGACCAAGCACAAGAAGGGGGAGGGAAAGAAAAATTCAGGGAAGAGCTAAAAACGTCTTGAGTGTTATAAGCGTGGGATAAGATTAATTTTAGGAATGCCAGTGTATGCCTTGCCATTGATCGCAAGTGTGCTAAGTGTATGAAACAGAGGCATTTTGCCAGGGTTTGTAGGGCCACAATCAAGGTCAGTCCTAGAAAAATTCACAAAGTAGATGCAAGCAACTTAAGAGAAAATGTTTTTCCTATGAGGGATGAGAGTGACGTTTAACTGTTGAAAACATGTGTCATCCTAATGTGACAACTTCAAGCAATTTTGATGATCATTCATTTCGGGGGTTTCATTGAATATGGTAAGGCAGCCTTTTTGCGTACTGGAAATTAATGGTGTGGAGGAAAAAAGTCATGGCAGCGTCTGGATCACCTTTTACTTTGATAAATGAAAAGATTTGCAGAGAGTCATTCAGCAAATGTATGCCCAGAGATTAATTACTAAATCCATCGAAGTAGAGGGAGAATTTGTGGAGAATCTCAAGTTTAAAGATAGTGTGACCGAAGGTGAGGTATATGTGCCAAGGGGTGATGCCTGACAAGGGTTGTTTGATCAAAGACAGTTGGGGATATCAATGGATCCCAATAAATCTGACTAGGTCATATTAAGGAAGAAATATGTCAAGATATTTTTAATTGAGAAAGATTTATGGGAGAGTGCTCCTGAAGAGTTTCAAGGAAAGCTAGGTTTATTTAAAGGATTAAAGGATTTGCGCACAAAAGTAGGGTTGTTGATGATGTTTGTCTTGCAGTGCACATTACCTGTAGAGTGCCTTTGGCTTTGAGGTCTAAGTTAAAAAATAAACTTTATGCGCAGATTGTCATTGATCCTATAGAAAGTTCTAATTGAGTAGCTCCGATCATTTCGGGCTGCAAAGATAATGGTTTATTCCACATGTGTGTGGATTTACATGATTTAAATACTTAGATATGGTGGATAGACATCCTCTTTACAACGTCACAAAAATGTTGGCCAAACCTAAGGGGAGAAACATTTTCAGTTTATTGGACATGATCTCATCTTACCACCAAACCAACCTGCATCATGACTCAAGGCATCTTAGATCCTTTAAAATACCTAAGATATTATATCAATGTAAACGCATGCCATTTGTTTGGCGTTTTCCTTCTTCAGTTTTTCAAAAAGTTGTAGAGAGTTTGTTTAAAGAAATGGAAGGTATCATAGCTTTCTCGGATGATGTGTTGGTTTATAGTTATGAGTGGAAGGAGCATAATGAGATATTGCATCAAGTGGGCGCATCTTTTTAGCGGGTGATGGGGTGAACCACCACTAAAGGATAGGACATCTTTGATGCACTCCCTGGAATTAAAGAGGTCCTCTAGCATCTCACACACGCCAGGAGATATCAGGGAGACCTGTTGATGCCAGCTGAGAACTACATTGATGGTCATAGTACCAAGAAGGCTGGTTTTATCTTGGATGGTTTTGCCTGTAGGGTCCTCTGTTACCTTTTATGCCACACAGTAGAAATGAGATCCAGGGGGTAAGTTAGTGTGTTTGTGTGGTGATGGGGTGGGTTTGGGTGGGGACACACGCGATGGCCCAACCTGTAAAGTGCAGCAGGAGAGACTCATTTTCTGTCTAAGTGGTGTATAATCAATTTGTGTAGTATGTTATGCAGTGTTGTAAACCCTAAAACAAGTTTCCATACATTAATAGAGAACCAAGATTCTTTATTTATCAAACACCTCTTAGGTGCTTGTTCCTCTCCCATGGAGATAAATATAGCTGATGCGTTTCATGGAGATAAACTTACCCCAGTTGGTGGGAGTCAGTCCATGAAATGCACTCTTAGCTTCTTCACCAATGGAATATGACTGGAGGGACAACATTTATGTTACACCTTGATTCATCTCCTCCTTAGGTGATCAGCCAGAATGAATGTAATGTCTGCGTGGAATGTTGGAATGCTTGATGACAGAGAGTGGAATGTGAGTGTGCCTGCTTGTGTGTGGAGAATGACAGTTGAAGAGAGTGGGCTGAGCAGCAACCATGCAGCTCCTGGTGGGACCTCCACAAGATTACTTAAATGCCTACTTAAGACTTCTATGGGACCTGTAACAAATAATCAATAAACCTCTTACATGGAAAATACCTCCCGGCTACCTGTGATCATCTGTGAAATTTACCTTACAACAGTTTACATGCAGGCCCTTTGTCTTTTCAGCCAGTCCATATGTCTTTAGTCAATTGGCTAGACCTATGTGATCTGATGGGCCCGGGGGAAAAGAGGCTAGACATGCTTCTAGAGCTGTGTGGCTACTCCCTCACATGTATGTAAAAACATGAATGTAACAGTGAAGCTATGACTTCTGTTCTTGGACCTTGTCTAAGCTAAACTGCTGTCCTACTGCCTTACTTATGTCCAGAACACAGGTTGGATAAAGTAATGCACTGCTAATTGCCATGACTCAACAACAACGTTTCTGGCTCTGTTGCTGCGACCTAGTATGCTTGTCTGTTTTCTGTCCTCTATCTATTGTGCATTGTTGTCTCCATGGGAGGCCAAGCTAGCTGAGCATTTGGTAGCAGCTCAGAATTGTCTGGTGTCCACCTAGATGGCTCAGGACTAGATGTTGTACCACTTCTGTGGAAACTCTTCTTAGGCATAGTACCCAGGTAAATACAACAGACAGTGCTATTAAACTCGCCTCCTTTGAGGCAACCTATGTCTTCAGACATTCTGCTCACTTTTTGACTCACTCACATCTTGCTCAGGTAGACCTGAGGCATGAAATACCATCTATCTGGTGAATCACTCTCACTCTGTGCATACTGGCAAGATGACCCTACGACATATGGCTAGAATAGTCATCAGACCACTATTCTCTCCTGTCACTATGTTAATCTTGCAGTTATCCAGCCCAGACAAGGCAGCACGAGGATCCACCTACCTGAATCAAAATCAACATACACACAGATGTTTTCATTGTTATTAAACGTGTGCCTTAGTCACAGAAGTCACTTAAATTCTCACTATGTAGACAGATAGCCCAGTATCTGAGTCAGCGAAGTCTGTAATAATGACTTAAACTTTTAGTGCCAGGCCGAAAATGTTGTAGAATTGCATTTTCATAGGGCACAATCCATGTAACTTCTGGTCTATATTGCCTTACCCAAAACCTTGCAATGTGTGGACATTTCGCCTACATGTGTGAGTGTGCAAGGGCCATGAGAGAGTTCCTGATGGTGTGACACACCGTCCATCACCGTCATTCTTTTCACAACAATATCTGGTGGTTGCACCATCTACTGCTAGGCAGTAGTTAGTACCTATTTGTGTATTGAAGGCCATTTATTTTACACAAAGGAAGTGGTGTGTTGGTTGCTGTGTAGATTGGTGTGTGTGTCTGGGTCTGTATGTGGTGTTCAAATTATGTAAAGCCTACTTTTCCAGAGCTGCTACTTTGTACACACCCTGAATTTATTAGCATATTTTAAAGCTAGAGTCACTAAAATATGAATCGATAGTTGACCAAATTATGTGGCAGGGCGGCGTAAATTAAGCAAGAAACGCATGTTATGAAGTATATTCAGTGACAGCAATATTTTAATATTTTGACATTTTAATACACTTTAATACTTTCTAGAAAAACGGTTATATCTACTTTGTACAAGTTTCCACCCCTTAATACAGCAATCTACAACTAAAAGGTAACTGGTTAACCTTTACAGGTCTACCATTGACTTTCTGACTTGTCACTCTCTCCTTGCTGGTCAGACCTCCCTGCAATAACAAAATGATGCCCCAGTACCAACTTGCATGACTCTGACACACATTGAGCACTGGAAATGGTTTCAAGGTGATCAATGAGCTCGCAAATCCATATACACTGAATCGCTCATTCTGAGTTAGTCAGAAATACCGGGATAGGGCTAAACCATGGCTAGCACCAGATGCTAGTAGTCTGGGATTTGAGGCTAATAGCTCACACCCAGAACTTTTACCTATGCACCATTTCCTTGGGGTAAAAAATGGTAGAATGAAGGATAATGTGTAAAACTCTGGTGCGATAACTCTGATTCCATGCTTTATCCATGGATGTATGACATTACAACGCATGCTTTTACCACGCATGCCTTTACATCGCAAGTTTTACAACGCATGCTTTTACAACGCATAGTGTTGAGGGGTGCTGGATAGTGAATAGTTTAATTTACTATTCCAACTCCAGTCCCCGTGGATAGTAGGGAAGGTGTTGGATAGTAAATTAAATCTATTCCCTATCCTAGAGCGCCCCCCAGCGCAATGCATTGTAATGGCATGCGTTGTAATAGTTGCGTCGTAAAGGCTCTACGTGGTAAAAGTTGCATTGTAAAGGATGTTTCCCTTTATCCATCATTTTAGCCATGTAATACGGGTGATAAAATTGCCTAATGGTAACACAGCAAGGTGCCATAACAAAAATACTCATGACAAATTTCTGCAAGGTGATACCAACAGAGATGCAATCAGAGCTAAAGTTAAATCAAAATCTTTAGCTATCAACCTTCACAGAAATGGTTTGGTGATATACTTGCAGGGGAAGATTTACAAGCCCCTTGCACCACTTTTGCGTCACTTTTACCATGTTAAAAGTGATGCAAACATGGTGCAAGGTGCTTGTAAACTGCCCCACAGTATTTAAAAAGACACTAGGGAAATACAGGAAAGAATGTATTAAGATTTCACTGATAGTCAGCGGATATTCTATCCTAATATCACCTGTAAAAGATCGGCCAGCAATAATATTGATTGCAATATATTGACTTGCACAATATAATCAAGGTAAATAGAAGTGCAGTTAGTTAGTAGATACATACTCACCTGTTAATGCTTACGTTGATAGAATACTAGAAATCGATTTTGTTCAGTCTATTTTATCATGGTCAATATTTTAATGTACAACCAGTCAGACTAGTTTCAAGATCAGTCAAATCCTGCCAGAAAGCTTTATCCTGGTACTCTGGAACCAATGCAGGTGACACAGTATAATGCATTGGACAGTAGTAGAAATGGGGAAGGGCGATTGGCGATTGGGATGAGAGGAAAATAGAAACACTGGATATCACCACTCTGACTTGTCAATCTGCTGTATGATGATCTGAATGGGTGTCTAAAGATAACAAAGGATATCTTAGTAATTTACCATGAACACCTGTAACTATCCCTAGCAGTGACAGAATATACCTTAAATATATACCTGTGAAGTCAACTCTCTGTGTTCTTGGTATGAAACTCATTTGTCTGAAACTGATGTATGTTATGATTTATGTAATTGTGTTCTCTTTAACCCTCCTTCTCTTTTGACAAGATAACTGACTCAAACGTGCACCTTCTGATACTTATTGGCCTAGATTCTATTATTATTTATTTATATTCTGTGGATCTTTTTTTAGCAACAGATGTATAACTTACTAAATAACACTTGCATCTTAAATGTGCATTCATATTTGTAAGTGCTCTTAATCATGATTGCAATTTTTTTCCAGTTGCTGCATTAAAAAAAGCAAAGTTTACAAATGCAAGCACTAAAGTCAAATGTTCAAAAATAGCTTAAAGTTTTTTTCCAACATGGCATGATTTTCAGATTACTTCTCTGTACTCCACTTGTCCTTTATCAAGCTCTTAAGGAAGAAATTGTTCTCCCACAAAAAACACAAATCTAAACATAAAACGCCATGATGAATCGACACTGTAGGATGTTTCCTTAACCAAGATGCAGTGGAATATGTGGATAAGTATGCCCATCAATACAAGATGGTCCTTGCTCTATCCAAATACCTGAGAGTTAAAGGTTTCCTGATAACTGTAGTTTCATTGTCCAGAGTCACTGACAGATTGTTCATTGCAAGAGCCTTCTGTATCAATTCAAAATGACTGTAAATAACAAAATAGAGCTTGTTAAGAAAAAACTATGTATGCACTATAACCAGGGGTGTAAGAAGGGGATAACAGCAAATTGTAAAAAAAGCAATTTTAAGTGGAAAAAACAATACTGGAAACATTGAGAACCAAAGGATAATTGGGGACCATCGGGAGACGGGGAGGGGAAGAACCGACCGGACACAGATGTAGGTGTGATAAAGGCCGCTTTATTGGGAAACAGGTGCACCCTGACAACATACCCCAACCTTGGCCTTTGCCGTACAAAACTAGGCCTAACTAATTATACATGTACCTGACCAAGACCCCCCACCCCCTCCCCTAAACAGTTCCCCGCCAACAACATAACATCATTATAAATTACCCAACACTTGTCTTTCTGTTTCAACATCAGCCATCTGTACACTCCCTCTCCTCAGCCAGTAAAACTCCTTCCTCCTATCCTACCCCCCCCCCCCCGTTTAGCTAGGAAAAGCGCCATCCGGCATAAACATTGCAGCACCTGCCCCCAGCGACAACACAACCCGAAAACCCTAACTCAGAAGGCACCTGCTTCACAACATCCTTTGAGAATCCCGAAAGGCATCATCCCCTGAGCAAACTAACCCCTCCCCTCTTCCCCCGAAAAAACCTATCCTAAGGGAGGGTGGGTGGGACAACGCTCCAAACTACGCCCCCCGGCTGCTGGGTCACTGTCCCACGAAATGGTGCACAGTGACCCAAAATGGCCGGTTTTATCCCTACCAGCCCAAAAGGAGCCCAAACCCTACTGTCTAGCCCAAGCACCCATGTCCCTTCCTCTGTCCCCTCGTAATGCTTCCCTCCTCCCTTCCTCCCGGGGCCCCAAAATTCCCCGGGGGGGCAAGCCTCCCTCCGGTCAGCCACCCCCCCAAAGCCCCATTGGGGCCCATCGGGAGACGGGGAGGGGAAGAACCGACCGGACACAGATGTAGGTGTGATAAAGGCCGCTTTATTGGGAAACAGGTGCATCCTGACAACATACCCCAACCTTGGCCTTTGCCGTACAAAACTAGGCCTAACTAATTATACATGTACCTGACCAAAACCCCCCACCCCCTCCCCTAAACAGTTCCCCGCCAACAACATAACATCATTATAAATTACCCAACACTTGTCTTTCTGTTTCAACATCAGCCATCTGTACACTCCCTCTCCTCAGCCAGTAAAACTCCTTCCTCCTATCCTACCCCCCCCCCCCGTTTAGCTAGGAAAAGCGCCACTCGAAAGCCCCCATACGGCTTTCGACCCCCCCCTAGGGCCCCTGCACCTTTGGATACCTGCGCACCCCTATTGCCCGGTCTAACGCCTCCTTCAATTGCACGATATACAGCTCCATCCCATATCTCGACAAATGTACACCATCCTCCATAAAAAAGTAGACCGCCCCATACTTCAGTTCTGGGTGTTCCATCCTTCCCACCCCCTTCTTGTCACAGAAGGCCCTCATCTCTCTGTTAATCTTCCTCCAAGTCCTATCTATAGCCCCTGGTCTCTCCGCCCCCCTCCAACACCTCCTGGGTATGAACTCTGACCAGATGACATAGCACCCCGCCCACTGCCTCCGGATCTCCAGCAAGTCCCTCCTCATTTGTTTCGCCAGCGCCAGCCCTTTGCACTGCACCAAGTCGTTTTCTCCCAGGTGAATGACCACGACATCTGGGCAGACCCCCCCCCCGCACAACATTGTTCAAAACCGGCACCAACTCGTGCCAACGCATGCCCCCTTTGCCCCTCCAATGACACCGAAACAAATTCTCGTCCAGCTCCAGATTGAGGTTCCTGCATTTTTCCCACTCAGCCCTCTCTGCTCTTTTTACAAACGAATGGCCCACCACATATATGGACACCGCTGCCGCCGTAGGCCCCGCCACCGCACCTGAAAAGAGACATATGTAAGCAGCGATCCCAAACATCCATTCTAATCCAACACTACCCCTCGCAACCTCACATACGACTTATAGCAGTCTGATTTCCACCGCCCCAGCCGTTTGATCTCCTCTTTTCCCCAACCCTTCCGCGCTGCCTCCATCGCTGCACCGATGCGAAACGAATGCGTACCAAACTCCCCCGGGTCCTCACCCATAGACCGCAGGGCATGCCGCAGGACCCGAACAATCCTGTCTCCCTTCTTCTGCCAGCCGTCTCCCCCACTCCGCCGGGCACACCGCCTCCGCTCCCCCCGGGCCCAACAACACCCACGTACCCTTTCCCCGCTGATCAGTCTTGGACCGCCGAAGCCGCACCGCTACCTCCCGGCCACCGATCTCCACCCCCCCCCCACGTCAACCCCGTACCACCCTTCAAACCCACCAACTCCGACACCCGAAAGGCTCCAAAATACAACCACGACATCAACGTGGAAAACCGCACCGTCTCCGCACGATCCCTGAACACCCGCAGTAACTGGCCCACCAGGCCCGCCAACATTTTCTCCGTAATCGGCCGCCTCTTCCGCGCTCGAGCCCCCCTCTCTCTCTCCAAACCCTCCAGCAGTCTCCCCCCCAATTCTCCCGCCGAGGGTGCATACCCTCACCACAGCTTGCCCATGAAGGCCACACGTGCCAGTTTACCCGCGATGGTCACTCTCGCCAAACCTTTGTCCATCAACCCCAGCATGAAACGCACCACCTGCTCCTCCCGACACCACTTGCCCCGCTGCCTTACCGCTCCAAAGCGCAGAAATTCCGTCCAGGCCTGCTCGTAACTCTTCCATGTGGACGCTGCCAGGGACGTCCTCACCAACTGAACGACCCGCGCTCTCCCACCAACCACATCTCCTTCGGCACCTCCATCTTGACCGCCGCCGCCTCCGTGGCTAGCCCATGGAACCTCTGCCACTGCGAACGAGACAAAGCATCCGCAATGTCATTGTCCACTCCCGGCACATGCTGAGCCCGGAACAAGATATCGTGTTCCAAGCACCTCAAGACGAAAACGCGCATCAGCTTCAGCACCTGGGGTTCCCTCGCGGACTGCCGGTTCACTACCTGCACCACTGACATATTGTCCACCTTGAACAACACCCGCCTGTGCGCCAACTCCTGCGCCCACACTGTCACAGCCACCACTAACGGGAAGAGCTCCAAGAACGCAATGCTCCTACCCCCTGCCTGCCACTGTTCCGGCCATTGCTCCGCGCACCATCTGCCCGCCCAGTAGATTCCAAAACGTCCAACTCCCGCCGCATCCGACGACATCGTCACGTCCCACTCCCAGTCCTCCGGGGGTGCCATGGGCACGCCATTGAAGCGCTCCAAAAACGCCAACCACATGTTCAGATCCTCCTTCGCACCCGCCGAGATCCGCACATGATGATGCGGCCGTGTCAGACCGGACAATGCCAAACCCAACCGCCGACAGAAAGTCCGCCCCGCTCGCACCACACGACAAGCAAAATTCAAATGCCCCAGCAACACCTGTACTTCGCGCACCAACACTTTCCGCCTGGCCAACATGCTCTTCACCAACTCCACCATAACCGCCCGCTTCTCCTCCGGCAGGCGTGCTTACATGGCCGCCGAGTCGAGCTCTATCCCGAGGAACGACAGCACCGTGCTGGGCCCTTGTGTCTTCTCTGGCGCCAACGGAACCCCCAGGTGACCCATCAGTTCCGTAAAACTGTCCAGACTCTGCTGGCAGTCCGTCGAACCGGGCCGACCCACCAGGAAGAAGTCGTCCAGGTAATGCGTAATCGCCTCAGAGCCTGTGCGCCAGGAAAAAGCCCACTGCAGAAAGGAGCTGAACCGTTCAAACAAGGCACACGACACGGAACACCCCATAGGAAGAGCTCTGATCACAAAAATTTGCCCATCAAGCTGAATCCCCAGCAACTGATGATCAGCCGGGTGAACCGGCAGCAACCGAAAAGCCGATTTCACATCGCATTTCGCCATGAGCGCCCCCGAGCCCGCCGTCGTCACCAACCGCCTCGCGAAGTCCACCGACGAGTGTGACACGGACGCCAACTCCGCCGAGATAAAGTCATTCACCGACGCGCCCTCCGGCCACGAGAGATGCTGAATCAGACGGAACTGGCCCTGCTCTTTCTTCGGGACCACCCCAATAGGTGAGATGATCAAATCCGGCAACAGCGCCTCTGCAAAAGGCCCTACCATCCTCTCCTCCTTCACCTCCTTAAAGAGCTTCTCCCGGACGATACCTTTGTGCGCGTTCACGGACTTCAGGTTCTCCGCCCACCGAGCAATCCGCGGACCCTCGTACCCCAACCGGAAACCCTCCCTGAAGCCCCGACGCAGCACGGCCGCATCGTCCGCCCGCGGATACGCCTCCAACAACGGCTCTAGCCGATCCAGCCTAACCGGTGTACGAGCCTTTTCCCAGGGTACTCGCCTCCCCCTTCCACCTCCCCTCCCCCTGCTGGGCCCTGGAGCCGGGTGTTGGGCCTGCGCTGGGCCTCCCCAAGGTCCCCAGCATCGCGCCTCTGGGTGTCGTCTCCCACATGCGGAGCACTCGTGCCGAAAACGGCAGGCCTGCCGGAGACAGGAACCCCTGTTAAAATCCCAACAGGTTCCGACACCCTGACTACTTCCGGCACCCCCCGCCTCCACCCCTCCACGGGTGGGGCGGGCCGAAAAGTGGGGCGGCGCCATCGGCAACCCACTGGCCGTGAAAATGGTGCGGCCAAACTTTGCCCCACTCATCGTCTGTTGATAGAGGTCGGCATCAACTCCCCCCACTTCGCCTCCGGATCCGACGCCATGCGTGCCCGAAACTCCTCATCGTAATGCGACCACGCATTACCTCCGTTAGTCACCTGTGCCCGTCGTACCACGTCCATGTACTTGAACAGCGCGACCGCCCTATCCGGGTACTTCTCACAGTACACACTGGCATAGATTAGGAAAGCTGCCGACCAATTCTCAATCGTAACAGGCACTTTCGGACGCCTAGCTAATTCCTGCTCCTCTTCCTTTGACCCTTCTTTAGCCATCAACTCTCTGTGAAGCAACCTCCAGATCTCCACATACTCCCCCTTCCATATCTTCTCTTTGGTCACCAGCGACAAATGAGCCCCCAGTGGCTTTGCCACTCCCATGTACGGCAGCTTCTTTACCGGCACGTCACAACTCTCCTTCGCCCCGGCGCCAGGCGCCACTGACCCGCCGGCCTTCGCCGCTTCCCCCGCCGCCGCACTCCCAGACGCCGCGCCCCCTACCGCCTCCGTACCCACCCCCGCATCCGCTACGTATCTGCCCTTCACCAATCGCACTGCATCTCCTCCGCCGGCGTCTGTCCCCACTGACCTCTGGCATCCGCCATCTGCACCCCCACCCGCCTGGCCTCCATGAGGCCTGCCCAAGCCACACCCCGACCCCGTACTGGTCTTACCTGGCGTCAAGGCGTGCGTCCTCACCGGATCCCGCCGCCTAACCAGGTCTGCTGGGGGGGCCGTCACTCGCGGCACTGATTGCCGGGGGCACACTGTCAACAACATTACCGGTTCCCCCCCAACCTCCCGCAGTTCCCCTTCTTCCTCCGACTCCATCTCTTCATCACCGCCCCCCATGACCGCTCCTGCTGACATCCTGCTCAGACCTGCTTTGTCCCTACACGCTCTCATCAACATCCCCAAATCCACACTCTCCATACTCATGTCCCCAGTTTGGTATTCAGAATTGCCTGCCAGATTGCTGCTCCATCCCCGTCCCCCGGCGGCCGGAGCGACCCATCGGGAGGGGGGCGTTGGAGACCTATGACCTTGCCATCCGTTGCCCGCACGCACATGGTCCCTCGGTGGAGCGCGACCGCCCGTACTAGGCTGAGCCGGCCCATCCTCTCGGCGGGTTGGAGCCGCATGCTGCTCACCCGAGCCCCTTACCAACTGCTCCTGCCAAGAGAAAAACGGGGAAGTCCAGCATGCCGGGGCAAAACCAAAACCGTCGCCACCCCACCCCCCTCTCCCCCCTGCCGCCGAATGTCCTCCACACCGCGCCGGAAGCCCCTCCCCCCAACCCCCTTCTCCCCACCCCCAACCCCCTTCTCCCCACCCCCATCCCCCTGACTCGCCCCGCCCCTCCCACCCGCCCCCCCCTCATCCCCCAACAATCCCCGCCCCCCCTCGGCCCCCAACAATCCCCGCCCCCCCCTCAGCCCCCCTCGGCGACCCCCCGCGGCCCCCCCGAACCCGAAATCCCCTCCGCCGTACCCCCCCTCCCCCATCCCCCTCCTCCGTCCCCCCCGGACCCTCGAGGCATCCCCCCCGCTCCGCTACGCCCCTCGCCACCTCCCCTCGCCCCCCCTCCCCGCCCTATGCCCCTCCCCCCGTCCCGTGGCGAACCCGTCCTACTGGGAGGCACCACGTCCTCATCTGCTGAAGACCCCAACTCCAAATCCCCCGCCCCCCCTCACCGTCCCCCACCTCCTCCTCCGACTCCTCTACGATTACCGGCGAACACCCCCTAGACTCTCCCTGCCCCCTCGCCTCCCCCTCCCCCACCGCGTTCTCACCCCCTTGGTCCTGCCTCCCACCATCATTGCCTCCTCGTGCCCCCTCCGTCTCCCCCCCCCACCCCCTGCCCCACTCCTCCGCGTTCTCCCACTGGCTGCCCCCCGTCTCCCCCCACCACCCCCCCCCTGCCTGGCGCCCTTCCTGGGGGCCTGTGAGGCCTGCACGCCCCCTCGTCCCCTGCCTGGCCCTGTCCCCCCCTGCGCCTCCCGACCCCCCCTCGCGCATGGAATCACCCCCCCCCCCCACCCCCCCAGGCCTCCCGCCCCCTCCGCAAAGACATGCGGCGCCTTCTTCCGGCTACCGCGCCCCCTCGCTGCGCCTCCTCTCTTCCTCGGCGCCCCAGCCGCCTTCGAACCGCCGCCTCGCGCCGCTCCGCCCCCCGCTCCCGCCCCCTCCCCCCTCCTTGCACGCGACCGCGGAGGCTCACACGCCGCCACCGCCGCCGCAGCGCCATCTGCAGCGCGCCGCGGTGGCCTTACCCGAACGCCGTCTCTCAGGAGGTCCGTCCTGCCAGCCTCCCCAAGGAGTCGCAACGCTTCCCGCACCCTGGGATCCTCCATGTCCTCCGCCGCCATCCGACCGCAGGTACGCTCTCCTCAGCTCCGCCGCCTCAATGGTAATCTCCTTGATCTCCCGCCCGGCACACACCCGTCCTCTACTTCGATGCCCCGCTCACCACAGCCACAAACCACTACAGTCACAGGCCCTAACTACCACTAACACGCTACCAACAACAACGCTCCAAACTACGCCCCCAGGCTGCTGGGTCACTGTCCCACGAAATGGTGCACAGTGACCCAAAATGGCCGGTTTTATCCCTACCAGCCCAAAAGGAGCCCAAACCCTACTGTCTAGCCCAAGCACCCATGTCCCTTCCTGTGTCCCCTCGTAATGCTTCCCTCCTCCCTTCCTCCCGGGGCCCCAAAATTCCCCAGGGGGACAAGCCTCCCTCCGGTCGGCCACCCCCCCAAAGCCCCATTGTTGGTGTAAAAACACTCCAGTCAAATAACATCTGGAAGGGTTCCGGGTCTGTTTTTAAGTCTGAATAAATAATATCTAAATGCAAAACTAATGTACAATTTAGTGTGCTCACAGGTCTTGCACCCATTTTTCTTGTTCTTGTGGTACTACCCTTTTTTGTGAGCAATTAACCTCACCTAAATGGTGTGTGTTTCATTGTCCAGAGTCACTGACAGATTGTTCATTACAAGAGCCTTCTGTATCATTTCAAAATGACGTAAATAACAAAATAGAGCTTGTTAAGAAAAAACTACGTATGCACTATAACCAGGGGTGTAAGAAGGGGATAACAGCAAATTGTAAAAAAAGCAATTTTAAGTGGAAAAAACAATACTGGAAATATTGAGAACCAAATGATAATTGTTGGTGTAAATACACTCCAGTCAAATAACATCTGGAAGGGTTCCGGGTCTGTTTTTAAGTCTGAATAAATAATATCTAAATGCAAAACTAATGTACAATTTAGTGTGCTCACAGGTCTTGCACCCATTTTTCTTGTTCTTGTGGTACTACCCTTTTTTGTGAGCAATTAACCTCACCTAAATGATGTGTGTTGGTACGTGGCCAAAGGTTGTATTCTGGAAAATCGAATAGGGAATATTGTTACACTTTAACATGGTACCCAAGATATCAAGGACAAAAGTATCAAAAGATAAGTGCCTATAGGGAAGTGTAGGGTTACTATTTTAACTCCACGTCTGCCTACTTTGAAGATATAATTATCTTCAAGGTGTGTAGATGAGGTGTTAGGTGCAGAAAATCTATACATACTTCCCTTTCAGTGTTGTTGTCCTGGATATTATGGCTCAATATTAATATAACAATAATAGTATTCCTATTCGATATTCCGAACTCACACCGTGGGTAACACACAAGGTGAGGGCAGTTGGTGCTCATTTATGATAGGTGCAAGTGAATAAACTTGGGCAAAACATTTGCACCCACTTTGGGTCCTTTTATCTAAGTTCCTCACCATCAGGGAGAGCATTTTGATGCCCTCACAAAGTCAATTTTGACCATTAATTCTGAGATCCTATTGTATGACTACTATCCAATGCCAGTGTAATTTCTGTCCTGTTGCAATCAATATTAAATATTTTCAGCTAATCTAAATGTCATATTGTGTAAAAAGCTTTTCAGCATTGCCTAAATTGAAACTTTTATTAACTCCTGGCCAATTGTATGAACACTGTACCATGCAAAGGTGAGAAATACGGTGGTCACTTGCCTCTTGAGAGCCAGATTCACAAAGTAGATGTGACTTATCCTATGAATGCAAGAACATGAAATAAACTTATGTCACGGATTTATACTAAGTATAATTTTCATCACCATTTTTCTGACCTTCTCTACACTTAAGCAATTTGGTACTGATTCCACTTTAGGAGCTACATAATAAAATGAAAATGAATAGACCATGCTG
This sequence comes from Lissotriton vulgaris, assembly GCF_964263255.1. Classification (NCBI taxonomy): domain Eukaryota; kingdom Metazoa; phylum Chordata; class Amphibia; order Caudata; family Salamandridae; genus Lissotriton; species Lissotriton vulgaris. Next base: position 229,463,199 of record NC_141693.1, on the reverse strand, counting down.
GGGCCAGATATCAAACTTTACTATACAGAAGATTCCACTTTGGACTATTTTCCCTGCCTATATGCATCTAGGTCTTCTCTCACGGCCAGAGCACACTGCGCTTGGGTGTGTATAGTGACAGAGCTGCCTCTCTGTCATCTGTGCTGGGGGCATGCGACCTGCTACTGGAGGAGAGATATTGAACCCAAGGATAGGGGATTCTTTCCATGGCATTCTGGGAACCTTCCATTGGGTGAACACTTTAACCTCCATATGCTGCAAACACAGTCAAAGAGATTTTATTAAGTGTACAGGAACCTTATTAGCTTACACATCAGCCAGTAGATAAAGACTCACCAGTAGATCAGTCACCTTTCAGTAAGTGTATGTTACATCTCCGAATGTAAAGTGCCACAACTTTCTCATTCCTACATTCCGAATGGGAACATGAAATGCCACTGTTGCTCCAGACAACCACAGACACAAGACATAACGAATCTATCTTTTTATTAAGTCAATGAAACAAACATACACAGCATATAATACATCATGCAGAAGCAAAAGAATTAGAGATACTCACTTAAAAGTAGAAAAAGAAACCAAAGAAACAAACTATTTAATGCAACATAAAGACAACAGATGGATCAGCCCGTGAATGAAGTCACGATTAGTCTAAAAAACAAAGCAAACATCATTAATGGAGAATGTACTATGCTCATTGTTGAAGATTGTTAGTGATGCAAGAGGAGGTGAAGAGAACTGGTTTTCTCTTCATTGGATGGCCCCCTTAAGCCTTTTGAGAAAAACTGCATTTCTTACTGAGAACAACAGCCAAAGTTGACTATTCTGGACTTTTAGAATCCATCAGTTGCAGACCAGCCCAAGATCAAAGTCTTCCCATCTGGAACCAAGCTTCCCGGCAACATCCGCCAATGTTCACCACTGCCCATTGCAATTTGAGCAGCAATGCCTTACAGCTCCATCACCAGGACTTCTTCACCGAATTTCATTAACCATTTCTTCAGACAACCAGCTAACTTGATTCTGATCAGATACCCTCGCTTCACCAGACTCTTCTAGGTACACTTCAAACCATCCTAAATTGGCTTCCACTTTAGATCAAGTTTTGTTGTAGTTCAGTGTCTTCAACCACTGCATTGATTCCTGCTGCCCTTTTCATCCTAAGTCCCTCATTACGCGTTACCAAGAGTTTAGTGATGTAGGCATTTGGGTAACTGGTTGAGGGGGGTGAAACCGTACTCAACCAGCAACTGCAATTCTTGTCAGGTTGAAACACAAGAAAACCTCAAATTAACCTGTGCTCACCCCTCTGGTATCTTGGTACAAAGCATTCAGGCTTAATGTGGAGGCATTGTGTAAAGTATTTGTGCAGCACTTCAAGTAGTAATAAAGGGAGACACAACACAAGAAAAATCCAATATCAATTTAGAAAATAGAGAAAAATTAAATACATTATTTGACACCAATATTACTAAACTCCTATCAATAGAAATGGAAATATGCAATTTTAAAAATGTAAGTGAAAATAGTCCATAAACGATCAAATGCCAACTGTGGTTATCTCTTTGCGCCAGTCTTGGACAAAGCCACAAGTTCAGGTTGACCGCGATAGACCGTGGGCTGGATACAGGGACCAAGTTAGGCTTGCTGAACAAAGTACCTTAATCCTGCTTGTGGAACGTTGCGAGGTGCCGGGTCGAGCATGCATCATGCAGCTGTGGTTCCGAGGGGATGTGAGTGATGATGCAACATCTGGCATTGAGAACGTGTCACGCGGTGGCAGTTCTGATGAAGCGCAGTCCTGCATCAAGGTTGCCATCAACGTCAGGGATGAGTCGTGCAGCAGCAGGCCCCCATGGGCTGCGATGCGAGGTCCTACACCTGAGATGTATCACCCAGCAATGGTTCCGATGCAGAGCTGTGAGGAGATGGGTCTCACTGGGTCGGTTCTGCCCAAGAGAACACAGCTGGGCTGACTGAGCACCTTCAGGCCTACTTCCAAGGTTCCAGGGCTGGGGCGGCACCACTTTGGGGGCAAGACTCACAGCAGGCAGAGTCTAGGTGCTAGGTACAAGGTGGTTGGAGCCTTTTCTCTCCCTGAAGCTCTAATCAGGAGGCCAGTCAACAAGCCCTTGGAGTCACTCTGGAAGTCCTGGGTTTAAGATGCAGGTCCAGTCTTTCCACTCAGGCAGCACAGCAGCAGGGCAGCAGAGTAGCAGGAATTTCCTGCCTCCCTGCCCTGAACCCAGTTTGTCTGGGTGCACAAAAGACTAGTGTAAAGTCCTTTGTGAGTGTGCTGAGGCAGATGCTGTGTGATGTGCAAGTGTGGTAGGCGACAGCTCTGCTCCCCTATCAAGTCAGAGATGGCCCATCCTGCCAACAGCTATTCCCCCTAAGTCTCAATGCCCGGGAGCAATATACAAAGAAAAACTGCCAGCTACACCTAGTCATGTGACCCAGGATACATGCTGCAGGCACCAAATGGTTAGGACAAGAAAAAAGTGTAATTTTCAGAATTGTGACTAAAAATTTGACTTTACCGTTAAAGATGGTTTTAACTTACAATATGTTAGACCCCAAACCCAATATCCCTACATGCTCTCAATTGAAAGTTATCACTCATTAAATGTAATGAAGTAATTCAATGTTATCCTGTGGGAGAGGCAGGCCAGGAGTTTATCACTACCGGGCATGTAAAAGCTAAAAGTAAATGTTCAACTTTTTAATTACTCTGAACCCTGCCCTATGGGCTGTTTAAAGCTTACTGAGCACTGACTTATATGTTTTAAAAAAGAAGGTTTAGGCCTGGCAAAAGATGAGTTTGCAGGTCTAAATGTGAGTTTAAAACTGGACACACAGGCTGCAATGGCAGGCCTGAGATGGTTAAAAGGTTACTTATGTAAGTGGCACAATGAGGGATGCAGGCCCTCTAGTACCATTTAACCTACAGGCCCTGGGTACAAGTAGTAGAGCTTTGCTAGGGACTTATGAGTAAATAATTAAATGTGCCAATTGGGTGTAAGCCAATGTTACCATGTTTTTAGCATTGGTTATCAGTGGTAAAGTACATATAGTCAGCAAAAATAGAGAAGGCAAAATGTTTGGGGTAAGACTCCCCCTGAGACTGACAGTTCTAACAGGTGTGATATTTACTGCACCTGATCAAAACTTACACTGATGTGTTTACATTTTATCAGGGGAGATAATTACCACCTGTTGCATGTTTTGCCCTCAAAATGGAGCATAACATTAGATTTTGGTGCTTACCACACCAAAATGTGCATGTCCGTGTTCTTACCAGGAATTTTATCCTCTTTTAATTCCAGCAGGTCCAGCTCCTAAAATTTGATGAGGGGGGTTCAAGCTTAATTGTACTGAGACATTACTGAGTGCTATAAACTTTACAACACTTCTAACTGCAATCCCTGTGCAAACAATCCCTTCTATAGGGATTGTACTTTACCGGGCCACTCCTAACCGTGCAACAATGCCCCTACATAACACACTTAATTACACTGCTTCCTTAATGCTGGCCTTATTTTCTGTGTTGCAACTGAAATTCCAATCTCCCCACAGCACGTCATTATTCCCTTGTTTTTTATTTACTCTGAGGCCTGACCCACTTTGTATTTGTTTTCCCACATAGACACTAGAATACATCTCATTGTTATGAACTTCAGCATATTCTCTTGACCTGTGTATGTTGTTGGCTGTGTCAGTGGCCTCATTGAAAGCTGAGTTTATAATTGTGAACAGCCTCTCCTTTTCTTGGCTCTTGCAACTAGTCCCCAATTGACTTCTGATTAATTGTTCAGTAAAGGATTCAAGCTCACATTTCTCCACTAACACCGTTAGCAAAGCATTGTATATGTCATTCTCTTGGCTGATGCTCTCTCTAGTAAAATGTGCGACCTCCTAATTACTTAGCTGGAACACAAAATGTTTTTCAGTTGTGGCAACAGGCTCATGGTATTCATTGGGCGAGAAAGCAAAAGACACCCAACTGATGGACGGAATGCATAACAAGTCAAAACATTCACGCCCAGTCAAGAGATCTGGACCAAATCCATCATTCTTTTGCTCACCATGCCACGCCAGTTTAGACCAGGCCATATGCAAATAAGTCTTGTCCCTGTGCCTCATGGGAACAGTCCAGCCCGAACTGCCAAGCCAGGTCCCGGTCTCCCTGGACCGGAAATAAGCAACCTAGGACCAGTTTCGGGGTACAACCCCTCTTCAGCCAGGATAGCCAGATTCCAGTGGAACATTGACCCCAGGCCGCGCGTCTGGGCATACCTGGCGCACATAGGGCAGGAAAGCAAAAGACACACAACTGATGATTATTGAATCATGAAAGATGATAATACAAAAACAGTACATTGCCAAATTAAAAGAAAGATATGATTATGGAAAAGATATATTACATTCAAGCAAGTGCAAAGAAGAAAGGTGAGATTGTTAAAGATACAATGTAAAGGCAAACATTATAGTTTTAAGATAGAAGAGAGAGAAGAGAAAGGAGCAAAAAAATAAAGAAGATAAACACAAACTGCCTTGACCAGGAGCTGTCTGAATTGCAAAGTCGGAGCAATCCAATACCAAAGGGGCATCACTGAATGATGTCACAATGTCCTCAAAACCCAAGCTGGCATCATCAAACAAAGGACCTTCTAGAATGGCTGTTGTTGGTGATTGTTACTGATGCAGGAGTTGCTGAAGAAACTGGGTTTGTCTCTCCACTATGACCCCAGCTCGGTTACTTCGCTGTGACAGAAGCAGGGCTTATGTACAACAACTGAATAAGATAGCTGTTTTCCTCACACAACATAGCTCTGTGCTGAATCTGATTCTCAACTGGTCGGATAGCACTTTTCAGTGGCTAAACACAGTTACTGGAAAGAGGTGGTCTATGCACTCCTTGCTTTAAAGCGTTAAGATCTATCTTTTGATCAATGTGTTGTGTCTGAATGAGTGTACCTAAAAACACTGCTAATATAAATGAAAGTAGGGGCTAGGTGGCTGAACAACCGTCTAGACTCAGGCACGTACAACTATTATTGATTTAATTTTCTTTACTCAAATTTAAACATACCATTTCTAATCAAATTTTCAAGTGTTTCAATTTATTTTAACTCAATTGTCTTCAAACTATTTTTACTTAGATTAGATTGAGTCAGTTTACACCAATCAAAACTCTATTATATTATTCAACACAAATACAAAAAATTGTTTTGAAGGAAATTAAAGCAATTTTCTTTTCATTTTAAGTGACGTAGATATTGATAGCCCAGTGCTTTTCGGGGCGTGTTCATCTCCCTTCGTCAGGGGCAACACTGAAATTTAAAGTAAACAATATAAATATGAACAACAATTATTTGCTTATGGGAATTTAATACTTTCAGCAATATATCTAATACAAGCACAAATGCATAATGACAAGCAACTGTTCTCTAAAAAATAGATCAAAAATATCTCAAGTGAATAAAGATAAAAAGTATAAAGAAACCATCACCACAGTGAAAAAGAGTACCGTTCTATGATGAGATACACCCTACTTACAAATAATGAAGAAAAAAACCTTCCAATAGAGCCACTCTGTAGTTTATGTTTTGTAGAATTCTGATTAAAAGATATACAAACGTATCCGATTACTACCTCAAGAAAACATCAGTAGCTGTTTACTTAACTTCACTAGGCATCATATACATTAAATCACTGAGGGGCATATTACCAAGGGCCATTATCGCCGCCTTAGCGGGACTTTTTCCCGCTAAAGCGCCGATAATTTTATCGCCCTATTACCTAGCTGTCGCTAACACCAGTTAGCGACAGCTAGTAGGAGATAGCGATCATCGTGGGGCCCACTTTGCATGTCAGCGATATTTATCGCTAATGACATGCAAAGTGGGCGTGCCAAGATGTTAGCGACTGGAAACTGTCGCTAATATCGCTATCTCCAATTATCAACAAAGCCTTACTTTTGGAAATATTCGCGCTAAGCGCGAATATCTCCAAAAGTTAACGCCTGGCCAGAGCAGTTCTTAGCCATGTTATCCAATGGAAGGTGGATAACTTGGCTAAGAGCATTGTAACGATAATGCATGAATATCGCTGATTTTTCAGCGATATTCATGCATTTCGCAGGATTTTTACCGCTTTTGAGATAAACCTTGATAATATCAAGGTATCTAAGCTGTAAAAATCGTCGGAGCGCGGCAATATAATTTTAGCCGCTAACCATGCATTGCGATAATTATCGCTATTGCTAGGTAATATGCCCCTGTGTTTCTTAATAGAGCATACCTTATCCGTGATCCGCTTCTACATGATGTCTCACGTTATTATTATGTCCAGATGGTGTCAGAAATCTTGAATATAAAGCGAAAGGTACCACTGTTATTGGACTTCCCCATGTGTGTCCAATGTTTAAAACAACCCATAATTTACTTAAACTCATACCTTTAGAACTTTCTACAGGACGCCTATCAGTACGCCGCCATGACCGCCCGAATCATCCAAACATTTATAACTGTGTCAAAGCAGTAACAATGCCTGAGATGTAAGACAAAAACGCTGCTGTTATTCAGCTTCCCTATACATCTAAAATGTTCTAAAAAGGACCCGCGATTCACTATGCAGCACATACCTTTCAAACTCTTTTTGGGACGCCTCTCAATACGCCGCCATGGTGGTACGGGCGACCCAAAGTTTTTCTGAGTTACTGCTTTACTTGCAGACAGTAGAGCTCAGAACCAAAAAAAACAACCCTTGTTCACTGTTTACGAGCTGCACTGCCTGCAAATAAGCACTAACTCAGAGAAATAGCAGGTTAAAATAAAATCACTTTACACCCTGCAGGTGCATAAAACAGGTACTCAGCTCTGCACTGTACCACCTTTCTGCGACACATGGAGCACATGTAGCACATGCTAACTCCTGGTTGTTAATGGAGCAGCAATGTTGCTGCACTGGGGCACCTTAGGCTGCCATGCAGCAATGCACACATCTTTGCTCCATAGTGCCAGGGTGTGTGCGTTCTGTCAGAATAACTTTTGACCCAGAAGGAGATCCTTCCAGTACAAACACTATCATTTAACACTTTGTCTGCTTTGTATTGTGCAGTACAATACGCATGCAAACCTGGAAACATAAGATAAATGAAAATTACTTCTTGTTACTCCTACCTCGAGGAGGTGTAAGATTTTGGCACAAATAAATGTCCACAAATGTTATTAGATAGGGATTTGTATCAAAACCCATGTACCACCCATAGACAGGCACGGCCATGGGCGTCCGTAGAAATTTTTCCAGGGGGGGCAAAATTTTACTTCATCACCATCCTCCGACATGATTAAGCACAAGTATTAAATAAATAAAGTTGCATCACAAACACACAATGCGCCTCCTCTCAAGTTTTGCCTAACCAACTGAAACCGTGATCCCTAATACATAGCATAGCATTCCTCTATGTACCTATATTTCACAGAGCCAGAGATGTACTTTAACATAAATAGGCATCTTCCCCAATTAAATAAACAATTTATCATACCAACACTTTAAGGATACCAAAAATAAGCAAAACATGCCGAAATCTGACTGCTATTTTAAACAATATTTTGTATTTAAAAGGTGTAAACCAACTCCAAAAAGCATGAACGTCTATGTCCATTGCTTAAATCCTTACAAAACATAAGGACTATGGTTTTAAAAGACCACATTCATGAACATAAAGCTGCAGTACACATTTTATAAACTAATATAAGGAAAACAGTTGATAGGGATAACATTTTTCTCTCTCTAGTTCTGCCACTCTTACATTGCTCTTGGCCCTAATACCTCCATGCTCTACTCTTTACCTATCATCTTCCCACCTTTTACTCTCATATTTGCTTGCTGATTCTGCCCCTCTTACATTCACATCTCTCGTCCCTGCCCTACTCTTCACCTCTCAACTCTCTACCCAGTCTTTATCTTCTCTGTTGGTTATGCCATCCTAAATACAGCTATGCCTTTTCCTTCTCCCCTTTCCTTTTAGCTTCTCTTGCTGTTCCTACCCCATTACATACAACTCTCCCCTTCCGCCTTCCCTCTCCTCTTGATGATTCTGCCCTTCTTACATGAAACTCTACCTCCCTGATCTAATCTTTATTTCTAATCTCTCACCAAGCCTTTAACGTTATCTTGCTGGTTCTGCACATCTTACATCCACCTTATCCTCGTCTTTCCCTCTTCATCCAACCACTTAATATCTCTTGGTGGTTCTTCTCTCCTCCATCCACTTCTCTTTCTTGCCACTCTGCCTATGTGCTCTTGCTGATTATGTCTCTCTTAAAGCCATGACTCCTATCCATGCACCACCTTCACTGCTCATCTCTCCCCCAGCCTTATAACTTTTTTCACTGGCTCTGCCCCATTTACATTTTCTCTACACTTTCGTCCTCCTGAACACTCTATTAGTTTCTCACTGATTTTGCCACTTACACCACCTATTTCCATTCATCCTCTACTCTTATTCTCATCTCTTCCTCAAACCTTATTTTGTGGATTGTGCCCTTTAACATCAAACTCTCTGCTATCCCAACTTTGTTGCTTCTATTTCTCATTATGACCCTCTTATATCCACCTTTCTCCTCCATGATGTATGCCTCGTCTCTCCCCCTGCCTCTTACCATTCTCACTGATTCTGGCCTTCTGCATCCACCTCTCACCATTTCCTCTCTCTTCTCTGTGTAAGGTTTCTTGATTGTTCCACCTCTCTTACATTTACATGTCCCATGCATGTACTGCCATTCACTTCTCATTTCTTCCTCCAGCCTCCTAGTGTTTTTTGCTGGTCTACCCCCTTTACACCCACCTCTTCTCTTATACCTCCCTGCCTCTTACCTTGTCTCACTGTTTCTGCCTCTCTTATATCCGCGTCTCCCTTCCACGCTCAACACTTCACTTTATCTCTACTACTGTCTCTTTCTTTTCTCACTAATTCTGCCTCTATTACACTCACCTCTTACCTACCTACTGAACCTTTCAACTCTCATCTCGTCACAGCCTCTAACGTTCTCTCACTAGTTCTACCTCTCTATATTTTACCTCTCTCATGCCTCTCTCCCCCACCTCTTACCTGCTCTTGGTTGTCCTGCCCTCTTACATCCAACACTCACCATACCCTCTCCATGACACTTAAGTTCTGCTGATGGCTCCGCTCCTCTTATATCTACCTCTCCTATCCAAGCACATCCTTTCACCATTCATCTTTCTCTCCAGCCTCAACTTTGTTCACTGGTTCTGCCCCCTTTATGTCCACCTCTCCCTTCCATGCTCAACTCTTCATGTTTTATTTCCTTTCACCTCTACCCTCAATTCACTGTTTCTGTCCCTCAAGCTTCCACCTCTGCCCTACTTGCACTGCTATTTACCACTCTTCTCCTCAGCCTCTTACCTTGCTTCACCTCTTGTGCCACGACGCAATACAGGGCCCTGCAGCAAAGATGGGCCCAACACACTTCAGGAGGCCCCCAACCCATCACGGGGCTCCCATTCAGCCGAGGGCCAATGAATATCTGTGAGATGTAGGAGACTCAGAGGCCCACTATCACATTCTGCGGAGAGGAACTCCATAACTTTGGGTTACGCCACTGCTCTTGTTTTATTTACAACATTATCTCCCCTTCCATCCTGCCACTCTCCCCAAGCCTGTTACATTTCTCTTTTGCATGCTATTCCTTTTACCTAACCCAGACTCTTCCCTTCTCTCATTGATTATGCCATTACATACACATCACTCCTTCCCCCATCTCCCTTTCCTTAAGCGTCTTGTTCTATGTAGTTGTTTTGCCCCTTATGTTCAGACCTCACCTCTGCTGCTCTGTCATCTCCCCCACCTATTACCTTCTTTTGTTTATCTAGCCCCTTTTAGATGTGCCTCTCCCTTGATACTTCTAATAAAAGCAAAAGTGGACACCAGACCTCCTTAGATGTACCCAGGAACACGGGAATTCAGTATTTCAGATATGAACAAACATGATGCCGGGGAGTAGAGCAACCTTTTCAGATGTGTGAAACAAGTAATGGAGAGTGGCTTGAGGGGTTGTAACTTGGAAGTATCTTGGAGGGTTCGTTGCACTCCTCTCAGGGTGGTAAAAATGGATGTGGGGTCACCCTTCCTTACCTCCTACAACTCAATGTTGTCATCTCCACTATTATTTTACCAACCCAATTTTTCATTATTCCTTTTTTATGTAAATTCCATGAAAATAAAAAAACACAAATGGGCAGATCTACAAGAAAGTGCTGCAGCGTGGCACCGCAAGCCCTTTTGCTGCGCCTCGCTGCGGAACTTTCAAAGCACAGGAATGTGACATATCTACAATGATATCTCGCACTCCTGTGCTCTCCCCTGCGCTGGCGCAGAAACAGCTGCCATGCCCCGGCGCAGGCACCCTTGCACCATGGTGCAAGGATGTCTGCACCATGGGGAGATTGCTTTTGTACAGGAAGGGGCCCCTTCCTTCATAAAAGCAATCACTACAGGCATTTTCCTCTTTAAATGTGTGCTGTAGAATGCAGCACGCATTGAAAGAGGAAAAAACGAGGAGAAATGAAAAAATGTCTCCTCGCTTCTCTTGGCTACGCCACTCCTATGGTGGTGCAGCAAACTGACGCATTTCCAGGTTTACAATTTCTCGTAAATCTGTAAATGCATCAGTGGACATGGGTGTTGCGTGTGAACATCTATGTCCCGCCCCTAACACGCAAAGTGTTGCGTGAACAGGGGCAATATTTACAAGCACAGATTAAGTCACGCAGGGTGACTTTACCTGTGCTTGCAAATATCCCTTAGCAGGCTGCGCCACCGGTGCATCACGCAACGTGATGCACCGGCGGCGGATAGGGCTTGTAGATGGATGTATGATGCTGCATCGTTTTCATGGCAAACATTCACATTGCCGTCTTTACATCGCACACACATTCACAACGCACGCTGTCACAACGCAACCCATTACTTCGCTCCATCATTTAAATGCATACAAAACACAATCACTATACACACAAACACCCCGCATGCTTTAACATCGCATTTTTTTCCTGAAATAACACACACCACCCCAGCCCGAGCACACCCCTCCGGAGTGGCGGTGGCCCTGGTGCTGGTCGCGACCAGTGGAGAGCCCCTAAGGAACACGTTCGCGGAACTACCAGGTCCCGGAGAAGGCCCTGTGACCCTGCTGGCAAGAAGAATGTGCAGCGAGCTGTTTTGGGCCTGGGTCCGCCGTGGCGCAGGGCCCGGATCACACTCACGCCAGGCCAGCTCCAGAAGCTTCTACAGCTCATTTGTCAGCGCAGTACTCCCGGAGTGCCCTGGTTAATCTACACACCACACAGTGTCCCCCTCATCGGCTTGATTATGCATGCATGGTGGCACTTCAGTGGTAGGGAGCCTTTTTATTCTGCTCTGTGGTAGGCTTCAACTGTGACCTTGAGATCAGTGTAGTTGACATCGGCATCACTCAGCTGCCTCACTATCACCCAGTTGGCGTCTGCGACACGTGCACTTGGGCCCAGGTGCGCTGGCTACTGACGAGTAGAGAAGTTGAACAATTGTCCCCTGGCTCACTTTAATGACAGGAAGGGTCATCCTCCCACATTCACAAGTATCACGTTGTGGTTTCTCTTTTAAGACGAATACAATACCAGCTACATGCCAGCAGACTCAACAACATCAAGTAATACTTGATGGTTGCTACCAGCCTGAAGTTGCCATCCATTACAGAAGCACAAAAGAGCCAGCAACGGTGGCAGGATCATCAACTCTTGAGGAAAAATAACATTTTGCCCTTGGAGCGCTCCCCCAACACTAATTTTACAATGCCAATTTCTATCCTTTTCATTTGATTTGGAGCCACTGTCTGGTTGTGGCCTGAATCATCAGCTGTACCCTGCCTTATGGAAATAATGGGGCCAGTCAAGGCAAAACTACAGACCTCTGCTTTATGTAGAGGTCCAGAAACAAAGGTACAGTATAGGAACTATTCTGGGCATTTCAGTATCCAGAGAACATCTGCCGCGCCCCTGAATCAAAAATTATTTTAGATTCCATCATAGCTTTGTTTCAGTGTAAATGTTCACCCACTTGCGATGTGATGGCGATGGTTCACACACTTGCGTTGTGGAAATGGTTTCTGCCCAATGCATTTTGGGCCCTTCTGGCCCTTCTTCGGGGGCTATATCTCAATCGTGTTGGTGCTCGTTCCATTGGAATCTCTGCAAAGTGCATTACTTTGAACCTGATGCGAAACGAGAACCTCTCAACAGTTTCACAGCACTTCTTTACGACTACACCAGCTGCTCCACTACCGTGTTTTCTGTGATAATAACAGATTAGGGGCCAGATGTAGGTCGCTAATTACCGGTCGGTAACGGCCGAATTCTGCCGTTACCGACCGGTAATTGGATTTTGAGATGTAGGGCCCTAAATTTTACAGAATCAGTAAATTTACCGTTTCGGTAAATTTACCGATTCTGTAAAATACCGAATCGGTAATTTTACAGATTCGGTATAACCCAGATGTAGGTAGCCCTGTTCACAGTGCTACAGGCCTTCAGGATTCAGTATTTTACCACCCAATCCAATTGGGTGGTAAAATACCGAATTCAGGTGTAGATGCACATCTGTGCATGTATATCTGTGCCATGTGACACACAGACATGCCCTTAGGGCATGTATGTGTGCCACATGTCACACAAGCCTGTACTTGGGGTGCTAGAGGGTGTCAAAGTGACACCCCCTGCACCCTTGCAGGATTCGGTATTTACCGATTCGGTAAATACCGAATCGGTATTTCCCATTGATTCCTATGGGTTTCATGGCCCATAGGAATCAATGGGCAATACCGATTCGGTATTTCTGAAATCGGTAAATACCGAATCATACCGATTCGGTAATTCTAAAATTAGAATTACCTACATCTGCCCCCTTCCTATTTAGCGACTCTTAAATACTGAATCGGTAAAATTCGGTATTTAAGAGTCAGTAAATAGGAATTACCTACATCTGGCCCTAAATGATGTTGTCTAGAGTAACTATGTCCATGAGATTTTTTGTTGATCAAATGCACAGATAAGAGTTTTCCAAGGAAAAAGTTTGTATTGTAATTAAGTTGTGTGATGTGTAAAACCGCGATATTTAAATGGTAACATTGTTGTGCGAAGCGATGGCGATGGTTCACACACTTGCGTAGTGTAAATGGTAAATTATCATGCGCAGTTGAAAAGCGATGCGATGGCGATGTAACAGCATGGTAATGCAATGTGATGCAATGTAACAGCATGCGCGATGTAAAAGCATGCATTGTTAAGGTTGTCGCGATGTAAAATGTGCGTTGTAATGCACCTGCGATGTTGTCCCATTGTTGTAATGGGTTTTCGCCCTTGTATATCTGCCCCCAAGTGCTTATATGCAACTGATGTCACTATTTATGTTTAACTCTATTTATGTTTCTTTTGGATGCACATGTTTGTTTGAATAAAACCAAGAAAAGTGTTGCGAAAAGTAGAAAAGAATAGCCTCTCTCCATTTTTTGCTGTTCTCCTTTTCCCTTCATTGAAACTGTGCAGCGCTGTTTGTGACACTAAGGTCACTCGTTTTTTTTTTTTTGGTTGTGAGCCCTGCAGGATGCTCTGCCTTTCATTAATGCAGGGGCAGGGCTCACTTCACACCTAAGGCCAGTTCAAGCATCTGCAATTATCATGCAGATGCAGCGTTTAGGATAAGAGAGAGTTGCTGATCACGGCCACAGAACCAGCCCTGCCCGGTCTGCCACAGCTGAAAGGAATCTGGGGGTCATATTACACTTTCAGCCCATGGCAGCATGGCCCAGGAGAGAGGGGGCCCCCGCCTCGGGCCTTGCAGCTGCACCTCGACTGACTGAACACATCAAGGGAGGGCGCTGCCCACCAGACGGAATTGTGATCCGGGTCCGGGGGGGGGGGGGGGGGGGGGGGGGGGTCAAGCGCCCCTCCTTGCCCCCCCTGCGGACGCCCATGGGCACGGCCCGTGCAGGGCGTTATACCGGGGCGGTGAAGTCAGGCGGGGGAGGGTCAGGGTGGGCGGGGTTGTAAAATGCGAGATATGGACCATTACAGGTAAGTACTGGAGAAAAAAAATTGTTGCCCGCACTGCATCACATTTGGTGATGCAGCGCAAGTAACGAAATTTGTTTTATCCCGCATTTTACAACCCCCCACCGTGACTCTCCCCCGCCTGACGTCACCGCCCCGGTATAACACCCTGCACGGGCCGTGCCTGCCCATAGAACACCCCCTTGACACAAAGTATTACAAAGCAGTGCATAGTGCAACTTTGCATTACTTTGGGAACCCTCAAATCCTGATTGGCATTAGATAGTAAATTCCAGTATAACATTTTGTGTTGGATTTATATTACAAAAGTAATGCAAACCTGGCACAAGGCATTCGCAAATCTGGGCCTACATGATGTAAGAGGAGGCAGCAATTGGGAATTGCAGAGGGTGCTTTGTTGCTCCTTCTCCAATGTGAACTGAGGCCTCGGCATCAGCCTGTTTGCACAGGAGGCAGAGAATCCAGAACCTGGCCCCAGCCCCTATTATATTGCAGCATTGCACTTGACATGTTTCTTGCAAATCTGCCCCTGGTATACCTCTCTGCATCTTTTTCTTCTCCAAAGAGGGTGAGATTGAGCGGCTTTTGAGGGTCACTCCAATTAAATCAATGGGAGGACCCATTGTTTGGGAGGGGAGGCATGAATGATCCCACTGACATCTGTTGGAGGCTCTTCACTTGCCTAGAGGGCGAAGATGAATCCAAGGAGGGTGCCCCCCTTCAAATGAGGGATAGGCCTCCGGTGGCAATGCCCCCTTACCTTTCCTAGACCATAAAGGGGAGAGGATGTGATCTCATTGGCTAGACTGCCGACTTTGGAGCTGTGAAACCAAGGTAAGAGCCTCGGGGTCGCGTCCACATCCTGTGAGTCTGAGCAAATCACTTAGGGCCAGATGTAGGTATCCAAATACCGGTCGGTAACGGCCGAAAATACCGATTTTCGGCTGTTACCGACCGGTATTGGGATACTGAGATGTAAGGCCACCTAAAATACAGATTCGGTAATTTTACAGAATCGGTAATTTTACCGATTCTGTAAAAGTACCGAATTGGTAAAATTACCGAATCTGTATTTTTAGATGTAGGTAGCACTGTAATCAGTGCTACAGGGCTTTAAGAATTCGTTATTTACCACCAACTAGAAGTTGGTGGTAAATAATGAAAAACCTTGAAAAAGCAGTTTTTTGCTTTTCAAACGCTGCCATGTTGCAGACTGACTGCAACATTTTGCACCCATACACGATTGGGGGGTGCAACACGGTGTCAAAGTTACACCCTGCCACCCTTCAATGTTTTCCCCAATTACCGAATCGGTATTTACCAATTCGGTAATTGACATTCATTCCTTTGGGCCTCCAGGCCCATAGGAATGAATGAATCTGTCCTTGTGTAACGTGACTGGTCTCATGTAAAGCGCTCCAATACCTTCGGGTCGGGTTTGCGCTATATAAATCTGCAAAATACATATATATAAACGCAGTGAGCCTGAGTAAATGTATAGCGATGCCTGTGCGTCATTCCTGCAGAAGATTTAACCTCAACTCCCATTCATAGGTCACCGTTGATAAACTCTAGCGTCTCTACGCGGTTTGTGGCGCTTTGAAGAGGCGTCGTGTATCACCTGCAGACGCTAGCGGTGCACTTTTGCCAACTTTGAGACAATGACTGGATTACGCAGAAGGAGCACACCTTTTCCTACGGCCTCGAAAATTGCTGGTCTTTGTCTAAGCTTATTTGGACAGGTTTACTGAAAACACGTCAGAAGCCTTACCTACGACATTTCTATTTTCACTCCTTAAACAAACATCATAAATTGAGCTAAAAATATCCCGTGCCAAAAATAGAGCCTATTGACCACTGGGTATGCTTTCGTCATCATCACTGTGTTTAAGCTGCAAAGGAATGTGGTCAGGTTTGCCATAAGCGTATAGAAGGGGAACGGTACATTAGCAAAAGCAGCGTGTGTCAATAAGGTTGTTTAGCTCCATCTAGTGGAACAATGTAGAAGTAACTTCAAGGAGAGATTCAAACAGTGTCATTTCCTGAGACGGCTTAAGGATAGATGCTTGATTATTGATAGATGATTATTATGTCATATTTGCTTAAGAACTCAGCCAGGGCCTGATTCACAAAGGACAAAGGGCCCCCACAACTGCGTGGCCTCCACCAGTGAGGAGCACTTTTGGGAATCAGTCACATAAGAGAAGAAGAAATTGTGCAGAAGGCTGGACTGGCCGCAGTGGGCATCCGTCGTTTCCGCCGGAGGCTGGAATAGTGGTGTGGGCGCTTTTGTAGCAGTGCAGTAGTTTTCAAAGCACTGCAAAGTTACGTATATATTCAGCAGTTTTGAGGAAACAATAAACGTGTCAAGTTAACACTGGTGATTAATGTTCCTGCTGGAGAGAGATGGGATTTTGTCTAGTGGCAGGTTTGACTCTCTAAGGTAGCACAGAGGTCCTGCTGCAAAGATCTTGTACCATGCTTATCAAAGAACAGTATTTTATGTGCCTAGCTCAGTGGCTTGCTGCTTTTGCCACATAGATTCTTTTGTTACTGTGCAGTTCAGAAGTTAAAATCCTATTCTAGCACAGTAAGCTATGTACTGCCATCAAAGAGCTGCAGGCAGACTGCATCGTACAGGTTAGAAAGGTATGTTTTTTCACTGTCTTTTATTATCTTGATGTTGCTAAAAAAGGTTAGTTTGGGTAGAAAAAAATCATATTTTTAAAGTCAACTCTAACCACTATATTTTGTTCTGAATCCTGAGTTTATGCTTCTCCAGACCAAGCACTCTTAAAAGTGCCTACCAGTATGGATGCATGTGAATGCAACACCTTGTAGTTCCCTTTATTTTATGTAACATTTTTTATATACTGATTTACATGTGTATGATTTATTGGCTCTGTGTGTGTGTGTGAGATGTAAAGTGCTCCGACATCCTACACTGATTGGAGAGGGGCTAAAAAACAGATGTAATGCATGTGAGAAAGCGGCGATGGAGAGATGAGGGGCACTGTTGGAAGGTGGTAGTGAGGGAATCATTGAAGAGCCCCAACAATTCCTGGTGCATAGTAAGGTCGTCATTCACTATGCTTTAAAAGCTAATAAAACTGAATATATAATGACAAATGCGCATTTTCTTCTGAATTTTCTTGGGGGGAATACATCCCCAAGCTCCCCTGTGTAGTGGTAAGGCTCACTCGCTGTACTCACTATGCATCGTACGGGGGCTGGTATGACAAAATTTGCCAGGTCTGCTTTAGGTTCTCAATCCGACCCTGATAGTGCACAGGGGAAAGGTCAAACATAAGTTAGGTTTGAATGTGTACAAAGCTTGACTCCAAAGACAAAAAAAGAGCAGTGCAGAGTAAAGAATGCCAACCATGGGGGATGTAGGGTCTGAATGTCAAACAAAAAGTGGGAAACAGCCTGCCTGGACCAAGTCATATCAACCTAAAGTTCTACCTACTGCTTCTATAGTTTTTGTCATAGTGCAAGAGGCAGTAGTTTAAAAACCTATTTTAAGGGAAAAGTGTTATCCCCAATGAACTATGTTCACACTTTATAGAAGTGACATCTTTTTTATGAAGATCAGTTTTTATTCAGCCGGAAACTTAGAAACTAAATTAGTCTGCGTTCCTATTTGCCTGTGAATTAGTCTCAATAGATTTAAATATAGACACCATAAAAACACACCCACCTCATTCATTGGTCATTATTAATGTATCACCTCGCCTTCCTCACTGAGTAAGCAAAACCAAACCAGAACACTCCCTTCTCAATTAGTGGCCTTTTATTAGAATCATTTTGCAGAAACTACTACTACTGTGCTTACTGGAGGGCTGGTAGCTATTCTGATGGCCTTTTGTTTTCCTTCTCTTGTTGTGTGTGTTCTGGTGGACAACCAGTTTATCTGCTCTTATGTACATAGGCAGGGCGGTATGTGCCCTTCGCTGTTACTCCTTTTCCCGGTTGTTTTGCCTCTGGGCCGTTTCCCATCTCCTGGTTCACTACAGTCTATCTTCCAGGGGGTCTTTGGACCTGCCGATGTCCTGAGTCAGGGGTTTCCATTCTCTGTGATGTTGGGTTTCAATCTGATGTTTTTAAAATCTTTTCTTCTTCTGTTTAGTCTACCTTGGCTAGTTTTGTTTGTGTTGGAGGTGAATGCCCTCCTTGAGCAGTGGTTACCCTGGCTGTTCCATGGCCCAGGGGTCTCCTTTATTGTTTTCTACCCGTCCCTCTTCTCCCTCTGGTGGTTCAGATGGTGGTACTGGACCTGGCGGAGAGTCTGTTCTTGCCCTGGTTCAGTCGAGGTGCCCTTAGTACGCTTGTCTTCTCCATCTGTTGGTGCAGACACATGGTGCTGTGCCCCTTCCTCCATCACCATGGTGTCAGTCGCTTCTTCCTCTGGACACGCTTCTCAGGTTGAGGCTTGCGTTCTGGCGCTTGGGTGGCAGACCCTCTTGGTATGAGGGAATTCACTGGATGTTGCGGCCTTGATCCAGCAAACGCAACGTCCATCTACCCTTGAGTTTTTTGCCATCATTTGACAGCAGTTTTCCATCTGCTGTTATGATGGGGATTGCCAGCTTCTTCTGTTGATCCTACTGCAGTATTAGTGTTCCTCTGGGTTTGGCTGTGTCTGCCCCCCGTAGCCAGCGGGCGGCTGTGCTGGCTTTTGGGGAGGCAGGTGGTCAGTCTGGGCTCATCTGGAGGCTCGCTGGCTGTGGCCTTGCTTTTTCAGGTGTCCGATTGTTCACTCCACATTGCCTCATTGGGCTTAGCTGTGGTTCTGCTCAGTTTACAGCATGCTCTGTTTGAGCCTGTGAAGTTGACTTACCTCTAGTTTCCTTCTGCCAGGGTTGTGTTTGTGGTGCCTGTTTCTTGATGATTAGGGCTTTGTTGTCATCTCCTCCAACCCTGTGGTTGTTTTCCGGGCATGGTGGTTTCTTTTCGTTTGAATTCTGATATTGTTTGCCTACCTTTGGCTTTTCTCTTGTGTCTGACGATGAAGGGTGTTTACATTCACTAGGTGCTAGGGGCCTCATTTATGAAAAGTGACGCATCGCTGCCTGAAAACAGCGATGCGTCACTTTTCACTGCGCACTCCTTGCAACACCAATGATGCGTCATATTTAATGTATGACGCATCATGTCGCAAGGATTTACAGATACGTCAGTATTTCTGACGTATCTGTAAGTGCAAAAGTGACGCATTGCTGGAGTGTGTCACAAAAGTGACGCAACTCCAGCAATGCGTCCTTTCACATGGAGAAAGCCCCATGTGAAAGGGCCTGTGTCAGTCTTACGCCTGCTGTGAGGCAGGCGCAAGATTTTGACGCAACAGCATCCTAAAAGTGACGCAGTGAAATCTCATAGATTTCACTGCGTCACTATTACGAGGCTTTTTGCGGGGGAACGCCCCCTCTGCATACATTATACCTGACACAGGTATAATGTGGCGCAGGGGTTTAAAAAGTGACGCATCTACCTAGATGCATCACTTTTTAAATATGGCGCAACAAGGCGCATATTTTACGCCGCTGGTGCGTCACAAAAAGTGACGCACCGGCGGCGCAAAACTGAACGCAAGGCCTCATAAATAAGGGCCCTTGTATTCATTGTGCACTTTCTGTTTCTTTGCAATGCACTGCTTTGTGTCACAGGTCGGATGTTTTGTTTGTCTCTCATGGTTTGCCAAAGGGGGGCTGAAGCCATATCTTTCTCTCTACTGTTGGATTGGTTTGGCCTTTCCCATTATTTTTTTTTCGCTGGCCTACTTCTTCTGGCGTTTTTCCTTGGGAGGTTTCTTTGGGGTGCTTCTGCCTCCTGGGGGGCTTTTCAGCATGCTTCCATTCAGGATTTGCTTTACTACCACTTGGGCTTTGCCTCGCTCTTTCATGACTCATGGCCATTTGCGCTTGGATTTAGATGTGTCTTCTGATTTTGGATCTGCTGTTTTGAGTTCAGTGGGTCCTCTAGCAGTGTAATGTGTTTTGAGTCTTTGCATTGATTACACTTGTTTTTACTTATCTGGTGCTGTGTTTTGTCGAGATCAGTTTTTGGCTTGGTTACATCCTCATAGGTAAGGACTATGAGAGAAAGACGGATGAGGAGGTAATGCCCAGTAACTTATTGGTAATATTCTTTACTTCTAGTCCCGGTCTTTCTTGTCACAGTCCTTAGTTCCTTCCCGCCTCTCCTTGTTGTGTGACTAATTTCTTCCTAGGTTTTCTCATTTCAGGAAGTCCTTCCCAGAAAGTGATGTATTTATTTCCTTTGTATGGGGCTATCTTAGATCGGGAAGGAAAATTCAAGTTTTGCAATTTGGTTCTGCATGAATGGAGATAAACTCATATGTAAGGACAGTGATGAGGAAGACATGTATTAAGAGAAATTAATATTGCCTATAAGTAGCCTGGTATTCCAGCACGCTCACTCTGAAACGTGTTCTAGCACTACTGAAAGGCGAGAGGAGGAGGCTTAGAGAGAGAGAGAGTTTCCATAGTCCAGTCCGAAAAAGGAGAAACTTGGTTTAATTCAGATTACCACCAAAACGAATGGTAATTTGCGTGTGGTCGGTGTACGAGAGAAAGGAGCAGCCAAGCAAGGGGATGTGTTTGGATAAGAGAACAGAATATATATTCAAGAGAGTGTGGCTAAGCTCAGAGACTCGAGAGATCCCACAAAAAAAGGATTATGTAGGTCAGAAAAATGGGAAGTGAGCAGCTCGGGAGCCATCTAAGAAATAGGATGTGAGTCTGCCAGGACTCTTGAACGAATGTTACACTGAAAGAGTCGATTAAGGAGGATGGAATGGGAGACAGTGTCAAATGCTTCTGGGGTGTCTGAAAGAAGGACCACTGCAAATCCTCCTCTGTCTATGGTCATTCAAAGCTCATCAAATGAGGCCATCAGAGCTGATTCTGAGCCGTGTACAGGGCAAAAACATTTGATTCAGATAAGTCAAGAAGGTTGTTGTTTTCACCAAAGGAGGAGGACATAGAAATTCAAGTTTTCAACAAAATCCTGCTTAAAAAAAACAAAAACTAACCATGTAATAGAAAAAAAATAACACTTGGGAAATTGTGTATTGTTATCCAACAAAGCCACTGCATGGATTAGGTGATATTAACTAGTCACGTGACCTCCAGCAGCATGGTGTATTCATGCACCTTACGGAATATTGAACACTATTTAGGCTGACAGCTGTTGATATCCAATTTTCGGTCAACTAGACCTCAATTAAATAACCCCAGTCCACAACCAAGGGAGTAATTTGCCTACGTTTCTGAATATTTTATAACCTTTGTCCTGCCAATGCAGTGAAGACAAATGTTTGGAAATTAATAAAACAGAAAAGAACTTTGTAAGTCTGGGCCAGTGCCAAGATAGCAGTTATAAAATGAAGCAATAATTGCAGCTGGTGGTGACACAGGTAAGTGGTCAGGCAGAGCTGTAAGGTCCATTTATTTAATCTGATATTTCCCTGAGGAGAGGAGGAAGCAGGGATGGGGGAAGGAGGCAGGAGCCATCGAGGGCTGCCTCCAGGCCTTCCAACTCACACGGTGCTAGGTGTGCCACATTATCTCGGCTCCCTTCACACAGTCACCCTGTGAGCAGCCAAAATCACACGGTGACAAAGAAAACAAGCTGAAAACCACTGTAAAAACTGGATTTCCAGCTCGTTTTCAAAGGCTGTAAGCAGCTGATGTCCATAAAACGTGTGAAAACACCCCAGGACATCTTGAACAGCTTCAATGACCCTTTGTTTTTGGTGTTTTTGGGAGGGGTGGGTGGCTTCGTGAAGGGCAAAGTGCCTCTTAGTTAGATCTTGGCACCTCCAGTGATCTGCACCTTCTCATACTGTGAAAATATTTGTATCCAGCTCCCACAGGTGAATTGCAGCAGGCTCCTTTGGTGATTTAGGATAGAGAGAGGAAAGAGATGGAGGTGCTTGAGAAGGGGAGACAGACGTGGGAGAGGATGTGGTGTAATGGCCAGAGCTGATGGCACTGGAGCAGAGGAACCAGGTTCGAATCCTGGTGTCAGGTCAACATTCTGTGATTCTAGGAAAATCATTTAATCTCCCAGTGTCTTGAAAAATTAATGTGTAATCTAATTGGGGCTCGTGTAAAGAACTTGGGTCTAGATCACACTATATATGTGGCCTAACAGCTAGAGTGGTCGCCTCGAATCTGGGGAGCTGAGTTCGAGTCTCGACAGGGATGCTCAACATCTTCTGATTCTGGGCAAATTACTTAATCTCCCTGTGCCAAAACAAATGTGTCTGTCTGTAATGCAACTGGTGCTCATGTGAAGCACTCTGATACTTTCGAGTCGAGTTTTCGCTACATGAAACTCCTACAAAAAAAAGAGGGAGGAGGAAGTGAGCAGGATGGTTTGAACATTTATTCTAGGGCTGATTTTGGTTCCCAGTCCAACCGTGTTTTTCTTGTCTCCTTCCTATGTGTACTGCTCATAATAATCTCCTACAGCAGGCAACAGCATGCATGCCTGATCTTGCTTCAGTTTGTTTCCTGGACAGTGCCAGTTTTTCGAGCTATGCAAGTTTACGCAGTTTTGTTTCTTCTCACGCTGATGTAGTTCGTCACAGTAACAACACATAGCGAATTGTGGGGCATATTATCAAGGGGGTTTATCTCCGCTTTTTTGGCTTTAAAAGCCAAGATAGCGGAGATAAAATTATCTCCCTATTACCTAGCTGTCGCTAACACCAGTTAGCGACAGCTAGTAGGAGATAGCGACCATCTTGGGCCCCGCTTTGCATGTCAGTGATATTTATCACTAATGACATGCAAAGTGGGCGTGCCAAGATGTTAGCGACTGGAAACAGTCGCTAACATCGCTATCTCCCATTACCAACTTTTGGAGATATTCGCGCTAAGCGCGAATTTCTCCAAAGCTAACACCTGCCCCATAGCAGTTCTTAGCCATGTTATCCAATGGTAGGTGGATAACATGGCTAAGAGCATTAGCTCGGTAATGCATGAATATCGCTGACTTTTCAGCGATATTCATGCATTTCGGCCGATTTTTATCGCTTAGGAGATAAACCTTGATAATAGCAAGGTTCCTAAGCGATACAAATCGCCGCAGCTCGGCGATAAAAATATCCCCGCTAAACCAACATAGCGATAATTATCGCTAGTTGTTGGTAATATGCCCCTGTGTACCCACTTGTTTTTGCAGTTTTTTCAGCCTAAAGTGCAATTACGCCTCATTATCTAATTTTGCAAAGTCAAAGAAAACAAACAGCACGTAAGATTTAGTTCTACCCCGTAATATTTTAGCTATACATCCTCATAGGACTAACTCAACTTCTTTCTTTGCACACGTTATATATTGTTATTTAAAAAAACTCATTTTTAAATTGTTGTTCACTTTCAGGACAAGCAGTATGATAACTCTCAAATCTGCACCCAGAGTACATGATTTTGTACGTTGCCTGTATTGACCATGAGTTGTCACTTAGAAGGTCTGTCATCATAGGTTTCAAAAACAATGCTTAAGTTTTAGGTCTGCCATAGCCAAGACCTTTTGCTTTTATTAAAATGATATGTATAATAAAGTTGCTCATTGGCAGGGCCACTGGAATTATGCATCAGTGGAGCACCAAATTATGCAGCAGGATTAACTACATTATGCAGCAAGAAAAGGAAAATGATGCTGCATAATGTGGCACTTTTTTGATAGCATTGCTTCATTTTTTTTGTAATTATTATACATGGTACAGCTATCTGGGCAAATATTTTGCCAGTATATAATCAGTTTAACAACCAAATATAGAAATAAGCAACAGAAAGATGACTTTTGAATAGTTTGCAATAGTAAAATATTTTTGTCAAAATCTGCAGATTATGCAGCAGATAAAAGATTATGTGCAAATGTGGAACCTCTGCAATTCGGGACCACGTTGGATGTAGGGAGGCCGTTTCCAATTACAAAGGTCTGTCAAGCATTTTTACCTGTACAACGTCATTGCCACTATACACCAGTCCAAAAGATATAAAGAAAACGTGTGACGTGGTTTCAAGCCCAGTCGACATCCAGACGCGACTGTAAAATTGACCTACATTAGTCTTTTTGACAGGCTTTTGAAAGTTGAATTTTATTATTGTCAAATCGGTGGCTCCAACGATGGTCCACACTCCTTGAAAACTATTCCATTGGAAGTCTGCTTTAAAGGAGATTGACAAATCCACTTTCTCTGTGCCAATTTAAGTGGCAATACCGAAGCTAGAAGGAATTAAAATCCCCAACCGGCGAGAGAAAACTGTCCTGATGAAGGTGAACATCATCTGAATCACCGAAACGCTGCGTCGACCCTGTTTTCTTAAAAATTAATTATGCTAAATGTTTTTATTGTATGAATTGTTTTTAACCTGTGGAATGTATTGTTCTTATAACGTGTGAATGTAATAAATAAGTTACAAGTTATCCTTTTTAACTACTTTGTACAGTTTTAATTTTGTGGTGTTTGCTGACACAACTCAATTTCTTGTTTTTTTTATTGAACTTATGACTAAGTTTGCATAGGTATTTGTGCGTTTCAACTAGGGACTCCTTGTTTTATAATCTGGCTTGACATCACCAGTGCTGCCAGCACCAGATGTACATATTCACTTTCATGTCAGTGGTACTACCTGCACCAATACAACCACTGATGACACAGGAGTAGTACTGTCTGCACACAGGAAACAGAAACAGTATGACAGCAGCAGGATGTACTGCATGCATTGAGAGAAACAATGTGGTAGCAGTGATTCTCCCGGCAGAGGTGTTCAAAAGCATGGTGACAGCAACAACAGTTTCTGTACAACATAAAATTCAATTCAATGTATTTGTTTTCAGCAATTTAGACTTAGTTATAAGAGAGATTAAAAAAACTACAGAAGAGGGTAGTAAAGTCATTAACATCGGGTAGGGGTGCCAGTGGAGGCACTGCCATAGGGATTACGATGACACTCTTCCCTCTGCCTTTACATGGTGGTCCGATTGCCATGTGAAGGCATATGGATGTGGACTTTGGTGGCCCCTAGCAAGGTGCCCTGCCCCGGTGGGCCTCTGCTATGGGATCCGGGGGCAACATGTGCCTGGCACACGGTGCATGGATGTTTGAGAACTGCCCTTTTCCACTGCAGATTGTGCTGCAGCCCTTTTCTAGGGCTGCAGCACAAACCACAAAGGAAAAGAGCAGTTTCACAACAAGCTGCATGGCAGTTGCATGTTAATCGGGCAGGTGGAACCGCCGACATATAGTCTGTCAGCCACCTGCCCGAGGCGATGGTGCTTGGACGCTCATCTGATCGCCATCACAATGAGGCACTTATTGTCTACTTAGAGGCAAATGGAAAAGGGTTGTATGTCTAAAGGGCCTAAAGGAAGGCAAAATCTTCCTAGAATTAAATTAAATGATCAATTACATGCTGCTGTCTATTAAAATATTTTTACCTTAAGGAGACCATCAAAATGATTTAGAAGTTATCTTGGAAAGGGTGAATAGGTCCATAAGCATAAGAAAAAAAATAGAAAGGCACAAAGGAAGATGTAGTGGAGAGGTATAAAGTAAAACTATATGAAAAAGAATTGGAAAAGCAGTCCAGTCTCCCTTTGTCAAAACGTTGGGGTTTTGTTTTTAAAATTTACAGGTATTGAAAGTGTATTTCTTATACTTTCAAGATGGTATCACTCTGTATGATGTACCATAGCATGAGTCAATTGATTGCCATCTTTTAAGTATAGAAAATGTTTTTGTCAATTCAACATGGCATTCACGTTACATTTCTTTATACATATTTTTATTGTTTATATTATAGCTTTGATCGCATCTCTTTACAGGTAAGGTCATGTATGTAATTTCTTTTGAATCTCAGTATACATCGAATAACGTACTGTATGTGGGGAGTCAATGAAAAAACTTTGAAACATACCTTTCAGTAACTAGAAAATAAGGGCCTCGTTTATGAAAACTGTCATATCGCTGCGTGAAAACAGTGATGCAACAGTTTTCACTGCTCCCTCCTTGCATCATGATTGATGCGTCATATTTATTGTATGACGAATCATGTTGTAAGGAATGACAGATATGTCAGCATTACTGATGTATCTGTCGATTGCTGGAGTTGTGTCGGAAGCGTGACGCAACTCCAGCAATGTTCCTTTAACATGGGTTAAGCCCCATGTGAAAGAGCCTGCATCAGTCTTACGCCTGCCATGAGGCAGGCGTATGGTTTTCACTCAATGGCGTCCTGGAAGTGGCACCCTGAAATCTTATAGATTTCAATGCGCCACTTCTACGAGGCTTTGATGCGGGAGAATGCCCACCCTGCATACATTATACCTGACGCAGGTATAACGTAGCGCACGGGTTTACAAAGTGATGCATGAAAAAAAGCATTGCATGTGTGCAGGAGACTTGAGGTGCTTTAGGGCTTTATGTTAATCCTTGTATTTGTTCCCACTGCACAGCTGAAAAGATTCTTAATGGCTTTTGTTTACCATTCATAAAGAGGAGCTTTTGGCCCAAAGAGTAGGTGGTTTTAACAGAGCTGTTGTGATGAACTCAGCTAAAAATTAAACAGAGGCTTTGAGCTAACAACGCTATTTGGCAGAACAGAAAACGCTATTTGGCAGAACAGAAAAAACATGAAGCCTTCCCATAAAGGCTAATGGGCTCATTTAGCCCCTGCAAGAGGTCCTCCAGGTCTCCCCATAGGGGCTGGAGGTAGAGGTGCAGGTGCTGCACCATCTACAAAATAGTCATGCTGCAGTTCAGAAAGTCAATGAAAAATAGAGATGCCTTTACATTTTGTTTTCCTCTTGCTGAGCGTTCAAAGACATCAAATGTCAGCTGTGTCTTCTGACAAATACTGCGTATTCTTTCAATATGGCGATTGGTGTTTACTTTTCTCTACATGACTGCAAAGTAAGAGGATTTTGTGAAGTGGACTAAGTGACAATCTTGCTGGGGTGCAAGGTGTGTGAAAGAAAAATTTGCAAGATGTCAGTCTTTTAAAAAAAAAACAATGAAATGTAAATACCTGTAAAAGAACTGTACACATATTTCAAATTATATCAGCAATATGGAAAGTACAAATTAATTAAACAAAGATTGTAATAGGGTCAAACAAATCAAGACCCTTTTCTCGATCATGTGTGAATGATACCTATTTGTTGAAACACAATTTTCACACATTATCATTTGTGCGCTATATATCAGTAATACTCCATGTCAGTGTGAATTGTATTCCAATTTAAATGGAAAATGTGCTGTTTGTAAACGACAATGTATTACCACACCATGGTTTAGTACTATGTTAGTACCAGTGTGCTCCAAAATGCACCACCAGCTACATACCACACAATGTCCCCTCCCATACTGAATGGGCGTGGCTCCTTTGATATACTTGTTCTTTGCGTGACGCTTGGAATTTTCACAATCCCTATGATTTTAGTGATGCAACTTTGATGGTAGCACCCCCATTCTGAAAATTGTTCCAGTATCACTGCTGTCACAAGCCTGGTGTAGGGCCATCTGCCCCGTTTCCACATCTCTGCCTGCTTGGAAGTCATCTCTGCGGCAGCTCCCTTCACAGCACTGAAGCTTTGCTATGCGGCTGCCATGTTTAAGTGCCTAGCATAAATGAACTCTGAAAGTAGGAGTTTGCTTTGTCTAAATGCAAAAACAAATAGTGCCAAAGTAAAGGAACCGGGTTCTGTATGGGTGGGAGCCAGTCTATATTTTCCAGTGCTGTGCAAATCAGTGATGGTTGCTCCGTCCTCAATCGGGCGGGACAACGGTCATTGTCACCTGGTGGCCCTTTGGCAGACAGTCCACCTGGTCACAGCTTTAAACAGAGCCAGTGGTGGCTTCGCTAGTGTAAACCGTACACTTGCCCTTACTTTAGAAAGAACAAGGAAACTAAGGTCTATTTACGGGATGCTGTCGCTGTGCCAACCTCTGCATAATGCCCAAAGTGACCACAGATTCAACAAAGCTGAAGGGAAAGATTTCAGGCTTTATGTCCTTCCTTGATAAGACTTTCTGATTTCAGAGGTTTGTGGTAGAAGTACTAAATCACAATGTGTGATAGGAATATGCATGCAATTAAAAGTTTTGTTACTTGTTATTGTAAACGGAAATGACTGAGCAAGAAGATTTGGTTACGAATTTGAAGGATTTTTAGAATAGATTGCCTAAGACAATCCAGGTAGTCGTTGCTTAATTGTCTAAGACTTAAATTCTTAATGATGAGGTAACCCCTCAGTTATAGTCGACCTTTGAGAAGAGAACAGGTTGACTACTCAAGACAATAACCAGATACAAGGGTTTATGATATATATATATACCATCCGGGAAGTGTGTTTTGCGTACCTATCGTAGGAATGCTTTCATAACTGTTAAAGAGTACAGTGCCTTAACTCATCCAGGTTTTTTGTTTAGGCACACATTTTACAGCCGTAGACTCTCAGACAATGCACTTAATGACGTTTATAAATCTCCCCGTCTTTAGAAACACAGAACAGTTTGTGCGTCCAAATGAGGATTCCTATGTTTTGTCAGTGACAAAAAAATGTGACTGCTGTTTTTTCAGTACTTGTCTAAAGCAATCATTTGTTTTGCACAGTGTTTTGTACGATGTATATTGAGTGGCAATATTGATGTTTAATATTAGGATGAGCCTATTAATAAATTGTCTTAGATTATTGAATTTGCATGTTGATGGGCATTAAACACAGACAATAAACAAAAACTGAATTTAATATGTAAAGTGCTGATCACTGAAAAATACCAGTTTTGGCAAATGGTGTTCTGTGGATCTTCTGTGTGTAGTGAGCCAGTGATACAAGAATACAGTGCCGACATGGTCCATTATGGCAGGGGACTCGGGTTTACACAGGAGTCTTACTTTTTTCCATGCAAGCGAGGGCAGTGGATAACATTTTAATAGGATTAAAACCAATTAGACTTTGTGTCCTTCTCAGTGCAACGAAATCCATTGAAAATGCATCTTGAAATGTGGCTTATCTCTCTCTCTCTCTCTCTCTCTCTCTCTCTCTCTCTCTCTCTCTCTCTCTCTATATATATATATATATATATATATATATATATATATATATATATATATATATATATATATACATTTCCTGATTTCGCCTCCAGTACACAGGATTCCGAATCCAAAGAGACGATGCAGACCCAGATTTCGTGCAAGTATTCCTTTATTTCATAAATCGCCCAAACACCACCGCCATGACGCGTATCGGTCCCTCTCGGACCTTGATCTCTCTCTCTCTCTCTCTCTCTCTCTCTCTCTCTATATATATATATATATATATATATATATATATTTTTTTTTTTTTTTTTTTTTTTTTTTCCGGGAACTTCGTTATGTCATCCGTTTCAACCAGGATAAAAAACGAACCGGACCCATTCAGGTGAGTTTGCAATATTTATTCGTGCATTTCTCTTTCCGCTATGACGCGTTTCGGGCCCTTGAGCCCTTGATCACATGACATGGTTAGCCTATCACCACAATTTTTATAGTGCACAAAACAGGTCAACTGACCACCGGGCCTGTACACATAAAAAACATACTGCTGCCTTGTCTCAATATCGATAACTCTGAAGGGTGACACATTGATAATATACACACATAATGTTGTTAAAAAGATTTTTTCTGTCATTGTCGTATAAATTTCATCACCCATATCATCACCCGCATACAAAAACATATTATACGTTTTTACTACTAGATTCCTCTGTAAATAAAAACAGTTAGTGTGCAAATATCCTCAAATAAATATCATTAAAACCAATAAATATTCATTGTACCTAAAATATAATGTCCTGATTTGATATTGTAAATTCTATTCATTATTTGTGCAAATCTGCTAATTCTGTGCAAAATGCGCATTCGGATAATTGCATAACGTTTTCAAGAGGATGGGGGTTTATGGGTGGTGGTTACATTTCTGCCCAAGTGGGCCTTTTTGGTATATGGTACTGAGACAACTGCGTCCACACTGCCCTTTACGTTGTGGTCAGCCCTTAGAGCACTTTTACAGGAGTAAAACAAAAAAGGTGAGAAAAACCCCTCCAAAATTGTGCCTTTCCTTTCACCCTATGAATAACCTTAAAATCAAGACGTGATTGTATTTTATATTTCTCTAAAAAATAATCTCATGCTGCGACGACTCCCTTTCTCTATTTTCTGTCTCTTGTTTCTTGAGCCTTGTGCGTTTGCTCAGTTTGGCTCGATCTCTATATATACCGAAACGCGGCATGCCGAAATAGAATTAATGACTGCATTCTGGGCATTGCAGTCATGCAAGCAACGAACTGCCAATAGTGATTCCGCGTGACATGACCCAGGTGCGCCCCATTCTACTTCAGACACTGGGGTGATATAAGAAACTGACAACGGGACTGTTAGCACCAGAGGCACTTTCAAAATAGATGGCATTTGAGAAAGGTGTAATACCGAAACGCGTCATGCCGAAATTGAATGAATGAACTTTGTAAGCTCCGCTGTGTCTCCTCATCAACTTCGACAGAAGGTGGTGGTCCTTGGAAATATATTGTGTGCGCCACTGACACACGAGGAAGGCCCTTCCACAAGTGTCCAGAGAGTCTATGGCGTTTCTCGAACCACCCTGCATTCCAGAGCAAACAGAAAACACGCTGACAATGTGCAGTCCATACTTACATGGAGGGACGTTACTACTTTAATGGCGTCTCCGGTTCTGCTGCTAATGGAATCGTAGGGTTGGAAGTGTGGGATACAAAAGACTGAGGGGCATAATATCAAGGGGGTTTATCTCCGCTTTTTTTGCTTTAAAAGCCAAGAAAGCGGAGATAAAATTATCTTCCTATTACCTAGCTGTCGCTAACACCAGTTAGCGACAGCTAGTAGGAGATAGCGACCATCTTGGGCCCCACTTTGCATGTCAATGATATTTATCACTAATGACATGCAAAGTGGGTGTGCCAAGATGTTAGCGACTGGAAACAGTCGCTAACATCGCTATCTCCTATTACCAACTTTTGGAGATATTCACGCTAAGCGCGAATATCTCCAAAAGCTAACACCTGCCCTGAGCAGATCTTAGCCATGTTATCCAATGGGAGGTGGATAACATGGCTAAGAGCATTAGCTCGGTAATGCATGAATATCGCTGACTTTTCAGCGATATTCATGCATTGCGGCCGATTTTTATCGCATTTGCGATAAACCTTGGTAATACCAAGGTTTATCTGCGATTAGAAATCGTCGCAGCTCAGCAGTAAAATGTTGTCTCTAACCAAGCAATAGCGATAATTATCGCTATTGCTTGGTAATATGCCCCTCTGATTGCCCAGCACAGTGCTACAGCTTTTGACGGGTCATGCTCTGAATCGGCTTCCTACCATTGGAACGAAAAGAAAATACCGGCACAACCGAACCACACACTGGCGCGAAGAACAAACTGCATTCTGGGCATTGCAGTCTGCAAGCAACGAACTGCCAATAGTGATTCCGCGTGACATGACCCAGGTGCGCCCCATTCTACTTCAGACACTGGGGTGATATAAGAAACTGACAACGGGACTGTTAGCACCAGAGGCACTTTCAAAATAGATGGCATTTGAGAAAGGTGTAATACCGAAACGCGTCATGCCGAAATTGAACAAATGAACTTTGTAAGCCCCGCTGTGTCTCCTCATCAACTTTGACAGAAGGTGGTGGTCCTTGGAAATATATATATATATATATGCACCAAAACGACACTCTTGGATCCTCCATATGGCGAACTGCGAGAAACGAACACCAGGATAATTTCTGCAAGTTGTTTTTTATTTCCTCACTCCTCTATCTCCGTGACGCGTTTTGAGCCCTTGATCACACAAAATATATATTTATATATAATAAATCTGTATTCGGGAGTCATCACAACCATAGAAGATAAAAACATACTATAAAAAGAACATCATTGCAGTTATAATTCATTAAAAGAAATTTTGTGAAAAATCACAAGATCCAGAGGGCATCATCCACACCTTGAGCTTCTTGATCTAAAAGCTATGCTCATTGGGCAACAGCTGCAAGTACATAAGTGTGACCTGGGCTTGTCTAAATTTCATAGATTTTAAAAGGGGCCTAAGAAACAATCTCCTAGGATGGCTAAAATATTTACACAAGAGGACAAAATGTAAAGTGTCCTGTGGCGACCTATAGTTGCAGCATCAGGACCCTCTCACGTTTGCAGGCGGAAAACCAGATGGGATCTCCAGAAAATACTGATTCTCATTGAATCTAAAACGAGTTACTCAAACTCTATAAGGGGTTTTTAAGGATGAAATGAGAATTCTACATGCCCTACACTGACTTTAGCAATACATGCCCTCTCACAGCTGGATTCATAACCTCAGTATTTTCGCAGTGAGCAGCGGTGTGTTTAAAAAAAAACCTGGACTATTCTCAGGTCCTGAGGCCTTACTATGTCACATTTCAAGAAAATATCTGCCCTACCTAGAGCCATAAAGGACTCCTTTATGTACCATAGCCAATGTATTTTAAGTGCATGATCTAGTGACAAACAGTCTAAAATAATCAAACAGTTTAACTCAACCTCATCCCTAGAGCATATCTTCACGTAACACAACAAGGGCTTCACTGCCCTCAAATCCACTATGTAACTTCTAGTTCTTCATGTATGCTGAACGAGGGAGTACCTTCTGGGACCTTCAAAATTTGTCTCAAAAACATATTTTGAGAGACCTGTAATTTACTGGCTGTTGTGTACCCCCAAACCTCACTACCGTACATGATCTTGGTGATACGAGTTGACTGGTATGACTTTGAGGTCAACTCAAAGGACCAATAACCCAATCTGTGAGCATAGATGGTGACTGCTCCCATAGCTTTATACATCTCACAAAACGTTTCCTCCATCTGATGTTTCCGGTTAAGTTTTGCATTAAAAACAAAATTCCCAGGTGGGCGAAATTCGGGACCTTCGTTAAGGTATGAGCGACAGACATAAAAGTTTTG
Organism: Lissotriton vulgaris; assembly: GCF_964263255.1. Lineage (NCBI taxonomy): Eukaryota > Metazoa > Chordata > Amphibia > Caudata > Salamandridae > Lissotriton > Lissotriton vulgaris. Next base: position 229,430,005 of record NC_141693.1, on the reverse strand, counting down.
GGCTGAGTCACCCGAGGGCCAACTTCCAAAACGTACAATTTCGTGAAGTTGGCCGACAGGTCTTTATAATAATGAGCTTGCATCCAGTATCAGGCTTGATTTATTTTTAAAAAAAACATTTTTAAAAGACTAGTCATCTAATCTCTTAATAAAATGGGTTTGGGGCCGTCTCAATGAATTTCTATGCTGGCCTTACCATGGCAGATGTAGTGGCTCGAAGTCTTCCATGAAGTATATTCGACTTTTGACCAATGTGCCACCTTACCTTACCCGAGGTGGTAAGGACCTCCATGCAGCATGGTGGCATGCTATGTACTATGGTTTAAAGCAATAATGAATGGGGCAAACTGCAGAAATTGCATCGAAAATCCTAGATACAGCTATCAATAACATTCACTTTAACAGATGGCTTTTTTTTTAACTTGAGGGGTGTCCACTATATAAAAAAATTATGATCAATATTGCCCTGTGCCAAAGATGAGCTTTAGCTCAAACTACATTTGTGCTGTGTTGGAAAGATCATTATGAATTAACATCTGCGCAGATGTTAATTCATAATGATCTTTCCAACATTTAAGGGTGATGATATTCTGTTTAAATGTCGTTTCAATTGTTCTCTCTTTTTCTTTTTCTCTGCTTTGCTTGGTTTCCTGCTTTTCTTATGTTTGAAATATAATTCTATGTTTTATGGAGTAGAGTGAAGATCGCTGATCATGAGTAAGATGTTGCGCTTTTTGTCTGATGTACATATATGCTGAAATGCTTGCAGGTGGGTAATTTATTTTTCAAAAAACGTAATAAAGATATATTTTTTTTAATGAATTAACATCTGTGCATGTCTTTCACGAAAACTAGATTTGTGTCAGACGGGTCCTATTAAACACAATGGAATGATTGTTTACAATCACATGGGAGCAGAGGTGTAAAGAAATTTGGATGAGTTAATTTAATCAAACCAAATAAACCATGCTTCAATAACTCTAAAAACATAGATTATGTATTTAGAGTCTAAACTGACTAAGAAATCCTTAGATGGGATTTCGTTGAAAAGAGAGACATTTTACTATTTGTCCCATTATGGAGAATCAGTGACAAAATTGTGGTACCCATTTGGAGCAAAAACTGAATGGAAAAGTTCTATCAAAGTGGGATAAATTGGGAGGAAGGAGAGAGGGGTGTTATTGTTGGAGGATGGAGAGCCATTATCGTATTCTAAAAGATGCTCAGCAGCAGACAAGAAGTTCAGAATTCTTGAGAGGAAGAACATTTTTGTAAACTATGCAGAAAAGAAAATAGAACGGAATGAGGAGAGAATGACGTGTGTGAGGAAGGAAGTTGTGAAACATTGGTAAATCTGCAAGAGGGCAAAAGGAAGGACCACAAAGCCACAACACTGTACTAAGCCAACAATGAAAGATGAACAGTGTTGATGATGGACTATAGGGCTCAGTTTACTATCATTTTCAAGGATATGCATAAGAAGAGCAAACATTGTTGGAGGTTGTGATGTTAATATGTTCTGCCAGGAAGACACTTCGATCCTTCAGTTAAGATGTAAAGGTGCATGCAGTGTAAGGAATTTTCAAGAGGAGGTAGTTCAAAGTAAAGTGTATGTAACAGAAAGCGAATTGTCGGTTTTTGAGGCATGCATCTGGTGGATTTCTATCATAAAATTGAAATTCCATATTGATCAACAAGTGTTTTCATTGTAATGATTGCGAAAACAGTTGAGTCTATTAAAATACTTTTTGAACATTTGTTTAAAACAGTGCATAGCGCTCTGAGCATACGCCAGCCCAATGCTACATAAACTAATAAATGAACGTTTAAGGTACAAGTCATTAAAGTAGAATGTTAGAAGGAGTGCTTAGATATAGTATAGTAGCATTTTTTCAAATTTTCCACCTTTCCCCCAACTCAGTTTTAGCTTGGCTGTTTCCCTCATCCCCAAAGTTCTTGTATAATTCTGTGAGTAAACAAATTAATTGTGGCACAATATTACTAATTTGGCACCCTTTCTCACAGGCATTGGTCAGACTCTCATTTTGGGGTTTTTCAGGTTCACTGAGTGACCGGCATTGAAAAATCCAAATGTCTCATCCCTACCTTTTCAATAAACCTACAGTGTGCTTTATCTGACTCCTACTGGTTATTGTACTCTTTCAGATGAGTTCAGGTTGTTAAACCCAATTTTGGTTTCCTTTTTTCCTAGGTCCTGGTGCTCTGATTAATTTTGTCCTAATGATGACCGCTTGATTTGCTAATAAGGTCGAAAAGCCATCGTCACGTGGGTGTGTAAGTTTAAGAAATGAAGATATACAACTCAGGAACATTCAGCAAGATCTATCCTGTCTGGATTTAGCATTTTTCAATTTCCCCAGCCCCCACGGTGCATGAAAGATACTGATCGAGAGGGGTACGGAGATACTGACAGAGATGTGGGGTGAACAGTCTGACAGAAGGGTGATCGGAAGAGGTAGACTGACAGAAAGAAGAAGAAGAAATGAGGAAATAAGATTACCTAAATACGTCAGAACTCAAGGTGAGCGGCTGACAGGAAGAGACTTGCTATGGGAAGTCACGGCTAACCTGACCTGAGGGTGCAGCAGGGTGGTACATCCCCAAGCTGTGGACTTACGTTCTAGATCAGCGTGGCCACCTCAGCAAGAGAAGGTGAAGCTCTGACATGCACTTTATGACCCTCTCCAGTAGGTTTCATCTCATCCATCAAGAATATCTGAAGCTAATTCTGGCTGTTATGATTCATTTTGGGGCACAATTTTCCAAATATGTTTTTTGAGTAAAACGCAATATAATTTGCATCATGGTCTGCTCCAAAATCCAGGACCAGGATCTCTTCGGGGATGTAGCCCTGAAAAAGACCCAATTTCACAGACTACTGTACTTATTTCTCGGGTCTCTGGAGACGGACGGACTACAATAATCCATTCATATGATTGTTGATAGCTATCAGCACTCACTCACTAATTAAACATCAATATGTATTGTTGTAAATAAAGCCAGGTAGTCCAGGTACTTTCTTGATGCTCCTTTATTAAGGTAAGATGCTACTTAAGATATAAAGGAGGAAAACCCCACCAGGAGTGGCCCCCTGCCACTCAGCCCACATTCAACTGCCAGACATCCACACAGAACATTCTAGCAGGCTCTTACATCACACATTCCAAGCTGGGCAGCAGGGACAAGTATAACACATCTCCCTTCTTTGATTTGATGAATGAGAGAGACGAATAGAAATTGCGGAGAGTAAATGAGATAGCAAGTCACAAAACGCAATTTCCACATAAATGTAAAACAAGATGAGATTAGCAATTAACAACTTCACAACCCAATCTCACAAAGTAATAAACAACATTCACACCACCTTCTCTCTTCCTTAAACAAACATCACTGACACAACGAAACAACCAACACACTATCACGCCCACGCATCACATACTCAACCCAAAAACAAAACAAACCGACTGGCCAGGTCAGTAAGAGGCAAAAAGGTCCCAACATACGGCGTAACAGCACAGTGGAACTCCAAGCTCCCACAAAACTCCACGAAAATAAAATATTTGAAAGTGGAAATCCAAGTTCCCACAAAACTCCACAAAAATAAAATATTTCAAAGTGGAACTCCAAGTTCCCTCAAACTCCATAAAAATAAAATATATGAAAGTCGAACTCCAAGTTCCGTCAAATTCTATAAAAATGTTTAAAGGTGGAACTATAAGCTCCCTGAAACTCCATGTAAATATTTAAAAATTGGAACTCCAAGCTCCATTAAACTTCAAGTAAGTATTTAAACTTATCACTCCACAACCCAAAAGCAACAGAGCACATAATGCCCTGTGACATTTCAAACACATAACTTCCATAACCTTAAAGAATGAGACCATCCTATGAACAAAAATACAGGGCACTTAGCTCCTATCTCAACCCCCACCATCACCCCTAAAACATTTGAATATTAGATATCTTCAACTCTACTGAGAAACATGCAACATAAATGAGTGACCTAAAACACCCTGTTCGTCATCTCATGTACCTAAAAACAGTGAGTGAACACAAAACACTGATGTTATAATCGTGCAGACCCCCAGAAACAAAAAAAACGAAAATCACTGTCTAAACAAATCCATGAATAACTCTTTCATGGTGTAATACCATGCACAGCCACAAACTGGTGATGAAACCGCCAGCACACTCACGTTCCACAAGAAACTCTAAACAAACATGGGAAAACATTAAAGCCAAAACAAATTCAAATACATTAAGTAATGTCATAGCGGCATTTCCAGAGTACAAGTTTTCATTCCCAACAGCTTTCATTCCCGTCGGCTTTCACCGGAGCTCGATGCCTGCTCCCGAGTAATTACATGACCCCCGAGTTTTACATGACGTGAAACAATAAGCCAGGACCAAGTGAGGTAGTGCAGCGTAAGATGGCGGCACGTTTCACAAAGCTCACCGGGTGGCTCCCAGTACATTTGTGCTGAAAAGTCAGAGTCAGCAGCTTACAGCCTCGGACGAATCCCAACGTCATAGAGGCTACTGTCAAACGTGTTTAAGCGCAATGTACAGTCATTAAGAAGCTAAGGTGAGTAGCACGAGCTCACTTTGAATTTTTAAAATGTCAAAACAGCCGTTTAGGATTGTTATTCATCAGCTCCCTCGATGTCGCAACATGACTGTCCCAAATGAAATGATTACTCCGTAGCGCCAAACTTTCACCCGGTTGCACTGTGCACATCTGACTCTCCGTGGCACTAAACAGTACAGGTTCATAAATAAAATACTTTCACTGTAAAGCCGCTGCAGTGCCAAACTGCGGCTTGAACACTCGCACTGTGTGCTGCTCTCTCTCTGTAGCGCAGTATGATACAGTAGATCGGTGTCTGCTGGTCTTGCCGGTACATGCAGTTGGTGTCAATTATTTCACTTCAACAATTACTACACAAGCACAGCCACTGTCAATTTCAGTCAGTCAGTCTGTCTTGAAAAGGAAGCTTCTCTAGAGTGCAGGTCGTAAATCAAGTGTCCGACACTAAACAGATGGCAATCTCTTTTACCAGCACACACGAGCACACTATGAAACAGTTGGCAGTTCTTTTAATTAAATGCTCTCTGTTATTTCTCTAAGCAAGTGGTTTTTCAAATGTCTCTGACACATCGCATTTCTATCTGCTGCTCACAGTTACAAAAACACAGTTCTCTGGTCAAAACGCCATTAAAGATGACTTCACCTTAAACATGTAAGCTTAATTTGGCACTCCTTTTCCTTAGGGCGACTGATTTCTTTGTCACTGGTGGGGTTTCCTAGTGCCAGTTGGCTAAACACACGTAAACATAGAAAGTCATTTACCTTTTTTTTTAAATCTTCTGTTTCTGTTTTGTACTCTTGGGTTACCTCTTCACAAGTTCAACACTCCTTTCTGCCTGTAGATTCTTCAGTTTTGTAAAGTTTAGGTTTCTGCACGCTGTTGGCTCTTCTGTCTCACCAAAAATGTCGCCAAAAATGTTGTAAATAAAGCCAGGTAGTCCAGGTACTTTCTTGATGCTCCTTTATTAAGGTAAGATGTTACTTAAGATATAAAGGAGGAAAACCCCACCAGGAGTGGCCCCCTGCCACTCAGCCCACATTCAACTGCCAGACATCCACACAGAACATTCTAGCAGGCTCTTACATCACACATTCCAAGCTGGGCAGCAGGGACAAGTATAACATGTATAAATTTACATCCCTTGTTATGATTACAAATAAATTCTTTTGGGTGTTGTAAAATAATCTATAATCTATTGATGTAAAGTGGAAGAGTGGAGAATGCAACATGTTAGTATCTCACAGGCTTCTGCTTCCCATCTTCTAGTTGGAGGAATGTCCCAATAACATCTCCCACTTTCTCATGCTCTACTACTACAGGAAATATTGGCAGCATGATTGACTTTGTATGAAGACAGAATGCATTTTTGCACAAATTTGAACACTTCTTATTGCTATATTATCTGAGTAGAATTTGGGATTATGCTCTTGGAAGGTTTTTCTCTGCTGATAGGAGAGATGAGGTCCAATGTGCTCTTGGTTTCGAGAGGGTATGAATTATCAGAGGTAATGTTGATCTTAATATGCTCTCTTATGGATTTTATTTTTCAAGTACAGGATGACAGAAAATAATTTCATTTTGCGACAGATGGAACTTGTTAGTGATTCACGTGGAGAGGCTGTGTTTGCTTTGTGTGTTATTAACTGAATTCTATTCTATCTGGGATGGTGGATGTAAGGAAATACCTCTTTTTGCATGATCACCCACAAAGGTTTGGACTGATGGTTCTGGTGTTTGGACTCTGAGAGTGCACTCAGTCCTGGCAGTTTTATAACCTCTTACAATGTGTTTATTGAACTGGCTACCCCAAGTTGGAATAAGACATTCCTGGCATATGGTGCTAAGAGTACCCAGAACATGTATGACAGAGTGTCCTCCCAAGGCTGCAGCACTGCTTGCGCCACCCTGTGTGTGACCAAGTACAAACATAGCTCGCAGTCTCTGCTACTGAAGCCCGGAAGCGCATGTTTAAACTGCTAGTTCGACTTTGCCATATAAACAAATGGCAAAGCCCCCACTTCCCTTAACACTATATTTAAGTCTCCCCCTCAGTTAGCCCTATGGAGCCCTGAGGCAGGAGCTGCATACTATATAGAAGGACATATACTTTTTTATATGTCCTAACAGCAAAAATTCCAAATTGTTGTTTTTGCTGTGGAAAAGTTAGTAGCTCCATTGGCTAACACAGAGTTTCTGACTGACCACTCAGGCTGGCTAACTTCTGATAGGGACTTCTAAAATGGGTATTTCAAGGTATCAAATAATTTATGACATTAAACCTGACTTGATACCCAAGTAAAACGGCTCCTTTATGGAAAAGCAACTGAATGAGTTCCAGGCTCTGGAGCAATGATAGCCTGCTACAGAAGAAGGTGCTACCTCCCTCCTGCAAGAAGCCACTAAGAGTGTTGGTCCAAAAGGCAACCTTCAAAGGTGAAGACTCCTATGGTGGGCAAATAGCGATCAAAGTCCTGTAGAGCTGCCCCTTTGTTCAGGTAAACAGGCTGACAGGGGAGCCAGAGACGGGAAAAAAGGCCAAATATGGTTTCCCATAGGTGTGTAGCCCACAGGTACAAAAATAACAGTTGATGGACAGAATTTAGAACAATGTCGTACATTCACCCCAGTATAGAGATCTGGGCCTAAATCCATCGTTTTTTTGCACTCCACACCACCCCAGTTCAGACATGGCCATATGCAAATCAGCCTTGACCCTGTGCCTCATGGGAACAGTCCAGCCCGAACTGCCAAGCCATGTCTTTCCTGGACCGGAATCAAGCATCCTAGGACCGGTTTCTGGGAAATCAGCCGTCTTCAGCCAGGATAGCTTGACTCCAGTGGTGTGGAGAGCATGGGACTCACGTCTGAGCATACCCATCCCACTCAGGGTGACAAATGCAAAACAACAGTTGATGGACAGAATGCAGAACAATGTCATACATTCACCCCAGTACAGAGATCTGGGCCTAAATCCATCGTTTTTTTTCCACTCCACACCACCCCAGTTCAGACATGGCCATATGAAAATCAGCCTTGACCCTGTGCATCATGGGAATAGTCCAGCCCGAACTGCCAAGCCATGTCTTTCCTGGAACGGAATCAAGCATCCTAGGACCGGTTTCTGTCTATCAGCCGTCTTCAGCCAGGATAGCTTGACTCCAGTGGTGTGGAGAGCATGGGACTCACGTCTGAGCATACCCACCCCACTCGGGGTGACAAATGCAAAAATAAGAGTTGATGGACAAAATGTAGAACAATGTCATACATTCACCCCAGGTGAATGTATGACATTGTTCTGCATTCTGTCCATCAACTGTTGTTTTGCATTTGTCACCCCGAGTGGGATGGGTATGCTCCGATGTGAGTCCCATGCTCTCCAAACCACTGGAGTCAAGCTATCCTGGCTGAAGACGGCTGATAGCCAGAAACCGGTCCTAGGATGTTTGATTCTGGTCCAGGAAAGACATGGCTTGGCAGTTCGGGCTGGACTGTTCCCATGAGGCACAGGGTCAAGGCTGACTTACATATAGCCATGTCTGAACTGGGGGTGGTGTGAAGTGCAAACAAACGATGGATTTAGGCCCAGATCTCTGTACTGGGGTGAATGTATGACATTGTTCTGCATTCTGTCCATCAACTGTTGTTTTGCATTTGTCACCTCGAGTGCGATGGGTATGTTTAGAGTAAGTCCTATGCTCTCCACACCATTGGAGTCAAGCTATCCTGGCTGGAGACGGCTGATAGCCGTGGAGGAGTGTGGCTCAATGGTTAGAGCGGCAGACCCTGATGCAGAGTTATGGCCCGGGACCAGGGTTCAATTCCCACCTCGGCGGGTCTTGGGCTCAATTTCCTCGGACATGACAATTATCGCCTCGGTGCCTATTCTAATCATGAGCCCCACGCTGAAACTCTGGGCAATAGCTTGCTTAACCTCCACACCAGCCCCAACAGCGCTAGAATGCCTGTCTTCACCCCGGGGGTGCCCAGGAGTGGACACTTGACAGGGAAAGCCAGGAAGGGTTCCACAGGGGTATGAGTAATAGCACCAGGAAACTGCTTGGTGGCAGTGCGCTCTACAAATACCTTGACATTTACATTTGATAGCCAGAAACCGGTCCTAGGATGCTTGATTCCGGTCCAGGAACGACATGGCTTGGCAGTTCGGGCTGGACTGTTCCCATGAGGCACAGGGTCAAGGCTGATTTATATATAGCCATGCCTGAACTGGGGTGGTGTGGAGTGCAAAAAAACTATGGATTTACGCCCAGATCTCTGTACTGGGGTGAAGGCATGACATTGTTCTGCATTGTGGAGAAGTGTGGCTCAATGGTTAGAGCGGCAGACCCTGATGCAGAGGTCTAGCCCGGGACCAGGGTTCAATTCCCCGCCTCGGCGGGTATTGGGCTCAAAATTCCACGGACCTGATAATTCTCGCCTCGGTGCCTATTCAAATCATAGACTCCCACTCTGCAACTCTGGGCAATAGCTTGCTTAATCTCCACAACGTCCCCACAACGCTAAGGATGCCTGGCCTTCACCCTGGGGATGCCCAGGAGTGGACGCCTCACAGGGAAAGCCAGGACGGGTTCCACAGCGGTATTCGTACAAGCGCCTTGAGACCCTTGCGGGTGAGTAGTGCGCTATACAAGTATTAATTTACAATTTACATTTCTGTCTATCAACTGTTGTTTTGCATTTGTCACCCCGAGCAGGATGGGTATGCTCAGACGTGAGTTCCATGCTCTCCACACCACTGGAGTCAAGCTATTCTGGCTGAAGACGGCTGATAGCCAGAAACCGGTCCTAGGATGCTTGATTCCGGTCCAGGAAAGACATGGCTTGGCAATTCAGGCTGGACTGTTCCTATGAGGCACAGGGTCAAGGCTGATTTGCATATAGCCATGTCTGAACTGGGATGATGTGGAGTGCAAAAAAACAATGGATTTAGGCCCAGATCTCTGTACTGAGGTGAATGTATGACATTGTTTTGCATTCTGTCCATCAACTGTTGTTTTGCATTTGTCACCCCGAGTGGGATGGGTATGCTCAGACGTGAGTCCCATGCTCTCCACACCACTGGAGTCAAGCTATCCTGGCTGAAGACGGCTGATAGCCAGAAACCGGTCCTAGGATGCTTGATTCCGGTCCAGGAAAGACATGGCTTGGCAGTTCGGGCTGGACTATTCCCATGAGGCACAGGGTCAAGGCGGATTTGCATATAGCCATGTCTGAACTGGGATGTTGTGGAGTGCAAAACATAGATGGATTTAGGCCCAGATCTCTATACTGGGGTGAATGTTTGACATTGTTCTGCATTCTGTCCATCAACTATTGTTTTGCATTTGTCACCCCGAGTGGGATGGGTATGCTCAGACGTGAGTCCCATGCTCTCCACACCACTGGAGTCAAGCTATCCTGGCTGAAGACGGCTGATAGCCAGAAACCGGTCCTAGGATGCTTGATTCCGTTCCAGGAAAGACATGGCTTGGCAGTTTAGGCTGGACTGTTCCCATGAGGCACAGGGTCAAGACTGATTTTCATATAGCCATGTCTGAACTGGGGAGGTGTGGAGTGCAAATAAAAGATTGATTTAGGCCCAGATCTCTGTACTGGGGTGAATGTATGACATTGTTCTGCATTCTGTCCATCAACTGTTGTTTTGCATTTGTCACCCCGAGTGGGATGGGTGTGCTCAGACGCGAGTCCCATGCTCTCCACACCACTGGAGTCAAGCTATCCTGGCTGAAGATGGCTGATAGCCAGAAACCGGTCCTAGGATGCTTGATTCCGGTCCAGGAAAGACATGGCTTGGCAGTTCTGGCTTGACTGTTCCCATGAGGCACAGGGTCAAGGCTGATTTGCATATAGCCATGTCGGAACTGGGGTGGTGTGGAGTGCAAAAAAACGATGGATTTAGGCCCAGATCTCTGTACAGGAGTGAATGTATGACATTGTTCTGCATTCTGTCCTTCAACTGTTGTTTTGCATTTGTCACCCCGAGTGGGATGGGTATGCTCAGACGTGAGTCCCATGCTCTCCACACAACTGGAGTCAAGCTATCCTGGCTGAAGACGGCTGATAGCCAGAAACCGGTTCTAGGATGCTGGATTCCGGTCCAGGAAAGACATGGCTTGGCAGTTCGTGCTGGACTGTTCCCATGAGGCACAGGGTCAAGGCTAATTTTCATATAGCCATGTCTGAACTAGGGTGGTGTGGAGTGCAAAAAAACGATGGATTTAGGCCCAAATCTCTGTACTGGGGTGCATGTATGACATTGTTCTGCATTATGTCCATCAACTGTTGTTTTGCATAGACCACAGATAGCCACACCTCTAGGGCAAGCTATCAAGCCCCTAACATCCGACAAAGGCTTTAGACAACTTAGGAGTGGGCAGAGTAGTGCATGCTGAGATTGCTAGATGCCACACATAGACGTAAGTCATCATAGGGAAGGAAGAATCCTAGTAGCCCACTGCATCATACCCCAGGGAACTTTCTGGGAAAAAATATGGCATCCCTTGCATCCTGTACCTCAGATCATGCTGAAACTGGAGAAAGGACCAAAGAAGGACTGCCCTGCTGACCCCTGGACCTGACAGGAGAGGCTGCACCATCTGCTGGACTTCCCCTGCCACACCTTCGGCTAGTCAATCATTCAATCAATCAGGGTTTTGTAGAGCGCACTACTCACCCGTGAGGGTCTCGAGGCGCTGAGGGAGGGGGAGTGAGCAGCTCTGTTGGGGTAATTCGAAGAGCCAGGCTTGAGGTTCTTTCTGAATTGGTGCAGTGTCAGGCTTCCTCAGAAGTGAAGGGGGAGTTCATTCAAGGTCTTGGCTGTGCGGTAAGTGAAGGATCTCCCACCTGCTCTGGTCCTGTAGAAGTGAAGGGATGGTGGCTAGGGTGAGGTCAGCTGAGCTGAGGTTTCTCTTGGGGGCGTTGATAGAGATTCTGTCTTTTAGGTATTGGGGTCCTGTGTTGTGAAGGGCTTTGTAGGCATGTGTGAGCAGTTTGAAGGTTATTCTTCTTTCGACGGGGAGCCAGTGGAGGTTGCAGAGGTGTTGGGTGATGTGGTCATGTTGTGGGATGTCGAGGACTAGTCTGGCTGCAGTGTTCTGGACAGTCTGGAGTTTACAGAGGAGTTTTTTGTTGATTCCGGAGTAGAGAGCGTTTCTGTAGTCCAGTCTGCTAGTGATGAGTGCGTGGGTGATGGTTTCCCTGGAGTCGGGGGGATCCGCTTGAAAGTCTTGCGAAGTATGCAGAGGGTGTTGAAGCATGCCTAGGCGTTGATCTGGCGATTCATGGTGAGTGAAGATTCGAGCATGATGCTGACATTGCGTGTGCGATCCATTAGGGTGGGTGGGTTTCTGAGGGTGGCAGGGCCATCATGTGTTGTACCATGTGGAGGGGGTGGAGCCGAGGATGAGGACTTCTGTTTTCTCTGAGATGAGCTTCAGGCGGCTTTTGCTCATCCAGGTCGCAATGTTTTTTATCGCTTCTTGGAAATTTCACCTAGTGATCTAGGGTTCCTTGGTGAGGAAGAGGATGAGCTGGGTGTCATTGGGGTAGGAGACGATGTTGAGTCTGGGATTTCTGACATTGGTTGTGAGGGAGGCCATGTAGACGTTGAAGAGTGTGGGGCTGAGGGAGGATTCTTCGGGTACTCTGCCTCTGATCTGTCGGTTCTGTGATGAAGGGCGGGAGACATATTCTCTGTGTTCTGCCTAAGTGGAAATATTGTATTCAGCCTAAGGCTATTCCTTGGATGACAGCATCATGGAGCCTGGTGGCTAGTGAGCGGTGGGAGACGGTGTTGAAAGCTGCTGATATGTTCAGGAGGATGAGGGCTGCCATGTGGCCTTGGTCAAGGAGAGGGGTGGATGTCATCAGTGGCGGCGATTAGGAAGGTCTCGGTGCTATGGTTGCTTCGGAATCTGAATTTAGAGGTGTCTAGGATGCTGTTGGTCTCTATGAAGTGTGCTATCTGGGTGTTGACGTCCTTTTCAATGACTTTGGCGGTAAAAGGGAGCAGTGATATGGGCCTGAAGTTCTTGAGATCTGACGGGTCTGTGGAGGGCTGCTTTAGGAGGGGTTTGTCTTCAGTGCATTTCCCGTCCTCGGGGAATGTGGCGGTCTCAAGGGAGCAATTCATAGTTCAGCGTAGCTCGGGTGCGATGGCAGTGGCAGCCCTGTGGAAGATGTGCGTTGGGCAGGAGTCAATAGGTGCTCCGGATTGGATGTTCTTCTTTGTCTTTAAGGTGTCTTCTGTGGTGAGAGGGGTCCAGGTGAGGAGGGTCTGTTGGATGGCGTCACTGGAGGTGGGAGTTGAGGCGGTGCCGTGGTCTTGGCCACTGACGTTGTCATAGACTGTCATGATCTTGAGGTGAAAGAAAGAGCTGAGTTTGTTGCAGAGGTCTTGGGAGGGAGGGACGTCAGTAGTTTCACTGTTGGGTCTGGAAAATTTCTGTATGATGGCAAAGAGTTCCTTGGAATAGTGGGCGTTGGAGAGGATTCTGTCTTGGATGAAGTTTTTCTTTGTTGATTTGATGAGTTGGTGGTGTGATGTGATAGCTGCTTTGTAGGCAGAGTGTACTTCTGGGGGGTTGCTGTTTCTCCACGTCTTCTCCAGTCATCGGCAGGAGCATTTGGATTCTTGGAGATCCATGATCAACCAGTTGGCTATCATAGTCTGGTGTCTCGTGGTGTTCTGGAGGGGGGCGAGAGTGTGGTGCAGTTGGTGTTCCACTGGTGGTGGTTGTTTGCCACTGTGTTGGCATCTGTCATAGTTGGGGGAGGAGTGCAGGTGAGGGCAGAGGTGACCTGTTCTTCTGAGACTTAGTTCCAGCTTCTGTGTTTGGGCGGAGCATGCACTTGTGTGAGGTGGGTTTCATGAAGGAGAAATTGATGCAGTGGTGGTCTGTCCAGAGCAGTTCCGTGGTGTAACTGAAGCAAATGTTGTTTCCTCTGGTGAAAATGGGATCAAGTGTGTGTCCTGTTGGGTGAAGAGAGGACTGTGCCTGTGGCTCCTGGCTTAAGGAAAGACGCTCCTCAGCCCCAGACCAAAGAGGTGACTCCAAGGGTCAGTTGGCTGACTCCCTGCAACCAGCAGCAGGGCCATCAAAGCTGAAGAAGCCCCATACAGCAAGTTGATAGCCACATTCCTGGAATAGTCGCCAACTGTTGCTGGACACCCCGAGAAACCAATCCTTGGTGGCCATATGTTGCACCCGAGTCTACTGAACCCAAGAGTGTCAACTGAGTCCAGGTTGGTCACCCCCAAGTGTGACAAGCCTTCACCAAAGGATACTGCTGGACCCACTGTTTATAGAGACCGGTAGCACAGTTGCAGCTGGCCTTCTACTGGCTTAAAGAGCGGCCCAATCTCTAAGGCTAAAGTCATCCAACTTCACTGATGAACCGAGTAATAACCGCAAGGATAGCCCTGTCGACCACACAGCACTCAGAGCATTCTCAGCATCCTGCATTCTCAGCATCAGGAGCACTCCATTAAAGTCTATTTTGCTCTTGATGAAAATAAAGTGTGTAACTGGATTTGAGACTGCTTTAGTGACCAGGTAAGTGTCCAAATATTTTTTAGTAGCCCTCCTGACCTGTTCACCCCACTCGGGCTAAGTTAGTCAAGCACAACTCTTTCAAACTTTTCCACAGTTTCAAAACTTTATGGTTACTAATGCTTGTTTGCTCTTCAAACTGAAAGTTGAGATTTATGTTTTACTTAAAAATCTATATTTCCAGAACCCTCTGGGGGATGTTGCATATCTTGGTGTCTAAAAAGGCATTAAAATATAATCTATTTTTATAAAGTGGTTTTGAGTTTCTTTCGTGGCATTAAAATATAATCTATTTTTATAAAGTGGTTTTGAGTTTCTTTCGTGGTTCTTATGTTGTTTGGTGCTTCTAAACGCTTTTCACTAGTTTATTTGTTTGAGCCTTGCTGCTCAAAACCACAGCTTCAAGGGTTGAGCTAAAGTTTTTGCAAACAAGCCTGACTTCTCCCATGATAGTTTTGCAATTGTATTACGTGGTAAGGTCGCACGACCATACTATACCATATATTCCATATAATACACCACAATCCTCACAGTGGAGTTGGCTGTTTGTTTTTGCTTAGAGCTGGCCTTGGAGGCTCTAGTCAGTTGGCTGTATTCTCTTCTAAGAGCTTCTGGTCTTTGACTTTCTCCATTCCTTCCCTGTGTGTGATCTTCTTTTCTTGCAAAGAGCTTTGCTCTACTGATGCTGGTACATTTTTGGGAGAGGGTTACCCATAAAACTGAAGTGTCCACAAATGATTGGTCTTTCCTGCTTTGACTAAGTTGTGTTTCTGTACTTAGTTCATATAGATTTAATGGAAATATGTATTGCATTGCAGGAGGTGGTGCTTTCTTCCAAGGGCGAGCACATAGTTTCAGTTTGGGGAGGTAAAAGAAATGGTAAACAGTCAAAATATCGAGTTTTTAATTTCGACCTACACTTATATCGAGTTGCTAATATCGATGGGACAGAATATCGATGTCCAGAATATCGATGGCCAGAATATCGACCCTAAGGTAAGTAATATCGAAATCACTAATATCGATAGCATATATATCGATGTAAGTAATTTCGATTTACTAATATGTGTTAGAAATATTAGTTAAGTATTTAAATTAATTGTTATATTATGTGTTTAATATGTTTTTATAATTTAAAAATATATAAAAGTAAATAATATGTTTTACTACCACAGCGGGTTGTGGGTTTATAGGGGAATAGGGTGGGAAGTAATTTATTTGTAATTAAATAATTATTTTTCAATGATTCATTTATTTTGCAATTAAATATTAATTGGCAATGATTTATTTTAATTTATTAATTGATTAATTAATTGATAATTTATGTATATTTTTAACAAAATTATATGTTTTACTACCACAGCGGGTTGTGGGTTTATAGGGGAATAGGGTGGGAAGTAATTTATTTGTAATTAAATAATTATTTTTCAATGATTAATTTATTTTGCAATTAAATATTAATTGGCAATGATTTATTTTAATTGATTAATTAATTGATAATTTATGTATATTTTTAACTAAATTATATGTTTTACTACTGGAGCGGGTTGTGGGTTTATAGGGGAATAGGGTGGGAAGTAGTTTATTTGTAATATTAATTAATTTTGGGTAAAGGGGTATTTTTAGGGTTCAGGGTCAGTTTTCAGTTTTTGGGTAAAGGGGTATTTTTAGGGTTCAGGGTCAGTTTTCAGTTTTTGGGTAAAGGGGTATTTTTAGGGTTCAGGGTCAGTTTTCAGTTTTTGGGTAAAGGGGTATTTTTAGGGTTCAGGGTCAGTTTTCAGTTCTTTGGTAAAGGGGTATTTTTAGGGTTCAGGGTCAGTTTTCAGTTTTTGGGTAAAGGGGTATTTTTAGGGTTCAGGGTCAGTTTTCAGTTTTTGGGTAAAGGGGTATTTTTAGGGTTCAGGGTCAGTTTTCAGTTTTTGGGTAAAGGGGTATTTTTAGTGTTCAGGGTCAGTTTTCAGTTTTTGGGTAAAGGGGTATTTTTAGGGTTCAGGGTCAGTTTTCAGTTTTTGGGTAAAGGGGTATTTTTAGGGTTCAGGGTCAGTTTTCAGTTTTTGGGTAAAGGGGTATTTTTAGGGTTCAGGATCAGTTTTCAGTTCTTTGGTAAAGGGGTATTTTTAGGGTTCAGGGTCAGTTTTCAGTTTTTGGGTAAAGGGGTATTTTTAGGGTTCAGGGTCAGTTTTCTGTTTTTGGGTAAAGGGGTATTTTTAGGGTTCAGGATCAGTTTTCAGTTTTTGGGTAAAGGGGTATTTTTTGGGTTCAGGGTCAGTTTTCAGTTCTTTGGTAAAGGGGTATTTTTAGGGTTCAGGGTCAGTTTTCAGTTCTTTGGTAAAGGGGTATTTTTAGGGTTCAGGGTCAGTTTTCAGTTTATGGGTAAAGGGGTATTTTTAGGGTTCAGGGTCAGTTTTAGGTTTTTGGGTAAAGGGGTATTTTTAGTGTTCAGGGTCAGTTTTCCCTACTGTTGCACCCACTGGAGTGGGAATAGTAATTATTGTTAAGTAATTATATATTATATATGATTTATCATTTTATTTTTTTATTAAATATGTATTATTATTTTTTTAACAATTATTACATATATTTAAATATGTTTAAGTAATTAATAAGTATTATTTACAGTTTTTTTTATGTTATTTTAAATTTTAAAAAAATCGATATATTTAACAACGATATTTTTAACATCGATATTAATTTTTCGATATTTTTGTACTTACCATGTTGTACATAGGGCGTCGATATTTTTGCTATCGATATAATTACGCCGATATTTGTGTACGTCGAAATTCTGTCTGTCGAAATTCTGTCATAGATCCAAAAGAAATAGGTAATGGAATGGAAACATGGTCAGAACAGTCAATTTCAATGTATGAGAATGATGACATATTATTCTTTTCTGTCGAGATGGAATTCACAATGTAATCTCTGTTGTGTTTCAGAAAGTTGGAGAGCAGATGGAGCATGCCTTCTTGTAATAGGAGTTACAGCACTATGAAGCGTTTGCATTTAGCATGCCCTCGGCCACTATTGACATCTCCAAGCGATGTGAGTTTCTTCAACAAAATAGAACTTATGAATTCAGAAATAAAGCTGTGTGTTTCTCTCTCTATTCTTTTGGAAACCGCCTTTTCACTTATGAAGCTGTCAAACATAATAAAGGGAAGTCCATATTGCAGTGTAGCTACAGATCGGACTACACTACAAGAACTAATTACAAATGAAATGGATGACCGCAATAGCCTAGCTATACTACAATGCAACATCAGGACACACCTTAGAGAGACTTTACAAGGATATCAGAAGTTGAATTTTAAAGACTACGGGGCATATTACCAAGCAATAGCGATAATTATCGCTATTGCATGGTTAGAGACAAAAATTTACAGCTAAGCTGCTGCGATTTTTATCGTAAATAAACCTTGGTATTACCAAGGTTTATCGCAAATGCAATAAAAATCGGCCGCAAAGCATGAATATCGCTGAAAAGTCAGCGATATTCATGCGTTTCCGAGCTAATGCTCTTAGCCATGTTATCCACCTCCCATTGGATAACATGGCTAAGAACTGCTCAGGGCAGGTGTTAGCTTTTGGAGATATTCGCGCTTAGCGCGAATATCTCCAAAAGTTGGAAATAGGAGATAGCGATGTTAGCGACTGTTTCCGGTCGCTAACATCTTGACACGCCCACTTTGCATGTCATTAGTGATAAATATCACTGACATGCAAAGTGGGGCCCAAGATGGTCACTATCTCCTTCTAGCTGTCGCTAACTGGTGTTAGCGACAGCTAGGTAATAGGGAGATAAAATTATCTCCGCTTTCTTGGCTTTTAAAGCCAAAAAAGCGGAGATAAACCCCCTTGATAATATGCCCCTAGGTTATTTGTTAATGTGTATGTAAACCTCAAAACACCCACCTCATCATTCAACAAAACTCACTAGGCTCCGATGTTGTCCCAATTTCATGCTCCAACCTAATGCATGTCAAAGAAAGGCTCAGAATAAAGAAAGATTTTAAAGTCAATGTTGTCTGTAGTTAACTTTGGCAGCTGCAGAGGATTCAGTAGTTTATAACTAGACTACTTATAGCTCCAATGCTGAAAGCTCAACCAAGAAAAAAAAGAGCAATTGTCCCTTCCAGAACACAGAGAATTTCTTACTGGGACAAGCAGAAGATGATGCAGCTCAAGCTGACATTATGTGGAGGGGAAAAATCTCAAAACACATCCGAGAGGCCGACAGATAATGCCATTCTGTATATAAAAAAAATAACATGTCATAATTGAGTATCGGCTCCAAAATTTCTGAATACATACTGATAGCTACAACAATAAGGAAAATACTGTGGGCCTGATTACAATCACCGCACCACCAAACCCTTCTACGCACCACCCGCCTGTAATGGCCGGATTTTCCGCTTAGATGGGATCAGCCCCCAGGGGCCCCTATAACCCAGCCAAAACGTACTCACCTCCCTCCTTAGAACGTATTCACAATGAATATGGATAGATATATATAGGTATATACAGGTCGCATCTAAGGATGGGGAATAGCAATACACATGCATAGATTCTCTACAATGTCTTATTCACATCAGTTGGTCTCGCGGCCAAACCGACCCAGACCGGTCTACCCTAGGGCAGATATGACACACAATCCGGTGCGTCTACACATGGGCCTGCAGAACCCAATGCTCCCCTTTCCAAACGATCCACAATCCGGTAGATCTACACGCCAGTATCCTCCCTGACGCTCTCACTTATGCAAGCCACAATCCTGTGGGTATCCACGCTGGTATCCTACCCAACGTTCTCACTAACGCCGCATATCAACGACGACCACATTCCTATGAGCAATTATCGGGACAATGTCTCAGTTATCTACTTGGGATAAAACTATAATAATGACTTTTAATATGGTTCCCAAATTATATGATGTACCTCCTATTCTTGGCATCAAAGGTCCACTCACTCCCTCTTTGTTCGATCACTATCTACCTGATCGGGATTTCACATCCGTTCACATAAACAACTTTCGACTAGGAGGTCCATTTACCAAGATTGAACAGGAACACAAGGCACACGTTCGTTCTATAAGAACTAGGGTATTTATTAACAATAAACACACATCACATTACTATGCAACATAATTTCTGTAAAGAAAAGGTAAAGATTAGAATGCGCGCTAATTGGGAAAAGGGCGGAGATCACCTTGTTAACATGAAGTCTGGGCTCGGCAGTCATCTAGGTTCCCTTCTCGTCTCTGTGTCCTGGCTCGCCTCGCAGTCACGCCCCAGCCGTCACAAGTACACGTCTGCACCGCTAGGCTCAACCTCGTCTGCTTCCCTCCAGGCCACCGGAACCTTGCTGGTTATTAGCTACCGTCTCTCTCTCTCTCTCTCTGTGCCAGTGCGCTCCGCGCTAATTCTCCTTCAGTCTCTCTCAGAGAGTTTCGGTCTTAAATCTTTCTCGGACTTCAAAGATGGCGACTGTCCGCCATGAAATAATTAATGGCAGAGATGCTAACGGCTAGATGCCGCCTACGGACTAACTAACAACTGACTAACACCTTCGCTAATATCAAAGCCCGTTCCTTCATGGAAAGTTACGGCCAGCCACCTGCCGCCCACCAAATTCTTGTACCTCCCCGTACCAAGGACACGTTCCCAGCCGGCCGGCCTGAAGTTGTGTCTTCGGAGTGGAGAAAAATACATTCCTTCGATAAGGGCCAGCCTGAGCCGGTTCTCTCCAAGCGAACAACAGCTTGAAACTAAAACACTACACTTGACCTAGAAAGCCTTCTCGAGCTACCAGGCAGAAAGCAAAATGGAGTCTGTCTCGTTTAAGGCCTACAGGGCCCGCAATATGCGTAACTCCATGGAAAATATCCTAACACGTTAGCAAATGGGCAAATCATGATTAATACTTATGTATCTATCCCCTAACTTAAATTCATAAGCCCTACATTAAGGAAAGTGACACGAAAATGCTCTAATATATGGAAGGCAGGGGTCCTGTCTATAGTCCTAATCCCTATGCTATGGGGGTGATAGGCTGGAGTCACTCTCCATCATTCTCCCTCTTAAAAGAGCCAGAAAAGGGCAGCCATTACATTACACCCCTTGACTCCAGTCTATTAACCACAAACTAAATAGAACTAACATCAGTAGAAGAATAATAGGAAACAAAATTAACTGATCTATGTCTCTTACTAAGTCTAAAAAATTGGAGCAGGGAAGGGATGCACTGAATAAAGCAACAAATAGCTATCAAAACACAAATGGCAACGATAACTCCCCCTAAAATCTGTCGTAAAGAATGCAAGTCAGGTAACCAATTAAAGAGCCAGTCAAAGAAACCCTGATCTATGTGTTGTCTAATTTCTGTAGTCAAGTCGTGGAGTTTGTCAATATGGGCTTGGATTGATTTAGAATGGTCAGACAAATTAAAACAGCATAGACCCTCGAAATCAGAACATTCATGTCCATGTTTTAACAAAAGATAATCAATAGCAGCGCGATTCTGTAAAATAGCTCTACGTTCGCCTTGGGCGTCTAATAAAAGGTCAGATAAAACAGTAGAGGTTTGATTGATGGACTTAACCATCCAGCAGGCCATCTTGCCGATCGTTTTGGCATTATAAACGGCCAATGCAGGCACTCCAATGATAGAAAAAGCTAAACCAAGATATTCTGATTTAGAATAAAGGTGGACAGAGGAATCACAGTCCTCATGCAATGACATTGAATCACGTACAATACGGGAATGTGAATTAGGATGTGAGGAAAACATTAATAAACTCACTCTAGTGATGGCACATGGGCCACCAGAAATATTTGCAGGAATATAGGGCCAAGATGAATTTCCGCAAGAAAAGAGCCATCCAGCTGGCAATAACATGGAACGATAATAACTAGGGGCAACTAATGAACGTTTACATGTCATATTATTCTTCACAGAAAGACATAAATTCGGAAGTCTCTTTAAACACAGCAATCGTTGATGAGCTGAAAAAGAAGTTGCAGCCTGTATTTTTAGCTTGATACATTCGGTGATAGCTTTAGGATCACATGTCATTATAAAACATAGGTCCCCAGGGGTAATATTAAAAGTAGTAATCCGGGAATGAATAGGGATATCGAGGTCTGGAAGAGCAGTACATGAGGGACAAAATTCATGGGCCGCAAAGTCGCCCAGAATAACATTTGGTCGGGCATTCGAGATATTAAAAATATGTCGCAAAGTCTTGGTAGATGCAGGGACGGCAACCAGACAGGTCGCTAAGATGTCAGTGACAGACCTCATTGGGGTAAGACAGAAATGTGGAGAGTTCGTCACACGCTTTGCGAGTGTAATCCAAAAGTTAGAGGAAGTCATCCACGCAGACCGTGGAACTCGGATTCTCCCATCAACCGGCGTCAGTGGATCCTCTCCTCTCCCGGCGTAGCAGGCCAAAAGGAGTCCAACGCCGACACATCCTGCAGCAGCAGTCCAGAGAATGATCTGAAAGAATACAAATACAGGCCTTAATCATTCTCGTAAATAACATTTATCAGCTGGGACAGCATCCCAGCCATCTTTCCCTGGCTTCATCACCAAAACGGTGTTGTCATGACCGGTCGCAATAATATCAGCCTGTTCAGGAGGATTTTTAGGCGATTGCACCCATATTTTAGCTCCAGGAAGATCAGATGATCCGAAGCCTTTTTGTCCTCGCACAGTTAGCAACGTTGGGGCAGAGCCTTTTTTGATCTCACCACTGAAGACAGGCATAATCAATAACTGAGCAACACGGTCAGACTTTTTAATCAATAAGTCAGTCTCACTGCTATTAAGCAGGAGAACCTTAATCTCTCCCTGATAGTCACTGTCAATTACTCCGCCGAGCACTTGTACGCCTTTCAGGGCCAGGCCAGATCTGGGGGCAATTAATCCAAAACTACCGGCAGGTATACAGACACCAATGCCAGTTTCAACAATGATTCGGTCTTTTCCTGGTAAGTTTGCATCCTTTAAAGCATGCAGGTCTAGGCCTGCGGAACCTGGGGTCGCTCTACATGGAGCCAAAGCTCCGGGGGTAATTTCCCAATACATGACAGTGTTGGATAGAGAATTAGGCTTTACATCAACATTTGGAGGAAACAAACGCATCAACGGGGATTCAGCATGTAACAAAGGGCGATTATTCAAAATCAATATAGCTTGAAACAAAACATCCTTCCAGTTCTTATATCGGTCATCAGTCAATTTACGTAATTGTTCTTTCAGCAAACCATTCATTCTCTCAATCAGTCCTGAAGCTTGTGGGTAATATGGAATGTGAAACACCCAATCAATATTATTTTCCGCACAGAATTCCTGCACCAATCTTCCACAAAAGTGGGATACATTATCTGATTGAATTTGGAATGGGACACCATAGTACAGAATAAGCAGCTCCAGGGTTTTAATGGTATTCACTTGGGTAGCATTCTTGCAAGGGAAAGCGACCAGAAGGCCACTATAAGTGTCAACAACTGTACAAATATATTGACAATTTCTGCTCATAGGGAGCGGACCGATATAGTCAATCTGCCAAATTTGAGCGGGCAATTTACCTCGATGCAAGTGGCCTCGAACAATTTGAGGCACCTCCTTTTTCCTAGAATGCTGACAAATGGGACAATGTAGAATGACATCTTTTATTAAAGAAAAAGGAATATGAATTCCTCTATCGGCAGCCCACCTGCTAGTGGCTTTCTCTCCAAAATGTCCTGCTTTCTGGTGGGCCCACTTCGCCAATCCCGCCAAATCAGAATCTTGCATGTCCACCACAGCCTCAGCAATTTTAGATTTTTCATCTGCAATGTTATGGAAGAATTTATCAAGGGAGTCAATTGGAGTGTGAGCATCCACGTGAAAGATTGTTACAGTACTCTGCGGGAGCAACTCCCAAATTTCTTGCCATAATTCCTTTCCCCACAATTCTTTTGAATGCAATTCCCAATTATGAGAATGCCATGTTGGTAACCATACCTCCAGTCCATTCGCAGTGGACCAGGAATCAGTGAAAATATGACATGTGCCAGGCAACTCCTGTTTCAAAACTTGGTAAACTGCATAGAGTTCAGCATACTGACTACTCTTACCATCTCCAGTCGTACTCAATAATTTCTGCGTGATCGGGTTATAAGAAACAGCTTTCCAATGTCTTTTGTCACCGATGAACTTCGCTGAACCATCCGTAAACCACACATGTTTTCTATCCTCCACGGACAGATCATCAAATGATTTACCCCACTTAACGGGAGACTCCTGCACCACGGGTACTGAACAATCACTTCCAGTCTCATTGGAGGGCGCCTGCGCCACTCGCTCATGTAAAACCGCCACACCTTTCGGACCTACACGTGCCCTGTCCTGAATGTACCATTTCCATTTAATCACACTCGCCTCCTGAGCATGTCCAATTCGATGGGACTTCGGTGAACTCAAAACCCACTGCATAATGGGAATTTCAGGCCTCAAAATCACAGCATGGCCTAGGGTCAGTTGCTCGGTATCCACCAAAGCCCAATAGCAAGCAAGTAATTGTTTCTCAAAGGGTGAGCAACGCTCACCAGCCTCAGGTACTTTTTGGTCCAAAAACCTTATGGCACTTTTTGTCTGCCCTGCTTTTGCCACAGGCTCCAATTGGCATACAGACCTTCCACGGACACATTCAAGTCCACATCACCTTCACTCACAGGCCACAAATCCAAAGCATACTGAATAGCTTCCTTAGCCAAATTAAAAGCATTCTGTTGAGACTCACCCCATTCAAACGCATTCTTTTTACGAGTGATTCGATATAATGGAGCCAGAATCTGACTCAGATGGGGAATATGCTGACGCCAAAAGCCAAACAAACCAATAAAACATTGAGCCTCTTTCCTGTTCCTAGGAACTGCAAAATCAAGTATTTTTCGCTTCACCTGTGGGATCACTTCTCTGTGACCTTCATGCCAATTAATCCCTAAAAATTTCACATTTTGGGATGGAGTTTGTAATTTGTCAGGATTAATTTCCCAACCTTTCGCTCGCAAACAGTCAAGAATCCGATCTAAATGGGACTGTACCTGGTCTTGCGTTCCACCTTGAATCAAAATGTTGTCAATATAATGACAGACCTGAACTCGTGGATTCGTGGGCACTTCAGACAAATGCTCTGCCACCAGCCGGTGACAGATCGTAGGACTGTGTACATAGCCTTGAGGAAGACTCCGGAACGTCATTTGACGTCCATTCCATGTAAAACTGAACTGTTCCTGACATTCGGGGGCAATCGGAATTGAAAAGAAAGCATTAGCAATATCAATAGAAGCATACCACGTACCTGGATGCTTTTGAATTCTCTGAATTAGCGTGACAATGTCAGGCACTGCAACAGTCAATTTAGGTGTGTTTTTATTCAATTCTCGATAATCAACAGTCATGCGCCAAGAATTGTCACTTTTGCGCACGGGCCAAACGGGATTATTCCAAGCAGACGTGACCGGAGTTATGACTCCCGCGTCAACCAAATCCTGAATTGTAGCAGTAATTTCTTCATGACCACCTGGGATACGATATTGCTTTTGAGAAATCACTTCGTGGCCAAAGGAATCTTAATAGGTGGCATTCGCAAACGGCCAACACGAACGGGTCTGGTCGAAATATACTGTCTAGTTCCAAATTGATAACAACCATCATCCAAATGCAAAGTCATTCCTTTTAAAATGTCAATTCCAATTATATATTCCAAAAGCGGTACAACTAACACAGAGTATTCTCTACGAGAAATCCTACCAATTTTAATTTCAAGTGCAGTTTGAACTGCGGGTGTCTGAAAGACTGTCCATTAAATTTCTTTGATTTACCATGAATTAAAGTGGCCTCCGCCCCAGTATCAACTAATGCTCGGGCCCTTTGGATATTACGATGTTTCTAAAAAATCTCAATATCTACATAGGGTCTGTTGTCTCTGTGAGCCCACTTGTGTACCGGAGCTTGACCTATTTCCTAGTCATTTTTCCTGCGTTCCGTCAACCAAGACAAATCAGGGTAAATGCTCTCAGTTTTCTTTGGTATCAAAATATCTTGTTCATATCCGTCTCCAGTACGAAACGGATTATTGTCATGTTCAAAAAATTGTGAATTACGGTCAGAAAGTCTGTTACGATCTTCTCGTCTCCTCATCTCAGGGGAATAACTCCTTTCCTCTTTTTGTCGGTTGGAAACACGATCATCTCTCCCCCTCTCACGGTCATCATCTCTCTCCCTCCCGCCATTACGACGAGGGGACGCATCACGTTCATAACGCCGATCATCACGGCGATCAGAATTCACACGTCGCCTCTCATCACCACTGTCATCCGAACCACGGTCATACTCATTCTTACGCACACGACGGGCACCCTCCTTCCGATCCAAACCACGCTTACGAAACATGTCCCATAAGCGATTATTAGGCTCACCGTCAATGTCCTCCCTTTTGACACCATCAGCAACAAGAGCAAGAAACATGTCACGTCTAGAGAACTTATAGTCCCCACCAGTACGGCCCTCAGGTCGAGATTGTCTCTCAGGTTTAAACCACTCACCCAGCTCACCAAGTTGACGAACAGACTCGAGCACAGCAGACAAAGGATTGCCAGTTTGATTAATCAACAAAGTCATCATAACCTGCTTGTAAGCAACAGGCGAAGAACGGATAATGCGATTGCGCACAGAAGATGTTAAAAGACCATCCAGTAATCTATCAGCAGTACTAAGAAAGATAGCCGTTTTCATGACTTCCTCCTTTAAACATTGCGACGCATCGCGCAAAGTGTACCATGGTTTGTCATCAGTGGGCCAATCAGATTCAGTTGGATATTTATGATTACAGCCGTCAGACGCAAGCTGGAGCAAAGTAATTTGACCAGCACCATTATAGTTTCGAAAATGATCTTGAATCGTAGAATCAGAACTCAAAGAGCAAAACCGTAAGCAATCAACAGCATCGAGCATAATACCGGCAGCGCCAAGTTCATAAAGGCGCACCATCCAGGTAAGCAAGGCCTCACCAGGCCGTTGTCGAAATCGTTGTAAAATGTCACTAACCTCCTGCTGAGTAAAATCTTCAATACAGTCTAAAGCTATACCAGCCGGATTACCAGGGGCTTGTTGTAATTTGCGTCGAAACACAGGGTGAGCAGAAACCTCAGGAAGAGCTTCCGAGGAAGCCCGCATCTTAGATTTAGCAGAACAATCGGGGCAAGATACGTCATCCGAACGGGAAGAACGAGCACGGTCGCTGTGAGGACCCGTATCAGTACATGAAGCAGATTTACAATCACGTCCGGAGCGAGAAGACTCGCGCTTGTCACCCTCCTCCGCCGAGGAGTCAGAAGTATGTGAATCCCAGATATTACCGTCCCACTCATCGGGGTTCCAATCCATTCCGGCTTTTGCTACAACCAGACGCACTTTACGTGTAGATACACGACCACGACGATGTTTATACTTATATCGTGCAATGCGGACCGCAGCTCTTTCGGCTATGGTCTGATATGTTTCAAGTTTGTCGGCAAGCAATTTATTTTGACAACGCAAAAGAGTATGCGCATTTTGCAACTCAACACACTGTCCTTCCATGTCCTTAAACTGCTTCTGTAGCTGAACAAACCTCTCATGCAGTATTCTGTATGCATTAAGAACAATCCAACCTCTGCGTCCTAAAATAGGAAGCTCATCACCCTTCACTACTGGTGCTTTCTGTAAGCACGATACCACATCGGCAGGCTCCGCCTGCTCCAAGCAAGAAGACCAATTTTCACTTAAACCAGTAGAATTAGCCCATTCACGAGCCAAAGCCTCATAAGGCGTACACTCCCAGCCGGGAATCTGAATCGGTAACTTGAAAACCGACGGTGATTTTTTCGCAAACATACTGACACAAAAAAGTTATATACACAATTATAAACAAAATATTATACGTACGAGCCGAGCGCAAACCAACAAGATTAAAACAACACAGTGCACACAGGCTTCGTAAACAGTTCGTGACGCCAGATGTAATGGCCGGATTTTCCGCTTAGATGGGATCAGCCCCCAGGGGCCCCTATAACCCAGCCAAAACGTACTCACCTCCCTCCTTAGAACGTATTCACAATGAATATGGATAGATATATATAGGTATATACAGGTCGCATCTAAGGATGGGGAATAGCAATACACATGCATAGATTCTCTACAATGTCTTATTCACATCAGTTGGTCTCGCGGCCACCCCGACCCAGACCGGTCTACCCTAGGGTAGATATGACACACAATCCGGTGCGTCTACACATGGGCCTGCAGAACCCAATGCTCCCCTTTCCAAACGATCCACAATCCGGTAGATCTACACGCCAGTATCCTCCCTGACGCTCTCACTTATGCAAGCCACAATCCTGTGGGTATCCACGCTGGTATCCTACCCAACGTTCTCACTAACGCCGCATATCAACGACGACCACATTCCTATGAGCAATTATCGGGACAATGTCTCAGTTATCTACTTGGGATAAAACTATAATAATGACTTTTAATATGGTTCCCAAATTATATGATGTACCTCCTATTCTTGGCATCAAAGGTCCACTCACTCCCTCTTTGTTCGATCACTATCTACCTGATCGGGATTTCACATCCGTTCACATAAACAACTTTCGACTAGGAGGTCCATTTACCAAGATTGAACAGGAACACAAGGCACACGTTCGTTCTATAAGAACTAGGGTATTTATTAACAATAAACACACATCACATTACTATGCAACATAATTTCTGTAAAGAAAAGGTAAAGATTAGAATGCGCGCTAATTGGGAAAAGGGCGGAGATCACCTTGTTAACATGAAGTCTGGGCTCGGCAGTCATCTAGGTTCCCTTCTCGTCTCTGTGTCCTGGCTCGCCTCGCAGTCACGCCCCAGCCGTCACAAGTACACGTCTGCACCGCTAGGCTCAACCTCGTCTGCTTCCCTCCAGGCCACCGGAACCTTGCTGGTTATTAGCTACCGTCTCTCTCTCTCTCTCTCTCTCTCTCTGTGCCAGTGCGCTCCGCGCTAATTCTCCTTCAGTCTTTCTCAGAGAGTTTCGGTCTTAAATCTTTCTCGGACTTCAAAGATGGCGACTGTCCGCCATGAAATAATTAATGGCAGAGATGCTAACGGCTAGATGCCGCCTACGGACTAACTAACAACTGACTAACACCTTCGCTAATATCAAAGCCCGTTCCTTCATGGAAAGTTACGGCCAGCCACCTGCCGCCCACCAAATTCTTGTACCTCCCCGTACCAAGGACACGTTCCCAGCCGGCCGGCCTGAAGTTGTGTCTTCGGAGTGGAGAAAAATACATTCCTTCGATAAGGGCCAGCCTGAGCCGGTTCTCTCCAAGCGAACAACAAATTGAAACTAAAACACTACACTTGACATAGAAAGCCTTCTCGAGCTACCAGGCAGAAAGCAAAATGGAGTCTGTCTCGTTTAAGGCCTACAGGGCCCGCAATATGCGTAACTCCATGGAAAATATCCTAACACGTTAGCAAATGGGCAAATCATGATTAATACTTATGTATCTATCCCCTAACTTAAATTCATAAGCCCTACATTAAGGAAAGTGACACGAAAATGCTCTAATATATGGAAGGCAGGGGTCCTGTCTATAGTCCTAATCCCTATGCTATGGGGGTGATAGGCTGGAGTCACTCTCCATCATTCTCCCTCTTAAAAGAGCCAGAAAAGGGCAGCCATTACACCGCCATACCATGACTTTTTAAGTCACTGGCGGGCGGTTTTTGGGCGTTCCTGTGGCAGTGCCTATGAAAACGTCAAAGGCAGCACCTGCAAGGCATGGACTGGTGCAGTCCATGCCATGCAGGTAATGGGGGGCTTGCACACAGGGGGGGGGCACTCATCCCATTGCCCTGAAGCAGCAGGGGGCACTATGTTTCCTCTCTGCCTCGTTCTTCATGGAGGAGGAACCGCCATGAAAACTGTGGTAGAGAGGAAACTTATATTATGCTTGGACCCCTGCGGCAGTCCCACCAAGCTTCCTGCAACGTTAAGACCGCCACACCACCGCCAGGGATTGCTGATCCCTGGCAGCTGCAGTGATGCAAGGGTGGTGAAGATGAGAGACTTCACCCTCCATAATGGAGGGTGGAATTTCCTCACATAACTTGACTTGCACTAAGGTGAAATTTAAATTCCCTGGAAGGGAATCCCTGCTTTTGCTTGTACATCCAAGAAGAGAGGGATATCAGGCTACAGTGAAATGACTGTCCAGAGTAAGTAACGTTCCCCATTCCCTCCCAAGCCTTCCCTTAGTCTTAAGTGAGACAAGGATTACGCTACAATAACTGCACACAGTCTATTCCTCCCACTGGGAGAACTGTAAAGCCTCTTTGCTGAACATTTCCTCCCTCAACGGCTTACCTCTGACACTCAGCAGAATTTGTACAGCTTCCCTTTTGATCTTTCTCTGTACTTCTCCCTCAATGCCTTTGAACCTGTATTTTATCTCCTCTTCAATATGTTGTAAAGCGCTCCGATACCCCTGGGTCTGTCTAGCACTATATAAGACTTCCAAATAAATAAATAAATAAATGTTCTGGCAAGTGACTGCTAAGCTGTGGCCGGCCAGCTCACAACAAGCTTTTGGGCAGGACACTTTTGGCTGCAATTTTGCAAGCTCATATTTGCGAAGACAAAAATCTTGAAAATATATAACTTTCAAACGTGCTTCTTTGTCCACTGTACTGAATATAGCGAAACAATCATGGAGCAAGCCAGATATTTTTCAAGGAAAAAGATAGACTAGCCAAAACAAACTGACGAAGAAAGGATTCAAATCCTGCAAAGGTGAGAAGGAACAACATATATACTGTGCCTGGCAAAGCTTAATGCTGCCTTTACCACAAAGCTTTGATAGGGAGTATGTTCCTTCATGATAAGAATTGGTGCCCTACCTTATTAAATTAACAACTTCTCATGGCTATGTGGATATTTATTTATTTGGAAATAGCCCTTTTTCAAGAGGTGACATCTGCATTAAGACAATTGTACATTACTTGTAAAGTTATAATAAATGTGGGATAAAGTACACCCTGCCATACATTATAAGGATTTTACTAGTCACTTATGTGTTCCATAACCATAATAAGGAATGAGGCTGAGTTACTTTATAAGATTACTAGCAGCCCATCGACGTTGTCCGGGAGCAATTAGGCTTCAGGGCCCCCGCCCGCCCCGACGTCGTCCGTGGGTCCCCCGGAGCCTTCCTCCATATGTTGCAGTATTATACCTATATGTTTACTTTGTACGCTTTTGTAACCTGCACACGTCACTTTTTCCTCCTTTAATGCTTTATTACACCTCTATGTTTACTTTGTACGCTTTTGTACCATGCACACGTAACTTTTTCCTCCTGGAATGCACTGTTTGGCTCACTTTTGTAATACTCTGTTTGCTTCCTCTTGCTCACGATGTACGCTTTTGTGACCTGCACACGTAACTTTTTCCTCCTGTAATGCACCGTTTGGCTCACTTTTGTAATGCTCCGTTTGCTTCCTCTTGCTCAAAATTGTCATTTTTGCTTCATTTTTCCGCCGCTCACCGCTCCTAAATAAATAAATAAATAACCTACCTTATCCGCCGCTCACCGCTCCTCCCCGCCTGTCCGCCGCTCCTCACCACCTGACGGCGGCTCCTCACCGCCTGTCCGCCGCTCCTCACCGCTCCTCCTCACGCCATGTCCGCCGGTCCTCCTCGCGCTCCTGGACGCCGTTCCTCCCTACGCTCCTCACGTCAGCACGCATGTCGCGGCTGGCGCTTCTTCCAAGCGACTACTTTTTTTTCGGTAAAATTTTTTAAATAATGTATATTTATTACGTTTATATAGCCTATGTCCATCTTCACACCCTGACGATTACAACAATGTATCGGGTGTGTGTATTGGCGCTGTGGTTCCCGAGTTTAACCGCCTCAAAGGTTCAAAGTTCTTCCTTTATAATAGTAGTATAGATAATGTATGCCAGGGGTACTTTATTCCACATAATGCATATAGTCATACCAGCACCTTTCTCACAAACCACTTAAAACCTTGGTGTCTAGCACTTTCACATAAAAGAGTCTGCACGTTTGTAAACATGAAGAATAAAAATAAAACCTCCAAAGCAAAATTAAACAGATATTTGAAGCAGTTCAATACTAGTCAGTTTTAAAAAATAAAATAAAAGCTGCAGTAGCTCGGAATTTGTAGATCCATGCAGAAAAATTCTAGATTTTCCCTATCATTGGAATACAAAAAATAAACATGTTTCCTCTGCCTGTTATTGTAAGCTGGAAAAATAGAGCAGAAGAAAGAACAGCGGCATTCAGTTATTTTGTTGCTTTACACAGCAGTTTCATTTATGCTCTGTGACTTGCCCATCTTTCACCTGTGCTGCTGGATCGGGCAGCATGCTTTGTGACGTTAGAACTTGACTGTAATAACTTATAATAGGTGAGTTATGACACCTTTTCTTTATAATCAGTGACTGGGTGTGTCACAGGCCGCCGATTATAAAGAGATTATAGACTGGCATTTATTTTAGGGAGTACACCAACCCATGTATTATAAAGCTATACAGCCATTACGAGCAGTTCTATTGATATAGATCCAGTAACTAATTAAGCATATAGTGGTACAGGAAAATAAGTCAGCTTCTGGAAGAAATACTAAACCCAGAGGAGATTCCAACCCACCTCTATAGTGCAGTAAATTCCCCCTGGGGGTCCCACCGCCCTTGCACCGATAGCCCCTCAGCTCTTTCCCCAGTCATAGCTTCCTTCCCAGTCGACTGCCTTCCTCTCCCCTCCTCCAGGGTTGGATTGGGATTAAAAATTGGCCCGGGCAGGCAAAAAAAAAAGTGCCCCACATTTGCATAATTCCTTTCTAAAAAACACTGCTTCTGTGAAATTTTATTAAAAAGGTGGGGGGTGGGGAGCATTAAAAAAAATGCCCGGATTTATTCACACTGGTGAAACACACCTGAAAACAAGTGAGGCCATTTCTGCTCGCCCCAGCTCAGTATGCATGCATTACTGGGCCGGCCCAGCGAGAGAAAGGGAGTGACACCGCTGCCCGTTAATAAAAGGGAGGTAAGGGGCGCCCGTCTGCCTCCAGAAAGCCCACTCTGGCACCGACTGGGCCACAGGCGGCAACGAACAACGCATAAACCGCCCAAATCGGCCCCCCAGGCTGCTCAAAAAAGCAGCCCACAGCTGGAACTGGACACCGGCCCCTCGGGCATTGCCTGAGTACCCGCGTTACCCATCCAACGCTGCCCTCCTCTGCCCAGCTCTGTTTTGTTCATTTATTTATGTATGCATTTTTCTATAGTAACAGAAGTGTTTTTAGAACATCACAATAAACAAAGATCCTTACATAAGGTCCAAAGTTACAGAACAGCAGATTATTACATAAATCACAGAATTTCAAATGTACACTATCCAGCTGTTTTCTTAACAATAAACAGAGATCCTTAAATTAGGTCCAAAATTAAAGTTAGCAGACATTCCCCGACCTACTTGCCCTATGCCCTCTCCTGCCCAGCCCAGCCTTTCACCCGCGCTTGGCTTCCTTTGCACTCAGCCGCTGACCTCCCTCTCAACTTTATCACTTCCTTCCTTCCTAGGTATTTTCCTCACCCTTCACCCGCCCTACCCTTTCCCCTGATCACTGCTTTCTTCACACCCAGCTACCTTCCGGTCCCGCCCCCATCCCTTCCGGCCGTTTCCCAAGGTCACGGTGGCTTGCGTCCAGCCCGGCCAGCAGAGAACACTGACACACACAGTCCTGGCTTCACCCTGCTGCCTGATTTTGCGGCATCATACTTGCCAACATTTCAGAAAAGTAAAGTGGGATATTAAAATATATACATATATATATATATATAATAATCGGGAAAATGTATTCCTCCCAATAACTTCTACTGAAGAAGAGGCAATCTCAGGCGGTAAAGGCAAAATAAAGCAATTTTTTGCTTCTAAAATCAGAAGAATGTGACATTGAGTCGCGGTTTGCACTGTGAGTGTCAGCAGAGAATGGATCTAGCGCCTTCTCTTGCCTGGATGCACAGGAGCCTAGGCGCTGCACTGTGTCCATGAGGGACAGTGTTTTTTGTTTTGTTCACCTGTATGTGGCTGGACTGCTGTGTGGTCCTTTTGATCACATGTTTGGAGGTGTGGAAGAAGATTAGCAATGTATCAGAAATTGCTTTCCTCGTGCGTCCAAAAAACAAATTGATGACTCATGATTTCAGTCTAAGTGTTATTTGCCAAATTCATTATTCATGATTTGCTGATTAACCACTGCAGGATTCAACTACGTGTATAAATTTTGTTTTTAAACAATGTTTCAGTCTCATGAAGCGGTAAATGCTAATGAAGTACTGTACTCGGTTAACACGTGTTGCACCATATTGGCAACATGATTATGTAATGTTTATTTCAGCGTTAATACAGGTGACTTAGTGTCGGTAGTGTAGAACAGAGGTGCGCGAGCAACAGATTAACAGTTTTTTTCTTTGTACAAATCGGCAGTAAATGGGTATCTGTTTGTCTTTCCTCATGTGAAGTATTTGTTTTTATATTTTTTTGCAGTTTTTAAAGCGCAACTCGACCCAAAGGTATTGGAACGCTTTAAATCCGCACCAGTTTTTTTTTTTGTTTGGTTTTGTTTGCAGTTTTTTACACAGCCCAAACTCAACCCGAAGGTTTTGGAGCGCTTTACACGAGCACCAGTTACATTACACAAGGTCAGATTCAGCGTTTATAGGCAGAGGGAGATTAAGGTCCCGATTTAGATCTCGGCGGATGGGTTACTTCGTCACAATGGTGATGGATATCCCGTTCGCCGAAATATAAATCCCTTAGGCTATAATGGGATTTATACTTTGGTGAACGGGATATCCGCCCCCATTGTAACACAGTAAACTGTCTTCCGAGATCTAAATCAGCCCTTAAGTGATTTATCTAAAATCACAGGACGTTGAGCCAAAGCCAAGAATCAAACCTGACTCCCCAATCCCAAAGCCAGCAGCTCTGGTCATAATGCCACATCCTGGTTAGAGAGAGAGTGACAGGCAGAAGCTCAAGGTTCCAACAGGACCTCGAGCTACAAGAGGTTAAGTGCGCCAGGGGCATATGCAGGCCCCTATGGCGCAGAGGTCCTTCATATCGTGTGGGGCCCCCTGTCAGCTGAAGTCCAATGAATACCAGTGAGATAAGAGAGACACAGAGGCCTCTCTTCACTTTTTAGGTCTCGCGACCTATCGATGCGCGCAAGCGCATCGAGCGTAGCGAGAATTCATGTGGCGAAAACATCTTCAAACCAAAGGGCTTTCAGCCCCGCGGTTTTCATGCAGTGCCCGTGTACATGCACGCGCATCGCATGCAAGCCCAGCCCAGTCCTCCCCTCATTCACGCCCACCCACCAGGCTCTCCCGCCCCCATCAGGCTTCTCTCCCAATCCGCCTGCCTCCCGCCTGTCTCCCCTCACGCATTCACGCCTCCCACCAGGCTTTCCCGCCCCCATCCGGCGTTCACGCCTCCCACCAGGCTCTCCCGCCCCCATCAGGCTTCCCTCCCAATCCGCCTGCCTCCCCTCGCTCGCATTCCCGACCCAGGCTCTCTGGCGGCTTTCGTTTTCCGCTTGATTGCCTTCCCTGCTGCTGCTCGCATCGCACTCTCTCCTCCCCCCTCAGGCTCCCCCACCAGGCTCTCCCGCCCCCATCCGGCTTCCCTCGTAATCTGCCTGCCTCCCCTCGCTCGCATTCCCGACCCAGGCTCTCCCGGCGGCTTTCGTTTTCCGCTTGTTGTAGTTTTGATTGAACCAACGTGATAGGATTTCCTGAAAAGCACCACCACCCTACGTTGCCTTGGGACAAAAAGTTAGCGGGCATACTGCGCCCATTTTTTTTGGTTTGCAGATTTTATTATATAGCGCGAACGCGACCCGAAGGTCCTGGAGCGCTTTACAGAAGCACCAGTTACATCATACATGGATGGACACGTTCATTGTTTGAAGGCAGAGGGAGAATAATTGATCTGCCCAGAATCACAGGACGTGGACGCGAGGCTCTCCCGCCCCCATCAGGCTTCCCTCCCAATCCGCCTGCCTCCCCTCGCTCGCATTCCCGACCCAGGCTCTCTGGCGGCTTTCGTTTTCCGCTTGATTGCCTTCCCTGCTGCTGCTCGCATCGCACTCTCTCCTCCCCCCTCAGGCTCCCCCACCAGGCTCTCCCGCCCCCATCCGGCTTCCCTCGTAATCTGCCTGCCTCCCCTCGCTCGCATTCCCGACCCAGGCTCTCCCGGCGGCTTTCGTTTTCCGCTTGTTGTAGTTTTGATTGAACCAACGTGATAGGATTTCCTGAAAAGCACCACCACCCTACGTTGCCTTGGGACAAAAAGTTAGCGGGCATACTGCGCCCATTTTTTTTGGTTTGCAGATTTTATTATATAGCGCGAACGCGACCCGAAGGTCCTGGAGCGCTTTACAGAAGCACCAGTTACATCATACATGGATGGACACGTTCATTGTTTGAAGGCAGAGGGAGAATAATTGATCTGCCCAGAATCACAGGACGTGGACGCGAGGCTCTCCCGCCCCCATCAGGCTTCCCTCCCAATCCGCCTGCCTCCCCTCGCTCGCATTCCCGACCCAGGCTCTCTGGCGGCTTTCGTTTTCCGCTTGATTGCCTTCCCTGCTGCTGCTCGCATCGCACTCTCTCCTCCCCCCTCAGGCTCCCCCACCAGGCTCTCCCGCCCCCATCCGGCTTCCCTCGTAATCTGCCTGCCTCCCCTCGCTCGCATTCCCGACCCAGGCTCTCCCGGCGGCTTTCGTTTTCCGCTTGTTGTAGTTTTGATTGAACCAACGTGATAGGATTTCCTGAAAAGCACCACCACCCTACGTTGCCTTGGGACAAAAAGTTAGCGGGCATACTGCGCCCATTTTTTTTGGTTTGCAGATTTTATTATATAGCGCGAACGCGACCCGAAGGTCCTGGAGCGCTTTACAGAAGCACCAGTTACATCATACATGGATGGACACGTTCATTGTTTGAAGGCAGAGGGAGAATAATTGATCTGCCCAGAATCACAGGACGTGGACGCGAAGCCGAGATTCGAAACTGCTCAACATCTTGTCAGGTTGGACTTCTTCAGGGAATATCGGATTCCTTGTCAACTGCTCATTCGTAGCATGCGGGGACTTACAGACCCATACAAAACACGGGGAAGCTAAAATACAAAATAATCGCCATCTAAAGCCCAGGTCTAGGCTGACTGGCAGCACTTTCCCAATCTCTAGACGGCTCTTCCCACCCGCAGGAACCCCCGATGACCTTCCCTTAGCAGGGGATCCCTGTTTACACTCCACTGCAGTCTCTCCCTACTGTTTACTCCTTCAGTCTTTTTTAGGAACCCCCTGACCCCGGGACCCCTCTCTCGGGGCATGTGTCTTCGGCCCTCCACCACAAGGTGCAGCTCTCCTCCGCGCTTAACCCTCTGCCACTCCGGATTTAACACCTCTCTCCAAGTGCAAAGGGGGTATTCTGTCGTGGCACGAGGTAACGCCAAAATCTCACTAAATCTCACCCTCTTATCCCAGGTATGCCCCCTCCACCCTCCATTTCTATCCCGTAAACATCGCGTCTTCATATAGGGCCTCCTCGGGACCGCCTGTCTCCTTACCTTTCAGCCCTACGAGCCCCCACCCCAGCCCCCCGCCCCCATGTACAAGTGGGTCCCCTTTCTTACCTTGGGTCTGTTCAACCACTTCCTCACCAGTGCGGGCAGCATGTCTTGTCATTCAGAGTCTAGCTTCAGGGAGGCACGGCGCCCCTCCACCCCTGTCCTCTGCCCCTCGACTGTCTCCTAAATCCTCTCTGCTCAGCCTGTCCTCGGTATGTGGCTTCCACCGCGCCCCTCCCCCTTCCCCCCGAATCTTTTTTCTCTCTGTTTGTTTTCTATCAACACTCTTCTCTTCATACGTTTTTTTTCCTACTACAATCTGCCCCTTCTTTAGCCCCACTCGCCTTCTACTACCTCTGTTTTTACTCCCGTAGCTACTGAAAGTTGTTCCTGGTTTTTTTCTCCGCCCCGAAAACTTTATGCCCGCCTCGCATGTACAGCCAAGCCCGCGAGACACCCTGGGCGCTCCTGCTGCACACGTCAGGTGTGAATGCCTCACCAGCAGAGCGATCTCATGTCCGTGCAGGTTAGGGTAACTCACCGCCGCCCTTGGGACAGGAAATAGCCCCGTGCACCATAGTAAAAGCCGCCCCGATTAGTGAATCAAATAGTAAGATAAGTGGCCCATATTTGCAAATTGGGCAGTTTTGAATTTGTAATGACACGTTTTTATAGTTATATGGGGCACTCATGCATTTTTGCTTTCCACAGGTAATGTTTTTTGGTAATATGGAAATCAGAAGAAAACAAGCATTTACAATGCAATGGTGTCGGCATTGTTAAAGTTAAAGCTATTTGCATTGCTCATGACATTTTTTTATTTATGTTTTGGTTTTAAAAACATAAATAAATGGCATTGTCATTTACAATGCCAATAGCTTAATCGCTCGCAAATGGAAGACCTATTGCATTTGCACCTACACAGAGCCACACACACATACAGAGCCACCCACACAGAGCCATCCACAGTCATTCATATAGAGCCACCCACACACACACACACCCACACATAGAGCCACCTACAAAAACAAGCACTGGCGTTGCCAATAGGTCTCGCAGTAGGAAAGTTGGAGCTATTACAATTGCAAATAACAATGCCTTTTATTTTTGTTTTCATTTTAAAAACATAAAGGGCTTTGTCATTTACAAAACCAATAGCTCCAACTTTCCTACTGCGAGACCTATTGGCAACGCCAGTGCTTGTTTGAAAGGGAGTCCCACCATTTTATACTAGGCCACTATCAATCCAGGAGTCTGAAATGTCTGTCTTTCTTTGGGCCTGCCGACATTTTGTTTCTGCCAATGGCGCACTTTGGAAAGTGGAAAATCGTAAATGGAAACAAGGTTGGATTGGCCTATGGAGCAATCAGGCAGCATCCGAGGGGTTGGTCTGGCAGGTCAGTGTGTGGGACTTTTTGGGGAGGTTTGTAGGCCTGTGATATGGTCTGGTGGGATGGTGTTATTGTTGATTTTCCTGATATTATCACAAACATTGCTTGTAGCCAGCACAAATGAGGCATAAATACCTTGAAAAACACCTATGTAGAGTGTTCTTACAAGTTCAAAACTGACCGATTTCCTATTGTAAGCCACTTTTTTTTTTAGCTATCTATTGAGTTAATGGAGGCCACTTTTATTTTGGTGCCTGGGCTGATTTTAAGTCCCAGTCTAACCCTACATGGAAAGCAACATTATCAGTATCATGAAAGGCTGCGCTGTCTCAGGATATAGTAGTCTGCTCGAGACCTATTGCTGCCCATATTTGGGAATGTAGACACGAGAGGGGCACGAGCGCAGATTTCACCTCGTGGGCGCGCACGGCGCCGTGCCCCTCTCGTGCCTCATATTCCCATGTGCAAACACACTCACACAGCCACACTCACGCATGCGCACATACACAGCCACACGCATACACAGGCACACACACACTGCATACACACACGCACCCCCCCTTAAACAGACCCATGCGCACACAGACAAACACACTCGAAGACACACAGACACACGCGCGTACACTCCCCCCCTCGCCGCCCCTCCACTTACCGGGCTCTTTCTGCGTGTCCCTCGGCAGCCAGCATTCAGCGTGCAGGTTCCAGGACGTTCTCCCGGCAGTTCCTTCCTGTTTGTTTGCAGGCCCCGCCCAGGTCCCAAGGAAGGCTGCCTGACTTCCGCTAGTTTTTGTTCTGCTTTGCAATGGCGACAGCTTGTTTTATAAATTCAGGATATCTTTGCATGCCTAACTCAGAACATATAACTTCAATAGACATCCCCTGATGCATGATTAGGAAATTCTACAGTCCGCTCGGCTCTCCCTATGGTAATGTGGTCACATCTACCCAAGAAGTAGCAGCAGGTCAAATTGCAGCACAAATGTGCACTAACTTAAGTGCCCTTACGCAACGTGTTGGGAGCAATGTTTCTATATGTGTCATCGCCCAGAATCTGCAATTGTTCTGAAACCTGTAACATGATAACATTTTTTACGTGCAAATAAGCATTGTCTTGCACTCTTCTATTGAAGTTGTATACAGTTCCATGGCTGTTTGTTGACTTGGTTACCACCACATATTTATGGAAAAGAAAGTACATCTCCACACTGGGAATAACCTCTCTTTATCACTAATCTTTCTGGGCAGAGGAAGTTTCAATTAACAGAAAATGTTTTATTTTGTTCATTTTAATATTCTCAATACAAGCGGCCTCTGCTGTGGGACGCCATGTGAGAAGAATGGCTGCCAACATTCAAATTCGGCCCTGATATATCGATGTGGAGGATAAGCGCTCCTGTTCGGCCAGGAAATGAATGCTTTCACATTCATTTGTTTAACTCTCTCCTTTATAAATTAAACTGTCGTCACAAATGTTATTACATGATCGTGTGACATTTCCATGGAGCCGAATGCAGCTTTACCCATTGCACAGTCAGAGACGTGGTGCATTCCATAAACAAAAGTATGTGACACGGGAAAGTAACAGGGTTTTTTCCCCTCATTTTTGCGTGTCAAAGAGAATGGGTGATGCCTTTTAAAGCACTGGTGCGGGCGTTGTGTACTTTGCATTTTGCTATGTGAGAGTTTGCGAATCGTTCGTGTTTGCATCTGAGTGTGTGCAGTGGGGGTGAAAATGGATGTGAGTGAGTCTCTACGTGATGTCCAATGTCTTCTTGTATGTTGTCGGTGTCTGTGTATGTGTGTGTGTGTATTCATGCATGTGTTCATGATTTTATATATGAGTGTCCGTGCGCCTCTCTGCTCTACAGCACGCGAACAGGCTGCTCGAGTCTCCGTTCTCCCTTAAGACTCCAGCCCGGGTTTGCTGCACCTCTATGTAACCAAAGCCAGCATGCTGTGAACTGGGAGTCTCCTAGGCTGCCTCACAACCTCACACGGTGAATCCGCCTCTCACTCCCAAACTTCATGTTTTACAACTTAAACTCTCCACAACATCATCCGTGAGAAACACCCCCCAAAAAGGGCACCCTGAGAACCAGTCCTGCCCCACTGAATGCCGCGCGCACCCCAACATTTTGTTGCCACAATATGCCGAAGTTAGCAGCCCTGGACCTTTGAAAGAAGAAAAGAAGTTGATCTGCCTCAGGGTGATCTACGGAGCCTGCTGCCGTCTGAGAATGGAATATTTATAACTAAGGCAAGTCTTGGAACCACAGCAGAAAAAGATGCATTGAGTTCAACTGATTTTCCTGGCCCAAGGAAGGAAAAAAAACAATATTTTTAATAAGAGGAGAGAGCTGTGAAATCTCAGCTCCTTTTTATTTTTTTCACGTGGATATTATTTTGTATTCAGTGTTTTTCATTTTAACAATCCTCTTGCCCCTTAAAAAATACTTGGATTTTTTTGCTGTCAGAGTTGGGTAGTGATGTTCATTTAATGCTGAAATAAGGTAGAAATAAAGTCTAGTACACAGGTTTTCAATTATGAACCAGGATAGCCTATCTGCAAACGTTATGTTCCTCGTAAAATGATGTAATCTCCTTTTAATCCAATTGCTTTCTCTACCAAATTTGGAAGTGTTTTAAACAGTGGCAAGCCGCCAAAAGTAAGAGCTGTATTTAAAGACGCATTTGCAATGCAATAGGTCTTGCATTTACGCGAGTTGGCATTATAAATGACAATGCCTTTTCTTTGTTTTAGAAACGAAAACAAAATAAAGGCATCGTTATTTGCAATGTCAATAGCTCAAACTTGTTTACTTTACTTAATGATGTTGTCTATAAAACAAATTTTGCCCAATGGTGTCAGAGAGCTTTACAATAGAACTTAGTATGTTACATAAGGGGGATTACATATTAATAAGTAAGAAATGCATGTCTTACTGTAGGCTTATAGTTGGGGACTGCCTGGTCATAGTCTATTCCTATGTGTAGGGCTGTGGTTTGATATCCTTCACACTAAGGCCTGGGTCTTCCTGGGTCTAGCAGTCACTCATTCATTCTTCATCAATCATCCCCACTACAGCTGCATACATCGCAACAACATCGTCCCAGTTAGCATCACCCTCGAATAATTCTGCACCATTAGTCACCACAAATACTGCATTAAACACACACAGTCACTTATTTATCCTGTAACTGCTTTGCTATATCTCACATTGATGCTTGCGTTTAACAGTCACCTATTCATCCAAGCAGTGCTTTCCCTTGCCTC
This sequence comes from Lissotriton vulgaris, assembly GCF_964263255.1. Classification (NCBI taxonomy): domain Eukaryota; kingdom Metazoa; phylum Chordata; class Amphibia; order Caudata; family Salamandridae; genus Lissotriton; species Lissotriton vulgaris. Next base: position 229,388,411 of record NC_141693.1, on the reverse strand, counting down.
ACACTGCCACCTGGGTCTGGCTCTCTCTGTTTCATTCTTACTTCCCCAGCCATTGTTATTTGTAATATCAATACATCTAAGTCACGTAAATACAACACATATTGCATTACAAATGCTATAGGTGTCACATTTGCAAAAGTTAAAACTATTGGCATTGTAAATGACAAAGCTATTAATTTCACTATTTTCAAAACAAACACATAAATAAAAAATGTGTAATTTACAATACCAATAGCTCAAACTTTCCTAATGCGAGACCTATTGCATTGCAAATGCTTGTTATGTTCTTGTAATGCCTAACCCTAATATTTCTCTGAGTTAAAACATGATTTTCTCATGGCACAGCAGTGTTTGCCTCTTTCTGTTCTAAGCTGTGACGTCCCAAAATACTCCACTAATGCTGAGAAATATTGGGTTAAATTAATGCATTTTAAGCAGCTTAAGGGCTCTTGTTCAAGCCAGCGCACATATTCATGATACGGTCCCAGCTTGCGTCAAATCTCCACATCATTCAGTATTCAGTACACTTGGAACATCTCTCTATACTGAAAAAGCTGAGTGTTAAAATGGAGTAAATTCTGTATTTAGCTAGCAACCTCACAGTACCATATATTTTAGTCCGGAGGATTCTGCATAAGTAAAACTTCTATCTTTGTGTCAGTTTCCCTTTTTAAGATTTTTAAAGGTTTGAAATCTGACCACCCTAGTGTAGCCCTCATTACCAATGGTCTCTTAATACTGGTGGGGACAGTAACCGCAGCTAAGAGCCCTATTTTATATCATGAGATCTGTGAAAACACTACGGTGTGGTTTATTTCACACAGCGAATTCAGGTGCTGAAAGTAGGAGGATTCTCAGTATGAAACTGTGAGTAAAAGTGAGGGAGCAGATTCAGAATTAATGATTCCCCCAGTGAATTTCTCATCTCTAAGGGGATGCTTGAGAAACCCTTCTGATCCCCTGATAAGTCACTGGTATCCTGTGTCTCGGTAACTCCAAATGACCGAAGTTCCAAGGAGGATTAATGGTTGTTAAGAGGTCCTGGATCACTGACAGAATATCACCTTATAATACTAGGAGCAAAAATATCTGAAAAAATATAGTTTCACATTAATATCATTAAAAAAGATACAGAAATATTGTTTCTTAATATATATAATTTAAAGTAGTATTTCTAACATATTTTAATATATGCCATTAAAAAAATCTTAATTAAATATATATCTCACTAATAGTTAATACTATATATAAATGTATACTTATATAAACACACAAACACTTATATATGTATGTATGTATGTATATACATATATTTTCACTGAAAAAACATAGGTTTCAGGCACGTTATAGTTAGAAATTAGAATTAAAAAAACCTTAAAAATTCACTGAAAAAAACATAGGTTTCAGGGATGTTATAGTTAGCTGGACATTGCACTCATAAAGAACCATAGAAATTCCCCTGTTATAGTTAGTTCCACTAACTATAACTTGGGCCCCCCCAATGCACTGCTAATGATGTCACATATTACATCATTCATGACATGGTCAGTGACATCACTGATGACATCACTGATGACTTTTCAAATGACATTACTGATGACATCATCCAGTGAATATGGTTTTGTTTAGAATTTAAATATGTATTATAGATATATATCAAGCTGTTTTGAACAATGAGTGGATGTATAAGTGTCTGGATGGAGGATTTAGTATGTGTGTGACTAACTGTTTAAGTGAGTGATTAAATGTGTCTCACTAAATGGATGGGTTAGTGACTAAACTGTGTGAATGTCTGTATCAATCTGTCTGTTGTTGTGTAAGCTGCAGCATCAGTTGGTCAGTAGCTACATGAGTGTTTATATGGGTTATTGATTAGTTGCCTGAGTATATATATGGGAGACTGAGTCTGTGTGTGGTTGAGTGGGGGGGGGTGTGACTCTGTGCATAGATGTGTGAGTGGTTGATTGACTGGGTTTATGAGTTTAAGAGTACGAGTGGAAGCAGTTGTCTGGGTGGGTGAGAGTGTGCTTGGGTCTGTTGGTGAGTGACTGGATGTCTCAGTTGTACATGTCCAACTAAGTTCATATGTAAAAGGCAGTGTATGTGAGAGTTGGTGTATAAAAATGACTATATGTGAGAGTCAGTGATTGTAAGAGTGGCTACATGGATGAGTGTGTACTTGTATCAGTTGTTGTATAATAGTGTAAGTATGTGTTACTATATGTTTGAATAAGTGAGGTGGTGTGTGTATAACTGTATAGGTCCGTAAATGAAAGTGTGATTGATTCTTTGTTTGACTGACTAGGTGTGTGAGTAACTGTGGAGGAGTGCTGGTGTATGAGTGTCTGTATAGGTGTATGAGTGCATATGATAGTGCTGTATTGAGGATTGACTGCATGTATGAGTGATTGTATGGGTGAATGAGTGGATGTATGTGTAGACCTAAAAATCAGTGACTAGATATGTAGTAACTGGTATTGGTGTGTCTATGGTTTCAAAAATGGCATTCTGTATTTTGGAGACGGGGTATCAAAGGTTATATTAGGATGTGAGAAGGTACATCAGATTTTCACATGGATGATGTCATCAGTGATGTCATTTGAGATGTCATCAGTGATGTCTTCAGTGATGTCACTGACCATGTCATGAATGATGTAATATGTGACATCATCAGCAGTGCATTGTGGGGGCGCGAGTTATAGTTAGCTGAACTAATTATAACGGGGACATTTCTATGGTTTTGTATGAGTGAAATGTCCAACTAACTATAACGTCCCTGAAACCTATGTTTTTTTCAGTGAATTTCTAAGGTTTTTAGGTCTCGGTACTATCGGTTCGTCAGAACCGGAAGTAGCGAGATCTTATGTCTCTTAGAGGGGCTCTTCATCCCGCCTCTAATTTTGGCTCTCTCCCATTGGCTGGCTTCCTAAATGGAGGCCAGCCATTGGAGGAGAGAGCCGTTACTCCAAATAGGCTCCGTCCTTTTCGGATTTGGAGGTGTGTTCGGTGGTGTTTTTTCCACTTTTTGGCCACGCCCACCGAACACACCCCCAAATCCGAAAAAAAAAGACGGAGCTTGCCTCCCTAGCTTTGAAGAGCAGGGTGATGTCCACGGCCATATCTGCCTCTTCTACCAGAGTCTCGTATCCCCTGCTATACTCACTAGTTCCACTTCCAGTCGTTAATGGGCAGGTTGGATTGAGTCTTGAGCGTCACCATTCTACGACGGCGCAGAGACGTTTGCAATGCAAACTGCTGAACATTACACTGAGTGAAGGTGGCTCTACTGGGCTTCGCGAGCAAGCGGCCATCTTAAAAATGTAACAGCGACGTACCTATGAGTAGAAATTCAGTTTAAATATGTCAATGCTACTGAAATAGTCTTTGGATCTTTAAGGGTATCCGTTTTCAGAAAATGTTAATTTGAAATGAGTAAGAAAAATGATTGACGAACTGCGGACCAAATGTATTTATCACGCAGTCACTTATTTTCATTCTTGGTGCTGTACCTTTTTCGCCTGCCCCAATAACAAATGAGTTGATAAACTGGGAACTAAATGCATTCTGATAACTGTAAGTTTGTGTTGTTGTATGAGGAAGAAGCTTTCTAGCGTCCTCTTTCAAGTAAGGTTTTTGCCCACATTTAATATGGCAGCCGGCGTGTGGAGTCCACGCCCCTAGGCTGACGCCGGATAATGAACCTCCCCCATGAGATACAGCCACTTTGAAGAGTTTTGCCCACAGCTGACATGGTCGTCACCATCAGACACGCCCCCAGGCCCGGTAGGCTGAAGTTGCTCTCCTGGGCTCCAGCGTTTCCTGTTGACAGTGGTGGTAACACCTTGTACCGTAGCGAGCTCTTCGGGGCGATGGGCGCAGAGAGTAGTGCTCTTCGAGGCTGTACACTGCAGGAACCCTCCTGGACCTTGCCTTCCGGCCTCTCCATCCACCCGGCATTGCTGCGGGACGGGCAGTTATGCACTGTTATCATCTACCAGCCCGACAATCAGAACAAGGTTCACAAGGCAGCACAGGTACCGAGGGGGTTCAGACTGATATTTAAACACGAGATTTGAAATCGCAGCCTATCCCAGAGAGATTTAAGATTATGGTTACCCTGGAGCCCTACATGGGGAGACTTGGTGTGAATTATCTGACAGAAGAATATTTTTTCGTAGCTAATAGATGGGAGAACACCCTAGCCAGTCATTTGCGGTACGAGCCTTTCACTTAGTCAATGCCGTCATTATTTGAAGGGAAGCATTTCACAGACCAGTCACACACGCTGCATTTACTGCTTCCTTTGTGGGGTCCGCGTTTCCCAGGAATGCTCTAAAATGCTCATTGTTAATGACGTGTCTGACTGCAGCAATGAGAATGCTACCTCAGAAGTATGTAGTGGAAAATGTTTATAATTTTTGGGCCTGGTGTCCATTGCTGGGCGCAAGTGTAACTTCCCCCATGGGGGGGGGGGGGGGGGGGGGGGGGGCTCCTCCTGTTTCACACCTCCACAGGCATCCAGGAAGGGGAGGGGCAAGGGGTACCACGGAGAGATTAAGAGATTGGGTAGGCACATTAGGGGAGAAAATGTTTATAATTTTTGTGCCCGGCGTCCATTGCTGGGCGCAAGTGTAACTTCCCCATGGGGGGGGGGGGGGGGGGGGCTCCTCCTGTTTCACACCTCCACAGGCATCCAGGAAGGGGAGGGGAGGGGCAAGGGGTACCACGGAGAGATTAAGAGATTGGGTAGGCACATTAGGGGAAACATTTAACGACACAAACAATGGTATCATGCTTTTTTGACACAGCTAAAATTGGACTTTTGTGGTCGTGTTTAGTTGTCGTGTTTTCAAGCGACGTAAACATTTTAAATCACAGAATGGAATTGCAACAAACTTCTACCGTGAGCTAAACATGTTACATGCTGTCAGATTCCGAACAGAAGCATCTAATGACAGGGTCAGAGTCTGAGGTCAGAGTCTGATGTCAGAGTCTGAGGTCAGAGTCTGAGGTCAGAGTCTGAGGTCAGAGGTCTGAGGTCTGAGGTCTGAGTCCTGTCTGCGTGTGTGTGTGGCTCTATGTGTGGGTGGCTCTGTCTGTGTGGCTCTGTGTAGGTGGCTCTATGTGAATGACTCTGTGTGTGTGGCTCTGTGTGTGTGTAAATGCAATAGGTCATGCATTTGCAAGCAATTAAGCTATTGGCATTGTAAGTGACAAAGCCATTTATTTAACGATTAAGCTATTGGCAATGTAAATGACCATGCCATTTATTTAATGATGAAGCTATTGGCATTGTAAATGACAATGCCATTTATTTATGATTTAAAAAAAAAGAAAGAAAAAAAAATGTCATGAGCAATGCCAATAGCTCTACCTTTAATAATGCCGAGACCATTGCATTGTAAATGCTTGTTTAAATGCTAATTTCTTACTGTAACATGCCTGAAAACTATGTTTTTTTCAGTGAATGTCAAAGGTTTTTTTAAATGCTAATTTCTAACTATAACGTGCCTGAAACCTATGGTTTTTTCAGTGAATTTCAAAAGTTTTTAAAAAATACTAATTTCTTACTGTAACATGCCTGAAACCTATAGTTTATTCAGCAAATTTCTAAGATTTTTTAAATGCTAATTTCTAACTTTATCATGCCTGAAACCTACATGTTTCGACAATGTATTTCATACATTTTTCATCTTTTGTTCGAGTCGCTATTACAGATGACGCAGTCCACTAGGCAAGAGACATTGCCCCCAGTGCATCCTGCCCGGACCTGGTATTACCGCTGGCTCCGCTCACACTGAATATTTCTGATGCCCCTACCTCAGTGCACCACAAGTCATGGACCCTTTACGATAGAATCTTCTCTGTATCATTTCACATCGGGCGCCCCAACCTTACTGCAGCACAAGTCATAGACCCTTTATAATTGAATCTCTGTGTATGATCCAATGATTACAGTTGTACTTGTTACCAGCACCAACCATTCCCGGAGGGCTGGCTTACAGTCACCCCACACGCATCCAGCACAGACGTCACTGGACATGTGTCCCTGGTAATAAAAAGGAGTTGAGAGCACGTGCCCCTACCCATGTCCACTATCTATCTGTGTCTGTGTGTTCATTATGTATGAAAAATGCTGCCCCTGGGCCCTACCACATTATATTGTGCTGTAGACAGCGTATGCAACCATGTTACCTCTGGCAGTGGGGAAAACTTGGATTATGTAACTTTCTCTCGCTCATTCTACAAGTATGAATGTAGAGACTGCATCATTAGAGTACTGCAAGGAGAGTGTATAGTGAATTTATAAGTGCGTGGGGATTGCCGGAGTTTTTTTTGTTGCATATTTATATAGTGCGAACTCGACCCAAAGGTTTTGGAGCACTTCACATGAGCACCGTATTTACATTACACATTCAGGCACACGCAGATTAAGTGATTTGTCCACAATCATAAGATGTGGACGCGACCCCAAGGCTCGAACCCTGGATTCCAGCACCAAGGACAGCAGTCTAGCCGACAGACCACATAAGTACATATGTTGGGCAATCGTAACTCCGAACACGAGGTTTCGCTGTAATTGACTGCCCTCCATGTACCAAAAACTGCAACCTGAGCTTTCCATGGCCCTCTATTGCTACAGCTGCAACACTCCAGTGAATGTGCAATAAACATTCATATCCACAGAAATGCGTCATGTCCACCATCTTTCATGTGTGGAACTATGGATAAATGTAGGGTCAGTGATTCCCTGTACCTTCCATGTTGGCCATGTTGTGGGACTTCACTCACAGAATGACACATTTGCGCTTGTGACCCCGGTGACGGCAGCACTACAACATGGATACCTGCATCAGTTGATTTATCATATAGCTCACGACGGAGCCAAACCCATAGCTCCGGAGTCATTCTTCACAGCCTCACGCAGCACTGGCTTACGCCAGGCCAGCCCACTCCGCTTACACTTACTGGTCAGAAGTCTAGTTGTCAGTACGCCACAGCCACTCCCTCACAGCTGGTATACACCCACACCACACCCATCCAGCAGAGGTGTCACAGGACACGTGACTGTACCAATAAAAAAGACCGGGCGCACGTGCTCTACGTCATTTTAGAGTTGATCCCACCGCATGCACTGTGATGGCCCGTCCTGGTGGTCCCCACACCTCATGTAGGCCTGAGCCATTGAACAGGGGGCCCACCGCAACATGCGTAGCCTCAGTGGTCACTGAGTTAGTGGCACCGCAAGGACTGAGCTGGTGAGCAACCTGCGATGATGATGAGTGCACTAATATGTCCTCTGCCATTGCGATATCAAGACTCAGCACCAAATGTGAGACTTCTTGGCTTGCGGAGCGGGGCTGCATGATGTGAAGGGTGCCCTGTCCGTGAAAAAGTAAGCAGTGAGGCCTGGGTATGCAGCGGCGGGCAGATACCTCTGGGCGGTGGGAGTGGATGGGGTGCAGCAGCCTGGATGCAGAAAGGCTGCACAGCGATTTAGGCATACGCAGACGTATATACCCTACCATTACCCTTTTTTATTGCATTTTGAACAAGTTTTCCAATAGCAGGATAGTTTTTAGAGTCGGCCAAATGTCCGTCGCTCCCACATCTGTAGCAAAGTAGTTAACTATTTATTTTTCCATACTTTGTACCCTTAAATTTACCATCAAATTTTGACAAACTTCCCTTTCTCTGTTTTTTTAAGGAGGTGAGTTGTGTTGGGATCATCGAAGCATGCTTTCCTGTAGTCTCTCAGCAATTACCAGGTTGCTGTCCCGCTTTCCTGAATCAAAGGATGGGGGCGGGAAGGGGGGAGGGGGGGTTTGACGAACACATCCCACGTTTACTTGAGAATATCCACCACCTCCAAAGCAGAGGGTGAGTCGACGTTACGGACCTCTCAGGCACGGTTCTAATAAATTCACCACACTTCCCAAACAGGAGCGTCATCGCCGTGTCTGTACGACAAAATATTATTGATTGTCAGTTGGTAATGTTAGATGCGTTTTACCCGCCCAGCAGGCTTGCTCACTAACAATTAAATAAAGTTATTTACGCCATTTTAAACTGTGAACTACAATGTAAAAGAGCACAACGACAGACTTGTAGTTTTTTAAGCGCACGCGAATACTGCTATTCATATATTACTCCACTGCCGCAATATTTTATGATTAACGTATTTACAGTATTCAGGCAAACAGAATAAATAAATATATATAGCCAGTGTGTATATACTTAAAAGTGGAGTTCTACGTTGTCACAAATATAATTTAAATAACATAAAATGAATACGCCTTTTTTCATAATATAAAAGAGCACAAAAGTGAAGAGAGCTCACGCAACCGGAATCCTGCCCAAGAGAGCTAATTCATCTTTCATGTCACAATTAATTAGACATATAGAATTGCATATTGATTTAGAGACTCTTGTGTCACAAGTGACATTTTTACCACTTATTCTACAGAATTGCACACGCCAAAAACCACAAAAATGCGAAAATAATGCGAAAATACCAACTGAAAGGATACACCTAAATATATATACATGTGTGTATATATATATATATGTGTGTGTGTATATATATATATATATATATATATATATATATATATATATATATATATATATATATATATATATATATATATATATATATATATTATATATATATAACAATTCACCAATTAAAAAATTCATAAACAATGTAATAATTAATTATATAACTAAAATATTAAATTATTATACAGTTTACATAATTAATCAATTAATTATTTTATTATACATTATTATTATTTTGTAATTATTACTTAATTAACTTCCCACCCTATGCCTCTACAAACCTAGTAACCTGCAATTAAAATAAATTAATATTTAGATAGCACACATAATTAATAATCAATTTGATAATCAATATTGAAATTTTAATTACTTTTTTATTAATTATTACTCAATTAACTTCCAGCTCTATACCCCTACAAATCCAACAGCCTGCAACTAAAATATAACTAAAATATGTGATTATTACAGTATTTAAATAATTAATAAACTATTAAATGATTATTAATAAATAAATAAATAGTTAATTAATTATTACCAAATTAACTGTCCACACCCTACCCTAACAAATTTAGCAACCAATAACAAAATTTTAAATAAAGTAAATCCGTATTACATAATATATATAATTAATAACAATCACATACTTACTTAAAAATGAATTATTAATTAATTGTTACTTAATTAACTTCCCACCTATCTCCCCACAAATCCAACAAACCACTATTCAACTATAAATTACTATTAGCAATTAAGTTAAAAAAAATCCAATTCAGGTCAAATTGAAAACTATATTTAAAAAAAACTAATAACAATTATACAAACAAAAGTAACACATAAAATTAATATTTCAATAAAAACAAAATACAATAATCTTAAAACGGTCTTTTACAACTATATTATTAAAGACCATTACCAACCATTAAATTCTTAACCAATATTACTTACCTGGAAAAACGATATTCTTGACTGTAATGTTGTCTCTGCGTCCCCACACAATGCTCAGAGTCTCCTTGTGGTTTGAAGCGGCTTTATTGGATTACAAATTAACTGGTATACACATAGAGCGCTGTAACTAGCACTGCTCCGGTCGCCAACTGCCGTTCCAACCCTTCGCGCCTTCTGCTTAGCTCTCAATGCGCATGCGAGCGTGTGACGCTCTCGTCTATGGCGTGACGCGTCATCGCGTTCACGCTCGTAAACTAGAGCGCAACACCACATATCTCCCCCCTTTGACCCACAGAAATGTAAAGCTCTGGAGTCTTTCTCTAATGTCCACTCATGTCATAGTCTCTATATTTGGTAGGCAGAATGACAGCTCTACCCATGCGGGTACGCCTTACCGGGTTACTCTCCTTACCCTCGTTACCACCAGGAGTGCTCTCAGTGTCCCTCCGATTCTCTCTCTCTTCATCAGCTGTCGGGATGGTGTGGTTTCCTGTTACTTCTGTTGTCGATGGTTCACCGTCTCTACTTTCGTCACTGTCCCCTGGGGTACCTCTCAGGCCTTCCTCCTTTGCGGATGTCTCTTCTTCTCCTCCTATACGTATCTCCTCTTCCTCAGATTTGGGCCACCTTACAATCCTGTTGACTCTCGCCATGCGGTCTTGGGACCATACCTTGCCATCGCTGAGTAGGGCTGCCCTACCTCGCACTTCCTTGACTTGTAAGGGCTGGGTATACTTGCTCTCCCCCTTCTTTTGCAGGTTGGGAAGTTTGACTCTAACCCATTCCCCCTCCTCCAGCGCGGTTTCTTTGGTGTTGTGTCGCTTGTCATAGTAAGCAGCATATATTCTTTGAGCTTTTTCTAGGTTGTGCTGCACCACTGCCGGGGACCATTTGCTGGTTATTGTTTTTTCTCTCCACACCACGTTGTCCCGGGTGAACGGGAGACGGCCTCTCAAGATTTGGAAAGGGCTATATCCTACTCCGGTGGGGGTGATCCTGTACGCCCATAACATGCTCTGTACTTCTGCTTCCCAGTCTTTACCTTGCATGATGGCCGCTTGTATGGAGCCCATTAGAACCCGGTTAAACCGTTCCACTTGGCCGTTACATGCTGGGTGGTGGATCGCTGTATGTTTCGATTTGATTCCATTCCTCTTCATGAATTTGGTCCATTTTTCTGAGACGAACTGGGGTCCGTTGTCACTAAGAATAGTTTTTGGTATTCCTTCCCTCAAGAATAGGGAAGTTAAGAACTTCAAAACAGTGTCGGTGTCCATGGACTCTTGCACGTCCACTTCTGGCCATTTCGAGTATTTGTCAATGACCACACACAAGAATTTATTTATTCCTCTGTTGTCAAGTACTGGTCCCAGGAGATCAACAGCCAGGTCTTCCCAAGGGTTCTGGGGGTTTTCGAATTTCCCTAGGACCGGTCTGAGAGGTCGGAGTATCTTATCTGCTCCTTGGCATTGTTCACATTCTCTCACCTGCCTTTCTATTTGGTTGTCCATACCAGGCCACCAATACATTTGTTTCACTCGGGCTTTGGTCTTTACGATGCCTAAGTGTCCTTCATGCAGTTGAGTCAATAATGCCGGTATCAGGGTTTCTGGGGGAATGACTCTCTCTCCTCTGTATAGGAAGACTCCCGAGTCGCTCAGGGATAGTTCCTCACGGATTTCATAGAACTTCCGCATTTCTGCATTGAGCCTCCTTTTGTCCGGCCAGCCAGACATGAGGTGTCGCTTGACTTCTGACTTCTCCTGGTCTTGTTCGTATGCTGCTGCCCATTCTTGCCTGCTTATCGTCATCTCATTGTCTGCCATGTTCGCCACCATCTCGTCCATGTCTGGTGCGGTTGCAGGAGCATCTTACATGGCGGAAGCTCTACTGAGGTAGTCTGCCACCTTGTTCTGTGTTCCTGGCAGGTATTCAACATCATAAGTATAGTCCAACAATTTCAGCGTCATTTTTGATATGCTTGGGGTAGCGGTGTCGTGGCCGGAAGACGTCAGGACCTTGACCAATGGCTTGTTGTCTGTCTGGAGTTTGAACCTGGTGCCCCATATGAATTGTCTGAACTTGCCCATCGCCCACGTGACCGCCAGCATTTCTTTCTCAATGACGCTATATCTTTGTTCCGTGGGAGATAGGGCTCGCGAGGCAAAACTGACGGTTTCCACTGAGCCATCCGCCCTCTCCTGCGCCAGCACCGCTCCAAGGCCCTTGTCGCTGGCATCCGTGGTCAGTATGGTGTTGCTGGAGGGGTCGTAGCCCTGCAATGGAATGGCCTCACTGATGTTTTTCTTCACAGTGTCGAATTCACTCTGAGCTTCAGTGTCCCATTCGAATTTCGACTTGTCCCTGATGAGTAGGCGCATTCTGTGCGTTTTGGTCGCGAAGTGTCTCACGAATTTACTATAGTACTCGGCCATTCCGAGAAACGACCGTACCTCTTCTTAATTCTCGGGGCTCTTGCTTCCTTGATGGCTTTCACGTTCTGTCCTTTGGGAGATATGCCATGACTCCCAATCTCGTGTCCCAAGTAGGTGACTGATGACATCCCTATTTTGCATTTGCTCCATTCCGCTGTGAGGCCCTTGTCTTGTAGCACAGTGAGCACCTTGGTCAGTTTCCCGTCGTGATCTTCTTGGTTGGATCCCATTATCAGGATGTCATCCTGGAAATACTGGACTCCTGGGATATCTTTGAATAAGCGATGCATCAACTTTTGGAAGACCGCGGCTGCTGATGCCAGTCCAAAGGGCATGCGGCGGAATTGATAGCACCCAAAGGGTGTGATGAAGGAGGTGTATTTCCTGCTTGTGGGATGCAAGTCAATTTGGTGGTACGCCGACGTGAGGTCTATGGTGGAGAAATGGGTGACCCCTTTGGTTCTCGCCAACATTTCCTCTATTCTGGGCAGAGGGAACTTTTCCACAATGAGACACTTGTTGAGTTTGCGGAGGTCCACACATAAACGGACCTTGCCATTGGGCTTCTTGGCCACAACTAAGGGGGCCAACCACTCTGAACTGTCTATTGGTTCTATAATGCCTTGACTTTCCAGTCTTTGGAGTTCCAGTTGCACCGCTTCGATGGTAGATATGGGGATATTCCTGACCCTGTGGGACACCGGTGTCGCCCCTTCCTTGAGCATTATCTTGTGGACAAATTTGTCTAGTTTCCCTACCGTTCCGTCAAAGACCTTGGGGTAGATCAGTTTCCAATCTTCTCTGTTGGTGGTTTGCGGCTCTTCTGTTAGGAGGATTTGTTCTTTGCCCCCAGGATCTAATTTGATTCCTAAGTCGCCTGCATCTCTCCAACCGAGTACAGAGGGGCCTCTTTCCGCCACATATAACTTGCAGGTTGCCGATCTTCCCCTGAATTCAAATTTCAACGGTCGGAAGCCTATCATGGGAATGGTGTTTTCCGTGTAGGAGATGGCACGAATGTCCGGTGGACTTAGACCAGGTCCTATTACAGGTCCAAAGTCTCCTTCCCATATGGACCGCTGCACTATTGTCCAGGGCGATCCGGAGTCAACCGCGACGTGTACTTTCACTCCACCGATGAACATGTCTGTGCGCGGTTTGTCCGTGCGTTTCCCAGTTACATCCAGTACTTGGTCTTCTATGCACAGAATCTTGTCTCCGTCATCCAGATCATCCTCTGTCCCTGCTTCTGATGGTGCTGACTCAACACACTTTACTGTGGACCTCTTCCCCTTTTTCCGGCACACTTTCTCAAAATGGCCGACCAGGCCGCAGAACGCGCATCTGGCGCGAAACGCCGGGCAACGTTTGTCTTGTGCTGAGTGAGCTGTGCTCCCGCACCTGTAACATGAAAACTTGCTGTCTGTGGACGATTGCCCCGTTTGCTTCCCTGTCCATCTAGATTCCTGCCTCTGGTCTCCATATGGTCCTTTTTGCTTGTGTGCAGTTGAGGCCTCATCGATCTTGTTGACCATTTGTTTCTGCGTGCTTTCCCGTTTGGCTGCGTCAGCGCAGCGCTTCGACATCTCAGCCTTCTTCACCATTGCTATGACGTCCTTGAGCGATGTCTCACTCTGTGCCCATAATTTATCCTGGACTGATTTATTTGTGGTATGCATCACTATCTGGTCTTTTATGTACTCATCTTGCAGTGTTCCGTATTTGCACGTGATGGCCAGACGCCGCAATGCGGCTACGTAGTCATCTATTGATTCCCCTGCTTCCTGTTTCCTTTGCTGGAAATTGTATCGGTCTATGGATACACACACCGCTGGGCGAAAGTGGTTATCTAGGTCTTCCAACGCGTTCTTGAAGACGTCGTCTTCTGTCGCGTCGCGTTCCTTGGGCACGATGTTGGCAAACACCCTCACTCCCTCTGGGCCCAGGTTGTGGAGCAACAGCCTCTTCTTCCGAGCTGGGGCGTATGGTCCTCCGTTCTCGTCTTCCAGCGCTTCTACGTAATTCCTGAAATATTCCCTCCAGTCTTCCCACTTCATCTGGGGCTCGCCTGGTCTTGGTAGGAAGGGAATAGGCGCCATCAATGCGGAGGACTGGTTTGCCATCTTGGGGTCGTCTTTGGGCGTTTCCGCTTTGGCCCTTGGGCTATCGGGTGCTCTGGAGGCTCCCACTCCACCTGCGGTGTCCCCTTGGCTTCTGGGGCTGCCTGGGGCGGTATCACTTGTACCTCGCGGTAGACTGGAGGATTGCTCGCCCTCCTCAGGTTCCTGGCCTGCGTTTTTGGTTGCCAGCGTGCTGGCTGAGGGACCCCTCGCCTCCGGGACAGCACTGACCTGTGCAGTGGCCTGCGGTCTGTCCTCTGCCGAGTGACTGGGGCTCCTGTGGTCCTCAGGTCTGGTGCTGGCGGTGCGCTGCTGCCACGCTCTATGTGCGCTGTTGGCTCCGCTTCACGTATCCTGTTCTCTTGGCATGGGTTGGTATCCTGCTGTTCCGAGTATCGACTCCACATCAGCTGTGCGTGGACGGTGGGGTGATCCCAGTCCTCGTCACCACTGTAATGTTGTCTCTGCGTCCCCACACAATGCTCAGAGTCTCCTTGTGGTTTGAAGCGGCTTTATTGGATTACAAATTAACTGGTATACACATAGAGCGCCGAGCGCTGTAACTAGCACTGCTCCGGTCGCCAATTGCCGTTCCAACCCTTCGCGCCTTCTGCTTAGCTCTCACTGCGCATGCGCGCGTGTGACGCTCTCGTCTATGGCGTGACGCGTCATCGCGTTCACACTCGTAAACTAGAGCGCAACACCACATTGACAATGATATTTCTGTGTCATTATTTTTTTGCATTGCGATCGTTTTTTTGTTTGATATTTCTTTCTCCTGATATTTTGTCCAAACGCCCAGGGCCTTTGAGCCCAAACGTGTTTATAAAGAACAATGGGGCGGCATGGGTGGGCTTATTAAGGCAGGACGCGTCTGGAGCAGCTCCTTGCAAATAAGGGGGGATAAATCCGAGATTTGGAAATCCCCGTTTGTTGGGGTATGAAAGGAGCATCATTGTCATGTAGGTTTCTAGTAACGGCAGGAGACGGAGAGCCCTGGATTGTAATTGGAGTGGGCATTGTTTACATCTCAATCCCCGTTGCAACACCCCACACACCCTCCCTTGCCCCCAAACTGAGAACCCGCGGGGATCCGATAAACAAAACAATTCAAGAATGAAGGTGATTGGGAGAGTTTGCATTTGAAAGGCAAAGAGACTGGATATCGGGCCTGGGAAAATCCCGAGCAGGCTTGTAAATCAATATTTATGGAGCATTGACCCTGTGGAAATTCCAGCAATTTCAAATGCTGTCTATTGGACCCAGCACGTGGCGGCTGCTAATAGAATCTTGCGACTGGTGTTCGATCGACACCGTATAACGCTGCCTGCTGATATCAAATGGTGCTTTTTTTAATTTAAGAACTTCAATTGTGTCTTCTGCCGCCTAATCACGGCCCAGAGTTCGCCAATGGTGCAACGTGGCCCGGAAGAAGCGGCCTTGTTGGTGTTTAGCTTAAGCCCCTTCATCAAGGGCAAGAGATTGATTGACAAACAGGGGAAGATTCTAATAGGGACCAAGAAGTGAATCATGGTGTGTTCCATCCTGGCTGGAACTAAGAACAATAGAATCTCACGGGGCCGGAAGATTCTATTCTGATAAGAGTACGAGGTTTGCTTTTAGCCGAAATCCTTTCATAATGAACCGCAGAGTTAAAAGGAGGGTCTGTTAAAGCCCATTGTGCACCGAGCATCTTTGTGAACATGATCTGATAAAATCCAAAGATCGAGGTTTTAAAATCTGATTGGATCGGGAGTAGACGTAGGACTGCATTTTACAGGATAGTCTGGCCACTGAGCAGCAATCACTGATGATGGCCGTTCATGCATCACTTCCTGTACTAACAGGAAGGGTAGGCCCAGTGCTGCCACTGGTCCCTACGTCACTAGGTTCATCGTCATCGAATCATGGCTAGTTAGGCAGTATCACTTCCATAGAGGGGCTTGTACTTTCATTTGTTCTATGGTAAGTGTGGGCGTCCGAGTCCCAGCATGCACAGCGTCAGCAGTGTTTGAAGAGGTCTCCCATCCCCCGGGGTCATAGTGTTGTGTTACAGCTCTCTTCTTTTATATTTGAAAAATGCCTTGGTATTGGCAGACCTCTTTAGGTCATACGCCCCTGCTACAAGCAGCAGCAGAGCTGGAGCGTAAGTAACACAGGTGAAAAGAGCAGTGAGCTGCAGTTTACCAGTGTAACTCTGAACTTACTGCCAACCTTCGCAGTGATGGAAATGAAACAACCAGCCTGGGCACTCGTCATTGGTCAGGAAAGCTAGATTGGTGTCTTGGGGAAGAGCAAATACATTATGGTGACAGTTAATAGGCTAAGTATATGTACTTCAGCAGCCCATCATTTCATCATTACTTAAATGGCTGTGTCTTTAGATATTGCATTACCAACATTTCTTACCAGCACTGGAATATTAGTCATTTTCTATTACCAGTACTTCTGAGCAGGACTTCTATACTAGTAAGGATTATTACCAGCACTTGTTAGCAACACTACTGTAATTGCCGAGGACGGTACAAGTGCTTCTCCACAGACCTGCTATCCCAGCTTTATCAGCATTCCTATTTTATTTGTCATAGACAGTTCCAGCTCTTCTTTGAAGCAGTGCTCTACGGACAGTTCCAGGATTTATCTGCAGTGCTGCTGTATTTGTTATGTCACTGAATGTCAGCTCAAAACACCATTCCAGTCATAAGTCATAAGCAGAGCATTCCTGTTCACTGGCAGCACCAGACCCTGCTCAGGCCGGGGTAAGGATAGACCATGCCTGTAACCCTTGGGGCATACCTTTCCTGAAATGAGAAACAACAATGTAAGGCCTGTGCGGGGCGTGGCTTGGGCGCCGATGGCGATGGTCGCCTGAGAGCTCGGCTCCGGGACTGAGCCTGGATTTATCCTGAATATCGGAGGCTGAGGGGCACCCCAGACCCCGCATTCGGTTGAGCGAGGCGACGACACCCTCCCGAGGGCCCTGGTGGAGTTTGGACGGAGGTGGCTTTGAAGAAATGCCGAAGTTTGCGGAGTGGCGGAGTGCGACCCAATATGGCGCCCGGACCCCTTTGTCCCCTTGATCGAACCTACGGAGTTGAGGAGGTCTCGCGGGTGTCGCCCGGCACCCGGCTTCACCAGCCTCAGTTGTTTTAGACATTAGACATTGGCTGGTTCGGACCCTCTACAGCGGGACCATACTCGATTGGACGTCCGGGCGGGTGCCCACGCGCTAGAGGGCGCCGGGCACGGGTGCACTCAGTTCTAGGCAGTGGTCGACACCGCGACTCCGCAACTGGTTGCGAGTTCCTGGCCGCCCCAACTACATGGATGGCGCGACGCTCGGGCGCCACAGGACAACCGGGGGAGTTGGTGGCCCGTGCCCCGGAGCTATAGTAGGTGAACGGGCCTGCCCGACTCGGAGACGGGTATCTCCGCCCCCTTATCGGTGCCCTCGGACGCCGTGGCGGTGGCGTGAGCCGAAACGGCGGAGTCTCCACAGGCTCTGGAGAAGGAGGTCGCCCAATCCGGACTGGAGGGCGAAATCCCGGGAAAAACGTGCTGGACACTTGCACACGGAGGCGACTACTCCGGGACCTTTGCGAAGAGCCCCTGGCAGCATGGGGAAACCTAGAGGAGCCAAGGGATCCAGCCAGGCCACCTCGGACTCTGAGGCCCAGGACAAGGAAGAACATGGAGATCCTAAAAGAACTGGTGGCGCACCACTCCAGCAACAATTCGACCGTGTACTGGAAGCCATAGAGGCAACTCGGTCGGCCCTACAACAGGACATTGCCCAGGTGGCGACTGGCCTGGGCCTCCTTAGGGCAGACCATGGTAAGCTCTCGGACCGGGTCAAAGAGGTGGAGAGCACGGTGAGGACTATAGAACCGGCGCAGAGAACCCTGGCTGCGACGATAAAGGATGCCATGTCCCGAATCGAGACCCTCGAACGGAGGGCGGAGGATGCGGAAGGCCGAAACAGGAGGAATAACATTCGGGTAGTGGGCCTGCCGGAAAAGGTCGAGGAAGGCGATATGGTGCGCTACCTGGAGACCTGGCTCCGAGACACGGTGGTCCCGGAGGGCTTGTCCTCCTTTTACACTCTAGAACGGGCCCACAGAGTTCCAGCGCGACCCCCGCAGCAGGGACGAGCCCCGAGGCCGGTGGTGGCGCGGTTGCTACATTTCCGGGACAGAGACCTGATCCTAAATGCCGCCAGACACAATGGCCCGTTCCAGGTTGCAAACAGCCAGGTGAATATCTTCCCTGACTATACCTACGAGACGCAGCGCAAGCGGTTCTCCTTCCTGGCGGTTAAGCGTGAACTCAGGAGTGAAGGCATCCAATATTCACTCCTATTTCCCGCGAGGCTCCGAGTCATTGTCGACGACAAAACCCAGTTCTTCGACACCCCGGAGGAGGCCTGTGACTGGCTCGAACTGTACCGAACAGGGAAGGATGGTTATAACGCCTCGACCCATCAGGCGGAGGAGCCGGAACAAAGGAGGCGATCTAAAAGGGACAGGAACCGCCGCGGCCGCACAGGAGGACCCTCGACAGCGGAGACATCATCTGAGCGGAGGGGAGTGTTGGAAGTTCTGTCGGAACTGTCGGGAGCAAGGGGCGAAGACATCGAAGAGGAGGAAGAAAACCCGGGTGCTCAGGGGGCACCATCGGACTCGGAAGACTCAGTGGCAGACAGTACCCACACACCGGTGATCACACCGAAGTCGGTGGAGGACCTTCTGGACGGACAGGGGTAACGGGATCGATTGCCTTGTTTTGGGTGGGGGCCCGGCAGGGGGGAGGCGGCTGCCGTCCTTTAGTGCTGACAATGGGAGAGGGAGGGTCGGGAGGCTTCTACTCTTGCCCCGAAAGATTTTGATACGGGGGGGCTTATGATAGTCCTAGTAGCCTGGGCGACGAGGGCCCACTGCCTCCGCTCAGCCCGCACCTGGCCCATAAGGCCTTCCTACGGTGGCGACCGTAGGGCTAGTGGGGTTTTTGGGGTTGTTCTCCGTAGAAGTTTGGATGGGATCTAGATGGTGCAGTTTGGGTCCTGTTCTGGGGTGGTTGGGAGGGGGTTTTGTTGGGTTTTGGGGGGTTTGGTTCTGGTTGGGGAAAATAGCCGCCGACAGCGCTGGGAGGAATGATGTTTTTTCTTTGTGGGGACCCGGACGGAGGGACTGTACAAGAACACTTTGGGACAATGGCTGATGTTGCTAACTTGAAATGTATTACTTGGAACGTGAGGGGGCTTCACACTATGTCTAGGCGTCACAAGGTCCACGCTTATTTAGTGCGTAGGGGAGTGCAAATGGCGCTGCTGCAGGAAACGCATCTGAACAAGGCGGAAGGGGCGGCGCTTCAGCGTAGGTGGCGAGGGCAGGTCTTCTCCACGGCGTACTCTGCTTATGCCAGGGGGGCGCTAATATGGATCAGGGCGGGAGTCCCCTTCCAAGTCACGAGGACAGTGTTGGACCCGGAGGGGCGCTTCGTGGCCATATCAGGCACGCTAGGAGGGAGGGACTTGAATGTTTGTTGTGTGTATGCCCCTAATATGGATCAGACTGCCTTCCTTTCCGGGTTATCGGGCTCGTTGGCCCACTTTTTCACCGGTCCCCTCCTGCTGGGGGGAGACTTTAACTCCGTGGTAGATGTAGACATGGACCGCTCGCATCCCCCGCTCCCCGACTCCCCGGTCCGGCGGACGGCTAAGGGCCGTCAAGATTGGCAGACCCGCTGGGGTTTGACGGACATCTGGAGGGCGCATCACCCCGCGTCTAGAGATTATTCGTACTTTTCGAGCCTTCATGAGCTGCATGTCAGACTGGATGGCTTTCTTGGTTCGTCCGAATTAGTCTCGGCAGCGGTCCGATCGGAGTATTTATCGCGGACCATTTCGGACCATAACCCCCTCCTACTGGACATTCGCTGGTTCCCTGGGACGCCAGCGGTACCCACCTGGAAGATGCGCCCCGAGATCCTCGAGGACAGTGTCTTCAAGGCAGACCTAGGGGAGAAAATCACGGATTATTTTGCATCCAACGGCGGTTCCGCGAGTACTAGGGCGTTCGAATGGGACGCTTTCAAGGTGGTGGTGAGGGGGTACTGTATCTCTAAGAGGGTAGGCATGCGGCGTGTTATCCTGGCTGATTTAGACGCAGCGGACCGAACGCTTCGCGAGCTCGAAATTAGCCGACCCGGACACCCGGAATTGCAAACACGAACGGTAGAGGCGAGGGAGAAGGTGGCGGTGGAAGTCGAACGGCTCCGCTGTTTCGATTACAAGGCCTACACGGTCCGATCTATAGCGGAGGGCGACAGATCGAGCGCATTACTGGCGTGGTTGGCCAACCCTACGCGCCAGTCCCAAACGACGACTAGGATGCGTAGGGCGGATGGGACCGAGGTGTGCACCCAACCGGAGATTCTTACTTGCTTCCGGCATTATTACGAATGTTTATATCGCAGTCGCTCCGCGCGTGACCCGGACCGGCTTGATGACTATCTTCGCCCGCTGGAACTCCGCACAGTGGAACAAGAAGTGGCAGACGCCCTGGGATCTGACATAGGCTTGGGGGAGATCCGCGGGGCCATCAAACGGATGGCGAGGAACAAGACCCCGGGCCTGGATGGCCTGCCGGTGGAGTTCTATGCAGCTTACGCTGACCTTCTGGCCCCTCGTTTACTGGTGGTCTACAGAGAGGCGAAGAGGCTGGGTCGCCTCCCCGGCTCGATGTGTGAGGCGTTGGTGGTTCCTCTCCTCAAGCCAGGCCGAGACTCGTCTGACCCGGGGTCCTACCGTCCCCTCTCAATGTTGACGGTGGACTACAAGATATTGAGCAGCATCTTGGCCTCGAGGCTGTTGGGACACATGGGTTCCCTAGTACACGAGGACCAAGCCGGTTTCATCCCACGGCGAAATACGACCATGAACATCCGACGGTTGTTTCGCTTGCTTGGGGAACCGTTCGTGGATGCCCCGTCCCCGGTAGTTTTGTCGGTGGACCTGGAGAAGGCGTTTGATAGCCTGGAGTGGGACTATTTAGACGTGGTATTGCGGAAATTCGGCCTTGGGGAGGGATTTATTAAATGGACAGCAGTTCTTTACGCTTCTGCTTCAGCCAGGGTTAGATCGGGCCCTTTGATTTCATCGCGTTATCCGGTGGAGCGTGGCACGCGGCAAGGGTGCTCCTTATCCCCGCTTCTTTTTGCACTAGCGGTGGAGCCACTAGCGATGCATCTTCGCTCGGGAGCCCACTATACGGGCTTATGGACAGCGGCGGGCCCGCATTACGTTTCGCTCTATGCGGACGACCTGTTGCTCTTCCTGGAAGATCCGATCGACGCATTACGGGGAGCGGAATTAGCGCTAACGGAGTTCGGGGAAGTCTCAGGCCTACGAGTGAACTGGTCTAAGACCTGCCTCTTCCCGATGCGCAGGGGTGTCCCCAATCCGGCGCTAAGTAGAGAGATCAGATGGGAGCCCGACTGCTTTAAATACCTTGGGGTATTTGTGTACCACGACCAGCCCGACCTCCTAGACGGAAACATTGCCCGTTGCATACGAGCACTCCGAGGCAGCATGGATTTTTGGGCCACGCTGCCGCTCTCCGTGGCAGGACGCATTGCCCTGCTCAAAATGGTGGCGCTCCCCCGACTATTGTATTACTTTCGGACTTTGCCGATCTGGGTCCCACCGGCTACGTTTCGCCGCTTGCGTTCTATGGTGATCGGGTTCCTTTGGGGCACGGGCCGGCGGCGGGTGGCCCTCAATACCCTGATGAGGCCGAAGGACGAAGGGGGGCTCGCTGTGCCGGACTTTGAGAAGTACTATCTGGCGGCGCAGCTCCAGACATACACCCAGGAGATAGCCAGGGAGTTCAGAGGCCCGGAAGACGGTAGAGGGACGGGTATAGCCAGGCACGTCCTCTCCTTTATTGCGCTGCGACAGCGTTTAGTCCTTCGGGACCTGTCGATGGAGGAGCGGACTATCCGACTCTGTTGGAATCGGGCTCATAACAGAGGTCACCTGCGGACCCCATATGCACCTGAAATACCATTGGGGATGCTGACGGCCCTCCCCCACGGAGGAGACTGGTCACGACTGGCGGACTGGGAGGAGTCGGGTTTACAGCTCGTCGGAGATCTGTATGAGGACGGAGTGCTCCTGTCCTTTCAGGATCTCATTGACCGCTTTGGGATCCCCCGGGGCGACTTTCTGCTGCACTCGGCCATTGTGCGAGTGATCCAGGCGTACTGGCAAAACGGACTAGAGGAACCTCAGTTGTCTCAGGTGTGCCAGTATGTAATGATGTCGGCAGGAACAGTGAAGGCGGTCACTTGCCTTTACGGCAGGCTGATTACCGAGGGGTTGGTCCCTCTCACCACACTGAAGTCCCGCTGGGAAGAGGACATCGGTAGGGAGATCCCGGAGACGACCTGGTCCCAGCTGGTGAGGCGAGCATGGAAGGGTACACGTTGTGCCCGTTTCCAACTGGTCCACTACTATGTTCTCCATAGGGCGTACCTGACCCCGGTTAAGATCAGGCGTTATTTTGCCACAGCCTCGGCGGAATGCCCTAGGTGCCCGGCTCAGGAGGCGGACCTCCTACACATGCTATGGGCCTGTCCCGGATTGACGTCCTACTGGCAGGAGGTGACGGCGACTTTAGAAGAGGTGACGGGGAGGCACTTATCGTTCGATGCGGCGGTAGGGCTACTGCACTGGTTCCCCCATACCCCCCGGAATAAAATCACCAGTAAATTTATAGACCTGGGGCTCCTACTGGCTAAGCGAGAGGTGACCAGGAACTGGAAGGCACGTGCTGGTCCTACGGGCAGCAGATGGCACGCTGAACTTTTGAAATGGGCGGCGGGTGAGAGCGCGCTGCGATATCAGTTGGCTTGGAGGCAAAGCAATGAGAAGGCGCAGGAGGCCGCGTTAGAATGGGAAACGCTGGTGCAGGCCCTCAGGGATTATTGTACCCCCAGCGACTCCGAAAACGAAGAAGCAACTAGACCCGAGTCCCGTTAGACACTAGCATTAACAGCACTATTACCTTCCTCGTGGGTCAAACAGTGGATCCTACAGTGATAAACTCCCTGGCGCTGATGGTGGGGGGGGGGGGGGGGGAGTTTCATAATGTCTGGTAGTTGGGGGGGGGGTATCTTTTTTTTGGGGGTTGGGGTTTGTTTAGAAAAGCAGATGACGGACAGTGTGTTATCCGGACCAGCTCCAGCATCCTACTGACCCCAGCTACATTCACCGCCCAACCCCAAGAACACGGGCCGCTTGGCTGTATAGCAATACTATGGAAGGGGGTCGGTGGGCTGTATCTTGTCAGAGTTGGCTATAATATGATGCTGGTCGTTACTGTATTGTTGTACTAATTCCTGCAATAAAAATATATTTAAAAAAAAAAAAAAAAAACAATGTAAGGCCTGTGGCTATCCTGGGCTTGCTTTACATGGAGTTTAGAAGTGCCCTGCAAGTTTTTACAGGGTGGGTACAGATTTCAAATCCTGGGTGTAAAGATTTCTGGGCTAAGTGGGCTAGACCTGCTACAGCAATAATCTGGCCTTTCATGACAAGCCACTGGTTGAAACGAGAATGCCCCTACATGGTGAACAGACATGCACTCCTTCCACGAGTGCTCCACTGCATGTGAAGCTGGTATCCTTTTTAGGTCAAAGCCTACCAGCAGCACAGCTGTCTGGATTGCTAATGACAAATTGGGGCCATTCAGAGAGCTTCTCTGGGAGTGCATTCTGCCAATTGCTTACCATTGGCTTTGTGATTTGCAACTCACATTTTCTGGCTTTCTATTTGCTGGCTTTATTTGTTTTAGGCTGTCCAGCGTGAGTTTGTCCCTCCCAATGAGCAAAGCCTTTTCACACCAACTCCTCTTGCATTCTTGCACAAGTGATCCTTTCTGTAAACAGGCCTGTGCAGCTTGTTCTTATCTTGTCACTTAGCTGTGCATTCAAAGACAGAGGTCACATGTCAGGCTCTGTCTTTCGAGAGGGCTTAGTGTTTACATTTCTTTCTTTGACTTTAAAGTGAAAGGATTTATATGACACTTTTGCTGGACACTGAGGGTGGAAAATGTTTTTTTTGGGCCCACAACAACATTTAAATGAACTATGAAGGTATTTCAGAATACAACTGAATTATAAAAGCACAAATGAATCGCATTTTTTGTTAATTCTTAAGCGTGTTGGAAACAAATACTTTAATACGATCAAAACAAATCAATACACTAGGTGATGCCACTTCCACACAATATCTTTTCCACACCCTATAGTTTTTTCAGTAAAAATGTATGTTTGTTCAAATGTAATTCATTTCATTTGAAAATGTGTTGTCTGTAATAGCGGTGTGCTACCACACCATGCATACTTCACTCTTTGCAACTCCACTCTGCACCACTCTATGCCACTGCACTCTACTCTGCACAACACCACTGCACTTTGCACCACTTCACTCTACTCTACTCCACTCCACTCCAGTCTATGCCACTGCCCTCCACACCACTTTACTCTATACCCCTCTACTCTGCACCGCTCTACTCTACACCATTATACTCTACACCACTGCACTCTTCACCACTGCACTCCACTACAGTTTAGGTCACTCCACTCTACTATGCACAACTCTACTTTATGCCACTCCACTCTACACCACTCTGCAACACTGCACTCTATGCTAGTACACTCTATGTCAATGCACTCCACTCTATGCCCCTGCATTCTATGTCAACCAACTGTTTGCCACTCTAATCTACTCTGCATCACGGCACTCTATGCCACTTCACTCTACACACTGTACTCTGTGCCATTGCACACAGCACTCTACTCTATGCCATTTCTATCTACTCTGAAACAATCTACTCTACGACACTCTACTCTGCACTCTATGCAACTGCACTCTACGTCACTGCACTCTATTCTGTACCACTGTAGTCTATGCCACTGATCTCTACGCCACTCTACTCTACGCTCCTGCACTCTATGCTACTCTACACACTTTGGGCCAGATGTAGATAGCCCTTTACCGATCGGAATCGGGCGAAAATACCGATTTTCGGCCGTTTCCGATCCGTAAAGGGCTAGGGAGATGTAGGTGCACATATTCGGTAATTTTACCGAATCGTTATTATTACTGAATCGGTAATAAGTACCGAATCGGTAATATTTACCGATTCGGTAATATTTACCGATTCGGTAAAATTACCGAAAATGCTATGTGGGTAGCCAATTTTCTATTGGCACATGGCTTACAGAATCGGTATTTTACCATGGAATACAAATCCATGGTAAAATACTGATTCCTGTGTACATGCACATCTGTGCATGTACACATGTGCCATGTGACAGACAGACGTGCCCTTAGGGCATGTCTGTGTGCCACATTGCACACATGCCCGTTTTGGGGGTGCTAGAGGGTGTCAAAGTGACACCCCCTGCACCCTTGTGAATTCTTTAATTACCGATTCGGTAAATACCGAATCAGTAATGCCTAATCATTCCTATGGGCTTCAAAGCCCATAGGAATGAATGGGCATTACCGATTCGGTATTTACCGAATCGGTAATTAAAGAATTGTTAAGGATTCGGTAACGAATCCAGATGTTGGGACCTACATCCCATTTACCGATTTTGAAATACCGAATCGGTAAAATTCGGTATTTCAAAATCGGTAAATGGGATTTACCTACATCGGGCCCCTAGTGCTCTACAACATTCTACTCGGCAACACTCCAGTCCCTGCCTTTGATTTTTACTAGGGGTGGGCGGCAAATTCCGTTCCGCTCGAGGAACTTGTAAAATTTCGGCATTTCCCTGTTCCGCGTGGAACGTGAACAGTTTTAAACTTCCGCCATCCGCGGCGGAAAGGAATTCGGGAGCATGAGGTCATATTAATTAAACCTCACCAGGAAGCACTTACAGATTTTAAATAAAGCAGGAGCCCGAGTAGAAGCTCAAATTCAGTAACGCATTAATCAGCCCCAAAAAATCGTGAGCTCGTCTAGGCTGGGCAGGTGTGCTTTCTCCACATATCTACTGTCGAAAATTTGCTGCAATCCTTGATGGAGGTCTTTGCATCCATGAGTTTCTCGAGCGCAATCCCCGTGCAGTTCCTGTGACCAGTAGGCTGATTTCTCCTCATCTGCTGCTCTGATCGGCCTCTGACCCTTTATAAACAAGACGCATGTGAACTCGCATTGAAGCACTTCCACCCACACGCACTAGCGGTATGCAACGTCTTCCAGGCATTTCCCTACTATGATGGACAGCTCAATCGAGGGACCTCAGCGCCATTTGATGCGGTGACTAAGTTACAGACAATGGTCACTGGAGACAACTCTTCTGTCCCGTTACGCAGCTGTAGTGGAGGAAAAGCACTATACATTTACCCAACGAGGTAGCACTTACTGATTAGCAAGTAGAAAGTACTCCAGCTGAGTAGTGGAATTGCACAGAACGGTGGCATCTTCTTGGATAAATTTACAGGGCAGGATTCATTCTGGCACATGCTCGTCTGCCCCTGAGAGTGACCCTGCATAGATAACAATGGGTGCAGCAAAATCTCCGGAGCACGGAGGCAACTCTGCAAATTCCACCAACCCCTAATTTTTACGCCACTCTACTCTGCACTACTGCAATCTATGTCAAATGACTCTACACTACTCTACTCTACAACACCACACTCTACACCACTGCATTTTGCAGCAATCCTCTCTATGCCACTGCACTCTATGCCCTACTCTGAACTACTCTATGCCACCCTACTATGCACCATTCTACACCACTGCACTCTCTGCCACTCTACTCTATGCCACTCTGCTTTACACCACTGCACTCTATGCCTCTACACTCAATACCGTTGCACACTGTGCCACTCTACTCTGCACCACTCTATGCCACTCTACTCTGCACCATTGCACTCTACTCTGTACCACTGCACTCTACTCTAAGCCACCGCACTCTACCATGCCACTACAGTCTATGACGCTGCATTTGCTCCAATGAATTCTATGCCTCTGCACTCTATGCAACTGCACTCTGTGCCACTGCACTTTACATCACTATATTCTGCAACACTCTATTCCAATGCACTCTACATCAGTCCAATCAATGCCACTCCACTGTACGCCATTGTACGTGACTCCACTGAACAACACTCTATGACACTCTACGCCACTCCACACTACACTACATCACTAACTTTAAGCCATGCTGAACAGCAACCACGCTGGTGTACAGCAGGCTAAAACACATTGGCAAAGCCAATAGCTCTTGCATAAGGGATATCTATCGGCTATGCCAATGCTTGTTGCTTGGTCTTGGCATTATACTAATCTACTGTGAGTGCACATGCATAGGCCTATTGCTTTTGATAAGAGGTTGAGACTTGTTTTGTGACACAGAGTGGGTGCATAAAGTGTGTCCTCCTAGTATGAATAGTAATGTTGTTTTTATAACTATGCACTTTCCACAGGGCGTTCATTTACCCTGAGACCTCTCAGTTATAGCATGATTTTTCGACGCCCAACTTCAAAACAGTGAGCAGGCTTTGCTTATTTCTATTTCAAGCACTGCTTATTAAAAATAATCTACTATTTTTTATATTTACCCCAGGTCTGAGCTGGAGCATATTTACTACTGTTTTGGTTCTTTATGACTGTAGTGACTTTAGAAGTGCAGTTTGTGATTAGCAGAGGGTTTACTCTTTTGCCAGTGTCTGTACCTGACTAATCTCCTTCTTAGCCATCTCTAAAGCCCTACTTCCTCCGCTCTAAATGCCTAATGTTTAGCATTAAATATGCTCCATTTTTCAGCCACTCTCTCTGGTCCCTCCCATATTTACTACTATTAGTAAATTAAACATGTGAGGACCTTCCCATAGAAAAAACAGGAGAGTTGGAGGTGGAGATGTACACTCTTAGTTTTATGATACTTTATTACTAATTTCCATACTACAAAATGCAATTTTTTAATCAATGTTCTTGAGGGGGTGTAATAAAACCATTGAAGAACAACTTATCATTATCTTTCAAGGGACCTTCATTTGTAGATGGATCAAATTACAGTCTGTGTCCCTTGATGAAATAAATTAAGGGGGTTCTTTTTGCCTGGGAATGCGGTAAGGAGCGCACACCGAATGAAGAGATTAAAGGTCATCTTTCTCTTACCTCCCCAGTGTGTGAATATAGGGACCACCCACCCTCACTGCCTTATGATACCTAACAAAATTTAGGATGTGTAGGTCAAAAGATTAGTCCTTTTTATTTACACTTGTGAGTGCCTAACACACACTGTGTCATTTTCTTACATTTAACATAATTTTCTTATATTGTGTGTGCTTTTAATTGTATATATATGTACAGGTTGACACCTGTGCGCGTGATTGAGCGGTGACCACACATGTTTGCATGACTTGTTGAACACATTAGGCATATTGTGGCAAAGCATGAGTCAAGACTATGTAAAGGGGACAAACAATCCCCACCACATGAAATATTATTGTATATTTTCACTTTTGTAGCAGAGACCATAAAGAGGAAAAGGTCCATTATGGTCTGTGTGCTTGCGTGCATGCTTCATATTGTTTGTCTGATTGTACCAGCCTAAAGTTTGAAATACCAACATATCTCTTGGTCCTGAAGAAAGCCTACTGATCCTTGGGGGCATATCATAGGCTGAAACGTGTTGACTTACTGATGTTTTGGGCAGTAGCGGCTTCTGGAGGGAGTGCTGTGGGGCGGTGAGGCAGGGCGGGGAAGGAGCAGGGTGAGGGGGAGTAAACTACGGCCTACCGCCAAACAGAGGTAAGTAAACAAATAAATAAATAAACCAAATTTCATTGCGCGCGCTGCATTGCCAAATGCGATGCAGCGCTCGCAACAAAATTACTTGATTTATTTATTTGTTTATTTACCTCCGTTCGGCCATATTCCGTAGTTTACTACCCCCTGCCCTGCTCCTCCCCACCCCACCGCCCCGCAACACTCCCTCCAGGAGCCGCTACTGGTTCTGGGTCATCATACCCACGAGACATCTCACTTTTTAAAATTCTGCTGAAGGACCTTCACAGTAAAAGTAGTTAGGATCCGGAAGGCATTTTTAATTCACTCATAATCCCTAATTGTTAGTTTAAGAGCTCCACTTACAAACTGCATTGAGCCCACACTTTCACACTAGGTGCAGTGGGTGTGGATTCGATGATGGCACTTGTGGGTGAGGGTCCTACAAAAATATCCAAGAGAAGCCATATCGCACTAATATATCTGGGTGAAGATCCTTCATTCTCTAGTGATATGCTAAGGGCCATGCAACTGATATCTTGATCTGAAGAAATCAATCACGACAACATAGGTTAACCCTCTCAAGTGTAGTTATTAGCATTAAAAACATCAGAATGTGGCTTATCAAAGCTTTGATTATCATTGTATGGAACACAACATAATTGGCTTGTTTGGCTTCACTACTCCCAGGGAATTTCTCTCACAGCATGGACAGCAGCAGAAGCCATTATCTCTGTGCACTTTTTAACACAGCTTGCTTAAAAGACGGTTAGTATAATACATGCCTGCCTCTGTGCTGCTGTGTAGGAAGGCCAATGGAGCTTAGCCTACACTGGTGTCACGCCTGTACCCATCAATACAGCTACCTGAGCAGCCCTGTCCAAACCTAGGTCACTGTGATCTCTAGTATCCCTCTGAGTTCAAATATCTTTGCATGCACAGAACTGTGGAAATTGGGTGATCTGGCAATGCAGCTTTCCTTCCTCCATTCCCCGATACTCGCGCATCTGGGAGCAAAAATGATATTCCACAGAGACGAGGGAGATTAGTTATTTCCTCCTATCAATCAAACCTGCTTACGATGATGGCTCTGCAGCACTTTACCCCATTTACCTTTCCCCCAGCTCCTCTCCTTAATGAAATTACGTCACAAACAATTGTAAGTGCTTTCAAGGGCCGAGGAGGCTGAGTGTAAACCTTCTCTTGTAAACAAGAACTTCCTGTTTCAAGAATGCATGCACCGGATAGCTTATGCACAATCTATGTTAGCCATGGGATGCGGGTCTCCTTACTCAGGTATACTACTAACTAGACCCGCAATGCCTTGCTCCCCTTTGGGGTTATACCAATGCTTTAAACAGGCAGGTACTGTCCAATACGCACTTCTTTAATTTGGAAGGGAGAGTACCTGCACTTTTCAGCTCTGCTGTAATACATTCAATACATTCAATGGTAGGGTACCAGCTTTTTTTTTTCAAGAGCAAATAGGTACTCTCTATAGTGAGTACCCACACTTCTGTATTGCCATTTAAAGCACTGGTTGATACTAACTTCTTTTAATCACTAACCCAGCGTGTGATATCTCACACTATTTGGGTCGGTACTCACTCATTTTCATTTCTAATATGGCCTGTAATATCTCACTCCATTTGTGGGCAACACTCATTTTTATCACTTGCCCAGCTCACACTGTCGTGCCCTTTTTGGAATGTTACTTTCTTTTTTTTTACCACTTCTAGAACCTGTGACATCTCACTCTTTGTGGGGTGATTATCAATCATCTTGTCCTCCACCCCTTCTCATGCTATCTTTTTCAGGTGATATTCATTATCTTTACCAGTCTCTTTACCACGACCTCGGTCTGTGAGGTTTCTCCTTTTAAGGGGGGATATTCAATCACTTTGACCACTGTCCGAAGTTTTAATATCTGTCTCTTTTTGGGGTAACATCACTTTGAATACTCCCACAGCCTATGGTGTATAACTCTCTTTGCAGTGATATTCTCTAGTTTTAACTACTGCCCATCATCACTTGTTTTTTTTTGTTTTTAGGTCGAAGCCTGCATTGCAGGGCATGCGCTGTCGCAGGCGAGAGTTCTTGTTAGCAAGAAGGGGCATGAAACCATGCCCCTTCTTCCATTGGCCGGCCTCGTCAAACGGAGGCCTGCCACTGGACAAAGCCCGTTTTCGGATGATTTGTCCGGCTGTGATCCCGCCTCTCGAGGACTGGGTGACGTGACTTACGGTGTCGCAAGCGTATTTTCTAAAATATCGCCATGGCAACCATGGGTCAGGTCACCAGTCCGGGAAGGGCGGGATTCATTATCGCGTTTCCGGCTATTTTATTTTATTTTTTTGCATTTTTGCAGTCATTCCTGCGCGTTCCTCAGCGGTGGAGGAGGTAGGGGAGAGGCGGTGCTGGTTATATATTGGTTGTTCGTGCTCAGGTTGGTTGTTAATGTTTTCCATGCATAACTAATATTTCATAGTATTTGCTGTTTTTTTGTATCGTGTTTTAGATGGCACACTTTTATCCTCTACAACAGAATCCAGTTCCAGTAGTGTCAGTCTGCCTCTCTGGCACTGCCGGTGTGCCAACGTCAAGAGTGCGAGCTGCGGCAATCCGCCCTCTTTTGTGTACTCTGTTTGGGCATTGTTGAGCTCTACCTAGTCTAGCCGAATGAAGGACGGATTCTTCAATAGCGCGCGGCTGCTCCCGAGGGTGCCAGAGCACTTCGGGTGGAAGAATACGCGACTATGACGTTTGCTGTGCATAACTGAAGAGGGTGGGCTCACAGAATAGTCTATCGCGCAATAAACAGACCACACAGTGTCAGCGTAAAAGGCCATTTTATTAGACCAGAACTGCGTAATCTGTACATAACAGTAACATAAACAGAATAATAACAACAAACCCCCACTCACACTCCCCTCTCATTCGTTTCACTCATTCCACTTCATCACAAAGCCCTAGAAGCTCCAACCATGCTTTATTCCTGCCCCTTAATCACTTGTCATCCAGCCCACTCCTTGCGTCCTGCCATTCATGCTTCTATCCGCCCCACGAACTCCCCCCCAAGGTATGGGTGTGCCCGCTCTTGACCCCCCTGTCCCTTCAAGTCCCGCCTAAACTAGCTCTGGCCTAAACTGGCACGCTAGAGACCGACCCCAAAACCACCTCCAACAGCCGGGTGGGTGGGTGGCCTTTTTTGCTCCCTCCCGATGGTGCCAGGCGCAGGAAGAGGAAGTTCCCTTCCTCTCCTGCGCCTAAATACCCACCCCCTAACTCCTCCCCTTCCCCTACCTGGCCTATCGTGCGCGAATGACCCTGGGGGAAGACTAGTCTGCGACTGTGCTTCCCCCGGGGCCCGGCATCGCGCAATAAACAGACCACGCAGTGTCAGCATAAAAGGCCATTTTATTAGACCAGAACTGCGTAATCTGTACATAACAGTAACATAAACAGAATAATAACAACAAAACCCCACTCACACTCCCCTCTCATTCGTTTCACTCGTTCCACTTCATCACAAAGCCCTAGAAGCTCCATACCATGCTTTATTCCTGCCCCTCAATCACTTGTCATCCAGCCCACTCCTTGTGTCCTGCCATTCATGCTTCTATCCGCCCTACGAACTCCCCCCCCCAAGGGATGGGTGTGCCTGCTCTTGACCCCCCTGTCCCTTCAAGTCCCGCCAACCAGTGAACCCCCTGTAGGGTGGTTCACTGCCCCACCCCCCCTCCAGGTCCGCCAGTCCGCACTACACACGCCAGCATTCACCAGATAGCCTCATTCCACAACTTGCTCACCACATCTCTCATCTCCATCATGTAATACGCATTGCCCAGCTGGGACAAGTGCACCCCGTAGTCCCTGAAAACTAAAGGTTCCTCCAGTCGGATCCCGCCATGTGCAATAACTTTAACGTCTTTGTCACCACAGTAAAGTCTCATTGCCCTATTGAGCTTCCTTCGTGCCTTTTCGATGGCCCCATGCTTCATAGCCCCTCTCCACACTTTCCTGGGGACCAACACTGTCCAGGCAATGCAGGTCCCTGCAAGCCTCGCTTTCAACACATCCAGGTCCTGTTGCATGAGTTGTAAAAGTGCCAATCCGGACAGCTGCACCAGGTCATTTTCCCCCAGATGTATGATCAACAAATCAGGACATCCCCTCTGTGGGATCATCTTCGCGAGCCAGGGCAGTAGTGCCCCCCATCGCATGCCACTTTTGCCCCATCATTGTACCTCGTGCAAGTGTCCTGTCAGTCCCAGGTTACGGCCGTAAACCTGCTGCTCCGCATATTTGGATGCCCAATGCATGAAGGAGTGCCCAACAATCCATGTCACCGTCTTACCGCCCGGTCCACCCACGCAACCTACGAAGAAAAAGAAGTTAGAACAAGAACAACAACATGAATCAACCAACATCCTGCCTGGGACCACCCTACTTCCTCACATAACTCTCGCAACAGCGTGATTTCCATCGCCCAAGTCTCCTAATCCTATCCCAGGACCAACCCAACCTGGCCGCCGCTGTTGCAGCCCCGATTCGGAAAGAGTGGGTCCCGAAACCAGACACATCCATGCCCAACCATCGCAAAGCCTTGCGCAACACAGCCAACAACTGGCCCGCCGTCATTCTCGCTCCAGACACATGACAAAAAATTTCCCCACATGCCACACTCACCGTCCCCAGGAAAGTACGCCATTCCAACACAGGGCAAACCGCCCCTCCTGTCTCATTCAGCCATACCCACTTGCCCCTGCCCAACTGATCAGTCTTGGAGCACCGCAGCCAAATACCCAAGCGTCCCCCATCCACTCGAATCTCCTCAAACAACCTGCCAGCCCCTCTCCTCGTACCCAACAGCTCAGACACCCTAAATGCCCCGAAAAACATCCACACCATACACAAGCGGAAAAGGCCAACCTCAACCAGGTCGTAACAACATTCCGGCAACGCCCCAACCAGCCGGACCAACAACTCAAAAGTTACAGCTTCCCTCAGCCTGCCCCCCCCCCACCCCCACTCCCCTGCTCCCTGCCCCAACACCGCAACATCCTGCTCAGGATCACATCCTTGATTGGGTCAAAACCCAGAAACAGAACACAGTAGAACAATATCCCCGCCAATTTACCAGAAATTGTAGCCGCAGTCAAACCCCAATCCATACAATCCAACACATAACCTCTCAGCCCTTGTTCCACTGCCGACTCCACACCCACGACGCCATTCAACGTCCAGCCCATGAAAGCACTAAATTCAGACCATGCCAAACGATATGTCCTCCTTGTGGTCTCTGCCAGTGAACCTTCCACCAGTCCAATCATCCTCACTCCCCCAAGGCCCAGATGCCGGCTGGCAGCTCGGTCTTGCATGTATCCGCTCTCGGTGCCAGGTGTCGAAACCGCTGCCACTGCGAACGAGACAAAGCATCCGCAATGTCATTATTCGCTCCAGGGACATGCTTAGCCCGAAACACCACATTCAACCGCAGACAAGCCAACATGAACCTACGCAACAGCCGCAACACTCTCAGGTCCCTTGCCCTCTGATGATTCACCAGCTCCACAACCGTCATATTGTCCACATGGAAGAGCACCGACCTGTTATGAAATTCCTCCCCCCACACCTCCAGCGCCACCAGCAAAGGGAAGAATTCCAAGAAAGCAATGCTCCTCCCTTGTTTGATCCAGGAGGCCGGCCAGCTCTCCGCACACCACCTGCCGTCCCAGAAAACACCAAACCCTGCTGACCCAGCCGCGTCAGAGTAATTTGGCATTGCCAGACCGCCCTCTCCTCATCAAAGTCCAAAGACACACCGTTGAAGTCTTGCAAGAAAGTAATTCATGTCCTCAAGTCCGCCCTCACTCCCATAGAAATCCTGACTCTGTGATGTGGAAGCACTGCCCCCCGACATGGCCATGCCGAGCCGCCTGCAGAACGTCCGCCCTGCCCGCACTACCCTACACGCAAAGTTAAGGAAACCCAGAAGTTTCTGCACTGCCCGCAAAGGAATCCGCTTCGTCCCCACCGCCCAGTCCAGACATGCCAGGATCTCCGCCACTTTGGCCGCAGGGAGGCGCGCCAGCCACTGCACCGAGTCCAGTTCAATCACCAGGAAGGTGAGGCAACAGCTGGGACCAGCCGTCTTCTCAGGCGCCAGAGGCACCCCAAACTGAAAGGCCATCTCCTGGAATCGCGACAGGGCCCTGCCGCAATCCCCGGTATCCGACCTCCCCAGGAAGAGGAAATCATCCAAGTAGTGAGTGACCTCACGGCTCCCAATAATTCGCACCATGACCCACTGCAGGAAAGTGCTGAATAGCTCGAAAAGAGAGCAGGTGATGGCGCACCCCATGGGCAAAACCTTGTCCACATAGATGGCCCCCCAAACTGCATGCCTAAGAGCGGAAAATCCGCCGGGTGAATAGGCAGCAAACAAAAGGAGACTTGATGTCACATTTCGCCAATTTCGCTCCCGTCCCACATACCCTCACCAGACGGATCGCATCGTCCACCGACGCATAGAGCACTCTAGAATCTTCCTCCGCAATAAACTCATTCACTGACTGGCCCTCCGGCCATGACAGATGGTGTATCATCCTGAACTCCCCCTCTTTTTTTTTCGGCACCACCCCCAATGGGGAGATGATCAGATCCTTCAAAGGCCAGTCAGTAAACGGGCCAGCCACCCTGCATTCCTCCACCTCCTTCTTTAACTTTGCAGACACTACACTCGGCAGCTCTTTGGCAGATCTCAAATTGTCGGCCCAACGGCGCTCCCTGGGGCCTTGGTAGCCCACTCTAAAACCCTCAGTGAAACCCCAGAAAAGCAGCGCCGCAGCCTCCTGATCCGGGTAGCACGAGAGCCACGGGGCCATCGCCTCCACCCTAACCGGTGTAGGCGCCCTTTGGTCCAGGGTGGCCCCGCCCTCTGGCATTCCTCCATTGCTCCGAGGGTATGGTGAGTGTGAGGCACTGAGTAAGGGCATGTTTTCCGCCGCATTTCGAACATTCGTGCTTGAACTTACAGGGATACCGGGAACAATACCCCTTATTGTAGCTCCAACAGGCGCCCATGGAATAACCCCCAGGCTTGGACTGCTGCCCCGAGACGATGGTGTTGGGCACCGTTCCTCCACCCGCCCCGCTTTGGGCGGGACGCGGCGGAAAAGATCGATAACCAACCGGCAGGCCACTGGCCGTGTGTGTGGACGCAGTGGAGTGCGAAGACGCCATCCACTGAACCCAGAGTTCCTGATCCACCTCCCCCCAACTCTTCTCGGGATTCGCACTGACCCTGGCTCTAAACTCCTCATCATAGCTCAGCCAAGCAAAACCCCTGAACTGCATCTGGGCCTTGCGAATGATGTCCATGTACTTGAAAAGCGCAATTGCCCTGTCCAAATACCTCTGGCAGTAAACACTGGCATAAATCAAGAACGCTGACGTCCAATTCTCCATCGTCACCGGCACCCTAGGGCGCCTCGTCAGCTCCCACTCCTCCTCTTTGGACCCCTCCTTTGCCTGCACCTCCCTATGTAGCAACTTAAAGACATCCACAAACTCATGCTTCCAGATCCGCTCCTTGAGTTTCTCCGAGAGATGCGAACCCAACGGCATAGCCAGCCCCATATATGGCAGCTTCTTAGGCACCTTCACTCCCTTCTCCTCTTTACCCTCCCCTTTGTCCGTCTGCACCCCCAAAGTCACCGACTTACCGTCCACCTTCCTACCATCCTCGGGTGGACCGCCCGATGGCTTCTCCGCCTCCCACACCGAACCATCACCCACTCCTACCGACCTACAAGTCCTCTTCCGCCCCTCCCCCCCCGGGGAACATCCTCCCAGGCCGACCACCAGGCTCCCTCACCTGTGAGCGCCGAGCTCAGCTCCCGGGGCCGTCCTCTTGACGCTGTCACCTGGACCGCTGCCGTCCCGGCCTTGGTCTTCGTCGACGCCGGGGCCTGCAAAACACCAAGGTCGCCGTTGTCCGCAGAGACCCCTACGCCTTTCAAGTCATCCCGCACCTCCCCGTCTTCCAGCTCATCACTCGCCGCACCATAATCCAACTCAAGCACCGGTTCCAGATCCACATGCACATTGTCCACCTCCTTCACAGCGCTCTTCACACCTTTCAGTACACCACCCCGCACACGCACGCCAGTCTCCACACGTGCAGCAGGAGCCCGAGCCCTCGGTGGAGGGACAGCCGCCGCGGACTGCCCTACTGCTTCTGTCCTGCGTCTTGGAGCCGTCTTGCGCCCCGCCAGGCACCCCGGGCTCTGCCGACAGCCGCTGGCTTGGATCCCCTCCCACCCCTCAGGTCGCTCCAACCTGAGCGGGCCCCAGCACCATCGGGCCTCAAAGCCGTCCTGGCCGTCCCTACTCCTGTCATGCCCCCCTGGGGGAGGGGGGGGGGGGGTGGTCCTGCACTGACTTCCTGGCCCTGACTCTCCTTAGCTCTTCCTCCAACTCCGCTTCCCTTTCCTCCTCAGAGGTCGGGGTGGGAGGGCCCTCAACCTCATGGCCCCACACAGCACCCACTCTGGCCCTGGTCTGTTCGGCCTACCTGACCTCCTGTATCTGAGCCAAGATCCTCTCACCCCTGGCCCTGTCCTCCCAGGAAGTGGCGCCCCAAATCTGGGGGGGCGGGGGCGGGCAGTAGCCGTAGAATTCAGCCCCCGGGGGGAAGAAACCCACCTGAGGCAACCCAGGGACCCAACCAGGCCCCCCTCCCGCGGGAACCAGGGCAATGGCCCACCCCGGCCCCCCAGGTCCCCCAACGCTGCCTGCCTCGCCGGGGCAGGGGTGCCCGCCCTAGAGCTAGTGGACCGGTCGATGGGGGCCTCCTCATTCTGCCCCTCGTCCTCCCTCACTGTGTCCCCAGTCAAGCCCGAGCCAACGGTGGTGGGAGAAGGCTGCCCGTCCAATTCGATATCCACAGTCCCACCAGGGGCCCCCTCCAAGGACAACGAGGGCCCAGCAAGGCTGTCCCCTTGCCCCTCCCCCTGCACAGCACCGGCCGGCACATGCTCGGGCCCCAGGAGCTGAGGCGTGGGAGGCGCGGCCCTCACAGCAGCCCCCGTAGCCCCAGGTAGAAACGCGATCGGTGGGAAGGCCCACGGGGGCAGGCTCTTGCGCTTCCCACCCCTCGCCGGGTCCCTGGGTGCTCCGCGCCCCCTCCGATCGCTGCCAAGTCCCTGCGCGTCGGGCTCGTCGTCCAAACAGGCCACGACCGCAGCCTTCACCCCTGCAGAAGCAGCGCGTGTGCCCCTGGTGGCCCCCACCCACGCCTGCCCCAACACACCTGGCTGGATGAGATCCTCCCGCCCGGCCCGCGCAAGCAGCAACAAGGCCTCCCGACCTCCTCGGCAGACATGCCCGACATCGTGCCAAATGTCACACTTTCGGCGTTAGCAAAGAAAGGGCTGTCGTGCAAACAGCCCCCGCCGCTAATCGAAAGAACTAGGAACCCACAGACTACACTAAACCGCTGGAAAACTAACGCTAAACTAACCTCCCTTTTTTGCTCCCTCCCGATTGTGCCAGGCGCAGGAAGAGGAAGTTCCCTTCCTCCCCTGCGCCTAAATACCCACCCCCTAACTCCTCCCCTTCCCCTACCTGGCCTATCGTGCGCGAATGACCGCGGGGGAAGACTAGTCTGTGACTGTGCTTCCCCCGGGGCCCGGCATGCACGGCACGTTTACCATTTGTGGAGGTGGTTTGTGATGCTGGTTTGCACGTAGCAGCACTAGTCCGGCCTGAAGGAGTATGTCTTAACGCAGACTACAGTTTCACACGACCCACAGACATCCTCCCACTTTCACTTTATTCTAAACGTTTTAGAACTTGGAATGTTTTTACATAATCCTGTCCCTTGGCTGGAAATTGGAAGGGGCGGAGGAGAATGCATTGCGACACTCGTATCCATTAAAATCCACATAGCGCCTTGCGAGCTTCTAGGCCTTCACTAATCTATGCATATGATAATTTGAGGGCTCGCGTTATTTAATGAACCAGGATTACAGAATTATTTGATCCGAGGAAAAAAAACAAGGTATTGAAAAGCTGCTTGTTCGTGCACCGGGCTGAATATCCGTGTAAGATTTGATTTGCCAGTGAGTGTAACGTCCCAGTGGGAGTAACGTGTTTGTGCTACACAAACTATTTCCAGAGACAACCCCCGCCCCCATCCGCCATCTAAAGTAATCCAATACTTGAGTATGACTTCTCGAATGGGCTCTTCCATTGGTACCTTCAGAGGGGGTCTTTTTGATCCCCGTCAGTCTCCTCTTCCTGTCACATAAACACACTGACCTCGGCAGGTGGTAAATGACGGGTCCAGCTTCTCCTTCCTGTCCGGGAACCTGGATTTGCCGCCCCCTTTGTTTTAGTGCTGCCTCGAAAATTCGAAGGAAGTGGTGTTTACTGGATCGTCTCGACCCCCCCCCCCCCACCCGACCAGGCTTCCTGTGTTAAACAGCGCCTGAAGCAACAGATGGCTGACCATTTGATGCTGTGCACGCGCATTTTAGGTCAATGTGCATGCGCATCGAGCTTGCGAGCATATAGGGCTTTAAACAGACTTTAACTGACTGGCGATTAGATGCTGTGCCTGTGTGCTTTCAGGCCAATGCGCAAGCGCATTGACCTAAAATGCGCGTGCACAGCATCAAATGGTCAGCCATCTGTTGCCCAGCTTGGTGCCGCTCCGCCCCCTGCAACATCAAAGGCTTTCACGGCCGGCCGGCCGTGCTTTCAGTTTCACGGCCGGCCGGCCGTGTGAAGTGCGGCCGTGTCGCATTTCTCCTCCCCCCTCCCCACAGAAATGCCCTCCGCACACCCTCCCAGGCACTTTTCGTGTGATCTGCCTGACTTTTAAAATTCTTTATTTGTTTTAACTCGTCCTCCAGTATTTCTGCCCTTGACACTATACGTCCCCATGTCAACCACTCCCACACCTTCTCTTCCTCCCCCGATGTTTCGCTATACCTCTGTACCCTTGCTTTCTTACAACACAGTTGTGTTTGTTACCCCCTCAGTATTACTGCTCTGTGTAAATACTGAAGACTTACAGAATGACAGTGTTATTTTCTATTGTCAGTTTCACGGCCGGCCGGCCGTGTGAAGTGCGGCCGTGTCGCATTTCTCCTCCCCCCTCCCCACAGAAATGCCCTCCGCACACCCTCCCAGGCACTTTTCCTGTGATCTGCCTGACTTTTAAAATTCTTTATTTGTTTTAACTCGTCCTCCAGTATTTCTGCCCTTGACACTATACGTCCCCATGTCAACCACTCCCACACCTTCTCTTCCTCCCCCGATGTTTCGCTATACCTCTGTACCCTTGCTTTCTTACAACACAGTTGTGTTTGTTACCCCCTCAGTATTACTGCTCTGTGTAAATACTGAAGACTTACAGAATGACAGTGTTATTTTCTATTGTCAGTTTCACGGCCGGCCGGCCGTGTGAAGTGCGGCCGTGTCGCATTTCTCCTCCCCCCTCCCCACAGAAATGCCCTCCGCACACCCTCCCAGGCACTTTTCCTGTGATCTGCCTGACTTTTAAAATTCTTTATTTGTTTTAACTCGTCCTCCAGTATTTCTGCCCTTGACACTATACGTCCCCATGTCAACCACTCCCACACCTTCTCTTCCTCCCCCCGATGTTTCGCTATACCTCTGTACCCTTGCTTTCTTACAACACAGTTGTGTTTGTTACCCCCTCAGTATTACTGCTCTGTGTAAATACTGAAGACTTACAGAATGACAGTGTTATTTTCTATTGTGCTTCAGACTAGACTCACACGGTTTCCAACCAATGTAAATAATAGACATTATCACTTAATGAAAACTGCTTTCAGTTCACTCACGAAGGAGGAGTCTACCGTGCAGGATTCTATGCCATGACTGCAGATCACATGACATGTAAGCTGTGAGCCTTTACTCGCTGACCCAACTTGCCAGTTTGCTGAGCTGTCTCCTTTTATACTGTGCCTCTATGTAACAAGCAGAGGGTGTGGTGTTACCATTTGTCCCTCAATTAAGTCGGCCACTATTCCTCCTTTAGATGGTCTATCCTTGCACTTCTTTGCAGTGTACTCCATTACCTCTGGCCTTTATTTCTCACTAGTTTTGTTTCCCCTCACTTCTATCAGTATTTCTTTACCATACCATTAAAACTTTACATCCTCATTGCCAACGCATGTCATATATCCTCTATTCCCTTGAAGGTCATCCCTACCTCTGAACTCCTGCCCTATGGCAGGCCATTCTCCCTCACAGCACCATTATTTCCCCAGTATACCTACCTGTTAATCTTCCTCGAAAACTTCATAATTAATGTCAATGTCAGGTTTTGTTTATTTAGTGTTCATTTATCACAATTGTCACCAATGCCAATTTAATAGCACTCTATTTATTGTCCTGGAAAGGATGGAAGGCAGAATATACCCCGTTAGGATTTAAGTTTGTGACCTGCAGGTCACTCAGCAAACAGCAGCGAGCCTCATCTCACTCAGACTTCTTGTCCATCTGACTCTTCTCTTTTGTACCCGGACTCCCAAGGAAACACTAGGGTCTACCCCTGGTCTGCCTAATCAAGTCTTCCTCATCTACATGCAGTTTTTATTATTATTTATTATTTATTATTTTATCAATTTATAGGGCGCAACAGCTACCCAAAAAGGGTTTCCCGGCGCCTAGACACAGCTAGAAAGAGGACAGAAAAAGGAGGTGACTGTTAAGTGGTTATTGTTCATACAGCCAGGTCTTTACAAGCTTTCTGAACCTACAATAGTTTTCTTCCTTCCGGATACCGGGGGGAAGCGTGTTCCACAGGGAGGGTCCAAGATAGGCAAAAGATCTGCCACCTGTTCTTGCACGTTTAAACCTTGGTATACAGAAGCAAGCTGCTGTCTGAGACCGGAGGTTTCTCTTGGGCGTATAGAGGCAGGCAAGGGATTGGAGGTATTTAGGTGCTACTCCTGTTTTTATTCTGAACATGTAGTTCAGGGCCTTGAAACGGATTCTGCTTTCTATCCTGAGCCAATGAAGATCCCGACGATGGTTCGAGACTCCAGAGTTCTTCGGAATATTGCAAAGGAGTCTGACCGCAGCGTTTTGCGCTACCTATAGTCGTCCGATGACAGATTTGTTTGCGCCCAGATAGAGGATGTTGCCGTAGTCAAGCCTTGATGTGATAAGGGCATTGACTACGGTCTTTTGTGTTGACATTGGCAACATCCACAGGATCTTCCTCAACCATTTAGCTATGGTGAGACACAGGCCGGTTACTTTACTGGCCTGTTTGTCCATGGATAAGGCATTGTCCAATATAAAGCCCAGATTTCGAGCATGGGACACCGGGGTAGGAAAAGTGCCCATCTGGTCCGGCCAATGCGCAGGGTTCCAGAGAACTTGGTCCTTTCCCAAAATCAGTATTTCCGTCTTGTCGCCGTTCAGTTTTAACTGGTTTGTTGTCATCCAGTTCAGTATTTTTAATAGTCCTTCCTTGAGTAACGACGGGGAGTGGGGACAAGATTCAGATAGGGAAAAAATGATTTGGGTGTCGTCGGCATAATTCATAAGCGTTAGACCTAGCTTTTCAACAAGTTCTGCCAGAGGTTTAAGGTAGATATTAAAAAACAGAGGGCTCAGGATGGACCCCTGAGGCACTCCATGAGATGCAGGTAGGGAGTCTGACACGGCTTGTGCAGATGCGATCTGAAAGGTTCTGTTTGCCAGGA
The DNA here is from genome assembly GCF_964263255.1 of Lissotriton vulgaris. Taxonomy (NCBI): domain Eukaryota; kingdom Metazoa; phylum Chordata; class Amphibia; order Caudata; family Salamandridae; genus Lissotriton; species Lissotriton vulgaris. The sequence goes on along the minus strand of NC_141693.1, from coordinate 229,345,782 downwards.
AGGATTTGATCCAATCCAGAGCCTTTCCTCTTACACCATTTGTATATAGCTCTTTAATAAGCGTTTCATGAGAGATGGTGTCGAACGCCGCACTTAGGTCCAATAACACAAGTGCGACCGTCTGGCCTTGGTCAAGAAGTTTTCTGATGTGTTCAGTGACACCTAATAGGGCGAGCTATTCTATGCGCATGCGCATCGAGCTTGCGAGCATATAGGGCTTTAAACAGACTTTAACTGACTGGCGATTTGATGCTGTGCCCGTGTGCTTTTAGGCCAATGCGCAAGCGCATTGACCTAAAATGCGCGTCCACAGCATCAAATGGTCAGCCATCTGTTGCCCAGCTTGGTGCCGCTCCTCCCCCTGCAACATCAAAGGCTTTCACGGCCGGCCGGCCGTGCTTTCAGTTTCACGGCCGGCCGGCCGTGTGAAGTGCGGCCGTGTCGCATTTCTCCTCCCCCTCCCCACAGAAATGCCCTCCGTCTTGTTTCTCTCTCTCTCTTAGTTAGGCCTTTTCTGAGCGTAGCGTCAAAATAGAATTACGGACCAATCATTGCATACCAAATCTCACCGCTGTAATTCAAACCTCGTACTTTATTTCTGCGTAGGAAATGATTTCATTATGCCTGTCCCTTCTCTGCCTGAGGTTGTGGCTGCCAAAGGACCTTAGGTGCGTCATCATTTGAAAGAATCTGCTTAAGGTGCGAGTCGCTCGCCCCTCATACCACATCCTTGACAGCCTGCTAGATTTCATCAGACTAAACATAAGCTTCCTGAACATCTAGCCACTTTTAATCGAGGTGCTGAAAGAATGCTGCAGCAGGCTTTAATCTCTTGATCCCCTGCTCTCCGCTTGGTGAGAATAATTATTTTGTGGAAAATGGAGTGTGAGGCATTGGTGTGAACTGAACCCTCTCTGCCGACAGCTCTGCTGTGCCGCCTAACTCTCTACAAACCAGAAGTGTTGCTGGAGTAATACGGCTTACGATTTTGCTTAATGTCGCCATTATTCCATTTTACGTACAGGGATGGGCGGACAGCATGGTGAGCGAGCCCAAACCAAGGTTTTGCTCATGTGCTCTATTGCAGAGCCACAGTGTTGAAATTGCATGTATTCCTCTCTGGGAATTTCCTTCTGAGCCCCATATTTTTGCTCCTCTTCCGAGCACCCTATTGCACCATAACCAGGATTCAAAACCTTTCCTATTTGATAATACCGCCTGATCCATTTCTGTTAATTTTGCATAATGCAGCTGACAGGGCTTTGTCCCATTTGTGTGAGATTGCGTAGATGTGAGACAGAAACAGTGCTTTGAAGCACAAAGCTAGTTTTTTGTCTGCATAATTATTCTGCGAGCTGGAGCACAACATATGCACTATTCTTCGTTCATCTACCCTGCAGTTTGTGTTCCTATTATCTCGCGCCTCAGCCCAGGCATACGTATCTATTACGATCATTGCGTAACGTGGCCGCTTACCAGAGTATGATCTGGCTTCAAAAGGTCAAAGGTCGTGCCAATCTTTGGCACTCCGTAAATCATCTTGGGAGTAGGCAGCATGCATTTTACTACCTTTGCAAAAACCTCACTAAGTGCATTTCCTTCATTCCTTTGGACGCTATCGGGAATAACGACATCTATATAGGCAGCATGAAGATGGTTTGGCATCCTTGCTGGGACACAGACGCTACTCACTGTGGGCAAAAACGGCCACCACTGGTACATTTTCAACATAAGGAGTCCATCAGGGTTCAGCCGTCTTGTATTCCTTATTTTAAACTTGTATTGATGTTGTAAGTTTCTCGTTACAGACCTATAGTTCAGTTACTGGAGTGGATACCTGACATCATACATACACTGCAGCTCCGGGTAGTGTATAAAACAAGTGCCTTGATTATACCGTGCTAGCAGGGAGGGTGACATTATTCCTGAGGAATATCACTGACACCTCCTTGGAGGATTGAATGGGCAGACAAATGTAGACCTCAGGTTGTAGATTTTTCCCCCAAGTTTCTTTCATCCTGCCACTAGGGGATTCAATACATTGTACACATTCCACCCTTATAGATCGTTTTAACACGCACACATACTCCTTTTTCCCCTCTGCACTCCCACACACCCTTGCAAACTAGACAAGTAACTAACTCACATACCTGCCAAGCACTGTTTTCTCATCAATAATTTTATTGTAAATGTTTACAACTAAACAACGTCCTAAAAAGACAATGAAAATATGTTTACCCTCGGCCTTAGTTTACAGAACCCAGAATTTAAAATCAAGACATATGCCATAAAGCATTCAACCCACAATGCAACACAACTTAATATCACAATTCCTGTACCAGGAATTGCATTTCCATACTAAATGACTGAGTCACTGCAATATGAAAGCACACAGAGCACTGACTCTCCCACTCACTCACTCACTGACTCTCCCACTCACTCACTGACTCTCCCACTCACTCACTGACTCTCCCACTCACTCACTCTCAACACATATTGCACTACAAATGCAATAGGTGTCACATTTGCGAAAGGAAAAGCTATTGGCATTGTAAATGACAATGCTATTAATGTATGTTTTCAAAACCAACACATAAAAAAGTGTCATTTACAATGCCAATGGCTCAAACTTTCTTCACTGCCTTTGCCAGTGCTTGTTGAATTATGTCGTAAGCACAGTCCATTGCAACCGTGGAGCCCAGCCATTTGAGGTGTTATTTTTTTCATACAGGCATACAGCCAAAGGGACCTAGATGTTGCTTCACACAGTACCAAGGCCATTTCACCCCCTCACCCACTCATCCTCACACACCCTCACTCACCCTCACACCCTCAACCCCCCTCACAACCCTCTCACCCTCACTCACCCTCACACCCCTCACCCTCAGACCCCTCACCCTCAGACACCCACACCCTTACCCTCACCCCCTCACCCTGACACACCCTGTCACCCTCACCCCTCACCCCCTCACTCACCCTCACACCCCCTCACTCACCCTCACACACCTTCACACCCCCTCACACACCCACTCACCCTCACACACCCTTACCCTCACCCCCTCACCCTCACACACCCCCAGTCACCCTCACACTTCCTCACCATCACACACCCTCACATCCTCTCACCCTCACAAACCCTCACCCTCACTCACCCTCACCCCCCCCCCACAACCCTCACACCCTCACCCTCACACACCCTCACCCTCTCACCATCACCCCCCTCACCCTCACACACCCTTACCCTCATCCCCTCACCCTCATCCCCTCACCCTCACACCCTCAGTCACCCTCACACCCCCTAACCCTCACCCCCTCACACACCCTCACTCACCCTCACACTCCCTCACACACCCTCACCCCCTCACACCCCCTCACCCTCACACCCCCTCACTCACCCTCACCCTCACACACCCACTCACCCTCACCCTCTCTCACCCTCACACCCCTCACACCACTCAGTGCTACAACACATATTGTGTTACAATAGGTGTCACATTTGCGAAAGATAAAACTATTGGCATTGTAAATAACAAAGCTATTAATTTCGCTATTATCAAAACAAGCACATAAATAAAAAAAGTGTCCTTTACAATACCAATAGCTCAAACTTTCCTAATGCGAGACCTATTGCATTGCTGTGCTTCTCTCCCCTGCTGCACTCTCCTGCTCTCTAGAGATGTGGCCTAACGACGAGAGCTGCCATCTAAGTCACGTAAATACAAAACATGTTGCATTCCAAATGCTATAGGTGTCACATTCGCGAAAGTTATAACTATTGGCATTGTAAATGACAAAGCTATCAATTTAGCTATTTTAAAAAGCAACAAATAAATAAAATATTTTTCATTTACAAGACCAATAGCTCCAACTTTTCTAATGCGAGACCTATTGCATTTCCAATGCTTGTTTTTACCCCGTCTTGATTGACAGGCTCTGTCTGCAAAACATGTTACCAATCTTTATATATAATTGACTATACACGGGGATATTCTAAATCCCACTTCCTGCGCTTTATCGGCTATTGATTTAATTTGTATTCCACCTTCCAGAAAATGCTTATCTTGGATTGGGCAAGGGACAATTACTTTTTACAGTATAACCAATTGTCACGTTGTTTGCCAGATTACTTTGTCTCCTACATGCATTTTTTGCTACTCCCCCGGCCTTGGTAACGCCAATAGGACGTATTTATTATGATAACCATGCAGGACTCTGCTTCCCCCTAAATATATACACTGATGGGTTGCTTATAATGAACCCTGTGCAAGCGCATTCAATTGGTACCCCTGCTTCCAGGTTGGGTAGTAAGGCAGTTCTACTTGCTGGGAGCCGCCAACCCGTTCCCACTGCACTAAAAGCTGCACCCAGCCTATAGATGTAGGTCTCTGAACGCTTAGGTGTCTACATAGGTTTTCTAAACCCTAAAGCACGTAACTGCCTGTAAAGCTGGTAGTGTGCTGAAAACGACCCCGTCCTCTGCAAAACACTCCAAAGTTATACAAACTCCAAGTTTGCGAACACACATCAGCATGACCATAAAGGCGTCTTAAGGCTTGTGGCTTTGTGCAAGACTGTCCAAACTAGTTTGCCTTAATTCCCAATGTTCTGACATAATTTAACATATTCTGAGGTGGTGGTGAATCTAGTACAGTTGAGAGCAGAGTTGTGCACAGAGAAATCTATTCGAACCTATGGAACAGTATAAGGTATAGGTATGGGGTATAAGCAGGGGGGTCTCCTATTAAAAGGAGAACCATGTCCATTCAGAAAAGAATCCCAAGACCTGTTCATAGTTTGCCAGAGGGCCAATTAATAATGGGAGGGGGGGGGGGGCGTGAATAGCAAAATTATTAAACTCTCGGGGAGAAGATTCAACTTGTGCATAAAAGAGCATGAGCATTATTCTTTGAAACTTGTGCATATGAAACCCAAAAATTAACAAGCATTTGCAATGCAATAGATCTCACAGTTGTGAAAGTTTGAGCTATTGGAATTGTAAATGGCAATGCCTTTTATTTACGTGTGGGTTTTGAAAACATAATTTAAAGGCATTGTCATTTACAATACCAATAGCTTAAACTCTCGCAAATGCGAGACCTATTGCATTGCAAATGCTTGTTTTGTCTCCTGCCCTGTCTGTAATGTCCTTCAATTTAGAAGCACCCTTATGTCTCAGACTACCAGACCCACCTGGCTGCCTAAGTTAAGAAATAGATATTGCTCACTCCTTCTGCTACAAGTGTGGTCACTAATAGTCAGGACCACTGGATGTATGTGGCAGGGGATGGCTATATTATGCTGCAGGGTTGAGTAAATTATTCAGCAAGAAAATGCAAATTATAGGGCTTAATGCGGCACATTTTGTATTAGTATTACTTCATAATTTTGTCATTTTTAGGGCTCGGACTCCTCCCCACTGTAAAGTGGGAGGAGTTTCGAGAACTAATGTTAAAGAAGAAAAAAAAGTATCTCCTAGGGCTTTTGCCGAGACAAATTCCACACATTCCTTTGCGTGTTCTGTCATCTGGCCAGTGATTCGTGTTCGTTGTGCTGTCGTTTTAATAGGCTTGAAGTGATAGGGTAAATGTAGTTTTGTTCCGCCATTTTGGGCATATTTCGTTCGTGCTCGCGCAAAGAAGTACATTAATTATAATTAGGAGCTGTCAGGGTGCCTCCGTAAGTGAATGCAGATGGCCGGGCGCGTTCACCATTCAGCAGCGCTCAGCGCGCAGCTGCTGCATGCCAGGCCGGGAAAGGGACCATAAAGTAACATCTCAGTTAAAACAGGAATAAGTGAGCCGCTGGTGTTATTCCTGCCCAGAGCACATCAGGACAGTTTCACAGCACGCTGGGGCCCTGTCCGCCATTTAACAGTTGGATAAACTTCTCCTGCAGGGTCACGCTTATTAAAAGTCGAGGAGGGAGTACAAATTGCCTGCGGTGTGCAGGCCGCTGTGAAGCCAGATGTGGACGGAAGACCCCGCAGGGGGGGCCAGACTAGAGCGCGCCTTTGATCGCCGGCACGAATGACAGAAGACACCGCGGAAGCATATATATAATAACGTTATTTGTTTGTACCGTCTTCTTAACCCTGAGTTTTTGAAACGACCAGGCCGGCATCTGATCTCAGGCAGTGAACCCATTTCAGATGTAACCTCATATAAACAGTTTTCATGGGCGGGGTGAGGAAGGCAGCCAGTGATCGAGGCGAAAGCGCTTTCAAAAGTCGCAGCAAACTTTCCGGAAGCCCAGATCCTGCTGTTGTGAGAGCTTTTCTGTGTGATTTCCAAATGCGTTCTCCCTCACAGAAGGAATCCTTCCCCACCACAAACATTTAAACACATTCTTCGGCAGGGTTTCGGCTGCTGAGGGCGGCCTGCGCGCTGCAGGTAACAGCCTGCTCTTTGCTTTCCTGGTTTCGCTCTCACTGGGGACCCGAACCCACATCCCCTCGCATTGTGACCTTTCACCTCCTGCGTACCCCAGACCCACACAGTAGCTGGACCGTGTACGGACAAGGGTGCATTGTGATGGAGGAGAGCAGAAAGGTGGCTTTCAGTGTTTTTGGAATGTGTGGTTATGTGTGGAAGTATTTCAATAAACACTTTGAATCAAAGAAAAGTGAGGGTAACTTTCAAATACCCTTTGAAAATCTTTAAGTGCAGTTCCTGTACTTTTCTTGAAGAAAGGGCAGCCTTATAGGTTTTCTTTCCAGTAACTATTTTCTCCGTCAGGCTTCCGGCACCTCCGCCTATCTTTGCTGTTTCAAACTGCACTTTGACTTACTCAGACTAATAGGTGTGAAGAGAGAGTGATCTTTGTTTCCCCTGCTTTGCCTTTTTCATAAACCTTTCCACTAGCCCCTTGGTGCCCAGTATAGGTCCACAAAGGCATCCTCTTTGCCAGAAGTTCAGGGTATCCATGTAAAATAAATGTACATGTAGTGTATCCCAGTGAAACTCACCTACTTAAACCATGGCTATCTTATAATTCCGGTGTGAATCTGTCCCTCCTGGACGTATGTTGGACACTCCTGCTACACTAGTTTCATCTATTAACCTTGCAAGCTAGTCTTTTAGGTCAAGTTGGTGCTCTCATTTTCACTAATATGAAGAGTTCAATTTTTTGAGTGATGTCTTCTATCATCTGATTCCACCCAGCAGCAATATTGCCCTTAAGTACATCTGAAGTGCATTTCCCATTATCTTACTATACCCCAAAGCCCTCTTTCTGCCCTTCAGGGCATATTTTAATAGTATGGCTTTTCTTGTAGTTCCACCAAAGAGCACTTATACAGCCTATACGGGCATGTTTTGTTCTAAAAGTAAAACAGTTCAAAACTGCTCTAATTGGGTGGAACCAGATAGATCGATTACTCGTATGAGATTTTAGGTGACAAAGTATGTGGTGATGTCATTGACCTGTTGGTACATGGTCACAGAATCAATGATAAACCCAAGGGTATTGGTTTTTTTTTGGTTTCGTAATTGAGGCCAAGACCGAACTTTGCAAAAAACACAGGCTGTGAACACATTGTGTGTGTTTTAATGTTGCACTTCGTTGTAAATCCTTGACATACCTTTTTTTGCACTTTGGCTGCAGCTTGTATAAAGAGACTCGCCATCCTAAGTGTGCAATTCATTCCTTTCTTAGTTCGTCTCACCTCCTCCCTTCTTTTCTACTCTCCCCCCGCCCCTCCTATTTTCTTGCCATCGCTGGTTGCACTCTCTCCTCTCCGCTACTAGTAATACCCGATGCAGAGTGGCGGCGCAGAGTGGCGGCGCAGAGTGGCGGTGCGGAGGTGCAGAGTGCAGAGTGGCGGCGCAGAGTGGCGGTGCAGAGTGGCGGTGCGGAGGTGCAGAGTGCAGAGTGGCGGTGCAGAGTGCAGAGTGGCGGTGCAGAGTGGCGGTGCAGAGTGGCGGTGCAGAGTGCAGAGTGGCGGTGCAGAGTGCAGAGTGGCGGTGCAGAGTGGCGGTGCAGAGTGCAGAGTGGCGGTGCAGAGTGCAGAGTGGCGGTGCAGAGTGCAGAGTGGCGGTGCAGAGTGGCGGTGCAGAGTGGCGGTGCAGAGTGGCGGTGCAGAGTGGCGGTGCAGAGTGGCGGTGCAGAGGTGCAGAGTGGCGGTGCAGAGTGGCGGTGCAGAGTGGCGGTGCAGAGGTGCAGAGTGGCGGTGCAGAGTGGTGGTGCAGAGTGGTGCAGAGTGCAGAGTGGCGGTGCGGCGGTGCAGAGTGCAGAGTGGTGGTGCAGAGTGGCGGTGCAGAGTGCAGAGTGGCGGTGCAGAGTGGCGGTGCAGAGTGGTGGTGCAGAGTGGCGGTGCAGAGTGGCGGTGCAGAGTGGCGGCGCAGAGTGGCGGCGCAGAGTGGCGGCGCAGAGTGCAGAGTGGCGGTGCAGAGTGGCGGTGCAGAGTGGCGGTGCAGAGTGGCGGTGCGGAGGTGCAGAGTGCAGAGTGGCGGTGCAGAGTGGCGGTGCAGAGTGGCGGTGCAGAGTGGCGGCGCAGAATGGCGGCGCAGAGTGCAGAGTGGCGGTGCAGAGTGCAGAGTGGCGGTGCAGAGTGGCGGTGCAGAGTGGCGGTGCAGAGTGGCGGTGCAGAGTGGCGGTGCAGAGTGGTGGTGCAGAGTGGCGGTGCAGAGTGGTGCAGAGTGCAGGTGAGTGCAGAGTGGCGGTGAGTGCAGAGTGGCGGTGAGTGCAGAGTGGCGGTGAGTGCAGAGTGGCGGTGAGTGCAGAGTGGCGGTGAGTGCAGAGTGGCGGTGAGTGCAGAGTGGCGGTGAGTGCAGAGTGACAGTGAGTGCAGAGTGACAGTGAGTGCAGAGTGACAGTGAGTGCAGAGTGACAGTGAGTGCAGAGTGACAGTGAGTGCAGAGTGACAGTGAGTGCAGAGTGACAGTGAGTGCAGAGTGACAGTGAGTGCAGAGTGACAGTGAGTGCAGAGTGACTGCAGAGACAGCGTGTCAGGGTGCACATTGTGTGAGTGTGCAGAATGAGTGTGCAGGGTAAACAGTGTGTGACTATGCAGGGTGACATTGGGAGTGTGCGGGTGAGCAGTGTGTGAATGTTACGGGGCAGTGTGTGAGTGTGCAGAAAACACCACACACACATAACGCACACACAAACCACACACCTCAGTCTCTCAACACCACACACTTGTCACCACTCAACACAACACAGTCACCACCACACTCACTCCCCAGGCTCACCCCCACAGACTCACCAGCACACACTCACCAGCACACAGAAAACAACACACACAACAACACACCCCCAGCCGTCAATGAATGCTTTCACCATGCACAAACACCAACAACCATCATCCATCTGTGCACGCTTTTACCAAGCACACACCCACCAGCCGTCAGTGCACCCTTCCACCAGGCACACACACCTCCAGCCGGCAGTGCACTTTTCCACCAAGCAATCGCAGTATGGTACACTTTACTTTTAAACATATTCATATAAAGCACAGCATGCCACCATTGGTAAAATTACAATTCAACCAACATACTTCCACTACACACCACATGCACACACTCCATAACACATGGCAAAAAGACATTGGCATTTACAATGCCATTAGCTCAAACTCAAATAAATCCGAGCCCGATTGCATTTCTAATGCTTGTTACACTTGTTAACACTGTCTGGGCGTTGGTTGCACCTCATTATACCAGTTTAACATGCAAATATAGCAATAAGAAACAGAAAGGTGACCAGTCAGCGTCTGCAGAGACCCTTCCACTGCACCACAACTTGTGTCACTGCATTTTTAGTAACTTTTGAACAGTTTGAGCTAAAAACTTTTTTGAATCTGCAATTATACAGCAGATGATGGATTATGTGGCAAGAGTACATTTATGCGAAAAACGCCATGGCCACTTAATCGCTTAATTCCTGTTGCCCTGGTCAAAGTTGAAGGTAGCCCCCAGCCCGGACCTGGGATCTTGTGTCTAGAGAGTTATCCTTGTTATTTCATTGATTGGTTTAACTAAAAATAATAAAAATCACTTCATCCACTGAGCTGTTTTACATGAAGATTGCTAAAGAAAGCATGTGACAGCCAAAAAGACCAGCACAGTTTAAACCTCTCTAACTCAGCTGTCTTAGACAGCTGAGTTAGAGACAGCATAGGTCTCCAGTGCCCTCTGGAGTGGCGAGAGAGGCTGCTCCTTCCAATCCTGGTGCAGCTTTCATGCTGCGTGAAAGCAGCGCCAAGATTGGCAACTCCAGCTTCCTAGTCCCGCACTGGAGCCGGCCTTCCTGCCTGGACCCGAGAGAGGAGGAGGACGTCACACCAGGCACCAGGGCCAAAGTAAGTGTAATTTTTTAATGTATTAATAACATTTATTGTTTCCCTCCTGCCTCACTATCCTCTTTACATGCCAGCCACCACTACATAGGGAGACCTATTGACCTTGCCAATGCTTGTTTATTGAGCAGGACGAAAACACTGTGACAAGCCTGCAAGTGATGTTCTTTTACGACATCTTTGGCACAGAGCCACTAAGGTCGGTGTCAAAACTAAGCACGAGTGGTAGATAGATGAAAACATCTTCAATTGTAAACAGGATCATGTCTGTCATCTCTACTTCCCTCTTAAACTTCGGTTTATATCTCTGTAGATCTTTCTGTAGACACGTAGCACTTCCTGCTATGTAAATACCTTAAATGAGACACATTGCTGAGCGCAGAGAGATCCGAGACTGCATTTTATCTCATCAGTCTTACTGGAAGAAACGGGAGCTAGAATTTGACAAGAATGTGGCGTAAGGGCTGATGAGAGAAGAGGGCTGGGGTGAAAGAGTAAGACTTCCCTTCCACTCCAAAGTTCTTAGAATGAATCACTTGTTTAACAGAATGAATTAATTCCTAATGGATGTCTGTGACGTAGATCAGACTGTAAAGGACTTTGTTGGCAAGCAGTTTAAGATTTTGCTGCTTACTCAAACTTGCATTCGTAAACAGTGATAGAGTGGGAACACCAGCAAGCAATGAATATTGATTTTATTGTAGTCGCTAGTGGAAAAGTATCCTGCCAGCTAAATTATACCGGTGCCAGAGCTAGACTAAACAAGCAGCAGAGCCAGGTTGGCCATGGGGCACAAGATGCTGAGTGGGCTGGGGAGGCCAACAGGCTTCTTAAAGGGCCGATGGGCAGAGATCACCCCAACTCACACTCTGGGGTATAATTACAAGAAAAGTAATGGAGCCGGGCGATAGCCTTCTTGGCTTAACGCCGCGTACTGCCACTTTACAATTGCAGCACTGCACTCTATTTACAACAATACGGTGCAGCCCTGTGTTTCCCCCTGCGCTGATGCTAATTACAGCTGCCTAGCGCCAACACAGGCACCCTTGCCCCATATTTATGCCGCTCTTGTAAATATGGGGCAGTGTCAAAACCAATGGGTGTTGTGGTTGAACGCCCACCTCAACACCCATTGCCCTCTCCTTTCATGCTAAGTATAGCGTGAAAGGGTGCCTTACTTACAAGGCAGCGTTAAGCCACGTTAAGTGGCCTAATACTGCCTTGTAAATAAGGCTTAGCTCGTATCACCACAGGGACATCCAAAAAAGTTATGTTCCTGTGGCGATAGGGGCTTGACAATATGTCCTGTGAGCGAAAAGTGCAACGTTTTCAAACCACATACCTGATTTAATGCTGAAAGCAAGCAATGTTCCTGGTACAGCACAAGGCGCTGGCTTTTTATAACATGTAATCAGTGCTTTAAATGGGCCAGTACTGTCCGCTACGGAGTACCGACACTTTTTTCATTTTGAGAGGGAGAGTACCTGCACTCCTCAAGAGAAACCTGATACTTTTAATTGGAGAGTACTTGCACTTCTCAAGAGAAACGTAATACTTTTAATTGGAGGGTACCTGCACTCCTCAAGAGAAACCTGATACTTTTAATTGGAGAGTACTTGCACTTCTCAAGAGAAACGTAATACTTTTAATTGGAGAGTACTTGCACTTCTCAAGAGAAAAGAAAAGTACAGTACCTGCACTTCTATTTTTCCATTTCAAGAACTGTATGTAATGAGTTCTTATCATGTTTTGAGAAAAAAAGTGCAGGTACTAACCCAATTGAGTTTGGACCTTACCTCTTTTAGGAAACATCTAAAAACTTTTCTGTTCAATAAATAGTTGTCCTTTTGTATTCAGCCCTACTGAGAACACTTGTTAGCATTCAGCGCTGGGACGCCTCCGGGCAGCTATTCTGCGCTTTACAAAACTCATTTTCATTTCATTTCATTTCAAGCTAAAGACAGGGCTCGTGTACCCCTAACAGGGAGGTGTATTGGACAAGTGCTGAGAGATACTGGACCTGCTCCCTATAAGGGGGCTCCATCACGCTGTACAATATTACTCCAGCTCTAGTCATCTCGGCCACTGCTGTGTAATTAGATGAGCCAGGAGTGTGCCCTGATCTAAATACTTCTAATATTATTCACTAGAATTTACTATACAGTCCCTTCAGGTAAACCGGTGCTGCTGAGAATTGATTAGCTGCACAATTTAAGTTTATTCTTTTATGGTGAACCCCTCACGAGAGAGTTATTGTAGTTAATATTTATGTACCTTTCTTCTCCAAGGGATTTCTATGGCACTAAATATTAGCACTGAGAATGGAGTTCCACCAGTGAATATTAAGGATACACAGGTCTGTACCCCTCATCCCTGGGATTGTTGTAAGAGCTAGGTTCCCTTTGATGGGGTCTCACACCGGGGCCACCAAAAAAGATGCCTGGCCATTACACCCCCCTCCAGTCCCCACTCATATTGGTGTCTTGGCCTTACCTGTATTAACCACTGAGTGATCAATTGCCTGCGTAGGTAAACCAGTGGTTTTTACTTTGTTTTTTCTTTCTCCCCCTCCTTTGTTCTTCCTGTTATGATATAGAACATGTATCAGACGTCGCAATTATCCTTCCTTTACTTTATTTCCTGAATCACCCTTGATTCAGATGGTAGAATCAGTGAAGATCATGGCGATGTTGTGGGTTGTACATTAACAGTAACTGGTATTTCATATATCTGACCACCGTCTCAATTCTCATTGCTCATATTGAAAATGTAAACATGGATGGTTGTTCTTACTTTACATGTCTGTCGATACCTTTGGGTGTTTCTTATAAATGCCAATAAGCAATTATTTTTTTAAAGCATACGCAGGTCGATAAAGTAAATAATTCTTGTAACAGACGCAAATGCATGCTTATTCCCAACATGCAAACGGATTTCATAATTAGAAAGACAGATCAATTGGCTTTGTCAGTGATTGTTATGAGCCGCTAGACTCCTGCTAGTAATGGTGCAAGAGTCACTAGTCACTGAGTTTATATTATGTCACTTCATATCTTATCTTAGTGAAGCCTTGGTGCAAGGTTTCAACTAAGTCATTCTTCACTGTATATCAATCGAACATAACTAACTTTGGAACTCCTACAGCACTTTGCTGGACACTCATAATATATATAATATAAGAAACATTGCAGAATATATCAATGTATAGCTAAAGCACAAAAAGTGCTTTCTCATTACCAGGGACGCTGGGCTTAAGCATTTCATAGATAGTGGGATTTTCCCCACAATTATGGATTTGCAGGAGAAGCTTCGCGGGCATCCAAGATGGACGCGTGAGCACAGAGCTCCCGAGACCCTCGCCGCCCTTTGCCAGTGTCCTGACATATATCCTGATTTCGAAGATGGGCTTTTGAAGGCGAACTTTGGCTGATCTCAATACTCTTTTGAAAATTTAATTCGGACTTCGGGGGAGGCACCTGCATCGACTTGAACTTTTGCGGCCTGCTCCAGGACGAGGCCGGGGGCTCTATTAACTTGCAGGCTGTGGAGTAGTTGAATAACAGCGGCTAGAGGGGCTTTTCCCCCGGACGGCCTCGTTTCAACTTTCAGTTTCGTTTTCTACTCCGGGCTTTGTCAGATCGGAAGACGGCTCAGATCTATCCCAGCTCCGGCTTGGCTTTGCCCTATAGCCGTGTGTCACCATCTGTGAGTGCCTCGTATCCAGCTTTTTCAACTTTTACATTGTTCTGGCACACTTTAGTTGATTTTTGGCATCGCTACCATCGCCATTTTCACCAGGTCTTGTGGGCCTCTTCTGGGCACTTTTTCTAATATGGCCACCGGACCCGAAACCGAGAAGCGCAAGACTAAGATGCCTCTCCGTGGGGGACAGATTCAAACCAAACGTGATGGATCGCTACACTCGTCCTAAGGGATCTCCCAGTGGCACTGGCTGTACTCCTGAACACCCTACGGCGGATCCTGCCGCTGCTTCAGAACTGTCCCTACAGGATGTTATGAGCGCAATTGCCAGCATGAAGGCTTCAATGGGGCAACAGTATGAGGCCCTTGCCTCGAAGATCGACACGGTGGCTGTTGATGTCACTTTGATCAGAGCAGACCTGGCGAAAACTAACGAGAGGGTCAAGTCGTTGGATTTAAAGAAGACCTCCAGCCTGACCACCGATGTCTCAGACATGCAGACAGAAGTCGGTAATCTGCGTTCCTCACACGAACTGATTGCCCGTCGACTTGAGGATTTCGAAAATAGGGCCCGGCGTAATAACGTACGCATCATCAGAGTACCTGAAAACCCCGAAAACTCTGCGACCGACCTCCTGGTGAAGATCTGGTCCTGAATCATCTCGCCCCCACTGGACTCAGTACATTTTTTGCTGTGGAGCGTGCCCATCGAGTTCCGGGTGGGAAGCCGAAGCCGGGTGCCCCCCCGAGACCTATCATTGCCAAACTTTTCCAATTTCGGGACAGAGATGCCATCTTGCAGGCTTCTCGGGTAGGTGGCCCTGTAAAGTTCGAGAACGCTTCCATTAACTTCTACCCCGACTTTACCCAGCTGGTCCAAAGGCAGAGAATGGGGTTTCAGGGGGTGAAGCGAAGGCTGCGAGACTTGTGCCTTAAGTACGCCATGCTGTTTCCAACTAGACTTCGGATTGAATATGAGGATCGGACTTTTTTCTTTGATCGTCCGGACAGCGTCAGTGACTGGCTTGATTCTTTGCCTAAAAGGGATGATCGATCAGAGCACCCTGGCGGTGCAGAGGGTGGTTCGCCGGAGTAAGAGTGACACTGTGGCTCCCGACGTCTGAACATTTCAATTGTTTCTTCAGCTGGGTTCGAATATTGTGTTTTTCTTGTGTCCTATTTTAGATTGGCCCGAGGGTGGCGGGGGGAAGTGGGACTCTTTCCTTCTCCTGGGTTTCTTTTTGTAGATTAGTTAATGTCTGGGCGACAGGCACACTGCAAGTTGGGGTGGCTTTTGAGTCGTACGCAGGGGTGGAGGGTGGGGGGCGTTGTAACGGGTTCAAGTTGGGGGGTGGTGGGGGGGGGTTTGTTTGTTTGTTATTTCTCACAAGGCACCGTAATGTATTCTCTTTTGTTTCGATCATTGTGTTCCGTGCGGGGTGTGCTCTGCATTCTTCCCAGGGATGGGGGGTAGTGAGTTGAGACTGCCGTCTTGGAATGTTAACGGGTTGGGTGATAGGATAAAAAGTGGGGTTGTGCTGCAGTTCCCGAGACGTCATTCCCCTGATGTTGTTCTTCTGCAAGAAACGCACTTAATCGGTAACGCATGTCAAGCTATGAATAGACGTGGATATTGCCTAGTAGCCCTCTCCGGATTTACTTCTGGCTCTAGGGGGGGTGGGCATTCTGGTTCGGTCCTCTCTCCCCCTTGAAATTGATGATGTATTACTTGACGACAGAGGGCGCTATGCTGCTCTCACTGGTAGGTGGGAGGGGAAGACACTCTCTATACTCACAATCTATGTCCCCCCGGGCATGCAGACTTCCACCTTTGCTGATATTGGGCGGGTTATTCTAGGGCTTCCTGAAGGTCTGGTAATCCTGGGTGGGGACTTCAATTCCATTGTCTCTGGCACTTCGGATCGCTTCCCTCCTAGGGACTTAGCTAGGTCTCAGCTGTGGTTGAGTGAGTTGTTGGAGACCTTTGGGCTTATAGACAGTTGGAGGTTGATGCATCCTACGCAGTTACAGTATACCCTCCACTCAGGGGCCCACAGGACCCTTTCCCGGCTTGACTATTTTTTAATGCCAGCTGCCCAATCCTCCTCTGTTGGACAAATTTGACATCTTCCAAGGGGCATTTCGGATCATTCTCCCCTGTGGTTGTGCGTGGAAGCCGGAGTGGGTGGTGAGGGCAGGGTAGCTCCCATAAACCCCTGGTATTTTCGAAATCCTAAGACCCGCTCTGAACTGATAAAATCTATTGATCATTACTTCCTTGATAATGTGGGGTCAGTTTCTTCATCCGTGTCATTATGGGAGGCTTTCAAGACGGTCATACGTGGGCATTCTTTGTTGTTGATTGCTGCTGCCAAGAAGGCCAAATGTGAGGAACTGGTACGCCTTGAGACTGATATAACTGTGCTTGAGAGTGACCTTGAGGCGGGTGTAACCCGTTCTAAACTGCATTCCCTCAGCCTGAAACAATCTGATTATAAAGCACTGGTGACCGATGCTGCTAAAGTGATGAACAGAGAGCAACAGGGCAGGTTGTACGATGTGGGCGATAAAGCTGGTAAATTGATTGCGTGGCTCGATAAGAAGGAAAGAGTGAATCGTTTTGTCCCTGTTATTGAACGGACGGATAGAGTGTGTGTCGCTGACCCAGTTGGGATTGTTGAATGTTTTGTAGATCATTTCCAAACTGTGTATTCGTCGGTCTGTGATAGAGATGAGGAGGATTCCCAGTTGTTGTTACGGGACATTGCATTGTCCTGCCTCTCCGACTCTGATAGAGACCTCATGGATGCCCCTCTCATGACAGACGAAGTCACGGTTGCCATCCGTTCCCTTCTTTCCGGTAAGGCTATGGGTCCCAATGGTTTGCCCATTGAACTATACAAATTGCGACCCGGCAAAATGGCACCCTATCTAAGGGGAATGTTCCTTGAGGCACTGGACTCTGGTTCTCTCCCTGCAGATCAGCGACTGGCCACTATCGTGGTAATTCATAAGGAGGGTAAGCCCGTGACCGTTGTGCCTCGTATAGACCTATCTCACTTTTAAATGCCAAACCTAAAATTTTAGCCAAATTGTTAGCTAATCGCTTGATCAAGGTGATCAGTGACTTGATCCATCCGGATCAGTCCGGTTTCATCCCACATCGCAATACCGCCCTTAATTTTCGGCGACTCCATGGAGTTCTCGCGAGGGCTGGGACTCTCTCTGAGCCGGCCATTTTGGCTTCCTTGGACGCTACGATGGCTTTTGATACAATAGAATGGCCGTATCTTTGGGCGGCTCTCGCAAAGTATTCATCGCCTGGGTGAAACTTCTCTATGAGAAGCCTCTGGCTCAGGTGGTGGTTAATGGAAAGGTGTCTGGTACATTTGCTCTTGGGAGAGGCACTCGGCAGGGCTGCCCGCTGTCTCCTCTGTTATTTGCCCTTGCACTGGAGCCGTTGGCCGCGTGGCTCCGATGGGAGCCCTCGATAAAGGGCATTCGGTGGACCCCGGATTTTGAGGATCGGATCTCGCTCTATGCGGACGACATCCTTTTGACCCTCACATCCCCACAGAATCTCTGAATGTGCTATTTGACGTGTTAACCTCCTTTGGAAAGAACTCAGGTCTCATTATTAACTGGACGAAATCTTGTGTCTATGTGCTAGCAGGAGGCTTCCTCCGCTGCCTCGCAGATTCAAAATTCATGTAACCTATACTGGTTTTAAGTATCTGGGGATTTATGTCTCCTTGGATCCTGCCGTTCACCGTGAGCGCAATCTGCTTCCCCCTCTCCAGTGGCTGAAACTTGATGTTACGCGCTGGCGTCAGTTGCCGCTGTCGCCGCTAGGGCGTGCGGCCCTCTTCAAGATGATGTCGCTGCTGAGATTCTTGTACGCACTCCAAAACTCTTTTGACCCCATTCCTTCAAGCTATTTTCGGGAAGTGGAAAGCCTGCAGAGGCGTTTGGTTTGGGACGGGCGTGCGCCCATTGCTCTCCCCAAACTTACGCTTCCCTGGTACGATGGGGGCATTGCTCTCCCAGATATCAGGCACTACTATTGGGCCTCTCAATTAAGTGCAGTCAACCATGCAACCTACGCACCCGGTCCTACCCCTCCTTTTGAGATGGACAAACACCTCTTACCAGGTGGGAATTACAGCAGGGCGCTTTATTCCAAGGGGGTTGACAAGACACTGGCAGGGCCTACTAAAATTGCTGTGCGAGTTTGGCATGATGCGAACGCTGCTTTGGGATGGTGTGATAGACTAACTTGTGCAACCCCATTGTATGCATCTGAAAGATTGGGTGGTCTGTGGAGGACGAAAGGTTTCGAGAAATGGGACATGATTGGCATCAGCAGAGTGGGTGACCTCTGGTCCAAGGGGAATGTTAAGACCTTTTAAGCGCTGAGGGCGGAATATGAGCTTGGCGACAAGGAATTCTTTAGATATGTGCAGGTGCGCCATGCTTTACTGTCTGTTTTTGCTGTGGGCACTGATATTCCAGTGTCCTCGCCTCTTGAAGACCGTATATGGATGGCTATGTACCTGACAGCACAATCTCATTAATTTATAAAAAGCTGATTAATAATCGAGCTGATCTACTTACTCGTCTCAGGGAGGCATGGACTGCTGACGGGTTGGAGCTGGACGACGAGGATTGGCAATCTGCGTTGTCATCGCCTAAGGAGGTGGCCATACCTGCTCGCCTTCGGTTTGTCCAGCTTAAGATCCTACACTGGTCCTAGTTTGGTTTGAATGGGTTATTCTTTAGATGGGTTGTGCAAGCGTGGTTGTGGCATGACGGGTACCTTCCTCCACATTCTATGGGAATGTCTGGAGGTGGTGGCCTTTTGGGCCCGAGTGCATGCTGAGATGGAGGGGGTCACTGGAGTGTCGCTGCCGCCCGAAGCCAGGCGCTGCCTATTGAACGTGTGGGAGCCGAATGATTATAATGTTGCTCAGACCCGATGGGCGACCCTCGGTAACATGATAGCCAAGAGAGATATTGCACAGCTGTGGGGTTCCCAGAGGCCGCCCACGGTATCGGTATGGATGGAAAACATGGACTGGTGCATGTTTCAGGAAAATATGTGTAATAAGAAAGGGGTATCCCCGACTAGAGTTCCTAATTCGGGATGGGTACAGTGTTTGAGAGAAACAAGTTATTAGGAACTGGTTTTCACTAAAGGGCAGAACCTGACAAGCGACAGCAAACACTATAAAGAGACAAAGTGCATGGTACAAAATTATGGACTTTATTTTATTAAGTTATAGTTATTGTATAAAAAACATTGTTACTTCATCACAAATTTTTGTTATGTGCGTGCTTCCACTATACATGTGATAGTTAGATCTACATATATATACACATTATTATGTCCTTAGTGCACTTCAATACATTTCAAAAAGGATTATGATTTGGGCACTGTATGAAAGCTTGTTTTAGCACACTATACATAAAAACATGGCTAGGAATGACATCTACGCGCGTTTCGGCTGAGGGCCTTCATCAGAGAGCCATGTGAGTATCCAAATGAACCTATGCACATAAAGAAATATAAACAGTAAAAACGTTTGTCAGTGTCTGTGTAATGCCCTAAATATTTACATGTTAAATGACCTAAGTAGTTATATTACATTTATACAGTGATAGAAAACAAGACAATAGTGTCCTATAAGTGCTCAAACCTGTCCTAATATATACAGTTATATACAATTTATTGCCCATTCAGGCTAGTATAACATGATTCTATACATATGGTATTAATCCTGATTTTTTGTGTACAAGTTTAATTACATGAGAATGCTATATTGCAATATACTTCAAGGTGGGGCAGGTGGAGAAAAGAGAGGTACATACGGTGATTATCTGTACAACATTCAATAAAATTTGTGTTAACCACCTATGGATCACTGATATTTGTAGGGGGGGGGGGGTTTGGGGGGAAAGAGAAGGTACCTGTATAATTGGTCCTACATAGTTGAGGGGCTACGAATTCCTGATGCCAATGAAGCAGGTATGCAGGTAATCTACACGTCGGGAGACATGAATAGCGAACGGGATTAGTAAAGGTTGTTCTAGTTTAAGAGAGCGATAGTAACCAAAGCATTGGGGGACAGATAAATACCTGTAAGTTATGCTCAATTGTTGTCTAAATGGAGATCTGTGGACGATTCTTCAAGCGCTGTAAGTCTACATTACGGGAGATATAAACAATGGCAGATTTGGAAAGGACATTCTGACGGCTGCTCTTTTAGTTGGTAAAACACAGATATAAACATAGCCTGCGACAGCTAAGTACCTTTTGGTTGTGTCCACTAGGTGTCCAATGGGGGTCTGTGGGTTTCTTCACAGGCGGTGAAATTTTAACGAGCGGGTGCCGTCATGGTAAAAATGCTGCGGTAAAGGTCTAAACGGCAAAAAGACAAAGCCGAAGATATTTAATCAGGCTGTGTTAGAGAGCGGGCATGGACGCTGTGTAATCGGGCAGAGCGTCGGGATCTGTGAGACAGTGCTTACCTGATAGTCGAATTCCGTTCACCTTCCAATGTGGGGGTCTGCCGGCGTCTGCATAAGTAGAGCCAGGTGTGGGAAGGACTGAATTACGCCGGGTGGATTTTAACCGCGGGATTCGCGTGAGAAGACCAATACGAGTCCCTGTTTAGTCGGACAAGGAAATAGATGATGGTCTATATGTTATAGCGTCACTGGACAGTCCTGGAGCTCGGCGGACATGTTAGAAGGGTGAAACAGACCCTTATTTACTAGATATTTTACATAATTCATATCAGTTTAGCCAGCCTTTAAGGGACGTGAGAAGACCAATACGAATCCGTGTTTAGTCGGACAATGAAATGGATGATGGTCAGTATGTTACAGCGTCATTAGACAGTCCTGGAACTCGGCGGACATGTTAGAAGGGTGAAACCAACCCTTATGTACTACATATTTTACGTAATTCATATCAGCTTAACCAGGCTGCAAGGGACGGTGGGCAGATGCACAATGTGTCTATGTGTCAGTGGTGTCAGGTAGTCAAAAGGTTTCCGAACTGGAAAGACATAGGAACCTATTTTTAACCATAATTATATTTCAGTACTTGGTCCCATGGTATTTCGTTGTTCATGCCCTTTGAATAGGTATCCAGGGTAAAGATCCAGTATACCTCGCGACATTTACGCACCTGTGTGCTGAGTGTGCCGGATGATTTACGGATTTTTTCCAGGATGAACCAGCGAATGTCGTTTGGATTATGTTTGGCTTCTTGGTAGTGTTTAACCAGGGGGGCTTGCATTTTACCTGTGCGGGTAGCTGACCTGTGCTCCGATAGGCGCGTTGACATCATCCTTGCTGTTTCGCCTACGTAGCCCATGTTACATGGGCAAAGTAGGAGATAGACCACATTGGTGGTTTTGCAGTTAGTTAAAGTTTGCGAACGAACAGTGTTATTATTGAAATTCAGTTCCTTGGTTTCAACTGCAAATTCACAGGCAGTACAGTCAAGACACTTGTAGTTGCCTACCACTGGTGTCATGTGAGTGAGGGCTCTTTGTGTGAGGGCTTTTTTGTTAGGTTCCATTCTTGATCTTACAACCAGGCCTTTAAGGTTTTTATTTTTCCTGTATGCAAACACTGGCTTAGGAAGCTGGCTTTCTTTGGGTTTTGTTGCATTGAGGATGTGCCAATTTGAAAATATAATGTGTTGGAGCTTTGCATTCATAGTAGAGTGTCTGGTTACAAAGACCATCTTGGATTGAGGTTCTTTGATTTGAGGTGTTAGTAGGTGCTGTCTGTCAAAGAACCTTGCTCTCTTGTATGAATCACGGACTAGACGCTTGGGGTATCCACGAGATATGAATTTGAGTTTCATTTCGGCTGCTCTTTTATCGAAGTCTGTAACAGAGGAGCAGTTCCTTCGAACCCGAAGGAACTGACTGAACGGGATGCTAGATTTCTGGGTTTTAGGGTGATAGCTGGTGTAGTGTAGTAGCGTGTTGCGAGCAGTTGGCTTCACATACAGATCTACACTCAAGCGGTTGTTGTTATTAATGATATTGATGTCTAAAAACTCCACATGCGTCTGGCTAGATGTAGCAGTAAAGTGGATGTTCTTATCACATAAATTTAGCCAGGACACAAAGGTAGACAGTGGTTCTGTTTCTGAAGTCCAGATGAAAAAAATATCATCAATGTAGCGAGCCCATGAGGAAATGGACTCGCTGAAGGGGGCAATTTCGTTATAAATGAATTTGGACTCAAATTCAGCCATGTATATGTTGGCTACGGTGGGCGCACATGAAGCCCCCATGCTGACACCCATGGTTTGTTGGTAGAGGGAACCATTAAAGTCAAAAGTATTTTCTGATAAGACTATTTTTAAGCAGTCCAGAATGAAATCTTTGGGGCAATCAATTTGGTAGGCGTCAATGAACCAGGAGACAGCTTTGATGGCTCCTGGTTGGGGAATATTGGAATATAGGGCCTCTATATCCATGGTGGCTAGCCATTGTCTTTCAGGGTCAAATGTGAGACATTCCACGATGTTAATGATGTCTCTGGTGTCCTTGACGTGAGATGGAGTTTTTGGAACATGAGGCCTTAAGATGGTATCAATGTATTTGGACAAGGGCTCTGTAACGGATCCAATGGTAGAGACTATGGGTCTGTACGGTGGATCATGACTGTTTTTATGTATCTTTGGCACTCCATATATTGCTGCCATTTTGGGTTGGCGAACATTAAGGAATTGCCACTCCTTTTCACAGATCACATTGTCGTCAAGAGCCTTAGTTGTTAAGGACAAAATTGCAGATTGAACTCTTTTTGTGGGATCTTTTTGAACTGGGATGTAGTGGTTGGTATTATGTAGTAATGCCTCCATATTCAGTATGTATTGGTTAGTGTCTATTACAACTATGCCTCCCCCTTTGTCGCAACATTTGATCGTGATGTCTTTGTCGGTTTTTAGTTCCGCCAGGGCTTGATGCTCCTCATATGAAATGTTGAAACTAGGAGGGGGTATATATTTAGTGGCAGCTGTAAGTTTATTGTACACTACATGCTCAAATGTGGCAATTTCTGGCGATACTTGTTCTAGAGTTGGCAAGAAAGTGGATGCCGGTTTAAGACCTGATAGATTGGTAGCATCTTCCACTTCTGAGTTGCTGGATTCAAAGAAGTTTTGGAGTCTGATCTTTCTAAAGAAGGCCATGAGGTCTTTAAAGAGTTCAAATCTGTTGATGTTGCAGTGAGGAACGAAGGAAAGCCCTTTGGTTAATAACCTTTCTGTTGCTGGGGTAAGGGATTTACTACTCAGATTGAAAATTGGTATTTCTTCTAGTCGCGCCAGTATTGTGCATGGCGGGTCACAAGAAATTGGTTGGGGTTGGAGTATATTGCTGGAGCTTCCTGATAGTTCTGAGGAGGAGGAGGGTAAGCATGCATCAAAGGGCCTGGATATTGAGGGTTGGGGGGCGGTGGATAATGTTGGTTGTATTGTTGTGAGTTGCCCCTGTATCGTGGCTGGTATCTGGGTTTCCAGCGTCCCTGGGGGTTCCCTCGTCTGGATAAAAAAGGCCTGTTACCTCTATTTTGTCCTCCTCTTTGCTGCCCTCCTTGATCTGGGTCGCTGGTAGTACTTTCATTATCAGACCCAGATGTGTTGGAGAAGGTGGTCACTTTTTTGGGGATGGGTTGTTGATTTGAGGCATAAGAGTTGTCGCCCAGAGGTTCTGGTTGATAGTAATTTTCAGCCAGATAAGGGTAAACTTTTTCATTGCTAAAGTATTGGATATCTTTTTTAAGTTTATCCGTTTTCCTCTTTAGGAGATAGTCATTGTATGACTGCAGATCTTTTTCCATCTCCTCTAGTTTCTTTATTGCATCTTCTTTAGCTGTGTTGTTTTTGAGTTTAAGTTCTAATTCTGCTATTTCTGCTAGAAGGGTCTCTACTAGATGTTTAGCAGTTTCCACTATTAACATCATGAGATCCCTCGAGCATCTGTTTGCTATGAGGGACCATCTTTCTAGGAATCTTCTTATCTGGACGAATAACCCAGGAATATTTTTAACTCGTAAGCCCTGGGGGATGACTCCAGCCTTTAAATATTGGAGCATAAAATGGCCGTGCAGTTCTATTCTTTTTGTTTTTTTCTTTAGGGCTAATAGTTGTTGGTAGTCAGTATTTTGTAAATTTGTGCTTACCGGGTTTTCTGTAGCAGCTAATTCACCTACCATGGATACAAAGTCATCATCAGAAAACCCAAATGTGAGTAGTTTGTCCATATTGGATAAGTGGGAAAACAAGGGATAGAGGAAGGGCAAGATGGAGTGGATAGGTGAACAGAGTGGGCAATACAAAAGTATAAAAGATGGTACAGGTTTGAGGTATAGGGTTGAGCTAAAATTAAAACAAAACTAACTAAACCCCCGCACAGACAGGCTGTGGAGAAAATATGTGTAATAAGAAAGGGGTATCCCCGACTAGAGTTCCTAATTCGGGATGGGTACAGTGTTTGAGAGAAACAAGTTATTAGGAACTGGTTTTCACTAAAGGGCAGAACCTGACAAGCGACAGCAAACACTATAAAGAGACAAAGTGCATGGTACAAAATTATGGACTTTATTTTATTAAGTTATAGTTATTGTATAAAAAACATTGTTACTTCATCACAAATTTTTGTTATGTGCGTGCTTCCACTATACATGTGATAGTTAGATCTACATATATATACACATTATTATGTCCTTAGTGCACTTCAATACATTTCAAAAAGGATTATGATTTGGGCACTGTATGAAAGCTTGTTTTAGCACACTATACATAAAAACATGGCTAGGAATGACATCTACGCGCGTTTCGGCTGAGGGCCTTCATCAGGGAGCCATGTGAGTATCCAAATGAACCTATGCACATAAAGAAATATAAACAGTAAAAACGTTTGTCAGTGTCTGTGTAATGCCCTAAATATTTACATGTTAAATGACCTAAGTAGTTATATTACATTTATACAGTGATAGAAAACAAGACAATAGTGTCCTATAAGTGCTCAAACCTGTCCTAATATATACAGTTATATACAATTTATTGCCCATTCAGGCTAGTATAACATGATTCTATACATATGGTATTAATCCTGATTTTTTGTGTACAAGTTTAATTACATGAGAATGCTATATTGCAATATACTTCAAGGTGGGGCAGGTGGAGAAAAGAGAGGTACATACGGTGATTATCTGTACAACATTCAATAAAATTTGTGTTAACCACCTATGGATCACTGATATTTGTAGGGGGGGGGGGGGGTTTGGGGGGAAAGAGAAGGAGAAACGGAGAGAAGGAGATGAAAAGCGAAGAAAAGAAGGAGAAACGGAGAGAAGGAGATGAAAAGCGAAGAAAAGAAAAGAAAAGAAATTTGTAAAGAAGAAGGTGGAAGAGAAATAAGGAAAAATAGAAAAGAAAGAAGGGAAGAAAGACAGAGGAGGAGAAGAAAAAGGGGAAGGGATGGAGAGGTTCAGATGAGTGTGGAAAACCGGTGCTGTACCTGGATGAAAATCGGTGCAGAGTCTCACAGGAAGGAAAGTTAGTTGGTCTGATATGCAGGGCTGTCTGTCTTAAAGCGTAGGTTACTGGATAGTGACACAATATAAAATGTACAGAGGTTAGTGGTCCAGATAGAGGAGATGTTCCAAGAATGTAGTGGGAAAGCTAGAGAGCAGATGGATACCTTTGGTTGGGTGTTTTGTTCGTTTATTCTTTGGTCAGTTATCCTGATACCTATATATCTGATGAGAGTAGGTGGCTCTAGGATACAAAAGGACATGAAGAGGAATTATAAAAGTTATATTAAAGTCCCATCAGATTTAGACTGTGGAGTATGGCAAAGATAGTACCTGTATAATTGGTCCTACATAGTTGAGGGGCTACGAATTCCTGATGCCAATGAAGCAGGTATGCAGGTAATCTACACGTCGGGAGACATGAATAGCGAACGGGATTAGTAAAGGTTGTTCTAGTTTAAGAGAGCGATAGTAACCAAAGCATTGGGGGACAGATAAATACCTGTAAGTTATGCTCAATTGTTGTCTAAATGGAGATCTGTGGACGATTCTTCAAGCGCTGTAAGTCTACATTACGGGAGATATAAACAATGGCAGATTTGGAAAGGACATTCTGACGGCTGCTCTTTTAGTTGGTAAAACACAGATATAAACATAGCCTGCGACAGCTAAGTACCTTTTGGTTGTGTCCACTAGGTGTCCAATGGGGGTCTGTGGGTTTCTTCACAGGCGGTGAAATTTTAACGAGCGGGTGCCGTCATGGTAAAAATGCTGCGGTAAAGGTCTAAACGGCAAAAAGACAAAGCCGAAGATATTTAATCAGGCTGTGTTAGAGAGCGGGCATGGACGCTGTGTAATCGGGCAGAGCGTCGGGATCTGTGAGACAGTGCTTACCTGATAGTCGAATTCCGTTCACCTTCCAATGTGGGGGTCTGCCGGCGTCTGCATAAGTAGAGCCAGGTGTGGGAAGGACTGAATTACGCCGGGTGGATTTTAACCGCGGGATTCGCGTGAGAAGACCAATACGAGTCCCTGTTTAGTCGGACAAGGAAATAGATGATGGTCTATATGTTATAGCGTCACTGGACAGTCCTGGAGCTCGGCGGACATGTTAGAAGGGTGAAACAGACCCTTATGTACTAGATATTTTACATAATTCATATCAGTTTAGCCAGCCTTTAAGGGACGTGAGAAGACCAATACGAATCCGTGTTTAGTCGGACAATGAAATGGATGATGGTCAGTATGTTACAGCGTCATTAGACAGTCCTGGAACTCGGCGGACATGTTAGAAGGGTGAAACCAACCCTTATGTACTACATATTTTACGTAATTCATATCAGCTTAACCAGGCTGCAAGGGACGGTGGGCAGATGCACAATGTGTCTATGTGTCAGTGGTGTCAGGTAGTCAAAAGGTTTCCGAACTGGAAAGACATAGGAACCTATTTTTAACCATAATTATATTTCAGTACTTGGTCCCACGGTATTTCGTTGTTCATGCCCTTTGAATAGGTATCCAGGGTAAAGATCCAGTATACCTCGCGACATTTACGCACCTGTGTGCTGAGTGTGCCGGATGATTTACGGATTTTTTCCAGGATGAACCAGCGAATGTCGTTTGGATTATGTTTGGCTTCTTGGTAGTGTTTAACCAGGGGGGCTTGCATTTTACCTGTGCGGATAGCTGACCTATGCTCCGATAGGCGCGTTGACATCATCCTTGCTGTTTCGCCTACGTAGCCCATGTTACATGGGCAAAGTAGGAGATAGACCACATTGGTGGTTTTGCAGTTAGTTAAAGTTTGCGAACGAACAGTGTTATTATTGAAATTCAGTTCCTTGGTTTCAACTGCAAATTCACAGGCAGTACAGTCAAGACACTTGTAGTTGCCTACCACTGGTGTCATGTGAGTGAGGGCTCTTTGTGTGAGGGCTTTTTTGTTAGGTTCCATTCTTGATCTTACAACCAGGTCTTTAAGGTTTTTATTTTTCCTGTATGCAAACACTGGCTTAGGAAGCTGGCTTTCTTTGGGTTTTGTTGCATTGAGGATGTGCCAATTTGAAAATATAATGTGTTGGAGCTTTGCATTCATAGTAGAGTGTCTGGTTACAAAGACCATCTTGGATTGAGGTTCTTTGATTTGAGGTGTTAGTAGGTGCTGTCTGTCAAAGAACCTTGCTCTCTTGTATGAATCACGGACTAGACGCTTGGGGTATCCACGAGATATGAATTTGAGTTTCATTTCGGCTGCTCTTTTATCGAAGTCTGTAACAGAGGAGCAGTTCCTTCGAACCCGAAGGAACTGACTGAACGGGATGCTAGATTTCTGGGTTTTAGGGTGATAGCTGGTGTAGTGTAGTAGCGTGTTGCGAGCAGTTGGCTTCACATACAGATCTACACTCAAGCGGTTGTTGTTATTAATGATATTGATGTCTAAAAACTCCACATGCGTCTGGCTAGATGTAGCAGTAAAGTGGATGTTCTTATCACATAAATTTAGCCAGGACACAAAGGTAGACAGTGGTTCTGTTTCTGAAGTCCAGATGAAAAAAATATCATCAATGTAGCGAGCCCATGAGGAAATGGACTCGCTGAAGGGGGCAATTTCGTTATAAATGAATTTGGACTCAAATTCAGCCATGTATATGTTGGCTACGGTGGGCGCACATGAAGCCCCCATGCTGACACCCATGGTTTGTTGGTAGAGGGAACCATTAAAGTCAAAAGTATTTTCTGATAAGACTATTTTTAAGCAGTCCAGAATGAAATCTTTGGGGCAATCAATTTGGTAGGCGTCAATGAACCAGGAGACAGCTTTGATGGCTCCTGGTTGGGGAATATTGGAATATAGGGCCTCTATATCCATGGTGGCTAGCCATTGTCTTTCAGGGTCAAATGTGAGACATTCCACGATGTTAATGATGTCTCTGGTGTCCTTGACGTGAGATGGAGTTTTTGGAATATGAGGCCTTAAGATGGTATCAATGTATTTACTACTACTAAATTGAGAAAAATCCTAATTTTAAGACTTTCGGTGTTCACAGAAGGCATTTAGGAGTCGTAAAGTTAGTAGTCCTAACTTTACTACTACTAAATTGAGAAAAATCATAATTTTAGGACTTTCGGTATTCACAGAAGGCATTTAGGAGTCCTAAAGTTAGGAGTCCTAACTTCTGTGAATAACTAAATGAGTAAGTTCATTCTGTGAATACCAAAAGTAGTAAGTGCATTCTGTGAATGCCAAAAGTAGTAAGTTCATTCTGTGAATACCAAAAGTAGTAAGTGCAATCTGTGAATACCAAAACAGTAGAAAGTTTAGGATTGAGTCTTAAATTCATTTTGTGAATCGGGCCCCAGGTCTTTAAGTGGAAGCTTTTTCAATATATGTACAAGCCACAGTTGATGGTTATTTATCTTAGGCAACTAACAACCAGTGACAAAGCCAATCGCCCTGACTTATTGTAGGTATGTTACTCGATGTATCATATATCTGTATGAAATGACAGAAACAGCAAAATACAAGTCGGATGGCACACTATGTTAAGCACATTTTTTTAGCTTACGTGTTTTAAGCCACGCCAATATTTATATTGGCCACGCCCCTTTGAGAGATCCCCCAGTTTATTCATCCTACTTAAAGCCCTGTTGATACCTCATACCTTCAGATCAAGTTCACGCTATATAAAAGTCTGAGAAAAAAATATTGTAGCCATGCCCTTGCACAAGGAAAAATTTCTCCTGGCTAGTATTATTTGGACATCTGTAATTTTTCCCTAGATATGCTGACCATTGATTTGGTCAGTGTTTGACCACTACTTTTCATTATCTAATCTCTGCAGGACAGTTGCAACGGTACATTATTGAACTCTGACCCCAGAAGTCTTGCTCCAATCGTACAAGTGACCGTAGACATGTATTTGTCTAGGACAGACAAAGAATACAGGAACAATGATCAACACAACCTCTTTGTATTTTTTTTGTAAAGTTTCCATACGAGCATGAATCTTTCTTGTCTCCATAGTTTTATAGGACTGTCCACGAGAAAGACACTGATGTAATGTGGTGTTTCATTTGGTGCCCTGAATTACAAGCTGTACAAAAGGGGGTGGTGATGGACGGAGCATCTTAACCAATTAAACACTCACATCCAGTCAACAGATCTGGGCTTAATCCATCACTGTTCTTTAGCCCAATCTGCCACCCCAGTTTAGAGATGGCCATATGCAAATCCGTCTGACCCTGTGCCTCATGGGAACAGTCCAGCCCGAATTGCCAAGCCATGCCTTCCCTGGACCGGAAACAAGCTTCCTAGGACCGGTTTCTGGCATTACAGCCGTCTTTAGTCAGGCTTGCTTGAATCCAGTGGCAAAGTGAGCAAGGGACTCACGTCTGAGCATACCCTGCCAATTTATGGCGAACAAAGCGGTACAAAAGGGGGTGGTGATGGACGGAGCATCTGAATCAATCAAACACTCACACCCAGTCAATAGATCTGGGTCTAATCCATCACTGTTCTTTAGCCCACTCTGCCACCCCCAGTTCAGACATGGCCATATGCAAATCAGTCTGACCCTGTGCCTCATTGGAACAGTCCAGCCCGAACTGCCAATCCATGCCTTCCCTGGACTGGAAACAAGCTTCCTAGGACCGGTTTCTGGCATTACAGCCGTCTTCAGCCAGGCTTGCTTGAATCCAGTGGCAAAGCGGGCAAGGGACTCACGTCTGAGCATACCCTGCCCACTTATGGTTGGGTGGTGATGGACGGAGCAGCTGAACGAATCAAACACTCACACCCAGTCAACAGATCTGGGTTTAATCCATCACTGTTCTTTAGCCCACTCTGCCACCCCAGTTCAGACATGGCCATATGTAAATCAGTCTGACCCTGTGCCTCATGAGAACAGTCCAGTCCAAACTGCCAAGCCATGCCTTCCCTGGACCGGAAACAAGCTTCCTAGGTCCGGTTTCTGGCATTACAGCCGTCTTCAGCCTGGCTTGCTTGAATCCAGTGGCAAAGTGAGCAAGCGACTCACGTCTGAGCATACCCTGCCAACTTATGGTGAACAAAGCGGTACAAAAAGGGGTGGTGATGGACGGAGCATCCGAACCAATCAAACACTCACAGCCAGTCAACAGATCTGGGTTTAATCCATCACTGTTCTTTAGCCCACTCTGCCACCCCAGTTCAGACATGGCCATATGCAAATCAGTCTGACCCTGTGCCTCATGGGAACAGTCCAGCCCGAACTACCAAGCCATGCCTTCACTGGACCGGAAACAAGCTTCCTAGGACCGGTTTCTGGCATTTAAGCCGTCTTCAGCCAGGCTTGCTTGAATCCAGAGGCAAAGTGAGCAAGGGACTTACGTCTGAGCATACCCTGCCAACTTATGGCGAACAAAGCGGTACAAAAGGGGGTGGTGATGGACGGAGCATCTGAATCAATCAAACACTCACACCCAGTCAACAGATCTGGGTCTAATCCATCACTGTTCTTTAGCCCACTCTGCCACCCCAGTTCAGACATGGCCATATGCAAATCAGTCTGACCCTGTGCCTCATGGGAACAGTCCAGCCCGAACTGCCAATCCATGCCTTCCCTGGACTGGAAACAAGCTTCCTAGGACTGGTTTCTGGCATTACAGCCGTCTTCAGCCAGGCTTGCTTGAAATCAGTGGCAAAGTGGGCAAGGGACTCACGCCTAAGCATACCCTGCCAACTTATGGCGAACAAAGCGGTACAAAAGGGGGTGGTGATGGACGGAGCAGCTGAACCAATCAAACACTCACACCCAGTCAACAGATCTGGGTTTAATCCATCACTGTTCTTTAGCCCACTCTGCCACCCCAGTTCAGACATGGCCATATGCAAATCAGTCTGACCCTGTGCCTCATGGGAACAGTTCAGTCCAAACTGCCAAGCCATGCCTTCCCTGGACCGGAAACAAGCTTCCTAGGACCGGTTTCTGGCATTACAGCCGTCTTCAGCCTGGCTTGCTTGAATCCAGTGGCAAAGTGAGCAAGGGACTCACATCTGAGCATACCCTGCCAACTTATGGCGAACAAAGCGGTACAAAAGGGGGTGGTGATGAACGGAGCATCTGAACCAATCAAACACTCACACCCAGTCAACAGATCTGGGTTTAATCCATCACTGTTCTTTAGCCCACTCTGCCACCCCAGTTCAGACATGGCCATATGCAAATCAGTCTGACCCTGTGCCTCATGGGAACAGTCCAGCCCGAACTACCAAGCCATGCCTTCCCTGGACCGGAAACAAGCTTCCTAGGACCGGTTTCTGGCATTACAGCTGTCTTCAGCCAGGCTTGCTTGAATCCAGAGGCAAAGTGAGCAAGGGACTCACGTCTGAGCATACCCTGCCAACTTATGGCGAACAAAGCAATACAAAAGGGGGTGGTGATGAACGGAGCATCTGAACCAATCAAACCCTCACACCCAGTCAACAGATCTGGGTTTAATCCATCACTGTACTTTAGCCCACTCTGCCACCCCAGTTCAGACATGGCCATATGCAAATCAGTCTGACCCTGTGCCTCATGGGAACAGTCCAGCCCGAACTACCAAGCCATGCCTTCACTGGACCGGAAACAAGCTTCCTAGGACCGGTTTCTGGCATTAAAGCCGTCTTCAGCCAGGCTTGCTTGAATCCAGAGGCAAAGTGAGCAAGGGACTTACGTCTGAGCATACCCTGCCAACTTATGGCGAACAAAGCGGTACAAAAGGGGGTGGTGATGGACGGAGCATCTGAATCAATCAAACACTCACACCCAGTCAACAGATCTGGGTTTAATCCATCACTGTTCTTTAGCCCACTCTGCCACCCCAGTTCAGACATGGCCATATGCAAATCAGTCTGACCCTGTGCCTCATGGGAACAGTCCAGCCCGAACTACCAAGCCATGCCTTCCCTGGACCGGACACAAGCTTCCTAGGACCGGTTTCTGGCATTACAGCCGTTTTCAGCCAGGCTTGCTTGAATCCAGAGGCAAAGTGAGCAAGGGACTCACGTCTGAGCATACCCTGCCAACTTATGGCGAACAAAGTGGTACAAAAGGGGGTGGTGATGGACGGAGCATCTGAACCAATCAAACACTCACACTCAGTCATCAGATCTGGGTTTAATCCATCACTGTTCTTTAGCCCACTCTGCCACCCAAGTTCAGGCATGGCCATATGCAAATCTGTCTGACCCTGTGCCTCATGGGAACAGTCCAGCCCGAACTGCCAAGCCATGCCTTTCCTGGACCGGAAACAAGCTTCCTAGGACGGGTTTCTGGTCATTTCGATATTCACAGAAGTTAGGAGTCCTAACTTTAGGATTCATATATGTCTTCTGTGAATACCGAAGGTCTTAAAGTTAGGATTTTTCTCATTTTAGGAGTAGTAAAGTTAGGACTCCTACCTTTAAACTCCTAAATGCCTTCTGTGAATACCAAAAGTCTTAAAGTTAGGATTTTTCTCAGTTTAGGAGTAGTAAAGTTAGGACTCCTAAACTGAGAAAAATCCTAACTTTAAGACTTTAGGTGTTCACAGAAGGCATTTAGGAGTCTTAAAGGTAGGAGTCCCAATGTCTGTGAAACCGAAATGAGTAAGTGCCTTCTGTGAATACCAAAATGAGTAAGTGCCTTCTGTGAATACCAAAATGGTAGTAAGTTTAGGATTTTGTCTTAAGTTAGTTCTGTGAATAGGGCCCATAGTGTCTAAAGTTCTCCGTGGGTATCCAATACTTCACTGACATAGTACTGATTTTCCCTAACTGAACTGCCATATGTGTAGGGTAAGCGGATCTTGAGAACCAAAAACCGGCACATTTTGCAAAAATAGAAGAAGGACTGCAATTTTACAACAATGGGCCGGCGCAGAATGACAGCTCTCATCCACACAGGAACACAGAAGAGGCACTAAGAAAATAAATACAATCTAATTTCTAAAACCAGCATCGTGCCAGTTGATTAAATTACTTACTTACAACATATGCTAACTCGCACAGCTTTAGAACACCCAAAAGGCATCTCTCACTGTTTTCAGTTGACCCCCTCTAAAAACAGGGACATGATCCAAAATTACCGAAATCGTCCGGGACACCTAGTGGAGCCCCAGGACTGTCCGGGCAAATCCGGGACGCCTGGTCATCCTACAAATGTGTTCAATGGGAGAGTGCTGGCAGTTCTTAGCAGAGGAGGTATGCTTTTCATTAGACAATACCAATTCTTACCACCAAGGCTGCTTTACTTTTAATAACAAAGTGTCGACACATCTTGGTGGCTGTATCTGAGTCCAAGGACTGAATGACCATAAACTCCACACTGACCCTTTGCATCATAATTAATGAGCACTGGTGGGCAGTTCCACACACGTGCACTGTTGTGTATAAGTTTGACGTCTGCAAAGTATTTCCAAAGTGGCTCAGTTTATGATATCTGTAAAATTTCAAGCAAGTGGCTGACATAGCATAAGCTCTACTAGTCTGCTAAGGCATGTGTTTTACACGTATTCCAAGGACACACCAAA
Source organism: Lissotriton vulgaris (assembly GCF_964263255.1). Taxonomy (NCBI): domain Eukaryota; kingdom Metazoa; phylum Chordata; class Amphibia; order Caudata; family Salamandridae; genus Lissotriton; species Lissotriton vulgaris. The sequence continues at coordinate 229,311,683 of NC_141693.1, read as the reverse complement.
GTACTGTAAAGCATGGTGCTTTCAAAGTCTAGTAGGGTTGGGGCAGGTACAGTCACAAGAGCTGGTAGTTCTCCAGTTACATGCAAGTAGCTCTCATGTGTGCAGCCAAACTAATACATTTTGCGTTTGCTTGGTTGAAATAATATATGTAACCAAAATTGAAAAGCATGTATTTGACATGGAAATGTGAGTATTTTCTAAACTCATAAGATAGCTTACATTTCCAGAATAAACGTAAATCTGATATTAGAGTGACAAATCGTGTGACATTTGGGGGGACCTATTACTCGTAGAATTAGCTTGGTGATAGGGGCTTTGCAGCTTCATGTATTACAGAAAAGGTTGGAGAGCCTCGCTCGAGAACAACCAGTTTCCTCAGGATGGCACTGGTGAAAACGATGAATAAGACGAGCGTGCACAAATGAGGCTGTAGATAGATTCTTGTTATGTGGGATGATTACAATTAAAGCTGTAACTGACTGTGGTGGGTGTGTAAGACCAACTCCGAACCTAGATGGAAGACGCGTATGGAACTGCGTAGGTGAAGGGTTTAAATATGGAAGCCTCCATCACGTGTGTAAAGAAAGTGGTCACAGCAAGAAGGTACAAAGTGGCTGGTCCTCCGTAGATCACAGAAGGGCTGTGGCTGATCTGTAAATTGTGCAATAAATGCGTTTGGGCCCACCAGTAGGTGGGGGGGGGGGGAGCAGTGACCACAGACACAGGAATGGTGTGATAAAGGCCGCTTTATTGGAATCAGGTGCACCCTGCATATTTCCCACCTTGGCCTGTGCCGAACAAAACTATACCTCACTAAATACACAAATGCCTAACAACCCCCCACCCCCACCCCTAAATGGATCCCTAACATTGCAACATCATCAACATCCCATCTGCAACATACCCCCCAGAACTACAAACTGTAAATGACCTCAGTGTCCCCCACCACCTACTGAAACAGACCACGCCTCCTGCAAATACCCCCTTTTCCTAACTAGGAGAAGCGCCACTTGAAAGCTGCATAGCCACTTTCGACCCCCCCCCAGGACTCCAGCCCCCTTGGTACCTGCACACCCCCAAAGCCACATCTAACGCCTCTTTCAACTGAACGACGTACAATTCCATGCCATACCTAGAGAGGTGAACCCCACCTTCCCTAAAAAAGTACACCGCCCCGTAATTAAGGTCAGGATGCTCCATCCTACCTATACTTTCCCTGGCACAGAAATCCTTCATCTCCCTGTTGATCTTCCGCCTCGTCCTATCAATGGCCCCTGGGCGCTCCGCTCCCCTCCAAAACTGCCTGGGTATAAACTCAGACCAGATCACGTGACAGCCTGCCCATTGCCTCCGCACCTCCAACAAGTCCCTCTTCATCTGCTTCACCAGTGCCAAGCCCTTACACAGCACCAGGTCATTCTCGCCCAAATGGATAACCAACACATCCGGGCACACACACCCCCTGACCACATTATTCAGTAACGGCATCAACTCATGCCAACGCATGCCCCCCTTTCCCCGCCAATGACAACGAAACAATCTGTCATCTAAATCCAAGTTGAGCTTCTGATGTCTGTCCCACTCAGCCCTTTCTGCCCGCTTGACAAAGGAGTGTCCCACAATGTAAATATTCAAAAATTACGCTTCCGGCCCCGCCACAGCACCTGTAAAGACACACATGTAAGAGGGCGCACAGCCACCAACATCACAGCACCCCATCTACCCCCTGCATCCTGACGTACGTCCGGTAGCAATATGACTTCCACCTCCCCAACCGTTTGATCTCTTCCTTCACCCACCCGCTCCGTGCCGCTTCCGTCGCCGCCCCGATCCGAAAGAAATGCGTCCCATAAGCCTTCGGGTCCTCACCCATATACCGCAGGGCATGCTGCAGAACCCACAAAGCCTGATCCGCCGTCACATTGCCACCTCCTCGCCGACCAAAGACCTCCTCATCCAACGTAGAACAAGTCGCCGCCAACTGCTGCCCCCACACCAAGGGACACACCCCCTCCAGTCCACCCGGGCCGAGCACCACCCATGTCACTACCTCCTGTTGATCCGTCTTGGAGTGTCGCAAGCACAAAGCTACCTCCCGGGCCCGTATCTCCACATCCTCCCACAAGACCCCCGCCCCCCTTTCAGACCCACCAATTCCGACACCCGGAATGCTCCAAAAATAAGCCAAGACATTAGGGTGGAAAACAAAACAGTCTCACCGCCATCCCTGCACACCAAGGTCAACGCACCAATCAGCCCCCCAAGTAAAGCCACCGTAACCGGCCGACGCTGCCGTACCCTAGCACCCTTCTCCCTCGCCCACCCCTCCAGTAATCGTACCCAACTCCCCCGCCGACGGAGGGTACCCCCACCACAGCTTCCCCATGAATGCCACCGCCGACAACTTGCCCGCAATCGTCAGTCATGACAAACCTCTGTCCATCAATATCAACATGAACCGCACCACCTGCTCCTCGCGCTGCCATCGATCCCCCCGCCTCACCGTACCTGACCGTAGAAACTCCTCCCAGTCCTGCACGTACGACTTCCAAGTAGACGCGGCCACCGACGCCCTTACCAGCTGAACTACCCAGCATCTCTCACTGACCAGAGCTCCCTCGGGACCGGCGTCTACTCTTGACCTTCTCCGCCTCTGTGGCTAGCCCATGGAACCTCTGTCACTGTGAACGAGACAAAGCATCCGCAATGTCATTGTCCACCCCCGGGACGTGGCGAGCATGAAACAAAATGTCATTCTCCAGTCAGCGCAGCACAAACACTCTCATCAACTTCAACACCTGCGGATCCCGAGCTGACTGCCTGCTCACTGAGGTTCCATGACAATTGTAAGTGGTGTTTTCGACTCGCCCGAATATGGTCGAGTCTGGTATCTATGAACCGCAAATGACGAGGTTAGTGGGTGTACGCGTTTTTGCTGTGCTAACCTAAACCGTTCGTCTGTTACGTGGGTTTCTTCATCTGAACCCACGGGTTCCATTTTAGATATGGCATCCATTTTGTTTCTTGCCCTCAAGTAGCCAGCGAACGGACACTGTCAGCTTCGTGACCCTGGGATTCCCAAACTCTTTCGGAAGACACGTGTTCCTTTGAGGGTGTCTTTATGACGAGGGGGATGACACTGCAAGGCAGATGGCCCCGCTCGAGGCTCATCTTGCCGTGCCGGTCTATTGTCTCAGTTGTGCATTCATTAGGCACGTCTCCTTTGATCCCTGCAATCGTGTTTCTGATAGCACCCCCTTACACTCCTTTCAATCTGTTCGCTATCCTCGTCTTCCTCTGCACCTGTTTCTGACTCTTCCTTGATTCGTTTACTGCCGGAATGGAATGCACTAATGGTGAGAAGATGTACTTTTACAGTTGGGAACCAGCCATGCTACTGTAATTATGTTCCGGGACCCTGAATACATGAAAGCGACCCCCCTGTGAAATTTACTGTGGGAACCGGGTAGTAACCTTTTGTTTGCCATGTTGTTGTATGACGAAAAACTGTATAAAAGAAGCGATCCACAGATACAATTGGAAGCAGTCTCCATGAACCTACATGCTATGTACTTCTTGCGACTTCTGTGTTCCCTGCAGTAAATAAACCTCGAAATCTTTGACGCCGAAGGAAGTGTCCCGTGTCTCTGTCATTTGTACGCCGGAACAGGTAACCCACGAAGGTTTCAGGTGTTGTCCCTGGCACCTCTGGGTCTTAGAAAAACCCAGTCCTTCAGTTGGCGCCCATCGTGGGGCGGCATCAGCGGTACCGGTCCAAAGCCCGACGATCGTGAGGAACTTCGTGTGAAATCTCCGAGGGAAGGTGCACCCCGCTTCATCGATTCTGTTGTCGAAACAAGTGGCCCGACGACTTTTCCCACGAAGATCCCCGCCTCCTGACGGCTGCGACGGACTGCTGCCCTGACTGTCGACCTGTTTTGGCGCCTGGCGTAGACCTTGGTACAGCGAGACGATTGACGGGCCTTCCTAGTGACGCCATTGTTCTTTGAGTTAAGTATTTGTGGGTCGCTCCCCAGAATCCTTAGTTGTTGTGGGTGCTTAGTTGTTGCATGGTTCCATTGCATTTGTGGTCCTTCGTATTTTGTTCTTAGTTGTTCTATTTGACGGCTGCAATCGCCAAAAACCAAGGGTTTTTGCATTTTGCGGGGATATTGCAAGCCCAATAACCCTTGAAGTTTGTGAAACTTGGCTAGTGTGCACGATGCCTGGCCGTAGTACTTTGTTTAGTTGCTTTAGAGGTTGTGGTGCGGACTCCCGATTGGAGGACTCATGTCCGATACCTCCAGTTGGAACTCCAATATATGAATTATATAGTCGACATGGTGTGGGTCCTATCACATTTAATGATTGCTGGGTCCGCTACACTAAAGATGACGGTGTCCTTAGTTGGCCACCTCATGGTAGTTTTGAGACCCCGATTTTAGATAATCTTGAAGCTAAATTGTTCCAAAGAAAAGCAAGGCCGGCCATGTTTGATTCCTTTCGGTTATGGCGTAAAGAAGCCAAGCAAAAAGAAATCAAACAGCTTAAACGTACTAAGAGAGAAGGTATTGTTACAACAATTAGAAATGCAGAGCAGTTTCAGCAAGACAAAGAAGAGAAGGAAAAGGAAATTTTTTATAGATTGCAACGTATGACAGTGGATAAGTGTTATCCCGCTTTACCGACGGGTACTGATAAGAAGGGAGAGGAAGCAGTAGAGGATCCCTTGTTGTCATACCTACTGAAGTCGCCACCTCCATACGCACAGGATACTATAGTGCCTGTGGTTCCTCCTGTTCCTCAACCTGCTGTTCCAGCGGCTGTTAATCAGCCTGCTGCTGGTCCTGTTCCTGCAAATCCTTTTTTCCCTATTCCTCTACCTGCTACTGTCCCTACTGCTCCACCGTCTATACCTTCTCAAGCTACTGTTCCTGCTACTTCCACTCATGTGGCTACTCCTACTGCTCTTGCTCCTCCTGTATTTGGTCCTTCTATTGTTACTCCTTTACTTCTCTCCTCTTCACCGTCTGTTCGGCGACGTATTCCTAATATTGTTGCCAACTTTTACTCTCCTCTTGGACCGATTCTTGGGTCTGCTGATTCTGATGCTCCGCAAAGACGAAGTCAGCTTCCTGGTGGTAGGGAACGTGATACGCTCTTTAAAATGGTGAAAAATTGGATTAGATATCCCCTTAAGAATCCTCCACGTATAGTTGTTGATACTTTCTCTCAATTCAATGAGCCAACACAAAGATTCGTGTTTGAAGAAATGTGCAAACTCTTACGCGATGAGATATCAGTTGACGCGGCAGATGATGTACTGGCCGCTTTAACTGAACTTCAGCTTCAGTTTTCGAGTGGTATGATTGTGGGTAGCAATGTTCGACGCGGTGTCGAGCATCTACTATCTTTTCGTCCCACTGTGATGCCTTGTGCATTGTTTAAAGATGAACATGAGGAATGGATGTCGACGCCTGGTCAGTATCCCATGCGTGAAGTCCCCCCAGTGTGGAGGCCAGGTGATGCGACTGTTAATCCTGCTATTTTGCCACACTTCCAGAGAGTGTGGATACACCTTCCATGGAAACGATCGGAAGTTTTGCAGGTTAAGCAAACTTTGCCTGACCCTCGCAAAAATCCTGCGGGGTACTATAAAGAATTGTCTCAATTAGTGGATGCTACGATAATGAATCTTGCCGACATCGACATGTTGTTCGGCAATGTTGTACCACAATCGGTTTGGACGAAAATTCGTCAAGAGAATCACGCAGCCGAGTTAGGTGGTGATTGGGCTGCTCTTGTGGCGGCTGACGTACGACAAGTTGGTGGGGCTAAACCTGAACAGCTCATTACTGATCTTCCCCAAAGAATAATTACCCTTATGAAGACACTTATGCCAGCAATGAAAGTTAACTGGGATAAACTGTCTGCTTGTAAGCAAAAGACGGACAAGAGTGTCTCCGATTTTTTACGAGATTTGAGGAGGCATTTATCGATCATAGTGGTCAAGATATGGGCACTGAGGGAGGTCAGAGGTTGTTTGTGGATAAGTTTGTATCAAATTTGTTGCCTGAACTTAGCAACAAATTGAAAAATTCCGAAAGTGCGTGGGCTGTTTCTACTTCTGCTCAGATATTGGCTATGGCTCAATATTATGAAAATAGAGAGAAAGAGGAAAATGATCGTGCAGACAAAAAGACGAAAGAGCTAAAAACGAAAGTTTTGTTACAACAAGCGTATCCTCCGCGCTTGAATCAAAACGATTCTCAACAGCGGAATAGATCGCAATCGCAGCCCGCTAGGTTGCAGTCGCGGAATGATTCCACTTCGCAGAGATCTATGCTTGGGTACAATCAATGTGCCTATTGTCGAGGTGAGGGTCATTTGAAATTTGATTGTCCGGTTCTGCGCGATCGGAATAATGGCAATTCGTCTGGAGGAGGTCGTAGTGGTCCTCAACAGGCTTCACGAGGTAGAGGTCGTGGTGTTACTCAGAATCATAATGAGCGTTCCGATAATTCCTCTGGTTCCAATAATTGTTTTGATCAGCGTGGATCATCGTCAGGTAGATCCGCACAGTACAATGTGGACGATTATTATATCGACCAGGGTACTGATGACGGTAATTACTAGGACAGCTATGGACAAAGGGAGGGAGTAGTATGAGTTCCGGTTGATCAGAGAGGGCCTTACGTCGCAGTTGCTACATCGGGCGTAGTTGAGCCTTTTCTGTTGGACACTGGTGCAGCGAAAAGTTCCATCATGCATTCGAAACTCCCTGGCGCACCTTTGTCTGGCTTAACGAATGTTTCCGTTGGATTCTCTGGCGCCCCTGTTAGCAATCCGGTCTCTCGCCCTTTGCCCCTCACAATTGGGCCTTGTGAGCTGAAAGCTCCTTTGATTTTGACTACTGGTTGTGGTGAAAATCTTTTGGGCCTGGATTTACTGAAACGTTTGTATGCAACTTTGTATTGTTCTCCTGCAGGAGTAAAACTTACATTGGATGAGAGAGTAATCTCTCCTATGTACTTGTCAACTGATAAGCTCCCACCGGAATTGAGTTCTCTTCCTACATCTTTGTGGGCAACAGGTCCCAATGACGTGGGCCTGCTTGACATCTCCCCTTATGTTGTCCCATTGAAATCAAATGTGCGATTACCACGTATTCCCCAGTATCGTATCTCCCTTGATGGTGAGCGAGCGTTGCTAGCGATCATCTATGATTTGATCGAGAAAGATGTTATCGAGGAGACTCGGGGAAACGTGTGCAATAGTCCTGTGTTGCCTATTCTGAAACACACTGATCCATCTAAGCCTCCTGTTTATCGTTGTGTCATTGATTTACGGGAGGTGAACAAAATTGTGGTTCCTCAGTTCCCTGTGGTGCCTGACATTACGGCTTTACTGACTCTGATTCCAGCATCTGCTTCTTGGTTCTCAGTGATCGACCTAAAGAATGCTTTCTTTAGCATTCCGATTGCTGAGGAAAGCAGGGACCTATTCGGTTTCTTGTTAGGTGGTCGCAGCTTTAGGTTTAAACGCGCTCCTCATGGCTATTGTGAGAGCCCATCGATATACAGCCAAGCCCTGAAGAGTCAACTTGACGCGTTTGTGTTACCGGCTGGTGCGGCTTTGATCCAATATGTCGACGACTTGTTGGTGGCTGCAGACATGAAAGACATCTGCAAAACTGCTACGGTGTCTCTGTTGCAACATCTCTGTGACTTACATCATAAGGTGTCACCTTCTAAACTACAATATTGTTGCCAAGAAGTAACCTATCTAGGTCACTTATTGTCAAAGGAGGGAAGAAGGTTGACCCCAGAGAGAATTGCAGCGATCGCTCGAATGACTGTGCCAACAACTCAGAGAGATGTGCGTGCCTTTCTAGGTATCACGTCATACTGCAGGCAATGGATTCCAAATTTTTCATTGCTAGCTAAACCATTGGTAGCCCTCACGTGCAAGGATGTTCCATCTCCTTTGCCATGGACGGACGAGTGTCAGAAAAGTTTTTCTGAACTGCGTGATGCGTTGTGTTCGGCCCCTGTGTTAGGTACTCCTGATTACAGTAAGCCGTTCACACTATACGTTCACGAGAGGGAAGGTTGTGCGTTGAGTGTTTTGACGCAGCAATTTGGTGGTAAGCAGCGTCCATGTGCATATTTTTCCTCGACCTTGGACCCAGTAGCTAGACCATTGCCGAGTTGTCTAAAAGCAACAGCGGCAGCTGCGGTGTCCATCCGACAATCTGCAGGATTGGTCATGGATAATATGCTTACGGTGATGGTTCCGCATGCAGTTGACACTCTCTTGAATCGTACGAAAACCCAACATTTGACAAGCGCAAGGTTGTCTGGTTACGAGTTGACGCTTTTGGCAAGTCACATTCAAATAAAACGCTGCAATGCTCTAAACCCGGCAACGTTGTTGCCAACCAATATGTAATCAGATGAGGTATTACCACATGATTGTTATTTGCGAACTGAGGAAGAAATGAAGGGTCGTGTTGACCTAAAAAACACTCCATTGGAAGACCCCGATGGTCCTTTGTATGTGGACGGTTCGTGTTTTAAGTTGCCAAATGGTGATGTGACGACTGCGTATGCTGTGGTAACGTTAAGAATGGTTGTGGAAACGGCGAGATTGAGTCAGAATTCTGCACAGGCAGCAGAACTAATTGCCTTGACGAGAGCGTGTGTTTTGTCGAAAGGGAAGCGGGTGAATGTGTTTACCGACAGCCAGTATGCTTTTGGCGTCGCTCATAGCTTTGGACGATTGTGGCGAGAGAGAGGTTTTATGACATCGCATGGTACGAAGATCCAGCACGGACAGCTTGTGAATAATCTTTTAGACGCACTCACATTGCCCAAGCAGGTGGCGATTATTAAATGTAGTGCTCACCGTAAGGTGGCGGATGATGTTGGTCGTGGCAATGCGTTTGCTGATGAGATTGCTAAAGAGACTGCTAGAAACCTTGCAACTAGAATGTATGTGACGAGTTCGGTAAGGTGGCCTGCAGAAACTGGTATGTGTGAGGATACTGTCGAAAGTGTGAAAGCGATTCAGAATGAGGCCACCGAAACTGAAAAGACGAAGTGGAAGGAGAGCACAGGAAAGTTGGATGCGAATGGATGTTGGATTGATTTGTCGGAGAATCAAAGATGGATGTTGCCGGATGCATATGTGCTAGCTGTTGTGACCATGGCACACGGTTTGTCACATATTAGTGCGAAAGGTATCTGTAAGTTGTTGTCCCCTGTATGGAAGAATGATGGTATCGCTAAGCGTGGAGAGAGATTGGTCAAGAATTGCATGGTATGTATGATGTACAATCCTGGCAAGGGCACTCCTACACCCCCTGGCCATTTCGCCCCTCCTACATGTCCCTTTGAGGTAATACAACTGGATTTCATCCATATGGAGCGATGTAATAACCTGAAATACATTTTAGTTGTGGTTTGTGCATTTTCCCGATGGATCGAAGCTTACCCTCTCAAAGATAATACTGCCCTGTCCACAGCGAAAGTCCTACTGAAGGAATACTTCCCTCGGTATGGAATGCCACGGATTGTATGGTCTGATAACGGAAGTGAGTTTGTGGGGAGAGTGATGAAGAGTGTCTGTAAGGGCCTTGGAATTACACAAAAATTCCACAGTGCCAATCATCCCCAGTCAGCAGGTTTGGTTGAGGGGTACAATGGTACTCTGAAGCTAAAACTTGCAAAGATTCAGGCTACGACCGGTCTCTCGTGGCCCGATGCTTTGCCTTTAGCTCTTCTGTCAACTAGAGCGACTGTACACTCTCGAGTAGGGCTCAGCCCATATGAGATTGTGTTCGGTCGTCCTGCAAATATTTGGGGGGTTCCTAGACCTAGTGCATTCACGAATCTTGAATATCCAATGCTAATTGATTACCTTCATGATCTGACTGCTAAACTGAGGTTAATTCATCAACAGGTCTTTGAAGTACTGCCGGCGCAGACGGAGGGTCCAGGCCACCAGCTCCAACCCGGAGACTGGGTGGTAACCAGAAACTTTGGCCGGAAGCGAAACCTTGAGCCAAGGTTTATTGGACCTTTCCAAGTCCTACTCGCCACGAGAACCGCTGTTCGTTTGGAAGGACGTAAGCATTGGGTGCACGCCACCCACACCAAAAAGGTACCAATACCTTTACCAGCGGACTCGTGGGTGAGGACTGGCATCGCTGCAACAGAAACAGAAGCTTTGCCGACTTTTGTGCCGTTCAGTGACGCTCAGCCTATGGGAGATACTTCAGTGCAGCCAGATAACGTTGTTGAACCTTTGCCATTGGAGAATTCAAGATCTGAACTATTGTCTAACCGACAGGACTCTGTTCCACAATCCGACCCATTGTTTGAAGAGCAGACTCGTCCTGGAAGAAGCGGATATTTTCTTCGTTCCAATACTAGAGACAAATAAAAATTATTTTTGTTTTCTCCTTTTTGAAATTTACGTTACCCCCCATTATCACTCTGAACATTTTTGAATAACTGTGGTTCTTATCAAATTCTGAGTTCTTTTCCACACATGTGTGTTTTTCCACAGCTAGGAGATTTTGTATATATTGTTTGATCAAAAGAACCTTACATCCGGGTTGACTTCCTTCTGTTTAGTAGGTCCTGACACTAGGTCGGAGGCCGTTGATTCCTAGGAACTCCTTGGGATTGACCAATGCTACACAGAACGAAGTGCGTCAAGAACGTTGCGGACGGTTTTAGAGGATGGTTTTCTCAAGGTTGTCGGAAGTGGAGAAGACTCAAGCGCAAAGATTCGAATTGCATAGGGTTGTACGTACCAAATGTTTTATGTTTCAGGTGTTCCTACTGTTCCTAACTGTTTCTTTGTTACTGGTGGGTGGAGTGTACTATGCGATACAATCATTATTGCCTTCTGCTTCACCTACCCTTTCCTCTGAACCCAAACCTACTTCCACTGTTTCTCTTCATTCCTTTCACATCTTACCCCAACACGAGCAGGTTAGACGTGCGGAATTCATGAACAATTCCTTCGTTCAGCTCCTTCATCAACATCAGTTGGTGAGGAACACTAAAAATTGTTGGGTGTGTGGGTTAATGCCACATACCACAGATAGGGGAATTCCGTACTTGGTCCTTCCTTACAGTTCCCAGGGTTCAGCTTGAGCATTCCAAAACATGTTTCGTAGCGCACTAGATTCCTACCCCCATCGAGAGCAACGCACTGCAGATCATGGTCCTGGTCCGTACCACAAGCCTTTGGCAAGAGCGATTGCCGATTTAGATAGGCATATCTTTGACGCATCGCTTATCCCAGAGGAAGAGGTGCGAGCATACAGAGATCTGAGTGAGGCTGAGTATAGCATGTCAGTGGGTGATCGGCAGCTTAAAAGCTCGTCTCTGATCTGGATCGTACCCCATCTCGGTAATTTCTGTTTGAAAGGCCTTGGCCGAAGCCCGCGAGCTCAGCTTGGGAGGAGTGCCTGTACCGAAACGCATGTTTTGCCGTCGGCCTCTTCCCCTGTTTTTCTGACTGCCAAGGGTACTTACTTTGTTTGTTACGATCACGCATATACATGGTTGCCTCGTGACTTCTCAGGCACATGTTATGTTGCGAATCTGTTGCCGCCGACCTTTACTGTTAGGTCGGATTTTCACAAGACCAGAGTTGTGAGAGGCGTGATTAGCGAAGAGGACACTGCCGGTCAAGAAGCAGGAGACTTCTTTAAGGGTTTCTTGCCGTTTTGGGGACCTATGATTAATAGTAGGAACCTGAGACAATTGACTCGAGTGGTGGAATCGACCGCTAACATCACTGCAAGCGCCCTTGGTAATATCACAGCAGAGCTTCAGGCTGACAGGCTTATGACGTTACAAAATCATATGGTTTTAGACGTTGTCCTTGCAGATAGAGGTGGAGTATGTAAGTTGATCCATTCGAGTTGTTGCATTTTCATTCCTGACAACGCTCCAACTGTCTATCAAGCCATCTCGAAGTTGCATAAGATCTCCGAGTCCATACACGTGGATGTAGGGGATTGGACGCTACTGGGGTGGTTTTGGGGCCTGATGTCGACGTGGGGTTGGAAAATTCTGATGATCATTGGGGTTGTTGTAGCATTTCTGTTCACGTGTTGTCTTTGTGTGCAGTGCGGTCCTGCCTTATGTGGCCTCTGTACTACGACGTGTATAAGACGGCCACCTGTTACCAAGGAAGCACTGATAGATAGAATAATGTTGCAGCAACATCTGGATGGTCTGATGAATATCGAGATCGATTCTGATTCCGACTAGTGCTTGCCTACATGAGGGCAAAAGGAGCGTCTGAGGTTCCGTGACAATTGTAAGTGGTGTTTTCGACTCGCCCGAATATGGTCGAGTCTGGTATCTATGAACCGCAAATGACGAGGTTAGTGGGTGTACGCGTTTTCGCTGTGCTAACCTAAACCGTTCGTCTGTTACGTGGGTTTCTTCATCTGAACCCACGGGTTCCATTTTAGATATGGCATCCATTTTGTTTCTTGCCCTCAAGTAGCCAGCGAACGGACACTGTCCGCTTCGTGACCCTGGGATTCCCAAACTCTTGCGGAAGACACGTGTTCCTTTAAGGGTGTCTTTATGACGAGGGGGATTACACTGCAAGGCAGATGGCCCCGCTCGAGGCTCATCTTGCCGTGCCGGTCTATTGTCTCAGTTGTGCATTCATTAGGCACGTCTCCTTTGATCCCTGCAATCGTGTTTCTGATAGCACCCCCTTACACTCTTTTCAATCTGTTCGCTATCCTCGTCTTCCTCTGCACCTGTTTCTGACTCTTCCTTGATTCGTTTACTGTCGGAATGGAATGCACTAATGGTGAGAAGATGTTCTTTTACAGTTGGGAACCAGCCATGCTACTGTAATTATGTTCCGGGACCCTGAATACATGAAGGCGACCCCCTGTGAAATTTACTGTGGAAACCGGGTAGTAACCTTTTGTTTGCCATGTTGTTGTATGACGAAAAACTGTATAAAATAAGCGATCCACAGATACAATTGGAAGCAGTCTCCATGAACCTACATGCTATGTACTTCTTGCGACTTCTGTGTTCCCTGCAGTAAATAAACCTCGAAATCTTTGACGCCGAAGGAAGTGTCCCGTGTCTCTGTCATTTGTACGCCGGAACAGGTAACCCACGAAGGTTTCAGGTGTTGTCCCTGGCACCGCTGGGTGTTAGAAAAACCCAGTCCTTCATCACCACCTGCACGACGGACATGTAGTCCACCCGGAACAAGACCCTCGTGTGCGCCAGCTCGGCCGCCCACACCGTGACCGCCACCACCAACGGGAACAAGTCCAAGAAGGCAATGCTACGACCCCCCGCCTGCCACTGCCGCTGCCACTGCTCCGCGCACCATCTCCCAGCCCAATACAGATCGAAACCTCCGACACCCGCCGCATCCGAGTACAGCGTGACGTCCCACTCCCAGTCTTCCGCCGGCGCCATGGGCACGCCATTGGAGCGTCCCAGGAACGCCTGCCACATGCACAAATCCGCCTGCACCCCAGCCGATAAGCGCACATGGTGATGAGGAAGGGTCAAACCCGACAACGCCAAACCCAACCTCCAGCAGAAAGTCCGACCCGCCCGCACCACACGACACGCAAAATTCAGATGCCCCAGCAGGACCTGGACCTCCCGCACAGTCACTTTCCGCTTTGCCAGCATGCCGCCCACCAAGGCCAACATTGCCGACCTCTTGTCCTCCGGCAGGCTTGCTTTCATGACTGCTGAGTCGAGCTCTATACCGAGAAAGGAAAACACCGTAGTGGGACACTGCGTCTTCTCTGGCACCAGGGGAACCCCAAAATCCCCCATCATCTCAGTCAGACTGTCCAGCTGCTGCAGGCAGTCCGTCGACCTGGGCCGTCCCACCAGGAAGAAGTCATCCAGGTAGTGCGTCACTGTCTTAGAGCCTGTGCACCTGGAAAAAGCCCACTGCAGAAAGGAACTGAAACGCTCAAACAACGCGCATGAGATGGAGCACCCCATAGGCAGCGCCTTGTCCACAAAGATGCCACCCTCAAACTGAATCCCCAGCAACCGGTGATCCTCTGGGTGCACTGGTAGTAAACGGAACGCTGACTTAACGCCACACTTCGCCATCATAGTGCCCTGCCCCACCGCCGACGCGAGCCTCCGAGCCACATCCACCGACATTGGCCCGGCTCCTTTTTGGGCACCACCCCGATCGGGGAAATAATCAAACCTTGCAGCGGAGGCTCTTCAAAGGGCTCCACCATCCGGCCCTCCCGGACCTCCTTAAACAGATTCTCCCGCACAATTCCTTTATGCGCATTCACTGACTTCAGATTGTCCGCCCAGCGCGCAATCCGTGAGCCCTCATAGCCCAGCCGAAATCCCTCCCGAAAACCCCGACGCAGCACGGCCGCATCCTCCGCCCGCGGATACTCCGCCAGCCAGGGCTCCATCCGCTCCAGCCTAACCGGCGTATGAGCCTTTTCCCAGGGCCACCGACCTCCCCCCCACCTCCCACTCTGTGTCCCCCCGCTCTGCGTTCCTCCCGGCGTGGGCTGCTGCCTCGGCGGGCCCCCGACCTCCCAGCAGCGCACCACTGGGTGACGGTGCCCGCACTTGGAGCACTCGTGCCGGAAAAGGCACACCGACCGACTGCACGCCCCCTTATTGAAGTCCCAGCAAGCCCCGACCGTGCTCTGGCCGGCAGACTCACTCTGCCCCCCCCCGTGGGTGGGGCGGGTCAAAAAGGGGGTCGGCACAAGCGGCAGACCGCTGACCGTATAGATGGTGCGCCCAAACTTGGCCCCAACCATCGTCTGCTGGTACAAATCAGAATCCAGCTCTCCCCATTTCGCCTCCGGGTCGGCCGCCATGCGCGCCCGGAATTCCGCATCATAGTGGGACCAGGTGTACCCGCCGTACGTCACCTGCGCCCTCCGCACCAAGTCCATGTACTTAAACAGTGCTATGGACCGATCCGGGAACTTTTCGCAATTTACGCTGGCGAATATTAGGAAGGCCGCCGACCATTTGTCAATCATCAGGGGCACCTTTGGGCGCCTCGCCAACTCCTGCTCCTCTTCCTTAGACCCCTCTTTGGAAGTCAGCTCCCTGTGCAACAGCTTCAGAATGTCTATGTACTCCCCCTTCCAGATCTTCTCCTTCGTAGCCAGCGACAGGTGCGCCCCCAGCGGCTTCGTCACCCCCATGTACGGGAGCTTACGCACTGGCACCAGACAGCTCTCCTTCCCCCCACCCGCGGTATCCCCGGCCTTCGCGCCCCCCACCGCTGCCTCTCTACCCGCGCCTGACCCGACGCTGCCCGTCGGTGCCCCGCCGTCTGTGCCCACTCCTGTGTCCTTGATGTATCGGCCTTTCATCAGCCGCCACTCATCACCCCGGTGCCCGTCCCCACCGACACCTGCACGCAGCGCCTCTTGCCACTCCCCACTCCGTCTCCAACCTTACCTGGCGTCAAGGTCGGCGTCCGAGCCGGATCCCGTCGCCTAACCAGTCGAGCTGAGGGGTCCGTCACTCTGGGCGCGTCCTGCCGTGACCGTACCTGCAACACACTGTCAACAACGTTACTCGATTCCCCCCCTCCTCCCATATCTTCCCCTCCTCCTCAGACTACCCCGCACCAGCCTCCTGGAACTCCCGGCCACCCCCTAGGGGCTCCAGCCGGCTCAACCCCGCTTTCTCCCTGCACACTCGCATCAGGTCCACCAAATCCACACTCTCTCCCCGCCCCGCCCCACTCTCTGACTTCACTGCATTAAGTGACATTTGCCAAAAGTACATTTCTAAGCAAGCGTTCAAAACCCACAATCTTTGGCGACGATGCCATTAGTGAACCATGAGACACGCCGATTTGGCATATGCACTTTATATTTATATATACTTTGTAGTGTTTTTAAAAAACGGATCTACATTATCGTCCAGTAAACCATACAAGAGTTATGTTTTTGCATGCACAACACCTCCTCCTGAATCGCAGTACTGTAAAGTCCTCTCAAATTTGACACTAACTGAACATTAGGCATTGTAAATCATGGTATTTGCATAGGAATACACGGTTTTTAAAACTAAAAAGAAGATAAGATTGGAGTTCAGGTTTCCTGGTTACACACTGCGCTGCACGCTCTCTCGTTTATCACAAAACACAATTCTTAGTTTATAATTTGTTCGTGTCCAAGTGGCACATTGGTTCGCAGTTGTCTTGCTGCACTTGTGATCTTTGATTAACAGCTGCGGTATGTTTATTTGGCTGAATTATTTTACAGATATAAAGAGCAGCAGGGATTGAAGGGAGCAGCAACAGAGGAGAGAATGTGGCTTAACGGCTAGGGCGTCGACCTCGGAGCTGGCGAAATGGTTTCGAGTCTCGGCAAGGTCCAAAGATGCTCCACATCCTCGGCAAATCATTTATTCACCCAATGGCCCTAAAACACAGCACGGGCTCGCTGCCCGGGAATTTCCTCAGCCTGGAAAATACACAGAGGAGGTCCGATGAGACGTCACGGTGGGCGTGCGCATTGGGGGCGGAGTTTGACGTGTCAGACAAACTCTCTATATATGAGGCGGCGGAGCGTTCGCAGGCATTCACAGCTCCTCTCAAAGATTCAAGCGCTCTGTCCCGATTGGCTGAGAACAGTCGGCGCTCGAGACACAAAAGCAAGCGCTGGATCAAGAGAGCATGTGCCAACAGTCCACAGAGCGCACCATGCACAAGAGGCCCGCAGCGCTGACCCTGTCTGCACCCGGGCAGCTCTCCCGGGGACCGACGCTCTCCCTGCCCCGGGCGCCCCACATGCCCGCCCGGAGCAGCCTGCCCGAGATTTTCACCTTTGACGTCGAAGCGCTGCCGACGGCCTCCACGGCCAAGCCCCCGCGGCGGTCCCGCACCAAGAGGCCCCGCAAGGTGCTTTACTCGTTCCAGACGCGCAACCGCTACATGCCGCCCGAGGAGCGCAACCCGGCGCTGCGCTGGCTCTACGTGCTGTGCCTGGTGGTGTTTGTGCAGGTGTGCCTGGAGGAGGGCGACGAGGCGACCTTCAGCCTGCAGGGACCGGCACCAAGGCCGCAGGGACTCGCTTCAGCTCTGCAGGGACCAGCATCGAGCCTGCAGGACCAGCTCCGAGAGGGACCCGTTGCAGCCATGAAGGAACTCCTGCAGGGGGCAGTATCCATGCCTGATCATGCATCTGTCCTGCTGGCATCACCATCAGTCCTGTATGTAGCACCCACCCTGCACCAGACCCTGCAGGAAGAAGCATCGCAGACCCTCAACCTGACCTGCCGCCCCCTCAGGCCGATGCTCCTCACCTTCTGAGGTGGGAGAGTCGGACTAGATGAACTTGTGCCAGGGGCTGCACTGCCCTGAGGGCTCTCTGACAGCCGTGGGCACCTGGTAACTCCTGCCAGCCGTGATGCCGTGCGGGTACCTGCCAGCTCTGCTCTACAGGACTTAATCCCATGGTGGGGTTTCTTACGTATGCCTTAACAAGGCCAGAAGGACTCTAAACTTGAAGTGACTCTTCAGTGAAGTGACATGAAACTGACTGTCCGGCCGCATGTCACAGATGCTCTTGAGAAGAAAGAATGTGAATTTGCTCTGATTACTTGATTGAACAAAACGATACGTTTTATGATATGACTGATGGTCAAACTATTAATGTGTATTTAATATTTAAAGTTATTGCTCTAATTGTCGTGAAACACTACCGTTTTTAGAAGCAATGAAGAAAAGTGCTTGTTTGAAAACGTGTTCTGCTTTTCCTCACAAAGTTCTCGTTTTTTATGAAGTACATGAACATGTAATATGTTCCTCGACCGAAACACTACGTTGTTATTTATTTAAGAAGTATTTTGTTATTGTGTTTGAAAAACAAATGGCAAGTAACCTGTTATATTTATGCATTTAAATTATGAAACTGAGAAATTATTTATGTTGAAAGTTATTTGACTAAATAACATCCCATGTTGAATATGTTAATAAATTATTTTGAAATTGCACTTCTGGCTCAATAGTGTTCATTGTTTAAGCACCGTTCTTGGTTATTTTCTTTGTTGACACGTTTTCTTTTCAGTTGAAACAGCTGCGGGGATGCGCACACAGTGCCTTGTAAAAGCAGTCAGTGCATTGAGTGCCGAGGGACCCAGAGTGTTTTGCCAGCAGCATCTATTACTGTTGGCACTAGCTCAGATTACAAGAATCTGAGTACGTCGGATGAAAGCCTCTTGCAAATTCAAGGGGGAAGGGAGGGGGCGCTTTTGGCCTCCAATGTAAATCAAATCTAGGGCTTTATTCTAGAGTGAAACTCGTCCTTTTCAAAAGGAAGTCTGCGGGTGAGTTACATACGTGCATATATTTCCAACCGATACATTTACCCCCTCGGGGCCTAGGCCTTTATTTGGCACCACAGAATGTTTGCAGAATTAGTTTAACCAGCCACTGCAATGTTCAGCACAAACGTTGGATCCTATGCACAGACGCCAACCCCCCCCCCCCCCCCCCCCCACCCCTCACCCCCCCCTTGCCCACCCCAGCTAGTGAGGGGCGAGAGACACAAAGGTTAGTACCACTGCGACTGGTTAGAATGAGGGGTCCTCCTTAAACTTCATTGAGGGGTGAAACGAGGAACAGCTTGGCGGACACGTGCCCCAATGGCCAGGCTAGCAATGTTGGAGTCTGGGGATCTGTTTTTTTTTCCTGGGTTGTAATCCAGCTCCAATATTCAACAACGTGTGATTATGCGTAAACCACTTACTTTTCATGTGTCTGAGATTTGCAATTACCCGCGAAATGTAACTGTAAATATGTCGAGTGTCATTAGAAGGTGGGGATCCATTCATTCATACCCCACCACTGCTCGGCAACTATGCGTGAACTGTATAGCTTTCAATAAACTTCTATGCGCACAAAACACTGCTCCGTCCCCCGACAGTGACCCGCCTGCAGCTGTTTCTAGGCCGACATAATCTTTATCCCTGCACCAGTCCAAGCCTGCCCGGGGAAGGTGTAGTGGTAGCTGCCGGCTGCAAAGTGCTCCCGTGTGTCTGGGGAGGGGAAGTGCTGAGCCCAGCGAGAGTCACGGGCAGCTCAGGAGATCTGCCTTCGGAGGGAGAGCCCACCAAACCTGGGAGAAGGGAACGTCCACTCACGCACCAACATGTCCCGATATTTAGAGGTTTTACTTCAGTCACAGCACTCACTGAGAAAAGATCCTGTGGCAGATTTACAAGCCCTTGCGCCACTTTAGCGTCACTTTAAACATGGGAAAAGTGACGCAAAAGTGGCGCAAGGTGCTTGTAAATCTACCCCGCTGTTTAACTAGAATTCAGAATAAAGACATATAAATACTATAATTATAGCTGCACCTCTTTGTCCTTTGCCAAACAAAAACGGACCGCTCTCATGAACGCTCAACAACCACTGACCTACTCCTTACTATGTTGGACTCACCAGTGTGATCTTTGGCATAGGTGGGTGTGAAGAAGCTCAGAGCTGCTGGGATGGACCCCACGACTGTTAGGTTAGTAAAATAATTGGTGTGGAACGTTCCGTATATAATGTGCGGAGACAAGACATTTGCACAAAAGAATCACTGAGCAACAAACGTGTTATTGTAATGCTTTCAATCAAGTTTTTTAACAGCATTACGGCTCACAGCTTGAGTTCAATAAAGTCCAAACTTTTCTCAAAAACGTTCAACAATCATCGACATGTTTGGACCTGTGTGAGGCTCAACGGTGTGGTAGTTTTAAGAGTGGGCGATGTACCGTTTCACAGTTAAGGGGCATCCTTTCAGTAATGTGCAGCCGACATGATGCTCATCCGAATATCTCTAAACGAACCCATTACTCCATGGTTTCACACAGGCACAGCCTCTTACTCTCTCTCATATAAAACACACTCTCTTTCGAATAAAACACTTTCTCTCAAGCAAAGTTCGGACTAAAACATGATAAGTCAAACGATCACAAACCCAATTTGCAATTATATTGAGGGTTTGGTATCCCCACTGTTCCCCTGATGTGCCTCTGTACCTGTAGTAGTTGCTGTGAGGGATGTCCCACTCCCAAAGGACGAGGTTCACAAAACTCTTTATGTAAGTTTTCTCACTGCTGGAAACTCAAGAATAACCCTCCTGCTTAATTTGTAAAATAATAAGTCCTGGGGTCCAACGTTTTCAATAGAAACTCACGACTGGCGCTGTGGAAGGACCTGATGTCTCTTTCATCCACCACCAGACCCTCTTTGCCTCTTTATCTCTCTTCCTTTACCTTTCCGTCATTGTCTTCCTCCTTCTTTCCCACCTTTCAGAGACCTTATAAGGCATGGGCAAAGTGGGCTTTGGCCCAGGGCCCCAGCCTTTCAGGGGGCCCCCAGGTCTGCTCTGCACATTGTACAAGAACAGAATGCAGCCCCTCAGTCTGGTAAACCAATGGCTGAAGTGGGCTCGCCCTGTGTCCTGTGATGGGCAGAGGCAATATGGGATTGCCTCTGCTGAGATCAATAGATGAAGATAGAAGAATGAACAAATAAAAAGTCTTAGTTAATGCCAGAACTAAAAAACCTTTCCAAATTGGGCTTTAGAACTGTACAATCGATCGTAGTATTGCTTATGCACACAACTTGAGCAAATACTCCCAGCATTAGGGTCATTCACTGAGTAATGGGCAGTGGGTGTAATGCTCACAGCCCCACTTATCTGCGAGCTGTGCAGGTCACCCAGTGCCTAATTCATAAAATACTAAGTGCCAGGGCCCTGACCAGGAGGCCCCTGCAGTTTGCACCACCCATTGCCCCGTCATGACTGCCAATGAGGGTACCAAAACAACTACTAACCATCTCCCTGGCCTGCAAGTGTGACAATTCAAATTATACCAAGTCCCCAAAGCTAAAGGAATGGCCTGGGAGGCAGGTATTAGTAATTTTTTATGTATATTGTATTCATAAACAACCGTTGTTCTGCTCATCCCTAAATTAGATGAGCAACACCGCCATGCGTCAGAGTGTCATAAGTGTGGTGATGACAATTAATTGCCAGTGTTGAGCACCGGACACCACCGTCTCAAATTAAGCCCTGTCTTCCTCCTGTGTGTTTGCTACATCAGCCAAACAGGATTTGGCGAGTTTTCCCCACTGTGAGCCTCGCTTGCATGCAATGCAGAAAATCCCTTTTGTTTGTTAGCAGAAGAGTTTCGTTGAAGGTATTTGAACCCACGCAGGGTACGCTTTATCATCACATGACTACAGACCCACAATGTCCACCTTCAAAGCTCCTTTCTGCGTGTCTTGGTTTTGCATAGTGCATCTTCACTCTCCATCTTCCTAAAGCCCCACATGTAAGAAGAGACTTGTGTAACATACACACCCCATCCAGGGAGGGGCACTCTTTCCATACATACACCTATTGCTGATCTCCCAAATTATAGGTTCAAAGTAAAACAGCAGTTTTCCAGCCTCAGCGGCAGACAAAAACCATGCCCTATTGATACTAGCCAGAGCCAGGCTCAGCCACATGCAGTGCTTAATTAGAGCCGGTCATCTGCACTTATTTTAGGGGACCAGCACTTTTTATCCAGAATACATATTAACCGAGTGAAAAAGAAGGAAATCAAACAAAGCGGGAAGACTGAGGAAGAGAAAGAGGGCACACCTGTCACCAAGGGAGAAAGCAGGTTCCTGCAAGAGTGAGATAATGGGGCAGGGAATGGCTGGTAGTGGTACAAGATGCACAGAGGCAACATGGATATTATTTAAAGCATAAATGCACACAACATCAGTCAATCCGGACTCTTCAGTGATTTCAAAAGATGATCCTTTAATGGTTTCTTGGACCACTGATCGCGTAAAGTGATGAAATGACACAGCCAACGCGTTTCACCCCAGATGGGGTTTCCTCACGGCAAATCTCACACTTTAAGAGTCTTTATACCGGTCACTGTAGTCTCAGGATCATATTCTACCCATACTTAAAAAATCTCTGTGGGCGCCAATCCATTTAATACTGGAGTCCTCAACTAAATACTTTCAATTGCTCTCCCACTTTTGCAGGACAAATCACAGTCACTGAACATACGTAGCCAAAAGTTCACTATGTAATATGTATTCCAATTTTCACAAATCTCTTCTGATCACTATAATAGGTGACCATCCTCCGGAGCCACAACTGGCAGCCTCTTCTCAATGTGCGCTTTCACTCAATACGTACAAAAGAATAAGCGGCTCTTAAGTATCCCTTACTACCGTTTCCTTTTGTCTTTAATGGCTCATAGTGGATCAAAGAGGCATGAGGTGGATTTAAGACTTCCAGATTTAGTATCCTCTTCGCTGCGGTGCAAATTCTGCTGCAGTGCTGGACATTCCAATCGAGGGCGTGGTCATGACGGTTGGTAGATATGTTTGTTGAGAGCATTGTTAATTGCCATGTAGCTTAGGCCCTCTCGTTCCCAGTTTTCTGTTGCCAGACCCAATGATTCATTCAACAGTTTCCTGAATATAGCTGATCCATGGGTTGGTTTTCTCTTCGTAAATGGGCTTTAGCATGCTCTTTAGGCTTCCAATTGGTGCATTCAGCACTTGATAATATTTCACCTACTTTCCTAGGCATTTATTGTGTTTTTACACCAGACCGAACTCCAGCCGATCAGGCTGCTTCCGGTGTATTTTGGTAGCTGAAATATACGTTTGTACGCCTGGCATTGTGATTTCTCTAGTTTTATGTCCATTTTGCCTGGGAACGCCTGCTGTGCATAGCCAGCTATTGCCCATATTTTCGACTGTATCACTCTTCTTATTTGAACTGATGTTGGAATTTGCAATTTCTTGTGGAATTTACAGAGAGTGGAAACTGTAATTGCGCTTTTGAGTGCCTTTTTTGTAGGTGTAAGGATGCTTTCCCCGTATCGCTGATTCATACCCCCAGATAGTTATATGAATTTGTGGTAGAAATTATCTCATTGTCCACTTTCCATTTGAGTAGTGCTTTTTTTGCACAATGACCAAATATCATAACTTTAGTCTTGTGTGAGTTTATGACCAGTTCTTTGGCCGAATTATAGATGTTGAGAGCATTTAGACCCCTTTGGAGGCAAATTTTAGTATGCGCCATCACAACCAGGTCATCTGCATTTTGCAATATTTGAAACTTGCTGAGGCCTATTTTGGGACTGGAGAGGTTGGCATTTTGTGGCATCTTCCCTAGATCTGCTGTCTATAAATTAAAAAGCATTGGGGCAAGAACACAGCCCTGCTTTAGACCCCGGTCTGTAAAGCATTTTTGTTGTTTTTGTGTTGACTACTAATGTGTTGTGGTGGGTGGAGAGCTCCACTCCCCCACGGAATTTGTGGAATCTTGCCTACTCCGTGTTTTGCGGAATAGGTGGAGTAGGCAGCACCCCACACACTCCGCGGCGGAGCGGAGTTGACACTAGCCCCCGCCTCCCTCCCGCCCTATTAATAATTAAATTAGGGGTGTAAAAACAATGTATAAGTAAGGGAAATGTCTTACCTGAGAGATGCGGCATCCCGGGGCTCCCTTTTAAGCCTTCATTGTGTCTTCAGCATCAAAACTGCGCATGCGCGACCCCACGTAGTCGCAGTTTTGATGAAGAAGTCGGCAATGAAGGAGGAAGAGGGAACCTCGGGGACGCCACATCTCAGGTAAGACGTTTCCCTTACTTTTAAATAGTTTTTACACCTCTAATTTAATTGTTAATAGGGTGGGAGGGAGGCGGGCGGCACTTAGTCGGGCTACATGGAGTGTGCGGAGATTGTTCCTCCCTCTGTAGCACTCCGCATATCCCCACTACGCCCATCCTTACTAATTTGACTTTTATCCAGGTTTTGCTATAAAGAGAGATGATGGCGTTCAAGAGGGCTGCTCCAATGTCCCAGTTTCTTAGCTTATTCCAAAGCTTGTGTCGAGAGACCCCATTGAATGCTCCAAAATAGTCGACAAATTAGGCATAGACTGTTTTTTATTTTTGATGTTAGCTTGCTGCCTCAAATAAGAAATGGCCACTATGTTGTCAATTGTCGAACCTCCATTGCGAATCCCTGTTTGAGAGGGAGGGTGCATTCCTTTGTCTTTAATCAACCTGTTTAGCTCTGTCAGTAGGGTGCTAGCGTAAGCTTAACCTTCGATGTCCAGAGGGCAATCACTCTATAGTTTTTTGGCTCTGTGTTTTCTTCTTTCTTGTATGTAGGTTGCAGCAGTGAGCCACGCCATGAACGCGGGACATTGGCTTGCAGGCGGCATTCAGTGAATAGGGTGGATAGAATTCCACCCCAATACACCGCGTCTTCTCTGAACATTCCTCCTAGAAGCCCCTTGAGGCCCGGGTCCATCTTTTATTATCTTTTTTCTTATCTTCTGCACGGTGGGGCCATCTTCATCTTTGCCTCCAGTTTCTTACCTAGGCTCTTCATCACCATTTACATGCTCAACTGGGAGCTCCTCTAAGCCCGCCTGCTGGACGCCTCCGTTACTTTCTATGTAGATAGTAGCTTCGTGACTAATCCATACCTCGGCGGGTACAGAGCTACGTCGATCCGCTTTGTCATTTTCCAACCTGGCAATGGATTGCCAGAACTGACAGTGTTTATGGTTCTTGGATAGCTCATGGATTTTGATACATTCTTCCTCGAGATTCTTCTGTTTAAATTCCATATTAACTGTTTCATTCCAAGTTGACTTCTCTGCACCTGTCCTTAGGGGTCTCTATTCTGGTGTTCCGGTAGTTCCTTTTATGCCTATTTCAGGTCCCGGGTTAGTTCTCTTAGTTTTTTGTTGTCTTGCCAGGTTTGCATGACACGTGGAGTGTTTGCTCTTTAGGTGGTCTCTGCTCCTCCCCAGAGGGCTGTTTTCATGGCAGAGGTCCATGCTTGCCAGTTTTTGATAGTGTATTCGACACCACAATCTTTACTTGTATATTCCTGTTCGTCTTTCCATGATGTTAGTAATGCAGCTTTCTGCTAAATCGATCTTATCCTCCTGATTAATGAGTGTTCCTCGATGCCTCTGGAATGTGCTTGAGTTATGACCTGTTTGCTTTGTTCGGTGTTGATACTTCGTTCCACTCGAAGGGCTGCATGGTCGCTTGTTTCATGCGTCACCATTGTAAAATAAGCTATTTTATGACTAAGATGATTGCACAGGAAGATACAATCAATTGTATGGTTGTTGTATGTAAGCAGTTCTGGTGAATTTGGATTTAGATTTTTGTCTAATGCCTCAGCGTACTTAAAATTATAAATTTGTAAATCATTGAAGGATTTTTCCGAGCTTGTTAGATACTTTGTTTCATTTTCCTCCGTTCCTCAATGATGGAGGTTTAAGTCGTCCATGATCACCTTGGCGAATGAATGATGTGTGCATAGGATTTCCTCTATTGCGGCAATCGTGGATCTTGTAGCCCCAATGTTGCCTGACCCTGAACACTGAGATAAGCATTTGTTATCAACAGGGAAGATCCTCCTTCCTTGTCCTCTTTTCCTCCCACTATGAATGCCTGCAACATTTCTGAATATGTTTCTATTTTCCTTGTTGTGGGATCTTTTACATGTTTTATGTGCATCAAAATCCCCCCTGATGGTCTGCCATGACTTTGGTGCCTGGTTGCTGGTATGTGAAAGCTTTAGCTCTTGAATTTCTATGCCCCAATTTTCAAAGCTTTCTTTTTCCCGGACTGCTTCGAATTTGTGATGACTCTTCCATGTCACTATGGTGTTTTCCTGGTTATTGTTGTACTCTTCGGTTGCAAATTGTACCCTAACCATGTCTTCACCTAATTGACGGTATGTATTGGAAGAGCCTCAATAGATTTGCCCAGTTGAGAGTATCATGCTTACCCTTTTATATATTCAGAGGCTGGAATAGAATATTCCATTTGCTATTGATGAGAGCAAGATTTACTGTATTTTCCCTAGCAGTCTGTGAGTACATCTTTCCTTCGTGCGGTTCGCCTTTAGGTGGGTCACAAGCCATGCTGATCATTTGACTTTCAATTGATGTTTGTGATCCCGCCTTTGAGCATTCCTCTTGCTGGATGTGTTGTGCCTCTCGATGTTAGTCTTTTTGTCCCTGTAGGTAGTTTTTTTGGTTCGAAATTGACAGAACCTCCATTAAATTTGCTCCTAGGGATGTGGCTGGTACGGATGTGATAGTTCCCATTATATTCCCTTCTCCAGATGGTTTGCTTGCCATGGGCATCCTAGTAAAATGTTAGAAGACTTAGGGGTCCATTAGGATGTCGGGCAGTGGGACCACTGTCAGGGCCGGCCCAAGGCATGTGCAAACTGTGCACCTGCACAGGGCCGCCAAACCCAGGGGCCGCCACGACGAGGATCGGATCGGAAGTATCACTGGAGTGGCGGCGCCCTGGCAGGATTTGGCGGCCCTGTGCACACAGAAGCCGCTTCCCTCGCCTCTCACGCGCCTGACTGCTGACCTGGTGGTCCGCGGTGAAACAGCTCTTCTTGGTAGATCGAGTTCCGGACCCTGCAGCTCGTGCGACATCAGCAGGTACCGCCCCCTCGGTAAGTGCAAGGGGAAAAGGAGCACTGTATAGTGCGTCCAGATTGGAGTCTGTCTAAGTCACACCCTCTTCCAACCCTCATTGAGGGAATCGCTTAGGACCTCACTCCAGGCTGTTGTCATCATGCCATCATTGCTTTATGGAACTCAAAACAAAGTGTTAGGTGGCGGAGCGTAGCTAGGGGGGGGGGGGCGGGGGGGGCGGTCCGCCCCAGGCGGCTCTATCTTTGAGGCGGCCGCACGGCACTGCAGCTGACCCCTGCCAAGAATCACGCATCAGGCATGACACTTAAGCTAAAGCACCAGACAGTGACAATTTTGTTAGCAAGCAGCGCGCTTTGAAGGAGTAACGGGCATGAGGGCTGTCTGAGACAGCTCCCTATGGCCTAGGATAGCTGCAATAGTTTAATCGCTGCCTTTGCGCAAATTTGCTGACCTCACGCACGGTCACGTCAGGACTGAGGTTTAATTTGACCAATCCTCATTAGGGCCTGGGCGGGACCCTGTTTGCAGCTAGGAGCACAAGCGGAAGAACTCAGCTGAGCTCTCAGCACGGGGCCCACCCCCGCCGGAGCGCATCAAGTAGTGGAGTTGGCCCGCGCAGTTGCTGCGGCTGGGAGAGCGGAGGTGCAGCTATGCCGGGCCCCGGGGGAAGCACAGTTGCAGACTAGTCTTCCCCCGGGGTCTTTCGCGCAGGATAGGCCAGGTAGGGGAAGGGGAGGAGTTAGGGGGTGGGTATATAGGCGCAGGGGAGGAAGGGAACTTCCTCTTCCTGCGCCTGGCACCACCGGGAGGGTTCAAGAAAGGGATAGTGTGATCAGGTCAGGGTCAGTGTAAGAGTAGGCCGGGGGTGATTTTCGGGAGTTGCACATCGTCGCGTGGCTGTCCAACTGCAGCAGGCTTAGTTCTTCTCACGTCGGTCGCGTGTGGACGCAGGATGTCGGGAGTTTCGGCGGAAGAGGTACGGGAGGCCCTGTTGCTGCTGGCGCGGGGCCGGGCGGGAGGATCTCATCCAGCCGGGAGTGTTGGAGCAGGCATGGGTGGGGGCCACCAGGGGCACACGCGCTGCCTCGGCCGGGGTGAAGGCTGCGGTCGTGGCCTGTCAGGAGGACGAACCTGACGCGCGGGGGCCTGGTAGCGAGCGGAGGGGGGCGGAGCACCCAAGGACCCGGCGAGGGGTGGGAAGCGCAGGAGCCTGCCCCCACGGGCCTTCCCCCCGCTCGAGTTTTTGCCTGGGGCCTCGGGGGCTGCTGTGAGGGCCGCGCCTCCCGCGCCTCAGCTCCTAGGGCCTGAGCATGTGCCGGCCGGTGCTGTGCAGGGTGAGGGGCAGGTAGACAGCCTCACTGGGCAGGCTCTGGGATTGGAGGGGGCCTCAGGTGTCCACCTGTGATCCCGGTTTTAGATGGGCAGGCTGACCCCTCCTCCCTTGGGATGGACTTGACTGGGGACGCTGTGAGGGAGGACGTGGGGCAGAATGTTGAGGCCCCCATCGACCTGTCCACCAGTTCCAGGGCAGGCACTCCTGCCCCGGCAAGACAGGTGGGGGTGGGGGACCTGGGGGACCGAGGCGAGTCATCCGCCCTGGTCTCAGCGGGAGGGGGGGCCTGGTTGGGTCCCTGGTTTGTCACAGGTGGGTTTCTTCCCCCGGGGGCTGAATTCTTCAGCTACTGTCCGCCCCCGCCCCACCAGATCTGGGGCGCCACTTCTTGGGAGGACAGGGCTAGGGGAGAGAGGATCCTGGAACAGATCCAGGAGGTTAGGTGGGCCGAGCAGACTAGGGCCAGAGTGGGTGCTGTGTGGGGCCATGAGATAGAGGGCCCGCCCACCCCGACCTCTGAGGAGGAAAGGGAAGCGGAGCTGTAGGAAGAGCTGAGGAGAGTCAGGGCCAGGAAGTCAGTGCAGGTCCACCCCCCGCAGAAGGTCATGGCAGGAGTAGGGACGGCCAGGACGGCTTTGAGGCCCGATGGTGCTGGGGCCCACTCAGGCTGGAGCGACCTGAGGGGCGGGAGGGGATCCAAGCCGGCGGCTGTCGGCAGATCCCGGGGGTGCCTGGCGGGGCGCAAGACCGCTCCGAGATGCAGGACAGAAGCAGTAGGGCAGTCTGCGGCAGCTGTCCCTCCACCGAGGGCTCGGGCTTCTGCGGCACGTGTGTAGACTGGCATGCGTGTGCGTGGGGGTGTGCAGAAGGGTGTGAAGAGAGCTGTGAAGGAGGTGGAGAGTGTGGGGGTGGATCTGGAACCGGTGCTTGAACTGGATTATGGTGCGGAGAGTGATGAGCTGGAGGACGGGGAGGTGTGGGATGACTTGGAAGGCGTAGGGGGCGGTGCGGACAACAGCGACCGTGGTGTTTTGCAGGCCCCGGCGGCGACGAGGACGAAGGCCAGGACGGCAGCGGTCCAGGTGGCGGCGCCCAAAGGACAACCCAGGGTTCGGAACGAGACACTCACAGGTGAGGGAGCCTGGTGGGCAGCCTGGGATGACGGTCCCCGGGGTGGGGTGGGGCGTAAGAGGACTTGCAGGTCGGTGGGAGTTGGCGAGGCCTCAGTAAGGGAGAGGGAGAAGCCATCGGGCGGTCCACCTGCGGATGATAAGGTGGACGGTAAGTCGGTGACTTTGGGGGTGCAGATGGACAAAAGTGAGGGGAAAGAGGAGAAGGGAGTGAAGGTGCCTAAAAAGCTGCCATATATGGGGCTGGCTATGCCATTGGGTTCGCATCTGTCTGAGAAACTCAAGGAACGGATTTGGAAGCTTGAATTTGTGGATGTCTTTAGGTTGCTACACAGAGAGGTGCAGGCGAAGGAGGGGTCCAAGGAGGAGGAGTGAGAACTGACGAGGCGCCCCAGGGTGCCAGTGACTATGGAAAACTGGACGTCTGCGTTCCTTATTTATGCCAGTGTTTACTGCCAGTAGTATTTGGACAGGGCGATAGCGCTTTTCAAATACATGGACATTATTCGTAAGGCCCAGATGCAGTTCGGGGGTTTCGCCTGGCTGAGCTATGATGAGGAGTTTAGAGCCAGGGTCAGCGCGAATCCAGAAAAGTGTTGGCGGGAGGTTGATCAGGAACTGTGGGTTCAGTGGATGGCGTCTACGCACTCCACTGCGTCCACGCACACGGCCAGCGGGCTGCCGGTCATGTATTGGTCTTTTCCGCCGCGTCCCGCCCAAAGCGGGGCAGGGGGTGGAACTGTGCCCAACTCCATTGTCTCGGGGCAGCAGTCCAAGCCAGGGGGATATGCCACAGGGACCTGTTGGAGCTACAACAAGGGGTATTGTTCCCGGTACCCCTGTAAATTCAAGCACGAGTGCTCAAAATGCGGCGGAAAGCATGCCCTTACTCAGTGCCTCACCCTCACCACACCCTCGGAGCAGTGGAGGAACGCTAGAGGGCGGGGCCACCCTGGACCGAAGGGTGCCTACACCGGTTAGGGTGGAGGCGATGGCCCCGTGGCTCTCGTGCTACCCGGACCAGGAGGCGGCGGCGCGTCTTTTTTGGGGTTTCACGGAGGGCTTTCGAGTGGGCTACCAAGGTCCCAGGGAGTGCCGTTGGGCCGATAACTTGAGGTCTGCGAAGGAATTGCCGAGTGTAGTGTCTGCTAAGTTGAAGAAGGAAGTTGAGGAAGGTAGGATGGCTGGCCGGTTTACTGACTGGCCTTTGGAGGATTTGATCGTCTCTCCGTTGGGGGTGGTGCCGAAGAAGGAGGAAGGGGAGTTCAGGATGATACACCATCTATCATGGCCGGAGGGCCAGTCGGTAAACGATTTTATTGCAGAAGAAGATTCTAGAGTGCTCTATGTGTCGGTGGGCGATGCGATCCGGCTGGTGAGGATGTGTGGGACGGGGGCTGAATTGGGGAAATGTGACATCAAGTCAGACTTCCGTCTACTGCCTTTTCACCCGGCGTATTTCTCGCTCTTGGGCATGCAGTTTGGGGGGGCCATCTACGTGGACAAGGTTTTGCCCATAGGGTGCGCCATCTCCTGTGCTCTTTTCGAGCTCTTCAGCACTTTCCTGCAGTGGGTCATGGTGCGAGTCAGTGGGTGCCGTGAGGTCACTCACTACTTGGATGATTTCCTCTTCCTGGGGAGGGTTGGTTCCGGGGATTGCGCCAGGGCCCTGTCGCGATTCCAGGAGATGGCCCTCCAGTTTGGGGTGCCTCTGGCGCCGGAGAAGACGGCTGGTCCCAGCTGTTGCCTCATGTTCCTGGGGATCGAACTGGACTCGGTGCAGTGGCTGGCACGCCTCCCTGCGGCCAAAGTGGCGGAGATACTGGCTTGTCTGGACTGGGCGGTTGGGGAGAAACGGATTCCTTTGCGAGCGGTTCAGAAACTGCTGGGTTTCCTTAACTTTGCATGTAGGGTAGTGCGCGCAGGGCGGACGTTATGCAGGCGGTTCGGCATGGCCATGTCGGGGGCAGTGCTTCCACATCACAGGGTCAGGATTTCCATGGGAGTGAGGGAAGACTTGAGGACCTGGATTACATTCTTGCAGGACTTTAACGGTGTGTCCCTGGACTTTGATGAGGAGAGGGCGGTCTGGCAATGCCAAATTTACTCTGATGCAGCTGGTTCAGCGGGGTTTGGTGTTTTCTGGGACGGAAGGTGGTGTGCGGAGAGCTGGCCGGCTCCGTGGCTCAAGCAAGGGAGGAGCATTGCTTTCTTGGAATTCTTCCCTTTGCTGGTGGCTCTGGAAGTGTGGGGGGAGGACTTTCGAAACAGGTCTGTGCTCTTTCATGTGGACAACATGACGGTGGTGGAGCTGGTGAATCATCAGAGGGCGAGGGACCTGAGAGTGCTGCGGCTGTTGTGGAGGTTCATGTTGGCTTGTCTGCGGTTGAATGTGGTGTTTCGGGCGAAGCATGTCCCTGGTGCGAATAATGACATTGCGGATGCTTTGTCTCGTTGGCAGTGGCAGCGGTTCCGGCACCTGGCACCGGGAGTGGACACATGCAAGACCGAGCTGCCGGCCGGCATCTGGGCCTTGGGGGAGTGAGGATGATTGGACTGGTGGAAGGTTCACTTGCAGAGACCACAAGGAGGACATATCGTTTGGCATGGTCTGAATTTAGTGCTTTCATGGGCTGGAATCTGGATAGTGTAGTGTGTGCTGAGTCGACGAGGGCTGAGACGTTTTGTGTTGGTTTGTATTGACAGGGGTTTGACTGCGGCTACGATTTCTGGTAAATTGGCAGGGATATCCTTTTACTGTGTCCTGTTTCTGGTGTTTGATCCGACCAAAGATGTGATTGTGAGCAGGATGTTGTGGGGTTGGGCAGGGAGCGCGGGAGTGGGGGGGGGGCAGGCTGCGGGAGGGGGTTACTTTTGAGCTCTTGGTCCGGCTGGTTGGGGTGTTGCCGGAATGTTGTTACGACCTGGTTGAGGTTGGCCTTTTCCGTTTGTGTATGGTGTGGATGTTTTTCGGGGCGTTCCGGGTGTCTGAGTTGTTGGGTACAAGGAGACTGGCTGGCAGGTTGTTTGAGGAGATTCGGATGGATGGGGGTCGCCTGGGTATTTGGTTGCGGTGCTCGAAGACTGATCGGTTAGGTAGGGGTAAGTGGGTATGGCTGATTGAGACGGAGGGCGGGGCGGTATGCCCGGT
This sequence comes from Lissotriton vulgaris, assembly GCF_964263255.1. NCBI lineage: Eukaryota > Metazoa > Chordata > Amphibia > Caudata > Salamandridae > Lissotriton > Lissotriton vulgaris. The sequence goes on along the minus strand of NC_141693.1, from coordinate 229,279,518 downwards.
GGTTGAATGGCAAACTTTCCTGGGGACGGTGAGTGTGGCGCGTGGGGAGATTTTTTGTCACGCATCTGGCGCGAGATTGATGGCAGGCCAGCTATTGGCGGTGTTGCGCAAGGCTTTGCGAAGATTGGGCCTGGAGGCATCTGGTTTCGGGACTCACTCTTTCAGAATCGGGGCTGCGACAGCTGCGGCCAGGTTGGGGTGGTCCTGGGACAGGATTAGGAGGATTGGGCGGTGGAAGTCGCGCTGTTGCAATAGATATGTGAGGAAATGAGGAGGTCCCAGGCAGGGCGTTGGTTGATTCTGGTTGTTGTTCCCGTTTTCTAACATCTTTTTCTTCGTAGGTTGCGTGGGTGGACCGGGCAGTAAGACGGTGACATGGATTGTTGGGCACTCCTTCGTGCATTGGGCATCCAAATATGCGGAGCAATAGGTTTACGGCCGTAACCTGGGACTGAAAGGACACTTGCACGAGGTACAATGGTGGGGCAAAGGTGACATGCGATGGGGGCACTACTGCCCTGGCTCGCGAAGATGATCCCACTGAGGGGATGCCCTGACTTGTTGATAATACATCTGGGGGAAAACGACCTGGCACAGCTGTCCGGATTGGCACTTTTGCAACTCATGCAACGGGACCTGGATGTGTTGAAGGGCAGGCTTGCAGGGACCTGCATTGCCTGGACAGAGTTGGTCCCCAGGAAAGTGTGGAGAGGGGCAATGAAGCATGGGGCGATCGAAAAGGCACGAAGGAAGCTCAACAGGGCTATGAGACTTTACTGTGGTGACAAGGACATTAAAGTAATTGCACATGGAGGGATTAGACTTGAGGAACCGTTAGTTTTTAGGGACGACGGGGTGCACTTGTCCCAGCTGGGCAATGCTTATTACATGATGGAGATGAGAGATGTGGTGAGCAAGTTGTGGAATGAGGCTATCTGGTGTCGCAGGGAATGAATGCTGGCGTGTGTGGTGTGGACTGGAGGCCTTTTGAGGGGGGTGGGGCAGTGAACCGCCCTACAGGGGGTTCACTGGTTGGCGGTACTTGAAGGGAAAGGGGGGTCAAGAGCGGGCACACCCATCCCTTGGGGGGGGGAGTTCGGATGGCGGTAGAAGCATGAATGGCAGGACGCAAGGAGTGGGCTGGATGACAAGTGATTGAGGGGCAGGAATAAAGCATGGTATGGAGCTTCTAGGGCTTTGTGATGAGGTGGAACGAGTGAAACGAGTGAGAGGGGAGTGTGAGTGGGGGTTTGATGTTATTACCTGTTTATGTTTACTGTTATGTACAGATTTCGCAGTTCTGGTCTAATAAAATGGCCTTTTACGCTGACACTGCATGGTCTGTTTATTGCGCGAGGAGCAGTGGAATCACCCTCCTGGTCGGACAATCGCGATCCCCAGTGAAGCTCAGACAGGCTAACAGAGGGCGCACCCTGAGTCAAGTAAGTAAGCACAACATTTACGAGGCCGGGTGGAATTGTTCTTCTTATGTTTATATTTTGTACTATGTCTTGACTTGACTTCCGTGTTCTTAGGATTCTGTAGAGGATGTACGTAACTTAATTCCAGTGCAGCATGCACTGGAGTAAGATTTCGTACTTTAAAAGTTCAGTTGTTCCTCGCACTCTCCTCCACGAAGTATGAGATTCGAGCAACAGGCATTTCCGCCTTGTCCTTCACTTAGGATTCCCGCTGTAATCTTAAATATGCTACTCTAAATCCGGGGACGTCAGCGTCCCCAACGTCTTTTTTTTTTTTTAGAACTTGTGCCCTGATGATATCCACAACATTATACCGGGGCCAGGACTTTCCCCTGCTGCACTGCATGAAGGCCCAACCATCCTCACGGGCGGGGGGAGGGAGGAGGGGGAGGTGTTTGCTCTGTAAGCCGTCCAGGCAGTGATTTAGATGATACAAATGGGGGTGGGATCTTGATACACTTTTTACGATCCCCTTGCCACTCTCCACAATTGTGGCGGGGGCATCAGCCTCTCTGCACGCCGCACACAGCTGTGCCCTCCAGGCCAGGCTGGTTCCATCATACGTCCAAGTCAGCTGATCTTTGTGGATAGGCCTCCCCCTCTGTGGTGCTTTCACTGTGGGGGTTCTTGTTTGACTCCATATGTGTTTACAAGGGAGGTACCAGTTTATTTAGCTAATGGTGTTGCGCAAAGCAGAACCATCAAAGCAGAACCATCACGTATATAACTTTCTGATCCTTGCCACATGTAATTTAAATCACGGTGACAGTTTCACATGGGAGCAATGAGGCTGAACATGCCTTACTGGGAACAGGAGCATGAGGACCCTATTTACAAATCTTTTATTAAGCATGTGCTTTCCGAATAAGCAAGTAAAAAAAAAAAAGATTGTTCAAAGTAGCAGCCCATTCCGTTAAATTAATAGCAGTGTCTTGCCAAGCATATGTGATTCACTATAACACACCATAATGCACCCATGAAATGCAGCCTTGAAAAGCAGCCTTGAAAAGCAGCCTTGAAATGCAGCCTTGAAATCAGCCATGAAATGCAGCCTTGAAATGCAGCCTTGGAATGCACCCATGAAATGCACCCATGAAATGCAGCCTTGAAATGCAGCCTTGAAAAGCAGCCTTGAAATGCAGCCTTGAAATCTGCCATGAAATGCAGCCTTGAAATGCAGCCTTGAAATGCAGCCTTGAAAAGCAGCCTTGAAATGCAGCCTTGAAAAGCAGCCTTGAAATGCAGCCTTGAAATGCAGCCTTCAGCCATGAAATGCAGCCTTGAAATGCAGCCTTGAAATGCACCCATGAAATGCACCCATGAAATGCAGCCTTGAAGGAAGGCCCGCGCTGGGGGCGCTCTTTCAGCTGTAAAGCTCCCCAGCTGTGGAATTCGCTTCCGCTGATGCTTCGCAGCACCGCCAATCTGCTCCAGTTCAGGAAGAGCCTGAAGTCCTGGCTTTTTAACCTTTAGGCCTTTTTTGTTCTCCTCTTTGTTTCTGGTTCTGTTTATGCTTTGTTGTGTATTTTTTACTCTGAGCTGCATGTGGAAAGCGCCGGGACACTCTTTTCGAGTAGCCGTGCGCTATATAAACGCATTATAACATAACATAACATAACATAACATAATGCAAATTTTCACCCCTTTGCCTTTAATGATATATGTTTATTGATACTCATCTCAATGGTACGTATGCCACCCAATGCAGAGCAAAGAAATACTGAGCTAACTTGTCAATATTTAAACCTGTGCCCATGAGATGGATCACAGAATAGTGGATGCATTTGTGCACAGAGCCACCAGCCCCAGCTAGGAGTAGGGATTGCACTTTGCTTGGACCTGGCAATGGGGCTAGCTAGTTGTTGCGGTGCACACATTCACACGCCATCACTGTTCAGTGTCAGACAATGTGTATCTGGAGACTGTTACTCTAAGTCAAAAATACAATGTGCTTTAAGCCTGCCTACTTTTGACCTAAATGAGTCCCTCTCACTCTTAGTTTTCCAATGCTGCGGGGCTTAGTGCTCATATCGTCAGCAGTAGTCGAGGGAGTCTAAGAGTCACTCAGCTGATTATTAATAAATTATGAGTATCGCTTTAACTATTTTCTGCAATTTTGGTTAGAGTCAGATACATGAATGCCGTTAATCAATTATTTCCTATGCTTTGCAGCAGTTAACTTAGAGTTTCTCCTTGCTCAAATTGGTGTACTTTTTGATATTTATGTGTTTCCCTCGTCTTTATTGCTTGATTTTGCTTGTGAGAAAGTGTCACTCAGTCTTTGAAATTTCACTCATATTTACACTGAAATGAGGAAAACGTCACACATAGCATTCTAAAACCTTGGCAGCTATGGGCACTGGTGGCCCGTTGCGCCCACTGAGCGGTCTACATAAAATACAATTCCTGATGTCAAGGTTCACGAGTCTTGTGCAGGAACTTTTATACCCAAGCACACCACCCCGTCTCTCAGCTCAGCCGGAGGTGCAGGTGGACCAAAAGTAAGAAAATAATTGCTGTGGCTCAAGCAAAAACCCTCTGAGCTGTCTACATAAAATACAGTTCGCCATGTTGTAATGTTAGGGTACACGTTCTTTTGTGTCTGCACTACTATATGGATAGAGACAACTCATAACTGCCACCCACAGCCGGCATCAAGGGCGCTAAGTGTTTAGCAAAAAAAGAGTCAACCTGAATTTAAAAAATAGCTCTAAGCAGTTTGCCCGGGTCGGTGCGCTGTAACCTACAGTCCAGTTATTCAGCTAGGGTCCCAGATGTGTTGCCTAAGTAATAAGTTAATTCACTAACGCATAATGACAGCTGCGGGCATCGATTAGGGGCGGGCGGTAATTGTTTGTCTGAAGACAAACACTCAGTTTAGTTTGTACACATTGGTCGGTGCCCAATGACCTCTGAAGGATTGACTCACACAGCAGCCCCGCCGCTCGGCCTACATATAATTAAACTGATCTATAAATGCAGATTATATAATCTAGCAGATAACCTCACATTCACTGACTCAGTCTCAGATACCGGTGTATTCAACTGTGTAGCCTTTGACTGTGTCATGTATGTGCATGTAACTTGCATGATCGAGGTAACTATTAGCGGCAATACTATGTGTCTTTCGGACATCTTTCAAGTGCTCGCCGTCTTTTTTCTCCAGCAACCCCCCCTCTCACCCCTCCAGGGGCGGCAATCTGAGGTATAGCCCCGGGCGCCACAAGCTCTAGCTACGCCTCTGCCTGCGCCTACCTACCCCGTCTTAATAACCTTTCTCTTACTCGTGCGTTCTCTATTGATCGTACAAAAATAGCTTCAAGTCTTCACAGTGTTTGCTTTTATTATTAGCCCGTCTTCTGTGTTGATGCATAGATACAAATATTAGATGGCGTATAGTTACCCGCAGTCTCAGTCTCTCTGTATCTCTACTTTTACTTATTAGGGGCCTTCTTATGGTCCTCATTTGGGCAATATATAGGTGCTTGAATACTTGGGGCTGGGAGGACTGAAGCTTCCTGCTGAACCTCTGCACCTAAATTGGGCAATTCCAAGCTTTTAATCTACGGAATGGGGGAATAACTATGCAAATGGTAAATAACAAGTGGAAATCTCAATAGTTTGCCTTGTTCTGAAGAATACTCCACTGACATTTACCTAATGCTGTTTGCAGGTGGAAAATATTTACAAGGGACCGGGCATATCCGTCGTGGGGGCTGCGGCAAGGAAGGTGTTCCAGGCCGTGGTAGGCTGGGGTAGCATTTTCTGCTCCAGCTGAGGTACTGTTGGGTGAAGTATTATGGGCACTAGCCCTTCATTAGGGATAACAAATGAGAAAGAGGCAGAGTGCTGTTAAGCTACTGGAGTCGGGGCACGCACAGAGCAACTCTTTCTTTATTGCCAGTGTCACTTTACTGGTGACACCTGCGGGGGTTTGGTGTAAGAAAGTGTAGGACATTCCTATTAGGAGAGAGGGCCTGCACAGGAAGGTGTACCCCTGGACACTACATTCCTCCCAAAAACAAAGAAGGGTCAACACGTTCAACAGTGGAAAACAAAACAAATAAAACAAGTGACCACAATGAGTATATTGACACCAAAGCTCTGCCTTGTCCGGACCCCTCTTCCGGGGCCCCCACCTACGCTCCCTGCACAGGGCCACCATGAGCCTAGAGCCGGCCCTGCCACTGTGGTGGTGGCTGGGCGGAAAAACTGCTTTTTCTGCCCGCGAGCAGCGGAACTCACGTCCGCCACATTAGGATAGGTAAACATAGATCATTTCCCGTCCGCCGCGGAGCGACCCGCACCGCCATCAAAGTGTGCCCGCTACCGCGGCGGCGGGAGCCAATCGAAACTCTCCGCCGTACCGAATGACGTCAGCCCCGCTCTACAAATTAGGATGGCCCAAACAAGCTGATGCACCGCAGCGGAGACACCGCCCAGCCTGACCAGGCGGAAACTCGACAGCGGAGCAAGATAGCTGAGACCCGTCCTGACCTCCATGAACCCAGCCCTCCATATGCATCCAGTGATGTTCCTCCTACAACACTATCGTCAGATGGGCCGCCGCCGCAGGTACGCAAATACACATATGAAGCACAAAACACACAGGCCGACACAGGGTCCAATCACCACACAGACACCCTGCTGGGGGACACAACACATCCACACGGGCACCCACACATCATCCACCTCGCAACAAGGCACCCCTCAGCATCCGGGGCACACATCGACCACCAACCAGCAGCAACGTCCCGGTCCCGGTCACGTCACCGCCGCGGTCAACACATGCGCACTATGCAGAAGGCAGGGCCACTCCAAGGCATGGGCAGGGCACAAACACCACAGGGAAACACAGCCCCCAACCACACAGCAACACACCCCATCAACCCACAGGCCAGGTGCACACCAACAAGCACTGCAACAACAAGCACAATACACACTCTCTGCACCACACAACACACAACCAGGGAGACAGCCACTGCAGGAGTGGCTGACAAGGAACACACAACACCACTGCCACACAAACTCAATGCTCACAATCCTTACCAGCACATACACACACACAAACAAACACACACCCTGGGTGTAGCCACAAACACAACACACACACACAGGGATGCCTCATCCGATGCCTGCACAAGAACAACACACAAACAATACAGGAACACATACTGAACTACAACACAAACACACATACCCTGTCAGCCGAACTGGGGAAAATCAATGTGAGCACAGACACAACAGGAGTACACAACAACATCACTCAGGAACAAAACACACACACCATAACACTAAACACGCAAGAAGT